>NC_066622.1:131302982-131945802 GCF_025201925.1 Gopherus flavomarginatus
ATGCACCATAGGCCTGATTTTCATCTTGCTTACACTCACAAAACTCCATTGATAGCTGTGAAGTAACTCCTGATTTACAGCCGTAGAAATGGAGAATCAGGCCACTTGTCTTAATTTAGAAGCTGCTCTTCTCTCTATTACACCTGCTGGTAATTACTTCCACCTGTGGCTTTAAATGGAGAACAAATTTTATAATCAATCATTCCAAATATATTTAACAGTCAGACTAACTCCTGGGCTAGGGGCTTTCATACTTCACAGAGCATGAACTCACACCATTGATGTTAATAGAGTATCTTCTGAACATCTCTCCTGCCAGTCATGAGTGCATATCTCACCTGTCTTCCTATTTCTCATCCCATAATCTCCCTGGTGCAACTACAGCAATTGCATACATGGAGAAGTATTTGTATATTTTAGCTGTCTTCAATGTGGTATAAAGCCCTTTTGCTTTTTTTTCATTGACTCTTCAAATCCTATTTATTCTTTTCCTCTTTCTGCCCCTACTCTACAGCACATGTTTCTCTGCCACTTGTTCCCAATCTCTTCCTTTTCCCCTGGATGTATGTCACAGTAGCTTAGTCCTCCTCTCCCCCAGCACATGCTCCCTGTCTCCCTTACTCACCCGCCTGGTCTGCTTTATTCATACTTCCCTGGACATACAGCCTGGCCATCTCTTTCTAGTCTTCCCTGAATATTTGTCTGCTGCAGGTGACCCCAGTCCCTGTGGGTGGTCTTTGCTTCCTCTCTATAGGATAGTATAGGGAGTTGGCAGATGACATTATTATAGTTTTCCATGTTCTGGTTGACTGACTGCATAGGCAATTAGATCTTGGAGAAATGAGAGTATGGTGCAAGTTAGTGGGGGGATTGGGTTTGTTTTTTTTTGTTATGCTTTCTTTTAAGCAGACACTAAAGCTGCTTCTCTGTGCCTTAGTCTTTCTGACTCAATTGCTTCATCAGTTCCAAGCTGATGTCCACAGAATATAATCATGCAAGTGTACTCCACTGCACAGAATGCATTCTGCGTCCCTCTCTGTGCCTGATCCACAGAGAATGAGGCTAGTCCAGTTCCTGCCGAAAGGAGTTAGCTCTTTAGCTCAAGATGGAAACTCTAATGGTTTTGGCTCTGTATGTCCCTGGTTCAACTCTCAGACATGACCAAGTTGGTGGCGAACATACAAGCAAACAAAACCAATACAGGAATCAAATATTGTATCCTCCTTTTGTATTAGCAGCAACCTTTAGCAGAGGCAGGTAGGCTGGCTCCCACTCCTTGTTCTTAGCAGTCTTACAGATCCCCAGGCTTTGTACAGACACAACAATAGGACCAGCCAGCTTCCCACAATGTGTTAAGTGCTCCATAGATCACAGTTTGAGACCTGCTGTTTCTAGACCATCATGAGTTAAACTTTTTACCGTACAGTCTTTGGAAAGACACTTTTCTCCCTAGATGGGCAAAAAGACCTAGGCTTTTCTCTACATTCTATAATCTTGATTTCAGCAGCTATTTAGGATCTTCTGCAGAATCTTTGACCCTTTCTTGGTAGATTATCCTTGTAATGTAACAAATTATAGAAAAACCCTACTAATAGAACCCATCAATTTTCAGGATGTAACTTACACTGATTATACCTCCATTGCTCCAGTGGCTCTCTCTATTAGTATTTCTAAGGTTTTTCCCTCAGTGACATTTTGAATGATCTAAAAGGAGGAATCAAATCATCAGAATTTTAAAAGCATTTAGTTCCAAATAATCTCAAACACACATTTCTCGTGAAGGGAAAGAAACTTATACAAGAGTAGAAAATAATTTACATTCCTTAGCTTTCCTCATTTCTCCAAGGCTCCCACCTACTTAACCCCAGGTAAACTTTGTATCAGCTTATGACATCCGGTGAAAGTACACTACAGCTTATTAAAATTTAAAGCCACTGCTCCAAGGGAAAACACTGAAAGCTATTTTATGGATTAGCCAGTGGGCAGGATGAGGCTTGCACTTTGTATCTTTTTGATAATATAGCCAGTTAGAACAGCTTAATAAAATAAGTCATTCCCTCCCCCTCTGTGCGCTTTCAGCTAGTTATATTTTTCCACTTTGTGCTCTAACTGGTGTGGTGCTAAGAAGTTTTGCATTCCACTCCAGAAGTGGCTACATTTCATTGATGGGTGAAGTAATCAGAGTTTATGTAAAGCACTTAGAGATGCTTTTGATGAATGTGAATGTGCAAGGATAATAAAAGTAACTTATAATTTAAAAGAGGATGAAGGGTAATTTAAAATTTGAAGGGTAACTTCTTAGGCATGTGTTTAGTTCACATATGTACTGTGGGAACAGAGGCCACGACTAAGGGCTTCTCTATACAGAAATGTTTGACCAGTTATACTGGTGTAGTTAAGGGTATGGCTACATTTGGAATTTCAAAGCGCTGCCCCAGCAGCGCTGCGAAGTGTGAGTGTAGTCAGAGCGGCAGCGCTGGGAGAGAGCTCTCCCAGCGCTGCATGTAAACCACATCCCTTACGGGTGTAGTGTGCAGCGCTGGGAGGCAGCGCTGCTGCCCTGATTACACTAACGCTTTACAGCGCTGTATCTTGCAGCGCTCAGGGGGGTGTTTTTTCACACCCCAGTTGCAGCGCTGTAAAGTGTGAGTGTAGCCAAGGCCTAAATCAATATAGTTATACTAGAATAACTCCCTGTGTGAACACTCTTACTCCAGCATAAAACTAGCTTTTTTCAGTTTAGGTTACACACCTTTCCCAGCACAAGTGAATAAAAAAAAAAAAAAAAGGCACTCCTATACCAGAATAAGAGTCTCCATGAGGGGAGTCATACTGGTATAACTATACTAGTTTAAGTTCACACTGCAGTATGTATTGGTATAACTCTTCTCCAGTAGACAAGCCCTTAAAAACCCACTTCTCTATTTCCCTAACTTCAAGTACATCATATGTAACTTCTCTGCCTATAATTAAGGGTTTGGGAGGGGAAGGGAAATAAGGTGTCCCCAAACTTGACAGGGATTTCCAGATTTATTAAGAAATTCACGGTCATAAAAAAAAACCCCACTTGAGTTTCTCAAATTCCATCTGGGAAGTACCCCCGCATATGTAACAATGCTGCAGTGCTACCACAAGTTCTACAGAAAAGGAATAGTGTGGAGCCCTGGGCAAATATTCATAATGAACAATTTTTCCAATTAATTTAGCTTTTGCTTTCTGTTTCTAGGTTATCTGCAAACACATCACATTTCTACAAATCTGGCATCTTATATAGCAGCAGTGTCTAGAGGAGGCAGCTAGACTGGTCCCTCCTTCTCATTCTAAACTGCCTTCATCACAGGCCTTGAGGTCCTGTAGAATCAGAAACATATTTTACACAAAATAATTCAGCCTAGGGATTGTTTGCAAATTATGGGCATCTACTGTCACTATTATTCATAGTTTGTGAGCGGGGAGGGAAATCACATAGTATTGTTTCTGCTCCCCGACTGGATGTCTGAAGGTTTATAACTGTGTCTGGGGAGGAAAGCTTCTGGCACAAATAGCAAGTGCTGGTGTCAATGCACCAGTCCCGTCAGTGGCCTGAAAATATGGGCGCTAGGCTGCTGGGATATTAAGACCACTGCCTGTCATGCTGACAAGTATTGTCTCATTGTTTCCTTTGCGCGCGCACGCACACACACACACACACACACACACACACACACACACACACACACACACACACACACACACACACACACACACACACACACACACACACACACACACACACACACACACACACACACACCCACACGGGTCTGTCTATCTCCATCTGCTGTCTCTTGTCTTATACTTTGATCATAATCTCTCTGGGACAGGGACTATCTTTTTGTTCTGCGTTTGTATAGCATCTAGCACAATGGGCTCCTGGCCCAGGACTGGGACTTCTAAATGCTACGCAAATACCAATAATATTCATGCAGTGAATAGCCATTCTCCCAACGTTTGTATGAACAAAAATCTATTCACAAGAAAAAGGGAACCAAAAAGGCAGTGGGACCACAGCTTAACTGGGAAGCGATTCAGCATTTGCCAAAATGTTTATTAAAGATTTCCCCCATTATTCCCTCTTCTCTAACACTGCCTCACTTGAATATATCATCCTCCAAGCACAGCAAGTTGATATTGTAGCTAGCATGCTACATAACTTGTAAATCACATGATTTCAGACCTTCAGTTTGCATTTCATTCAAGGGCATTTGTATGCTCTTTGCACCACAGGCATTTCCAAATGATGCGCTCTATCTGACCCTGCCTTAGAGCCAGATGCAGGGTGGGTGTTGTATGGCTCTGGTTCAACTCTCCGACATGACCAAGAAACACAGTCTGGGACGTGGGGGTGAAGAGAGACTCTATAGTCTGCCATTCCCAAGGCTCTACTCACTCACACGTGTGTGTCACAAATGTGCCTATTTCCTTTCCTGCAGCCCACAGGATTCTTGCAGAAGTCACCATAAGAACCACAGCCCTAACAGAGACCAGTAACAGGAATATTTTAAAGGGGCAGCAAACTTGATAGGTTCAACCTAACAGCCTCCTTTCAGAACAATCTTACCTTCTTTTGAGGAAGATCACACAAAGTCTGCCCCTCCACCCCCCCCCCACAAACTTCTTTACCGTAACATGGCTTGGGTCTTCAGCAATGTTGCGTATGGATTACTAAACAACCAACTGAAGTTCCCCCCACAAACTGACGTTTCTGAAAATCCTTACAGTACATCCACTGGCAAGGAAAAAAAATGTCCTTTTGAACTGATCTGGAACCTCGGAAACTGTAGATGTCAGAAAGCGGCTTTGGCTTTTGAAAACTTCAACCGAGGAAGGTCTATGCTCGAGAACTTTGGCATTGCACAACCCCACCACGCCTGTAACACAGCTTGTGTCCACAAATCACAGTTGTTGTGATGGCTGATTTTCACGTTTATTTTATTTATTAACAAAATCAAACTGGCTACCCTCACACTGCACAAAGCCTGCTTATTAAAAATATACTTGTAATACTGTTCTAGCCCATTCTCCCTTCCCCGTGCTGTGTCTAGTATTGCACTTGGCTTGTAAATGTTTGGACCAGGGATTGTCTCCTCTATATGTTTACAATACCTACACACAATAGTGCTCTCACCTGTTTGGGGCTTCTAGATGCTATCGTAACACAAATACGTAATTATAGCTGCTAGAGTGGTGCACTGGTAGGCACCCATCATCACCAGTAGATCACAGATTTCTCACCATGAAACAACTTTACTTAGCATACCTCATCTGAAAACAAGTTTCCTTTGAAGGCAGTGAGTAGTGTACTGCAAATGGAGTTTCCTGTCATTTCCCTCTTTCCATTTCCTTCTTTTAGTGGACAAGGGGGATGAAAAGATCCATTGCAAAAACACATTGACAGAACGGACAGTGACCCATAGAATTATGGCTGGACATGCAGAATAATCATAAATGTTACATGATTTATTGACCACTCCTCCTTATCATAAGCTAAGCACAAAGCTTTTGTATTTGCATTCCCACCCCCCCAATTTACTGATTCTATATATGAAGAGGAGAGAAAAACAGCACACATCTTGCAGGGATACTGCATAGGAAATACCTGTATATTTTAGGATCTAAAGAAACTGACATTGTCCCAGAGCAGTTCCCAAATTTGGGTTCAATATTTGCTTCAATCCTTACTGGTTGGGCAAACTGTATTTAGGCAGAGTAAATCTGAAGTGGTTAAAAACAGGTCTGGTAACCTTGGTTCTCTAGTCACCACAGTTGGAGCCAGGTGAGTTAAATCTTCCTGCATAACAGGGCTTAAATTCAGCCGGAGCTTTTCAGTGTGGAGATCTGGCGTGCCCAGCGGGCCTGAAACCCTGAGCCCCGAATGGGGGTGGGGTGATAAATGGGGGACTCCCGGAAATATTATGAGAATTAAAGTCCTACTCATAAGAGATATGCACCAGGTTTTGCTCAGGGCATAGCGACAATACCTTTGAGATAGGTAAGAAACTCCAGTCCAGGATTTCACTCTGATTGGCATTAGGTTATCCTAATGGATTATGCAAAGGGAAGAGACTATCATCTGTCTGATGATAATGCAGACTCACTTAGCTTACATTCTACCTAGACAAATCAGTATACTATTATCCCCCAGGGCAAATGCTTCCTTACGCAAACAGTTGGGGTTCCCAAGCAAGAGCTAGTTAATGAGTTCTGCAGACACTTGGTGCTTAAAGTGGTCTCAGCAGCCTGCGGCCCATCTGCACTCAGCTTTCTCAACATTGCTAACACCTAGGGCTTATCTAATCGAGGACAATAGATGCATTTAAAAGTGCACAGAGAGCAAAATGTAATTTAACATGTTAGTTGGTTTATATGGTAGCCTAAACTCCTCACTAGGGTTCACCCTGACCAGCTCACATGTTAAAATGCAACTTACCCTGTCTACACTGAAGTGTTAAACCATGGTAGTTAAAACATGTTAGCTGATGTGTTTTAAGAATACACTTTTTATCCTAATCTAGACAGTGCCTGAGCTCGGATACTATGAGAGTGCTCAGCATGCACCTGGCAGGATTGGTTCTTAACAATGCAGGATGGTATTCCCAACAGAAAGCCCAGCCACATGATGCAGGGTCAGATAAAGAAACCAACTTTACCCTCTGAAAAGGGTAGGAAAATCAAGAAGAGGCCTGAGGCAAGTAGACCCTACTCCCACATTCTGGTGCCCTATGGAGTTCAGTGCAATCAGGCTGTTTTAAAGGAGTATATTAGCTGCAAATGAGTCTTTCTGGGTCCATCAGGATGGAAGTGCATTGGGACAGGGTGAGGTCTATCAACCTCTGCTCTGGCCCTCTTTGTTCCCTTTAATCAGCACTATCACAGCTCTGGCCATGCCAAACAAAGAAAGCGAGCTAGAGAGAGAGACATTTTGTATTAATCTGACATTTAAAAGAAAGCCATCATGCTTTTCAAATGGACCCCATAGTAAACAACAGTGTAGGTGAAGTCAGATATCTTTAAAAGCTATCTGTGGCTTCCTGCTTTTGATACTGGAAATGTACTGTATCTGCTCTCAAGCCTATTCTCAAGAAATCTCCAGGCCCATCAGACTTCATAAACTAACACCTGGTATCCAGCCTCCCAATTCCTGAGCAAGGTAATGAAGAAAGTGCTAAGAAGCACCTCCGAACACCTATGCAAAGAAGTGCCCTATAGAGGCAGAGAAGGATGCCCATAACTGTACACGTGGACCTGTCTGCGGCATTCGATAGTACTGATCAGAGCACGGTGTGATCCTCTCTCAGATGTGTTACTGGATCAATGAAAAGCACTGAACTGGTGCCAA
Organism: Gopherus flavomarginatus; assembly: GCF_025201925.1. Lineage (NCBI taxonomy): Eukaryota > Metazoa > Chordata > Testudines > Testudinidae > Gopherus > Gopherus flavomarginatus. The sequence goes on from NC_066622.1 coordinate 131,310,361, forward strand.
TGGATGGCCCTAGAGAGTGCTGATGGGCAATTTATTCTTCCACCTCCAGACATCAGCACCTGACTGGAGCTAAACCAGAGCAAAGGCAGAGGTGAGTGGGAAGCGGGAAAATGGTTAGCTACTACCATCCTCTCTTCCATTAAAGATTGTGAGGCACAAAGATATTACTGTGATGGAGACCATGTAAGTATCTTAGATAGAGTCTCAAAATAGCTAGAGCTGTGAAAAGTACCTTCCTCCAACTATGACTGGCTTGAAAACTGCCTCATCCTATCAGGCTGATCCATGCATTAGCAACCATACTACAATGCACTATATCAAGGCATGAGCACAAAGACCTCCAGAACAGCTTAAATTAAACCGGAATGCATCAGTCATAATTTTTCCACAACAGGCAACTTTATCCATTTATTCAGCTTCCATTCTTTGCCTGAGTCTTGGGCTGGAAATTCCCTGCCTGAATAGAAGACAGTTATCCAGTCCAGTGACTATCGATAGCATGTTTAGAATACATGCTTATTGCCTGGTACTTTAACTGTCAGTATATATCACATCAGTTTGGACACACTATGAGAAGCTGTGCTGCAGTACATTGAGCCCTGTCACGCTGAATGCCATGAGGAGACCTATCAAGGGGGGCAGGATGCAGTCTGAAATGCTGAGCCCAACGCAGAAAAAAGTGGATGCACATCCAGAAATAAATCCTTATTCTAGTGGACACTAGTTTACTAAAGGCAAGTACCTTACTGCACATAATTAATTCACTCACTCACTGATGGATGGGCAGCGTGTGCATCCATTCAGCGTTTATTTGGGCACGATGAAAGTGGTTATCATGAGATTTGAATCAGACACATGGGATTATGAGATGCATTTTATTGCAGGGGCACATAATTCTATCCTGTTAATTCTTTACCTGAGCACAGTTCAATGGGAAACAAAGCCCACTAGCAAACAGAGATTGTGTGTTGATATTTGCTTGCTGTTAAATGGAATGGCTCCAGCAGCATGCAAAGTAGCAGCAACAGTGACATCTGCATATGGGCGGTCTCCTGTTTCTCAGGTTAGGCATCACCATAGCTACAGTGCTTAGGGTGTGAAAAATTCACATCCCTGAGTACCAGAGTTAAACCAACCTAACTCCTGCTGTAGAAGCATCTTGGTTGACAAAAGAATTCTTCCTTCCACGTAGCTTCCACCTCTTGGGGAGGTGGATTACCTCCTACAGCGATGGAAAAGCCACTTCCTACAACAAATGAAGGATCTTCACTACGACATCACAAGGACATAGCTTCAGTGCTGTTGCTGTGCTGCAGCAGCGCCATAACGTAGACATGCCCTCAGCCTTGTTTCTTCTCTTCCACGCAGGGTATAGCAGAGTTCAAGTAAAGCAGAAGGATGCTGGTTTTGTTTCCAGTTACAGTAATCTTCTAACTCCATGATGATTAATTGCAAAACTGTTTTACCGGAATCCATACATAACAAGGCATCTGTACAAGGTACTGGGCTTAATACAGGAATAAGAGGACAAAATTATACCCTAGGAGTCTATTAACATGATTTAAAAACACTGATGCAACACGGCTTGGTCATAGCCACATATGTCTGCCAAGCCATGCTGTAAACTAGCTCTGTTGGAATTGGGAATAAACGGTGTTTAAAACACTAACAAGTGGTCTTTTGACCATTGTGAACCAGACAAGACAGGGCTTATCCCCATCAAAGCAACGTACATTCTAGTTTGTACTAGCGTGTTGCGTACGAACTGTCCCATTTGGACCCTGCTAGTGTGCACTAAAAGTTCCCTAGTGTGAGTTAATATAGTACTGTCAGAAATGGGACTACATTAGTGTGCACTAGGGAACTTTTAGTGCATGCCAATAGGATCCGTGTGCACTACTTATGCAATGTGCTAGTGCACACTGGAATTTCACACTTCTAATGTTCACTGACACACAGTGAAGAAAAGCCCTAAGCAGCATACCTGCGAGCTGAGGTATTCTCAGGGGGAAGTCGTTCTTTTTAACAGCTCTAGCTCTTTAACAGTGGACAAGGGCTATTGGCACCGCAGAGTTCCAATCACAAGAGAATGCTGTCTTTTCAAGACAAAAATCTCACCATTCAAAAACTGAGCATGTGATAGATGTGAAATAAAGAGTGTTGCAGTAATTGGCTTTTACACTGCAGCCCTGGATCTCAAAGTTCTTTACAAAGAAAGGCTGGGACCATATGTCCCCATTTTTCAGATGGGGAAACTGAGCCCCAGAGAATGGAAGTGCCTTGCCCAAGGTTACCCAGCATGTCCAATGGCTGAACTGGGATCCCCCCTCAACTCCCAGGCCAGTGCCCTAATCCTAAACCTAACCCTGTGCAACTGTTTAATGTACTCGCTTTTTTCTGTCAGACAGCTGGGCTTTCTTGTCTTTATATCAAAACTGATACATGTTATCAGCAGTGCAAGTAGGGTCATCCAGTCTGGTATGCCGTACCAGCAAGATATTTATAGCCAGTACAGTGTACTGGAAAGACACAGGGCAGGAGGATCAGAACGTAGGGCCACTGGGCAGCCCCACGCTGGCAGCACCTCCAGTGCAGCTGTACCACCCCCAGTCCAGTCCCCCAGCCCTGTCCTCCAGCTGTGTTCCCTTCATGCCATTGTATTTGTACATATACAGCCTTAGATCTTAGCATTAGACCATCAGTCACAGGTGCTGCACAGGCAGGAGGACCCAGGTGCAATAGAGAGCTGTGTGGGGAAGCATACAAGGCACTTACTTACGTCATGCCTAGCTGTACTCGTTTAACAGCTGGCTAGTCTTAAAAACAACACCTAGAAATACAGTGTAACACCTGTGGTTCCAAGAGACTCTAGGATGCTGAAAGCGTCCCCACTCTTCCAGCTTTCAGACTGCCTGGACCGTGCAATTTCTTAAACCCTGCCTTATGTCTCTTGAATCTGGTGTAAAGGCTTTGTAGACAGTTAGACACAAGAAGCCACTCTCTGTCTAACGGCAGAGATAAAACCTGGGCAAGAGGAAGTTTGCTGTTTTGTTCTGTAGAGCTACTCAGGGATTCTTCAAATAGGGGGAGAGATAGCTCAGTGGTTTGAGGATTGGCCTGCTTCAGCCCAGGGTTGTGAGTTCAATCCTTGAGGGGGCCATTTAGGGAACTGGGGTAAAAATCTGTCTGGGGATTATTAGTCCTGCCTTGATCAGGAGGTTGGACTAGGTGACCTCCTAAGGTCCCTTTCAACCCTGATATTCTGTGAATTAAACTGTTTTTCATCAGAAAAACATCAGTCCATTGAAACCAAAACTGTTCACAGGAATGCATCAGGGGAAGGTTTCTCACTTCCAAGGGTGGAATTTGGGGTCAAAGAGTGTACACACTCCGGAATAGTTACATGGTTCAGGCTCTCCCTATGATGTGGGAGAGCCAGGCTAAAGTCCAGAGGCAGGCAGAACAGGGATCTGAGAGCCTCGGTTATTCAGGGTGTCTTGTTCTTTCTCTTGTTTTCCACAAAAGGTTTCTAGCTCATCTGAGGGAAGAACAGGAGAATTTTTGAAATGTTTGGAAGTTTTCATGGAATGGAAAAACTGTTTCACACCTGGCTCTATTGTAAATGTTTTAGAGGATCTAGTTCTTGTGAAAGGCCCTGGGTTGACAGCCCTGGAGTGAAATCCTCTTGTGGAACACGTACAGCACTAGCAGCAATAGCTCACCGTTTCCACTCTAAACAAGAGAGAACACAGCTAGGGCTAAGAAGTTAGTTCCGTCTTCAGGCTTATTCTGCCCTTTGATTCTCTGTTGAGACTGCCAATAAGGTTATTCATTATAGTAACATTTTTTGTAACATGAAGATCGGGCCATTGGGACCTGGCTTAAGACCCAGCAAACTCATTTCATATGGGCCACCAAAAAGTCACCAGGTAGTGATTTTCAATCACTATCAACCTGAGCTGGATCCATCTTCCATTTCCAGTCCAGCTCCCTTTGCTAGTTTATATTGATGTCTGGGTCAGGATCCGAGTTAAAATTATTTAGCAATCCTTTCCTTACTGGTGAGAAACACTTAGACCATTCTTATATCAAAAGCAAAACCAATCACTGTGTGAAGTCAATCATATATGGGGAAAATAATTTTATGCTTATATTTCAGATGGATACTTTCCATCTTTAAATGACTGCATTTCAGTGGTCAGGCATACATTGACATACTGGACTAATCTGCCTTGATTAACACCCTCTGCAAAAGACTCAAAGTTACTAGGGCTAAATTAAGGCAGACTTCAGCACACTATGTGGGTAAATCACAGAGATCCTTTGGGATGAAAAAAAGATTGCTCCTGTTTATAGACTTTAAAATCTGGTGAAGAGCTTGGCTGGGTTATATTGCAAGTCACCTTGCAATCTAGATTGATGTGAAAAGCACTACCCACACTGAACTGGTCATCAATGAAAGTACACAGCACCAAACACAATGCCCATTGCACTATGTGCAGAGCATACAAACACAGCAACTAATTGGCTTCTCTAATCAGGAGCCAACCTTTGACTTCTTCCAACCATGCGCCAACGTGAGGGAAACTCGGTTCTGAGACACAACAATGTGTGGTCTCCCCATGCCAGGGGCTTTGATCAGATTTCCTTATTTAGCAAAAGCAGCAAAGAATCCTGTGGCACCTTATAGACTAACAGACGTCTGTTAGTCTATAAGGTGCCACAGGATTCTTTGCTGCTTTTACAGATCCAGACTAACACGGCTACCCTCTGATACTTATTTAGCAAAACTACGACTGATGCTTTGAATTCACTAAGGCAAATCCAAGAAGAATTTGAATGATGGGGTTGCAGCCATAGTGGCCAGCCACATCTTAATACTGAGAGTGTCTCATGAACTCCGCCTGCTCCCATTCCCATTTGCACAGGCTGTCTCCCCCACCATTTGCAAACACATCACATCCTTCTGCAACTGCTTAGAATGTAAAAATTAGTATTAGGAAAGTACTCCACATATTTTAGCACCTTTTAATGCAATTTAACTGCTGGAAACAAGGGAGGGTCTTCCCCATGGGACCCGGTTGGGTCCATGCACCATGCTTTGAGAACCACAGAACCAGAATATTTCAAGTGGCAAGAGAGTAATGCCTCAACAAAATCAGAAAAATGTAGCACAATCATGAACCTGATCGTCCATTCCTTGCCCACTAAAAATTCCCATTGCCTTCCGTGGAAGGTTTGGGCTGGCAAGATCAGACCCATAGCAGGCGATGGTATCAATTTTTCATGGCCATGGGCTTGGGAAGCAGTGCGTAACTGAGGCAAATGAGTGTCGTCCCTCCCACCGACTGAATTCCACACCACCACATAGTCTAGATGGTTACACTTGCTATTAGTCCCAAGTAGGGCTGACATCCTGACAGAAAATTCTTGGCGAAGGGTCCCTGGCTTTGGATTTCCTTTTGCCATCCTGCAGGAACCATGTTTTGTTACTTTCAAACCAAGCTGCAAGGCTCATCTATACTCCGTTCCCATTATTTGGGCAGTAAGCTGGGGGTGTGGGAAAGGGAAATTAGTCAGCACGTAGGATTAATCAGGCTCGGTGCCAGTCACCAGCAGCACTTTTGTCATTGTTAATTGCGTGATGCACCCACATGTCAAGCTGATGGTGCAGTGATTTCATTAGATACACATACGTGCCTATACCACAGATATCTTGGCCCTGATTCGCAGAGGTGCTGAGTGCCTGCAGCAGACCTGACTTCATCTGGAACTGAGAGCGATCAGCACCTTAAACTATACCTGTTCTTATCTTACAGATCTATATGTAGGCAGCGCTACAGTTATTAAGTCACTTCCTCGCCCTAAGATTCTATTTTTGTTACAGATAGATCCTTTAAATTAAGTGGTTAATGACAGTGGTGTTTTATATACACAAATACACTGATAGAAGAAATACAGGGACACAGCAAGAAACAATCCTGCTCCCTTAATCACATTTGTAGTCACACTGAAATCAGTGGGACTGTTTAGACAAGCAGTGGGTGACTCTGTCTGTGTATATTTATAATGCCCACATTCGTACATACACAGTAATGTGCCATACATCATTAGTTTAGTTTTCAGTGAGTTGGCCTGTAACCTCCTTCATCTTTATTCATCAACAGGAATCAACAGGGGACTGCTTTCACAGCCTGGGTTTTGCTCCTGTTTCCAGTGATGGAAGCTCTGGTAAGGAAGTCAGGTTTAGTCAGTGCTGAGCTAGAGGAGACATTCTCGGGTGATCAGTCTGATGCATGTGACCTCATGAAAGTGTAGTAGGAGGAAGCTCTGCATATTGTTTACCTACTTGGTTCTCAGTAATTCTCCAAACTGCTCTAGAGCAAACAAAGTGTTTTAAAAACATTTGCCTATCAACATCAAAGACATGAAGGAAGAAAAGAACTTGATTGGATTTCCCTGCAGTCAACAGGAACCCTTAGCTCTCAGCTGCCTCCCTTTATATGTTAATCCAGCCCTCATTTTCTAACCCAGTCCTCCTGCAGACTCTGGGATCTGATAAAAGCCCCACCATTTGCTGCAGTAGTTAATTATCCATAGACCCAAGAAACTAAAAATACAAAGTTCCAGAGTAGCAGCTGTGTTAGTCTGTATCCGCAAAAAGAACAGGAGTACTTGTGGCACCTTAGAGACTAACAAATAAATTTGTTAGTCTCTAAGGTGCCACAAGTACTCCTATTCTTTTTTTAAAAAATACAAAGGAGCCTCATTTTCCTTTTCAGACATCATTTCTGCATGGAGAGTCAAGTCATGGGTAATCCTTCACTTTGGTCTTTCTCCCATATCTGTGTTTCCATTAATGTCAATTTCCCACACATCCCCTACTTATCTTAAATACATTTAGATAGACAATTATAAGTGACAGATTCCTTTTAAAGCTAGTTATGTGGAACACCTTTGCAGTTCCATTACGGACTTTCTAAAATCTGCAATCTGAGGAGGTTCTTTATTGGGGTGGGATGTCCCCTTAGTCTAGCATTCCATGGCAGGCTCAGAGAACCCTCCAATGAGGGGCTGAGTCAGACTGGCTGCCCAGGCAGATTATCAGATGGCATTTGGGTTCAAAGGAATGACTTTGGGGCAACGCAGTAGTGAGGTGGGGTTGGTGCTTCCCCTTAGCTGACCAGCAGTCTATCAGCCAAGTAATTTAAAGCAACGCTCTGGCTCCAAGGCCATAGAGCAGTAGGAACTTTCAGAGACAGTACTTGTCCATCAGGGATGGAACAAGGTGGAAATGGCATGAATCAGAGAAGGGAGTTGTAGAGCATGCAGATGTTGCTCTCCTCTCCACAGTTACATACAGAGCTGGAGGGAGGGGGGGTTGGCCCCATTTCATCTAGGTGATATTTCTCCAGAGCACATCTATCTGCCATCTACAGAACAAGCGACTTCTGCTGGATTGGGTCCCTCTGTGTATGTGTTTTAAAGCTACCCACCCTAACACAGAACAAAGAACAAGTATTCAGTTCATTAGGAGGTGTGAATAAGGTCTGACCCAGCACCTTACCGATAGAGCAGAATGCACAGGAACCAAGCCCATGTCTTGATCTTGAGCCCTCATTCCCAGGCAAAAGAGAGGTGGGAGGGAGAGATCTCAGGCACTTGCATTGCTCTCTGCAATATTTGCTTTGGCACAGCAAGAAGCATACTTGACTGCCCCCTCCAGAATCTATGTCCTTGGCCTGAAGGACAGTTGGTCAGATATGGGGTTAGGAGCAATGAAAACACAGATCCTTGGAACTTGAGGAACTCAGTATGTAAACAAAAGTTTGTGTACAAACTAATAGAGTATTGAGAGCCACTCCAGGAGAGTTTGATGCCAATTTAAGTCAGGGCTGTGGAAACTCTGCAGGGTTCAGTTAATGAAAGGCTTTGTGGTTTGAACCCTACAGTTTGCTTTGCAGCAAATGGAAATGAATTAATACTTGCTGATTTCAGTTTGACAAATGAGAACCTCCCAGGGGACACCCCACACGGAGTACCCTTCCTCAGTAAGAGATGTCTCTATATGGGTATGGCCTCCTTCCTCCCAACAGACCCTTTTCCAAAAACATCTAGTCTAAGGTGGTGTGTCCCCAAGGCCCGATGTGGGAGTGAAGGTTCACCAACAAACTTTGCCCATGTTCACATGGGCTGAGATTGACAAAAGCCTCACAATGTGAAAGACGAAGTCTGGGAGATCCGGTGATTCGATGGGACGCTGGGAAGACCTGAGGTTCTATATGATACTGTATTTTATAAGGCTCTGGTTTGGGTTCCCATAACTATTCCATTCTTACTGCTCAGGAGATGCTCTGCTTGCCATGGGATTCCTGCCAAGCTCCCCAGCCTTCCCTGCTCCACAAGTGCAGGCAGAAAATACATTTACTATTTCCATCTTATGACGTGCAGGCATCAGTGCCAGAATGGGGGTGCCTGGGAGCCATGGCCCTCCCACTTTTTGCCATGGGCCCCTCTATCTCTGTCCCTGTCCCCCAAGCCAGGCTGGCAGGTGGAGCCCAGCCAGGGAGCCCAGGCAGTGGAGGGCACCGTGTCACGGACCCTCTACCTGCCCGGGAGGGTTAGGGGGTCTTAGAGCAGCCTCCCGGTCCACATCTCTGCCCCTGGGCCCCCCACCCAGGGCAGGTGGAGGGTCCATGGCTCCTCACAGCTGCCTGGCCACCCAGGTCTTACCATGGCCAGGCTGCGGCTTTGACGCCCCGTACCCCGGCCGGAGCCAGGTCAGCCTAAGAGCTACGTGGGCAGCTGTGGGGAGCCAGGAATCCTCCACCTGCCCTAGGCGGGGGGCCGGAGGTTGCTTTTGGGCCCTACACCCCAGGCAGGTGGAGGGTCCGTGGCTCCTGGCCCGCTCCAGCTTCTGGCTTGACCAGAGGCAGGGCCTCAGGCATAAGGGGTGAGGCAGGGCCACAGAAGGGGCAGAGTCACAGACTCCCTACTTTGGGGAAATGTCCACGGGGACTGTGTGCCAGAGACTGAGCAGTAAGAGAGAGCACAATTACAGAATCCTCCAGGGCAGTGTTTCTCAACCTCTTTGATACCAGGGATCTGCTTGCTGCCTTCCTAAACTGTGTCAGGGAGATTTCAGGGACCGGCACTGGTCCACAGACCGGTAGTTGAGAAACACTGCTCTAGAGAACCAGAGAAGATGTACATTGGGAGCAGCCAATAGGCGGACCGCGGGCCAAATCTGGTCAGCCAGACACTTTTGAACAGACCCTGAAATATTTTGATTTATTTATTATCATTGTTATTAATTTTTTATTATAGTTTTCTCTGAAGTTGGACCTTGGCCATGCCTTCACCAAGAAATCTGGACATTTACAAAAAATAATTGTCTATCCCTGTTGTACTCTCATGTATTTCCTAAGTGGGTACTCTTATGTCCTCTACAGGGTTAGAGAGTTACACGTACACTGTAGTCTCTGCTACACTCACTATAAAGCATTACATCAAAATCAGACTTGAAACACAGGTTGTCACTTGAGTTTCTCCACAAATCATGGGTCTGCCCAGCATGGGCGGCAGGTGAACCCCCCACTTCAGGGCGGCTAGACCCTGGCCCTTCTACCTGAGGACTTATCCCTTTCACCCACTGGAGCCCTGAGGGCCCCCACCGCAGCAGGAGGAGCCCTAGCCAAACCACCCTGACTCCTGGGCCACCGGCTGGCCTGATCCTCGAGCCTGCCTGACCCACCGCTGGCCATCAGCCGGCCAAGTCCTGAGCTCCAGGCCACTGGCCAGAGCTGAGTCCCTGCCGGCTTCAGGAGAGAGGGGAATGAGGGCAGGGCCTCGGGACGGAGCATGGTTGGGCCCTCGGCCTGGGCTAGGGGAGGCCTCCCCTGGCCTATTATATCCGCCGCCCATGCAGCCCAGTTTCCCTCGGGTTGCAACCGGGAGGAGTATGCATCACCTCACTGCCAGAATGCCCACTGACCACAGGATAAGGAACGTCAAGGCCTGGTTCCCTCCTTTTGGCAGCTAAATGTGCTGCTGTCAGCTACAGGCCCCCTCAACGCAAACCTTGAGAAAAATCACCTAACAGATTTCCTTGATTCTCTTCCTCTCATTTCTGCCTGCCAGTTTCCTGGGTTTTCTGTACTTTCTCAGAACTGTGGGTGAGAAAAGAAAACAGGCAAGGTAATAGAGCTATGCGGCCTTTCCAAATCAGTATCTGATGGTTTCATTTATTCAGGCCCTGGAAGCTCTGTGACCCGTTTGTGTAGGGGCCCAGCCTGAGTTTTGTGCCATGAAAGGAATGGGGAGGGATTTGTAGCATCAAACTGGAACTATAGGAAGCCTGGGACTTCAGCTCAACATTTAAGGGATAAGGCCCCAAATGAAGCACACCTGCCATGTGCTCTATTCCATGTTGTGAGATATAAAGCCGGGAGCGTGAGCTGAAGAGAGAACTAGGAACGTTAGCGGGCACTCCTAAGTTAGAGGGTACAAAACACATCCCAATTCAGGGCAATGCTTGTTGCATTAACACTAATCGCACTTAGCTCTCCTTTCCCCAAATTGCCACCCACTCACTCCAGGGTTTTTTGGTGCTGGTGGCAGATTTGGCAGGTCACAGTGGGTAACAGTTGTCTCTCTATTCTCTCTTGCTTTGATTACATTTCCCTTCACTGAACTAGCACAGCAGGGTGGGTCCCTTTTAATAATATTTGCCTCTTTTATAGCATTTTTCATCAGTAGATCTCATAATTCTGTGTGCCAAGGAGGTGACTATCATGCCCCTTTTATAGATGGGGAAACTGAAGCACAGAGAGGTGACATGCCCAAGGCCACTCAGCAGGCCAGTGGCAGAGCCAGAAATGGAACCCAGGTCTCCTGAATGTCTGTTAATACTCCATCTACCTGGTGTAAGTGGGCAAATTTACTGACATCAATAAATTGCAAGCACTTACACCAGATCTGAATGTTGCCCAATGGCTATCATTGGCAATGGATATAGATAGACTAGTTCCTGATAAACAAGAGTTTTAAAAATCTTTAATGCTTCTTAAACAGCAACAATTTTCAAAAGGGGAGCGTTATTCTCCACCACGCCCTATAGAGTCTGCATTTATAGTATGTCTACACGGCAAGCGGAGTGACTGCAGCACAGGTAGGCAGAGTGTTCGCTGTAAATCTGCCTAGTATGGGTAACAATAGTATTGACGATGTAGTGGCATAGCCTTCAGCACAAGCTGGCATCCAGAATACATACCCAAGGTTCCCAGGGATGCTGGATCTAGCCCATGCCACCATGTCTACACTGCTATTGTTTATTATTATTAAAGCTAGCGTGGATATAAGCCTCCCCATGTTGCAATCACACCTTCACCTGAAGTGTTGACATACCCTTAGAGGGTAAATTCAGCGATATATCTCACTACCAAGTGCCTGTCTAGGTTACAACCCCCACCCACACAGTACTGGGATCTTCGGATCTACCGTCCAGCAAACAGAAAAACTGTTCTCTTACACGTAAAGCTATAGAGAATATAGAATGATAATACCTAGTCCCGCTTGAGTGAAGGGGACTAGACTAGAAGACCTCTCGGGGTCTCTTCCAGTCCTACAACTCTATCACCAGAACCTGATGATTCAGCATTTTGGTTTAGCCCATTACATGGACAAGGGCAAATGCTCCTTAATCTGCACTCCCTAAAGATCCTCAGATGGAAGGTCCTATGGAAGTAAGAGCCAGTCAGTCTCTCGCTCTGTCTTCCCACTTCTCCCCCCTCGCCCAGATGCTCCCGAGGCGTGTTTCATGCTTCTCACCCCTCCAGGATCAGACTAGTCTCTTCCACGGGAGGGAATGCACATCTTCCTTCAAAGAGAGAGCAGCTGCCAAGCGTCCACATGAGCCCAAACCATTCCGTCAGAAGCTCCTCTAATCTCAGACCACCTCAGCTGGTGGCCAGCAGCCAATTGCCATTACCAAATCCTAGCAAGATCTTTCAGCAAAGCCAGCGCAGCGTCACCACTTCTGGAGCTTAAAAACAAAACAAAAACCCCCCTATGTCGCATGGCCAGTCTAACAGCAGTTGGCTGATCTGATTTCACCCGTCTGCTAAGACACAGCATGCCTATTTATCATAATCAGCTTACTGCACAAGGACAGTGTTAACTAGGCTTTGCTGGACTAAAGCCTGCCAACTAATTCATAACACCTAACCAATCAGTACAAAGTGCTGATTCCTTGTTTTGTTTAAAAATATTTTATCTGGCATTAAAAGAGGGAACACAAGGGGCAAAGAAAGGGAGAAGGATGGATACTTAGAGTGGTAACAATCTGTGACTGGTACAAACAGTTCCATAATAATATGGTACAGGAAGTAAAAGGACTTTCTGCCCAAGTACCGACGCATTAATACAGCGTAGAGTCCTGAGCACAAAGACCATGTCCCGACAAATGCATCCTCTGGAGTCCATGACCTTTTCTAAATACACCAGCAATACCAGCATTCTGCCAAGTTTCAGTTGCAAAACTTGGATCAAATTGCAATTCATGGGCAAAACATCATTAAACTGGAGTTTAGGCTGTAAATACAGATAAATTACTTAAAGGGAGTAAAATCTTAACACCACATTGTCGTTTAATTTTTTTTTCTCTGAGTGGACTCATTTCGGATCTTACAGGTGTAAGTGAAAATGGAACTTCACCCATACTTTCAAAGCAAGAAAAAGCAAAAATAAAGTATCCATAGCACTGGAAAATATGGAATCCTTTAGCATCTTTCTATAAGCACAGATTTAAGTCATAAATGACCCCGCTCTTACGGGGCTGTAGAGCATTACATACCAAAGTAAGTTTTAGCTTTTACAAATTCTTTTAGCGCCTCTGTCATGCACGGTATATTTGCTTTAAACTGTGGAGATGTTCTCTGTGAAGACTATCTGTACATAGTACAAGGTCCTCTCAGGCATTCATCATAGACGTTCTCAGATCATTTGGGACAAAACATCTGTCTGGGATGGTCTACGTATATTTAATCCTACGTCAGCATGGGCAGACAGACTAGATGACCTCCTGAGTCCCTTCTGACCCTACATTTCTGTGATTCTGTGATATCACTGGCCAAAAGAACAGTTAAGCCATTCCTAAATCCTCCCCAGGACGCTTGAAGTATCCACCCTGAAAAACATAATCCAATTTCGTTCCTCTCCACACAACTCTGACCACGGTTATTATCCATTCCTGCCTTGCACATTCTGCTTAATGACCAATAGGTAATGAGAAAAAAATTATTATTGTGTTTATTTGAAGCCCAACTCTTCATGACACATGGCTTCTCAGGTCTTATGTATGCAAGGAGAAAAAAAAAGTTACTAGGTTAAAATATTCCAGCCAACTGTTGTGCAGCTCCTGTACAAAACCTTGTGTGTGTAACCCACACACTTCCTGGGTGTGGTGTTCTGTCCCATCTAGTGGCACCGAGACCACTTACTGAGAGATTAATGAGTCTGCTCTACAGTCTTAACTAACAGCTATATGGCTTGAGGCTCATACATTTAGCTCCAAAGGTTCTAGATTCAATCCTGCCCACTAACAACTGGGGTCTGCCAGTCAGTGTTACATGTGCATATACAGTCACCCTGATGGTCATTCCAGGTCTGACTATTTGTCCCCAGTGTTGTGTTGTGTTGTGTTCTTCTCAGTAAGGTTTAGAGACCTTGTATATAAGCTATTTCAGTGTTGCCGGCTCTTGTGATTTTATTTCAAGTCTTGCACTATTTAGTTTTTCTTCAAGCTGCCAGTCTTGGAGTCATGTGATTATGTGAAAATATCAATTTTCACCTGCATACCCTCATGACTGTGGAGGGAAGCTTGAAAAGGTGACCCCTCCCAACCCCACCCCAAAAGGCTCAAACATTGGACAAAACCAAAGAGAACCTCAATATTAATTTATTTTTAACTCATTATCTTAAAAACTTTGGGCTGGCAATACTGAAATTATTTCACATGAACATTACATAACAAACCACCACCACCAGAACTGGGTGTTGGCTGCCTGCCGCTCCCTCCAGGCTGGTGGCTCACCTTCCACGATTGAGGATGACCTTTGATCTCTGCAGTTACACCCCAATCCTTATGTAACCATGGCAGCTGTTGCACACACTGTGGATAGGAAGTGCCAAGCCCTGTAGCTGCACTGGTTCAGCCAGGCCTCCTAACTGCATTCGACAAAGGAATGCGTTGTGAGTGAAAGATACTCCACACAGCACCAGCACCCTCAGTGGGCCCTATGGAACAGCCCTGCAGGAATCCCAGGATGCAGTGATACAACCAGAATTGCAAGGCATTATGCATGTGGATGCCCCAAAACAGCTCTGTCAAGAACAGTGCCCCATGGAGGCACAAAGCCCTAGGACAAGCAAGACTGTTCCATGCAGCCAGTGTCCCGTATCTATCCATCTAGGTTCTTCTATTGGCAGCCATTGCCTGTGAGAGACCAGGGGATGATAGCAATGGTGAGTGGGAAGGTCATAACTAAGCGTTAACGCTGTTTTTACACCTACTCTATTACACTGGATTGGTAAGTTGCAAATTACAAACTCAGCTTTTTGGAAGGAATTCCCAGATGGGGCTTCCTCAGAGATACAGCATTTATCACTCGCTTACCACCCCCGGATGGGTACTGCATGATGGTCTCGGGTAGATAAAATTCATGTACTGCTGACTCCCCGTTTACACTATATCTGAGCTTGCCGAGGAGGAATTTTTGCTGAGATGATGCCGCCAGTGGCTTCCCACTGGATGCTGCTCTGCTGAGGCTGGGAACAACAGTGGAGAGGAGGCGGGGGGCTGGGTTACAGAGTCAGAATGTAAGATGAGAACCAAGAGTGGTTTTCCTCTCCCACCCACTCTCGCTGCAGTAAATGAAGCACAAGGGCAGGTCTGCAGACACTGATCACTCATCACACAAACACCAGACCCACGGGACTCCCCCACAACACCCACATCAAGGACTTTCTCAAAGGAAATCAGTCCATATGTGAGGCCCTTTAAAACACTCTCTCGCGCTTGCTCTCTGCCACCCCCGTAGTTTGGTAACTCTCCCACAAAGCCCTTGCTCTCATTCTGATTGACCAGGCAGCTTGTCAGCAGCGGAAGCTAAAGGAGGACAAACACTGGGTACGTCTACACTACAGGATAAATTCGAATTAGCTTAAACCGATTTTATAAAATAGATATTATAAAGTCGATTGTGCGCGTCCACACTAGGCACTTTAATTCGGTGGTGTGCGTCCGTGGTCTGAGGCTAGCGTCTATTTCTGGAGCGTTGCACTGTGGGTAGCTACTGTAAAAGAATGAGGCCAATAACGTCGATTTGCGTCCACACTAACCCTAAATCGATATAGTAATATCGATTTTAGCGTTACTCCTCTCGTTTTGTAGGAGTACAGAAATCGATTTAAAGAGCCCTTTAAATCGATATAAAGAGCAGTGTAGTGTGGATGGGTGCAGCGTTAAATCGATTTAACACTGTTAAAATCGGTTTAACAGCGTAGTGCGGACCAGGCCACTGATACCTAAAGGTGCCATCTCAGTACTAATTTACAGCAGCAGTAAAGATTATATTAGTCCTGACTCAAAACAGGGTATGCAAAACTCATCAGCTGGACTGAGGAGTCTTGCGCTGCTCAGGACAGCAAAACATTGGAAGCCATGCAGCATAGTCTGAACAAAGCATAAAACTGGGAGCCATGAAATCCCGGGTTCTAATTCTGGCTCCATCACTAGCCAACTGGGTGACCTTGGGCAAGTCACTTCACCGCGCTATGCCTCAGTTTCCCCATTTGTACTATGCTTACCTAGCTCACAAGGGTGTTGTGAAGAGTTATTAGTGAAACCAAGGACCACTATTATTAATAATAATAAATAATGTCTGTATTGTTGTAGCATCTAGCCTCGGAAAAAGATGCCAGACCAAAAAGACTGACCCCACCCTAAAGAAATTACAATCTTAGTAACAATCTACAATTGTTAGAGGGGGTCACTTTTCAAGGATGAAGGAAGGGGGCAGCTAGTGCCGTTTTGGGAACAGCACTCATTTCTGTAGGGTATCCAAACCATTGATGTCACCTCTGCCCTCAGACAGACCTCAAGTAGTGTCTAAACTGGGGCGGATAACCACAACAATGCAGCCTCTCGTAAAGTTGTTTCCACTCCTGTGCACAGGAAGCCATGGGCTGAGCAGAAGAGCTGGGTGAGCCATCTCTGTTTCATTGACGAGGGTTGTTGATGCAGGCAGGTTTCTCAGTGGCGGAGCTGAGGAAGGTGTTCCGCCTACAGCACATAATCAGTGACAGATGTAGGTCTGTGAGCACCCAGACACAAAGATTTGTACTACTCATTTCAGCTCTTTCTGACGTATTCTCAACTGTGCTAGTAGAGCACAGGATTGTTCTGTAACTAACAATAACCTTCGGGCAACCAGTATTTTAGCCTCTGAACAGTGGCCTAGGCTGCTATGAGACTGCTACTAAAAATAAAACAGATGCAGCAGTAAGATAGACTCTAAAAGCTTTTATGTCATCCATAATGCTACCTGGAGTTGTTACTCACTGTTGTATAGCTGCAAACTACAAGTAAAGAGATACTAGAGACGGCCTCGCTCATTTTTAAAAGAGATTTCTGTGTCTCTTCGCCACATCCAAAATTATTAAAATCTAAGGCCTGGGCCTTCTCTTAAAAATTAGGTGGACACAGCTACGGCTCTCATGGGAGTGAAAAATTCACACCCCAAACCCACCCCTGGAGTAGATGGGGCTAGGCTGATGGAAGAATTCTTCTGTGGAGCTAGCTATCACTGCTTGGGGAAGTGGATTAGCTACAGCTATGGAAAAACCTCTTCCATTTCTGTAGGAAGCGTCTATCCTAAAGCACTACAGCAGCATAGCTGTTGTAGTAGAGTGTAGTGTACATCATATGGCCTAAGGAGGGAGATTTTCAAAGGTGCCTAAGGGATTTAGGAATGCCTGTGGGTGTTGTGCTTCTAAATCCCTTGGGCACCTTTTAAAATCTCCCCCTAGATTCTTTTTAAAAAAATCTGATTTGCTGTTCATCTTTCATGCTGTTTGTTTACTGTCTTGGCATTTCACTCAGCTTGGACATGGGCACAAGACTGGTCAGTTTCATTTGCTGGTTCTCATGCTGGAACAGAGTACTGTGGCATTAGGTGTTTCCAGCACTGCAGGGGTACGTTGAAATAAATAAAAATGTAATTTCATTGGATTCTTTTAAGATTCATGAGAACAATTCTCTGATTCTATTAATAATGTTTGCATGGTCTAGCAGATAGCGCTCAGGACTAACAGCTAGTGTATAGGGTTATGTTCACAGCTCTGCTACTGACCTGCAGTGCTATCTTGAGTAAGTCATTCTACCTTTCTGAGCCTCAGCTTCCCCTCTCACCCTTTGTCTGTTTTATCTGTTAAGACTAAGTTCTTCTGGCCAGGGCCTGTTTCACACTATGTACTTGTGCAGTGCCTAGCGCAGGGAGTCTGCAATCTTGGTTGGGGCCTCTAGATTCTATCTATCTAAACAAACACAACAGTTGGTTTTGTAAGAGTCCTTTCTCCCATCCAACCTTTAAAATAAAATCTCCATTTTAGAGCAAAAAAATCAGCCCGACCCCTTTGACATTTCATGCATCATTTTACTACTACTTGTTTAAAAGCTGTGCAATTTATGTCATGAGCAATATCATGAAAAGGGCACATATCCACAGCTGGATAGGTAGGTAAGTGGTTATTAAAATCAGAATGATGGGGTTTCAGAATAATTTAGAACTGGCTTATTGCAAGAGTACGTAACACTCCTTCTTTTGCCTGAATATATATTTTAAGAGAGGATTCATGGAACATTTTTCACAGAAAATCCCGCTCATTGAGATCAACTTGAGCCCTTTGCTTTTCTGCAGGGGTGAGGGTGGGGATCCTGTTGCCCCAACAATATAACATAAGGAAGTGCCTGAGGCAGAAATGGAAGCTGTTTTTATATAAGGAAATATCCGAGCTAGAACCTTTTTATGCAGGGTGGGGACCGCGGGCTATTTATTATAGGAAGGCATCTGAGGTGGGCTACTGGTTTGTTACAGACACCCTGGAGCAAATATAAAATAGGCAAGTTTCGGTGGGGAGGGGAGGGGACTCAGGATATAGTAGGCTTAGAATCATAGAATATCAGGGTTGGAAGAGACCTCAGGAGGTATCTAGTCCAACCCCCTGCTCAAAGCAGGACCAATCCCCACCTAAATCATCCCAGCCAGGACTTTGTCTTGACCTGTTAGGGTAATAGTGAGGTGTTTATAGCATTGAGAAGGGGCTGGGGACACATAAGAATCCCCCATCTTACTACACAGATGAGACCGTCTCCTATTTAGTTCTATAAAGTCTCCTAGGATAAAAAGTGTCTGCAAGATGCTGCACTGTCTGAGGCCATGCCTACACTTACAAGCTTACAGCGGCACAGCTGCATCAATACAGCGGTGACACTGTAAGAGCACTTGTGTAGCTGCATTACGCTGACAGGAGAGAGCTGTTCACACCCCTGCGCAACAAAAGTTTTTCCAACCTAAGTGCTAGTTTAGATGTGGCCTAAATAAGAGCCCAGTCCTGTAAACTCTTGCTGGGTCACCCCAAGGACTCTCATGGGACTACTTACCTGAGTAAAGTCTTCTCATGTGAATAAGGATTTGCAGGATAAGTCCTTAAAGTTTTATTCAGTGCATGCATGTGATTGGTAGGTTAACAATGCCTCTCACACCTTCACAATGAAGAAGGGACCAATACACTCAGGAAAATATTTAGGGCGGCATTTTCAGGAGGCTCTCAGTACTGGCCTAACTCTTCAATGGGAGCTGAATTAGGTCAATGCCGAACACCTTTGAAAATCCCACCCGTCATTAACTTACATTTATGATATTGGCTCATCCTGAGTCATGACATAACCCTACCCAGTAGCCCACATACTGTACACAGGATACAGTGACACTGCAATCAAAGAGAGAATCTTGGGGATGTTTACTGCAACCAGACAGTGTAGAATAGCTGTGGCTAGTCTTACTGGCTACATTGGTCACATAATTTAATATTTTCATGCTGACAATATAAGAGCAACAGGAAGTAAAAACAAACAAACCCCGTCTCCAAACAAACTCACAGATTTTGCATTTCTGCTCTGAAAACTAAGAAAAATCTCTTTGGATAATATTTAGCACTTGCTGACAACATTTAGGGCCAGATTTTTAGAGTTATTTAGGCACCACAAGATGCAGAATGATCCCTAGGGAGATTTTCAAAAACACCTAACATTTTATAGTGCCTTTTATAGATGAGGAAACTGAGGCACAGAAGTTAAATAACTCACCAGTGGAAAAGCTTGAGAAAAATTTTCAGAAATTTCAAAAGCACCAAAGTATCTTTGTAATCAATGTTCTATTTTCAGAGTAAACTTGGGCACTTAGGAGCTTAATTCTAATTCAACTTTAAGGGGCCTTTGGTTCCTAAGTCACCTGGATGATTTTGAAAGTGTTACCCCAGATGTTTCTTGGGTGGAAGATCTTGTGGCTGAAGAGGAGAAATGGCAAGCAGGAGATGTGGGTTCTAATCTCACCGCTTCTGCAGAATTTTTGTGCGAACTTCAGCAAGTCACGTAAGCCCTCTATGCCTTAATATTAACCTCACAGGGAATATATTTCCCTACTTCACAGGTATATCATGAAGATGAATTTAGACTATTTGCCAAGGGCATTGAGCTCCTCAGATGAAAAGGACTATAAAAAGAGAACAGGGATATTTTTACATATCGCTGATCTCTCTTTCTTAGCACTCATAATTCAGCTTCTCTCTACATCACATGATAATAAATATGAGAACGGGACCTAGCTAATTTTCCTGTCCCGAAGCGTTTATGCAGAGGAGTCCCATTTCTACTAACATGAGTTGCAGATGCAGGAGGGTATTCTACGGTGTCTCTGTAAGAGAAGGTTGCTGTGAGAGGCTACCTCTAGACTACCCGCAGTATCGGCGGGTTCAAATCGATTGCTCGGGGATCGATATATCGCGTCTCATCTAGACGCGATATATCGATCCCCGAGCGCACTTATATCGACTCCAGAACTCCATCAACCCCAACGGAGTTGCGGAATCAACAGGGGGAACCGCAGACATCGATCCCGCGCGGTGTGGGCGGGTGAGTAATCCGATCTTAGATATTCGACTTCAGCTACGTTATTCACGTAGCTGAAGTTGCGTATCTAAGATCGATTTCCCCCCGTAGTGTAGCCAGCCCAGAGACAGAACGCATACACAGGCTATTCTTAGCAGACAGCAGCTTGTCATGTAAGACTATTTCATATCCTTTTATTTAAAAAGCTAATTATGTTAAGGTTTGAATACATGATGGCCAGAGACAGTTGGGGCAGATTAAAAACTACATGCTCCATCTTCTGCACATGAATGGATCTTGAAGAAAAATCCTACCAGCTAATTACTAGTATGTATACAGAACTGCTAGGTTTGTTAGCCACAGTGTAATAATGTGGCTAACACGGTAAGGAGAGGATGAGGAGTGTCTCAGTCAGGGCTGCAAATCAGCTAACCAGAATGAAACTGGGAATCTTTGGGACAACTCTAAAGCACAGTTTTCCACTCAAAGTTTGATCTATTATTACAACGAGTGTTGCATCCTGCCACAGGAAAGTGGAAAAATAACAGGAAGGATTCCAAGAAGAAGAGAGGAGTCTTGTAACAACAAGAGTTAGAGAAATAAAGGCTTTGCAAGTGCAGCAGCTCGACCGGAAAATAGTTATGGGATCATCCTGTGTAATGTAATTTGCATGCATTGCAGAGCAGTCAGAGGAAGGAGTTAACCGGCTCCTGATAGTTATGATGTTACAGGTGCAAGATCTGGAATTCCACGCGTCATTGCTGCACACATCTAGATTTCATCATTTTCAACGTTATTTTTAAAAGAAGGGGAAAGGGCAGGTGTAATTGGCCCTTCTGCTGACAACTTCAGCAGACAGGCCAAGGGTCAAATGGGCCATGAAGAGTGAGCTACTCTCTCAGCCCCAGTGGCGCTCTCTCCAGGTCAGGATCTAATAGCAGAGCAATGTGGAGAAAGCTTGTACAGCTGCTGTTGCTATTCACACTGTATCTGCTTGCAGACAGGCAGGGTTGCTCAGCACTCAGCAGTGATAATCTGGACTAGATAGAAATATTTAGAAGGAGAAAATGATCGGACTGCCAGCAGTCACGTAACAGCCACCTGATAAACAGGACTGTGAGCCCATAGGTACAGCCTTCCCTCTGTGGATGTCAGAATCCTTTGCAGTCATTAACAAAGCAAGCTTCCCAATATCCACCTGTGGCAAGTAAGTGTTATGGCCTTAAATATTCAGATAGTGAAACCAAGTGACAGAAGCAGGGTCCATCTTTTTGCCCTGTGGTTTGTTCAGGGTACAGGTCCATGACTGGGGTTCCTTGGCATTATTGCAATACCAATACATATAGGTGTTAGACCAGAGGTGGGCAAATTATGGCCCACGGGCCACATCCAGCCCGTGGGACCCTCGTGCCCAGCCCCTGAGCTTCTGGCCTGGGAGGCTCACCCCGGCCCCTTCCCTGCTGTTCTCCCTCCCCCGCAGCCCCTCAGCTCACCGTGCCACAGGCGCAATGCTCTGGGTGACCAGGTTGCGAGCCCTTGCTATCTTCCACACACTCCTATCGCCATAGCAATGGGGACAGGGCAAAGCACCATGCCTTCCCCCCCACCATAAATACACATGTGTGTGCTTAATTTTAAACATATGTGCAGTCTCCCTTGGTTTCCTCGGGACTAATAATGTGCCTAAGTGTTGGCAGCATGGAAGATGGGACATGTTTTCTACCCGCTGCTCAAGATACAAAGATACATGTCAGCAGCTGCCAGCATCTTGTCTACATTAGTGGAGCTGCGCTAGTGGTGGCAATAGTGGGAAATTTGAGTAGTATACACAAGCCAATGCTACAAAAGAAACCATGTTTAAACATGACTGTGGCTGCACTGTTATAGTGTGGCTTATTCTTGACCGTGTAGGCAGTAAAAGCCACACTAGAGAACCTGGTTTTAAACACCTAGGCTGAAAACAACAGTAAGTCCTAAACCCACTGAAGTCAAAGGGAGTTTTGCTATTGACATCCCTGAGGTCAGGATTTCACCTAAAGTCTCCAATATGGTAGCAGCAATTTTTTTTTCCTGTTTACTTGGGTAGAGCCTGACCACAACCATATCAGTCACCTGTGTTTAACATGGTTATTTTCGTAGTATATAGGCCTGGGCTACACTTAAAATTTAGATTAACATAGCTACATTGCTTGGGGGTTGAAATAGTCACACCCCTGAGCAATGTAGCTATGCCTACCTACCTTCCATTGTAGATGCAGCTCGATTGACTTCAGTTAACCTAGCTATCTTTCTACGTAGATTGTGTCTACACTACAGGGTTACACAGGCTTAGCTACAGCACCATAGTAATGCCACTATAGTCCGCGGAGTGTAGACCTGGCCATAGACGGAGAGATGTTTGATCAATGTAAATAGTGTCTAATTCTCATACAACTACTTGAATAAAGACAGTGATTAAGAGAGCTGAAGGTTCAAATCCTTCCACTTGTCAGTTTCAAAGACATTTGTTGTAGCAAAGGCTTGTTCCTTACTAGAAAAGAAGGGACTTGGCCAATAATTAACATGCTCCCTAGAAGAGGCTGATTCTACCCTTTAGCAAAAACACACACTGACACAAGGTGCAGTGTTTTAATTACACCTAGTTTAGCTTTGCCTATTTATTCCCTGACATATGTCAATCAAATATATTCTCAGGAGTGCTATATGACACAGGTGCATAAAACTCTTCTGGATGATGAATTTCAGGATAGAAGTCTCAAATGCTGTCTTCAATGGACAACAAATTCACCCCCTGTTTGGAACAGAGAAAGAGAGGGGATGAGTGGAAAGTAAAAATAATTTGCTATATTCTTCCAAGAGTTAGAGCTGGGATCCAACTGTGTTTTGAGCACAAATTTTTGGAGTCCTAAATAGAGCTTCTTACATTAGGACAAGCTCAGCCGGAAACCTGAACAAGCCTATTTCTTCCATTAATAAGTTAAATACATCAAAGCTCCCTAGGCTTAGTGAAGCCAGAGGAGGATTTCATTAAAGTGACTCACTGTTGCTTTCAAAGATACCCACTTCTTGCTTCAACTGGGTAGGAAAGAGGGCTGGGGCACATGAGCCAAACTGATCCTCATTCCTCCTTCCACTCTGCCCATTCTGAGATATAGACTAGGAACAATTTCAACATTAAGACCATCTTTTCTCATTGCTCACTGTGTCTACGTACAGCACCATGCACAACGGCAGCCATAACTGAGCCTCTCGAGGTCCCTTCCAGTCCTATGATTAATCCAGCACTCACTCAACAGAGCAAGAGTGGCCAGCCTCTGGGATACTAGGACAGGAGCATGAGGCAGGTTGTACAGCTGCCAGCCAAGTGGCTCTGAACCATGGAGATAAACACAGTCTCCAGTGTTGTTAAGGCAGCGCCTTTCCTCAGTACACAGTTACAGTGCGAACAAATTCAAGAGCAAATTCCTGCTTCCACTTCCACAGTGAAGTGGAAGCCTCTCCAATCAGCATTAAACGCAGTGGCAGGCATATAGTCCATGACTTTAACTAAGCTTTTAGGCACAGAGGTTTAAGGAGCCTTTTGTTTTCCCTTTAAACAACAGAAGAGAGCTTGCTCAGTTCTCACTCGGCAGCTTTGGCCAAGAATTAAAACGCACACAGCCCTAAATCTTCCTGCTATATTTTTGTTCCAGGGCACCTAGGGAGGCAGACAAGCTCAAACAGGGTGTTCAGGGGATGAAGTTTTCAGAGACAAATCCAGGACACACTGTTGCAGGTAGGTAGGAGATCAGGAAAGTGAATGGGGAGGGTTTTGACACACTGAAAAGAGGGTGAAAGGACACCACCTCCTCTTCCCCCTGCTCCACAGCACGGCTACAAGCACCTTTGCAGCAGGTTCGTAAGTTGGGAACATAGTTTTTTTGTAAACCCATCCAGGAAGCTAGGATGGCACTCACACACGTGGAGATTCCTAGCTTTCTGGGTCATCTGATTACACATGGGTGGGGAGACTCAGCCAGCCTGCTGTCTATTTCATGGGCAGTGCAAGAGGTTACCAAACAGAGACAAACCAGCAGAGATACTAGAACAAGCTCTGAAAACTGAGACACGAGGCCCCATTGATTATACAGGCTCCCTCACATTGCCTTCCAGCCACCTTGACTCCCCAATGAAACAAAACCCCAGGATAACCTAGAGTAGGTCCATATCTCCCCATCTTTCCCTGAATGGGTCAGTCAAACACCCCTGAGTGCTCCCACTAATTCAGAGGGGGCTTGTCATCCATTCATATCAACCCACTTTTCAAAAGGCGGCAAGGCATTCTCTGTCTCACTGGTCAGAATAGCCAGAGAGGCTAAATGGCAGCCAAAGGTCACGCAGCGAGTCAGTAGCTGGGCTGGGAGACCTGTTCCCTATGCGCTATTGAAAACCTGCACTGTTGTCATGTCTGCCACCTTCGCCTGCTCTAGAGACTGAGAACTGAAAGCACAAGTCCCTGCAGCTCGGGCTAAAGAGCCAGGCTCTAGCTAGTGGCAGTAGCAGCTTTGCATGCCATGTAGGTCAGGGTACACGTAGCACTCACTGACCTGTGGGTTATGTGGTCTGCACTATTTATATAACCCCAAGGCAAGCTCCTATGCTAATACACCAGTGAGGTGCAGAATTTAAAGGAGCCAGGGTATTTAGAATTAAGGATGCACACATCAGCCCACATGTACCACTGGCCCATTCCTTCCTGCCACACATGACACCCAACTATGGCCACATTACCCTTAACTCTGCTCTCTTCCACTATACTCCCACCCATCTCACGCAAAGGAGCTGCAGAGGGCAGCACTGGGCTGCCAGACCAACCTTTTCTCTGCTCCTTTATATATGTTCCTATGATGGTCACCAACTAGAGTTGCACAGGGTACTTATCCCTAACAATCCGTCAGCTCACACAGGCTCAGCTAATTCATAAATCTACTTCACACACATCAGTACGATCAATGAAAGCACAAATTAAAACTAAGTATAACTAATAAGATTATTGAAACCTCGTTGCCTTTTTTTCTAAATGACAAAAACAAAAACAAAACCCTAACACAACTTCTCTTTTTAAAATGGGATTGTAAGTATAATTCTACTAGGAGGAGCCCTGAGCAGAAGATAGAATAGCTCTGTAAGGATCAAATGATCTTACTGGCTGCCATTAATCAGTCAATCAAATGGACACCAGTGGGCATCTAAACAGCTCTGAGACATCCGGAGACATGATGCCAAGGGATTGATGGTGGACTGACGATGGGCAAGTGTACTGGAAAAAGAGCATCAGCATCATACTTTGGCTTTTAGGTTTTTCCTTCCTTTTTCTTGTTTTAATATGCTTTGACATTTAATATAAGTTTTCAACTTTTCATATGTTTTTTTCCTCCCTTTTAAATAATGCATTTTAAAAAGTTAAAAACATGAGAACAGCCATATTGGGTCACACCAAAGGTCCATCTAACCCAGTATCCTGTCTTCCAACAGTGGCCAACGCCAAGTGTTCCAGGGGCAAAGAACAGAACAGGAAATCATCAAGTGATCCATCCCCTGTCGCTCATTCCCAGCTTCTGGCAAACAGAGGCTAGGGACACCATCCCTGTCTAGTCTGGCTAAGAGCCTTTGATGGACCTAGCCTTCATGAAGTTATTTAGTTATCTATAACCCTGTTATAGACTTGGCCTTCACAACATCCTCTGGCAAGGAGTTCCACAGGTTGAATGTGCATTGTGTGAAAAAATACTTCCTTTTGTTTGTTTTAAACCTGCTGCCTATTAATTTAATTTGGTAACCCCTAGTTCTTGTGTTATGAGACGGAGTAAATAACACTTCCTTATTTACTTTCTCCACACGTGTCATGATTTTATAGACCTCTATCAAATGCAGCTTCGCTCTACAGAAATAAAAGTATTTCATCCACCACAGTAGGGTACAAATCCTTGGGAACCAGACCTCACTATCAGTTCAGTTTATCTTCAGGGCTTTGTCACTGGCTACAGTGAGAGCAGATTTGTCCTTTAGTCCTTGCCTACCATGCCAGTTTCCTTGGAATTTCCCATTGTTGCACTAACCTGATTGTAACTCCACCAGTGGCACCATTAGTGTAGACAGGGCACGTCTTAGTGACAGGGTGGTAAAGTCACTAGTGGTCAGTTTGTGCTGGCATTCCCACCGTTGTCAGTCCTAGTGTAATGGTGAGAGGCATTCAGAATAAGGTCACAGACATTTTCCATTTTTAAAAGCCTCTATGAGATGGGTCCCAAATGTTTAGGGATCATGGATGTAAATCCAGCCCCAACAGCCTTAAGCCTTAAGGTCACATAAGTCCAGGAGGCCCTACAGGAGCTGCTCTGCTACAGGGAGGAATAGTCACGCTGGAAGCAGTATCAATGGCATCATGGTGCAGTGCTTATGCCAGAGGTGAATATGTGCTTATTTGAACTCTAAACCAGGGCAGTCCCCATTCCAGGAGAAAAGAACATAAGAAGAACATAAGAACATAAGAACGGCCCTACTGGGTCAGACTAAAGGTCCATCTAGCCCAGTATCCTGTCTACTGACAGTGGCCAATGCCAGGTGCCCCAGAGGGAGTGAACCTAACAGGCAATGATCAAGTGATCTCTCTCCTGCCATCCATCTCCACCCTCTGACAAACAGAGGCTAGGGACACCATTCCTTACCCATCCTGGCTAATAGCCATTAATGGACTTAATGTCCATGAATTTATCCAGTTCTCTTTTAAACACTGTTATAGTCCCAGCCTTCACAACCTCCTCAGACAAGGAGTTCCACAAGCTGACTGTGCGCTGTGTGAAGAAGAACTTCCTTATATATTTTTTAAACCTGTTGCCCATTAATTTCACTGTACTTGGCTAAAAACCACATTGCTTTACTAGGTTTTTAAAGACCTTCCTCCTTGCAATGCTGACTTGTTGCCAAATGAAAATTATTTCTGGATTGCAATTTACAGAACTAAAAGTATTCGTCTCCAGCCTATCTGTGCTTCAGAAACGCATTATCATGGATTAAGGCATCGCTCTTGTAAGCAACAGCTTGTAGGGCTTGGAGGAGACCAGCAGTTGCACAGACATCAGAAATTTACACTGAAATAGTCATCAAGCAGCACTCTTGTTTTTCAAGAGCAGAGGAAGTAATTTCATTGTTCAGCAAAGCAATGAAAATGAACGTTATATTACATACATCTGAGTGATGGAATGAAGGTCAGAGGGGTCCACCCTCTGGCAAGCTCCTTCAAGAAGGGACTGAAAATAATATTTGACATTTCTAGTAAGGGTTTCATTCCAAAGGATCCCAAAGCACTTTGCAAACTTTGTGACAAACTCTGTACAAAGTGCACATAGATCATACCTAGGCTGGAGAACTGAACCACTGGGCATTAAACAAATAGGACTGCACCAGTGCGAATAACAGCTGTGCAGTTTTGTCCTACATCCACACATGTCCGACATTACACCATTGCAGTCATGTTGTTCTCAAGGTACTTATCCCACAGGTCCCTGAAGAAGGGGATTGTGGGAATTTCAAAAGGCCTTCTGGAAAAAGAGGTCAAATTCCCACAGTATCCTGTGGAAATACCCATAATTCCCTGGGAAACTCCCATAATTCCTGTAGGAAATCACCAAAACTGATACCATTTCTTCTTCTTCCTTTTGTCGAAATGGAAGTCATGATAAATGGCTCACTCCTTGTTCATCAAAAAAGGCATTTGCTAAAGCTTTTGAAAAGCAGTCACAAGCATTGAAAGGAGGCTGAAGGGAGGGAGTGGAGGTTGTTCTGTCAGCACTGGTGGTGAGCCAGAAACACAAGCCAGCAGTTGATGGAGTTTCCATTTCTGGAAGCAACAACTTGTCTAGACTGGACACTGATGGTCAGAAATATAACTGAATATGCAGACCCACCACAGTATGGCAGATGACTTTTTATTACATCCTATCACAAGATTAAACACAAGAACTAGGGGTCACCAAATGAAATTAATAGGCAGCAGGTTTAAAACAAACAAAAGAAAGTATTTCTTCACACAACACACAGTCAACCTGTGGAACTCCTTGCCAGAGGATGTTGTGAAGGCAAGATCATAACAAGGTTCAAAAAAGAACTAGATGAATTAATGGAGGATAGGTCCATCAATGAGCATTAGCCAGGGCAGGGATGGTGTCCCTAGCCTGTATTTGCCAGAAGATGGAAATGGGCAACAGGAGATGAATCACTTGATAATGACTTGCTCTGTTCATTCCCTGTGGGGCACCTGGCACTGGCCACTGTCGGAAGACAGGATACTGGGCTAGATGGACTTTTGGTCTGACCCAGTATGGCCATTCTTATGTTCTTATGTTATATCATATGTTGGACTTTCTGCTATTAAAAGAATGCAAACAAACCCTAGAACCATAAGAGAACAGTCGTGACAACCTTCATCTCAACCTTCTGGAATCTTCTTGCCAGTTTGATTTGCAGGAATAGATTTGAAATGGAACTTCTAGAAGTCAGCTGTGATTATGCCAATAACAAGCTGCTCCTTTTTGGACTTTGCCACAAGTTCTGCTTGAAAAGCTGCCAACTGACTTAAAACCCTACCATGGAGACACTCCTGCTGCTCTGAACATGATGTGCAGGACTAATAAAGCCTGAGTTCTGTGTATTCAGAGGACTCCACGGCTGCTCTAACATATGAAGAGGGACATGGTTAGCAAACATTGCCTGATTTGCGCTTCAGGGAGAAGACTGGAAGCTATACTACTCTGTTCAGGCCCAGATCACATAGAAGGGGTCAAGCTATGGTCCAATCAGATCTCTCAAAAAGCATTCATGAGAATGAATCACAGCTCCAATGGCACAATGATCACCAGTGAGCAAGAGAGCTCTGGGGGCAAGGCTGAGCACTGGTAACTAGAATCTTTTTCTCAGCCAAAGTGGGGAAGGGCCGTCACACAAATCCTGCCGCCCATACTTCAGTAGGAGAGCGTCATGTGTTTTCAGCAGGAAAGTTGTGCATGTGTCAGGGAATATCCTTTAAATCTATTCCGTTCAGATTCTCACCACAGACTCCCCAGGATGGTATGTGAGCCCCTTTGACATACTGGAAGCTGAGAAGTCAGATTATGATGACTTTGTGATGAGAAAGTGCTGATCTCTTTCTGGGATCTGAGATCTGTTAGACTGTGGAACAGTGGCTCAAGGGAAGCAATAGAAGCCCTTTTGCTTGTAACATTTCAAACCAGCTACACAAAAACAATGGAGAATATGCTGTAGGGAACAACCCTCCACTAGCCAAACGGAGGATGGATTAGATGACCTCAGATTTTTTTTTAAGAACTAATTTTCTGTGACTAGTACTGGAGAAGACCTATCAGGTCACTCACTATTTCACCCTAGCGAGCTGACCAACGGCCTCAGTGACAGCGATAAAAGAATGATGCTCAACGCAACCTAGCGCTAAGGCAATACCTAGTCCAGATGTTGGCAACTGTGTTTTGTTTCCACTGAGGCCGGAGGCAGCCTAGTCCGTGCTTTAAAATCACTGGGTCAGAACTAAAATCAAAAGAGGCCCTGCCCCTCTGTTTTTATTTAGTGGAGGTGTAACTGCTCAGCACCAAAATGGATCTATAGAAAACTGCTGCCAAAAATATGTCATCATGGATATTGGTCAATATTGTGACCAGCACCTACAATTGCAAGAGTTTGCATGGATTCAGTCATCTGTCATCTCTCTCTCCACCTCCTCCGAGCCTGCACATCAAGGCTAGCACCCGAATTCTCCCATCTCTAAAATAATCCACCTCCTTTTCTTCTTTCAGTGGACAATTAAGCAATTCTTAATGCAGGCTACAAAAAATACCGTGCCGTGCCCTCAATAAAAACAGAGCAAAGTGTGTCCTACTGTTGAGTCCTGCCTGCATTATTTTTAAGCCAGTGTGCAAATGGATGCCGTTCCCATCAGCCAGGGCATGCATGAGGGTCTGTTAGAGGAGACTTTGCATTTCAAAAGGCAGCCAACATGTCATGTGCTACCACTGTTGCCGTAGCAATGTCCATGCTTAGTGAATACTGTGGCATTAAGTCACATGTTGAACAAACAAAAAAAACTAAAGCACAAGTTAGATCAGCTGTGAGCAGCCTTTTCTTGGGAGGTGGAATTTATTTAATTTTTTTTCTTTGCCATGTTTTTGTGACTAGGCCTATTATCCCCAGAAAAAAAAAGAAAAGAAAAAGAAAAAAAATAAGAAAAAAAACTAGGATTAACTTTTCTGGCTCCCTCTATTTCAGACTGTGCATGGCTTGGGGGCAGAGTGAAAGTGACTCAGTTAGACACAGAAGAACAGGGCTTCTATAAATACCAGATCTGCTGATTTGACTAGCTCCTCTTGCTTGTAAATTTACAGCACTACACAGGCAATTAACGAGCAACAATTTTTTTTAGATCACCCTCTATGCAAAGGTGGTTTCTATTTAACAACCGAGGTTCGACCTGTTATCTTTGCAAACCTCAGGTCAGAGCATGGGCAGGTTATTTAATGAAGAAAGGTTATTGCAGCCTGGCATATATATTTCTACAGGTGTTGAGAGAAACGCATTCACCCTCTGAAAGTGGAGCAGACAGTGAATGTTCACCTCTGTTGCGTCTGACACTAGCCTAATGCACGGCCCTTTTGTGCATCTATCCATGCTAACAGCAGGAATAGTGCATACAGGGGACATTTGCCTGGAGCTGAAAGTGTGCATGCATAGAACCATGGACCAGACAAAAGGCACCAATGGGAGGGGGAAGCCATGACCACGGCACCGGGAGGGCAGGCCCTGTATGAGGAAGGGTGGGGGGTACTGACACAGGAGAAGCAAGAGAGAAGGCATCAGGAGGGAGGATATAGATGGGACTGATGAAGGTATCACGAAGGATGATGCTAGTGGCAGGGGATGGTGCAGAGTGTCAAGGATTAAGGAAGCAAACACCCAGCAAGCAGGACTGGAGCTGACATCTCTCCTGCTGCCTCTGCCTAGCCATAAAAGTGAGGAGGTAGCCATGCACGTGTCTGATCTGGTTGTGCTCCAGTGATTCTGTCCAGAGAGTCACACTGCCAATCTCTAACAAAGGCGAATCCCAATCTTGCAAAGCTGGCACCAAATAGCAAACCCTCTGCCTGAAGAGCGAATCCTGTCTCACTCACGGCAGTTTCCTTCTCTGCTTCACAGCACAAACTCCTCAGCTTCTGCTTTGTGTAGGGTTGGAAGCATCCTGAGCAATCAAGGGTAGGGTCTTTTTTTTGGCTGAGTGATTCTGGCTCACCCCATAGCTGTCCGGGGCTGTTACAGAAGGAAAGAGGCTCATGCATGAGCAGAGTCAAGGACAGAGGACACATGCTCCCTCTTTTTTTGGGCACCAGCTTGCTGTAAATCAGCCAGCCCCTGCCTTTTGGCTGTTCAGTCCCCTCCCTCCATCCGCTCAGGTTCAACACACACCCAGCTGCCCTGTCTCGTGTCTATAACAGAAGACACGAGTTCTCAACAACCAGCGACCAGTCAAGAGGAGAACAAGCATCCTGTTGTAGTTTATTTCCTACGGAAAACCTAAGATCTAAAGAGCATCAAAGACTAACTTCATAAACAAGATCCCTCCTGCCAACAAAAAATCCCATGATCTCTGTGTCCATTTGTTTAGCCCTTCTGGTAAGACGACAGGAAGCTAAAAGCCCAGATTATATTCTGTTGTACAGGAGCACTGGAGATTGCGGCCAAAGCTTTCAAAGTTAGACACCCAGAAAGAGCGGACCAATGGACTGGCAGCGCCTATTGACTCCCCACTGAACTGGGGGGTGTTCAGTACATCTGAAAGTCACATCACTTTTATTTAGGGGTTCAGTATGGCGCTTTAAGTCCTTTAAGACAGATTTTCCAAAGCAATCTCAGCACCCAGCAGCTCCCACTTTGGCACTGAAGTAAACAGTCAGATTTTCAGATGACCTTAGCTCCCATTTAGACACAAAGCACCCAAACTTTCCAAAGCCGGCAACCCAAAAAATCTGGGCCCCTAAATTTCAGAATTTTGGCCCATGTACTTTTGTTGTCTGCCTACTGTTGGCTTCTTCTCTGTGTCCCTCCCCTGGAACTCGGGAATAAAGTCTTCACTTGCTAGATCTCCAAGTCACTTGCTCTCCTTAAGTCTTTCTGTAAATTTAGAATGTGAAATTCAGACCCAGACTTGAATGTAATAAGACCCTAAAGTATGGAGGGCTGTCCAGAACCAGGGTTTTAGTTCCACCTATTACAGAGCTGGGGAAACCAACTGTGAAACCCAGGAATCCAGATCGGGCTTCCCAAAACCACAAAGAGCTTGATATTGGTTCAAGGCCCGTCTCTCCTTAGTGGCTCTCATTGGTTCAAGGCCCGTCTCTCCTTAGTGGCTCTCATTGCAAAGTGGAGCTAGTCAAATATGTTTTGATAAAACAGTTTTCTGGCAGAAAATACAGTTTCGGCAAAATCAACACACGTCACAGAAATGAATTAACTGATTTTGATGACATTTGAAAAAGTCATAATGAGTTTGGATTTTCTCATCTCATTTTGATTACCTCAAAACTTTTCATTTCAATACGGTAAAAAGTTCACTTCAATTCTCTTTGCTCAATTAATTTAATTTCAACTTTTAAATGATATTACTGTATTGATTGATATAGTTCTCTATTATAACATGTATTTCATATTTTGTATTCTATTCTACTATTTCAACATTATGGAAATACGATTCAATAGTTCCAAACTGAAATTGTTCCGAACTTTGGTTTTGCTGGAAATGTCAAAATTTTGGATTCTTGTTACAATTTGGACCACAAGGAAATTTCAAAATGTTGGAATTCCCCAGGGAATGGACATGACAGTTTCTGACCAGCTCTGCTATTAAGTGGCCTATCAGTGGTGACCACATGTTGAAGCCCTGGCAAGATAGCCACATACAGCTAATAGGAGGGCACAATTTCCTGTAGACTTAAGTTCCATTTCAGCCTGGCTGGAAATTGAGCACAATTAAAAGCTTAAAAGATTCATTAAAGCAGAAATCCCAGCTAAGAAACTCATCTGGAATTCTGTCACTCTGACTGAATGACTAGTTCCAGATTTTATTCAGAGACTGTGCGTCATTAACTGGCAATCCGTATGGATTTTGTTACCTTGCTGGAGACAGTATGGAATATTCCTCTGCAGTGCTAAGTCACTGTGTTCTATGCTCCTGGGATTACTTGATATTCTTCTCTGTCAGAGCACAATATGGATTCATCCTCTACTCCTTTAAGCAAAGTGATCTGCCGCAGCTGAGCTGCCGCGTCATTTGCAACGTGAAGTACTTAGCATTCAGGGGATGTGCTTAGCAACAGTCTGTCAGCCTCAGCTGCTTTCACTGACATCTCCCGTCTGATCTCATTTTAGAGTATTTCCTCATTCTTGCCTTCTGTTGCCTCGTCTCCACCAGGGGCGGCTCTAGACATTTCGCCGCCCCAAGCACAGCGGCAGGCTGGAGCCGCCCCTGGTCTCCACTAAAAACTTAGATTGCCATGAAAAAAAAAAATCATACGCTGAGCACCGTAGATATGCCGACCTAACCCCGGATGTAGTCAAAGCTAAGTTGACGGAAGATGCTTCCATCAACTTAGCTACTGCTGCTCAAGGAGGTGGAATTCCTACAGTGATGGGAAAAAATCTGATATTGTGGGATGAGTATGCTGCAGAGTGGCAGTGGCAAAGCTGCAGCACCATTGTAGCCTTGTAGTGTAGACAAGCCCTGAGTATCAGAGGAGTCGGTCTACAATTCCCACTGAAAAGTAACTTAGCAAAGTAGCTAATCATCAGGTCGGCACCACCATGGAACTGCCTAACTTCTAGGGTTAGAAGGTTGAAATCTAGTGTGGATCAAGAGTGGCCACCCTCTTCCCTAGCTCCCAGTTTGCACTGTCTTTCCCTGTTACTTTTACCCACAGCTAAGCGAATAACAGAGTTTTTCAGTTCACGGGCAAAACCAAAAAAAAAAAAATCAGGTTCAATTTCAATCTAAAAACACATTTTGGAATTTTTTTCATCAAACTAAAAAAATTTAAAAACAAATTAAAAATTTGAAACAACCTCCCCCCCCCCAAAGTTTTTCATTTTGATTTAGACACTTCCGGTGTTTTTCACTTTAAAAAACAAAACAAAAAACAAAACAAAACAAACTGGCCAAATTTGAAATGAAATGCCAGTTTGAACAGAAAAGTCAAAGTGAAAGGTTTCCAAATGGCCAAACCAAAACATTTAGACTTTCAATTTTTTCCCCCACAATCAAAACTATTAATCAAATTTAACTGAATTTGACAAAATTTGCCCCCAAAATGCAGTTTGCCACAAAAAAATAATTCATTGAAAAGCTTCACCCAGCTCTGCTTTTAGCTATAGACAGTTCCCCACCCTCATTCACTCCCTTTGAAAACTTCGGGCCTATGCACTAGTTCTTACACAGGACTACATGCCGGATAAGTCTGAACTCCACAGGCCTTGTGTTTCTTCTCCTCCCCGCTTCGCTTGTATAGCACCATCCTTCATACAGTCACACTGTGTTTGGTGCAAGAGCTTTCTGCTCTGCAGCTCCTGCCATCTGGAACAGTCTCACTGCATCTCTCTGCTCAGCCATCTCAGCTAAAAACTTTGTGCATCTCCTTTTCCTATTGGCCTCCTAGTGTTATTTAGCTTTGCTCGGTTTTACCCTTTCATATGGTGGAAACAGAGATGCTCCAGTGCTAAGAATTTTTAATGCTAAAATAAGATTGCAGATGCTCTGAAATTTGCTTTAGGGGACACACTGCAACGCTGGAGATAGTTTAAAATATTTTTTTAAACTGACTTAATTCTCCCAAAGTCTACCCCTGCCGTGTTTTTACATGCTGAGTTGGGTGGTTTTTTCTGTAAAGTAGCAGAGCTTTTCTTCAGTTTTGATCTAAGTTCTGTACTCTTTCAGATTACAGATTGCCCCATCTTTCCCTTCAAGAGGTGGAGGCAGGGCCGGCTCCAGGCACCAGCTTAGCAAGCAGGTGCTTGTGGTGGCCACTCCGGAGAGGGGCGGCACGTCCAGCTGTTGGGCGACAATTTGGCGGAGGGTCCCTCACTCCCACTCGGAGCGAAGGACCTCCCACTGAATTGCCACAGATCGTGATCGCAGCTTTTTTTTTTTTTTTTTTTTTTTGGGTGCTTGGGGCGGCAAAACCCCTGGAGCCGGCCCTGGGTGGAGGAACAACCTGTGTACTCTTTATTTGCACAGTATGAGACTCACCACTTCATTATAGGTAGATTGAGTTTTTCTATTATTTATTGTCCATACCTTTTCATCAACGTAATGAACTACTCAAACAGAGAGAGAGAGACAGATATTACCCAGCAAGAAAATCTGACTATGATTCATTATTCTAAGTTTGCTTTTTGGTTTTCTGCTTTGAAGACGGCCCATGTTTTTGAACCATATTTAAATGAATCATCAAATCTTCATTTACGTAAGGCATATGTTCAGTTAAGATTCCAAACTATGAAAACTGCTGTCCTTAAAGGTAGATATTGAAAGTTTCTTCACATCTTTGTTTTTCCCCCATGTAAATCTGGAGCACTGGAAGATCTCTCTCATTATCTTTTGGATTGTAGAATTTTCCAGCTTCTGAGAACATGTTGGATTTTACCTCTTTTGTATAAAGAAAGAATCTTTATCACCATTTCAGAAGAATGTTTTTTGTATTTTATCAATCCGTGGTAGTAAGCAAATAAGTGACAATTTTTTCCCTGTTAGCATTGTATCGACAAAGAGAGTTTTTAATAAGCTCTGATTGATATTTTCATGTATTATATGGATGTTGGTGTTGTTTTTGATTGTGCATGTTTTCTTTTTTAAGTCACATAAGACGTGATCTAATATAGTTGGTTTTATTTATCTGTGCAAATCGTCCCATTTAACACTGGAGTTTGGGGGGATATGTTTGATGCGCAAAACAGTACCTTTGTGTTGCATTATATGAAATCAGGTGCCTTCAACTATCAATGTTACTCCAATGAGGAACCACGATAAGGCAACAGCTTGCAATTCCCAGGCAGCCACATTCTTCTCCCAGGAGTGTCTGAGGAACAGATTAGACAATCTAGGTAGGAGACTTCTTATGTCATCATTTCCCTACTCTGGAGGTCAGGAATTCCTACTGGACAGGATGCATTCGTTTGGGAACACACACAGACTAATGTAAGACTGTTACAATAACAAGCTAATGAGTAGGTTCTTGGTTTCACCTTAAAATTAGAACTAAATAGGACACACTGTGCTCCTCCTTTGCTGGAAGATTACTCGTGAAGGTTGTGAACTTATTTACCTATTACATAAAGCAGAGCCATTTGGCTTGACCTTATTATATAATTAATAAGGCCATCTAGGGGAAAAATCATAACCAAACTATCATACTAGTGATAATTCTCCTTTCTGATCCACATGTCAGATCTTGCTTCTCAGTTTTTGTCTACATGAGACATGATGTGATCTCCCTGCTACACATGTACAGAACTCCTAGAAGTTTATATAGAAAAACAACAGAACAAAGTAGCCAAGAATCTGCACCTAGCTCTCCCTTCCTGATATACATTCTCAGATTTATTCTTGGCAGGATGATCCAGGTTCGGAAACCTGGGTTCCATCCCTGCTCAGCCACAGACT
Source organism: Gopherus flavomarginatus (assembly GCF_025201925.1). Lineage (NCBI taxonomy): Eukaryota > Metazoa > Chordata > Testudines > Testudinidae > Gopherus > Gopherus flavomarginatus. The sequence goes on from NC_066622.1 coordinate 131,347,335, forward strand.
TCCTGTGTGACTTTGGGCAAGTCACTTAGTCTCTGTGCCTCAGTTCCCTCATCTGTTCAATGGAGATAATACTTACCTACCTCACACGGGAATTGTGAGGATATGTATACTAAAGACTGATGCTTTTGGGTACTGTGCTAATGGAGAGCCTTATCAGTACCTTACAAAGAGGGGTTAAAGATCTGCTGTTAGGAAGATGAATTATGAAAAGCTAAAATAAATCAACATAAGAGATGGGCCAGAGCTGTAAAGTTTGAATCCAAAGCCAAACTTTATTGAAATACAGATGTCTTAAGATTTGTGGTTTGTGTATGGCCCATTATAGAAATAAGGACCAACTATGAAATTCAGCTCCACATTTTCCAAAGCCTGAGATGGGGTAGAGGTAGATCAGAGGTTTTGGCTCAGTCCATTATGGCAACTAGCAGTGAAGTTCACATCTGAACTCACACCAAGTCCAAGAGACTATAGATTTTAAAGCTAAAAGGGACAATTAGATCATTCCAGTCTAACTAATTGAACAATCCAGGCCATAGAATTCCACCCAATTAGCCCCATATTGCAACAATAACCAGTGGCATCCAGTTTTAACTGAAGACATCAAGGGAAGGAAAATCTACCCCTTCTTTTGGAAGTTTGTTCTAATAGTGAATCACTCTCACTGCTCACTGGGTGTTTGAGTCAAGCCTCTCTTGTCAATAACTGTGTCATAGAAGGTGGTGGAAATTGCCTGCACCTTCAAGAGAGGATCATGGGAACGTGGGCCATATCCCTACTCACAGATCAGATCAGAACTGGAAAAAGGAGAGTATTAGAATGGAGATCTGTCAAGCAGACCTGCCAAAACAATTTTACCCATATTAAATCCCTGAATACAATACCAGGCAGTGCAGTTGAGAGCAGCGGGATTGGCTTATTGGCAGGTTGTGAATAGTCACTTTCATTGATCTGAAAGCCTTTGAAAATGAAAAGCTTGTATGCCATCAGGAAAGGGAAGGGTAGGAGGAGATCTTGTGCTGCTTCTGGTTCCTTTTCCTAGCCAGCATTGCTTACCATGTAATCAGTGGACAGTTAGGAGGATAAGGGCTACATAGGAGCTCTGTATTATGAGTGATGATGATGATGATGATGAGAGACTGAAAGTGTCATTTCTGACTTTAAACATAATAATTCCAACTGATCTTTTGTTTTCTGTGATACCAGAAACATATATTACACCCGGTTTATAGTTAAAGTGGAAGAGCAACTGGTATAGCCTTGAAAATAAATGGCTTCTTCCAATCTAGCCCAGGTTGGTAGCTATCATATTACCATCGCACAGGTGTTTGGTGAGCTACATGGGAAAGGCTAGTAGCGGGTCTCAGCTTTCTCCCAAACACACAAGAGTCCACATCACAAAAATCACCACTAATTGACCTCTTTATTGTCAGTCTCAACACAGAAGCCGATGATGGCACAGGCGAGAAAAACTCAATTCCCTCTCATGCTCCTCTGAGTCAGGGCTGAGATATATTGGCAGGAGACAATACGTCAGGCGGCTGGCACTGCTGTCTCTCTTCTGTGGATGGAGAGAACTTCACTGTCCAGTGTTCTCAATCCAGCACTAAATTGATATGGTAAAAAAAAAAAAAAAAATCTATGGTAACTATGAAAAACCCTGCTCGCCCATTGCAGTGAGTGGGGAGTTCTACACATGGAGCAGCTGGTATCTATGCCCTGTCCTATTTACATACGGGAAGCTCTGAATGTTCTGATTTGCTTGCTGCAGTTCCATTTTCCACAAATCTCCTGCGGCCCAGCCAGTCTGACAGAGCCATTGCGTGTTCTAATTGTCTCATTGTGTTCTTTTCAAGCAGGGGAGCCAAAAGCGTGCAGTGCCTGCCACTTGTGCCTTTATTATTACGTCATTGCTGAACTTTAGCAGATCGTGTGTACTATGCGCGTACCAGAAGCAAGTCACAGGTGTGCCGGTTACCCAAGGCTAACTTAGAAAGTATCCTGTGATAGGCATCACTGTACATTCCAGTTTGCTGTAGATGCTGATGGACATTTGGATTCTGTAGAAACCTGAACAAAGTTGAAATCAGCAGTTTAGCCATAAACCCAATCAAGCCACAGGATCTTGTTACTTGTGTTTAGATGTTAAGTGGCTTTTTTTCCATGCCACGGTGATCCATTTTCCCAATAACTCAGTATTTGTCATTTCATTTCCAACATAAAAACTGAAATTCCATGCGAAGACGGGAAGTTGAGTTATTTTGACCCCATACGTAATCCTTAATTCATTAAAAAAAGAAATAGGAGAATGTAAACAGAAATCTTAAGACCCCAGTCACCCATCCTCCATTGTCAAGGTGATATATGGGTGCCAAATTTCTGATTTTCATGTTTGTTTTCTCTCTTGCTGTAATAGTTTGTATTTTAAATTCTAGGATTTGGCTTCTCAAGGGTGACTAGAGTGGTGTGGGAGAACCTGGCATGTCCATGTCAGTCCCCTACATTTGGCTGTTTTAAATCTCTCACCCTCTGTGCTGTAGCCATCATTCGTAGTTTAACACAACTCTCAAGGCTTACTTCCCTATCTATTACTATAATATCACTCCTTGGCTGGCTAAAAAAAAAAAAAAAAAAAAAAAGACATTGCTTGGTAACTTCCAGTCATAGATTTCAGGACTATGAGGAATCATTATGGTCAGGTAATCTGACGTCCTGCATAACACAGACCAGTAAATTTCATCTAGTAATTCTTGTTTCAATACCACAACTTCTGATTGGGCTAGAGCGATCGATTGCTTTTAATCTGACGTTCTTCACATTTAAATCTCCCAAGACTATTAACCTCATTTCACAGGTAGGTAAAGTAAGGCACAGAGAGGATGAAGGACTCTCCCAAAGTCACTATAAACTACAGGCATTCTGACACCCAGTCCCTCTTCTCCTCTGCTCCAACCACTAGACAACACTCCCTTTTATCTAGTGACTGAATGCTGCATCCACATCATTCCTTGCACCTATCACACAGTTACCAGACCAGCCCCTAAGATACAAAACAAGAGTCCGATGAGAGGCAATACTCATTTGCACAACACATGTAAAAACTCCCACAAATGTCAAAACAGAACTGCATTGATGTTGTGCATCAACGTGGCCCCATCCACAAGGACCTTTACTCAGACAAACTTCCATTGACTCAAGTCCAACGGGGTCCTGTCTGGACATTTGTGGCATTTTTTTCCTCAGTGGAGACCTCAGGATTAAGCAAACTATTTTTCATACTGTCTGCGTTCCAAGAAGATCTGCATTGAACCAATTATTACCCAGGTGTCTTGATGAGAAATTGTGTCCTGGAACAACCACACAACTCGAAATAAAAAGAAAACTACTTGAAAGTCACCTAAAAGACTGGTGTGTGCAGACAGACTTCTTAGCAACCCCTTCAGCACAGCAATCCCTCTCAGGAGTATTAGACTAAACCACTTACTCAGCTATACCAGACTTTGTCACGTGCGACAGTATTTCGCTAATCCTCACTCAGGAGATAAACACTTTATGTGATGGGAAGTCAGGTAAATTCACTGTGTAATAAAGCCTGCCCCAAGACAACGCTTGCCAGTGCCTTATGAACTTCTGCTATGCCCAGACCTGCAGTTCTTATTCTGGCAAAGCTATTGAATTGCATGAAAACAGGCTGCAGCATCAGGCTGCAAAAGAGGCTCTGCTAAGGAATTCCTAACCCTAATTCTCTTGAATGGATCAGTATCAAATAATGGTCCAATTGTGCTGTCTCTGCTTGGAAAGTGGCATATTAAGGCTTAAGTTTTCAAAATTGTCTAGAGGATTTAGCCCCCCCATTTTCCACACATTTTAACAGCAATTAAGCACCCAGTTCCATCAGGCTGGTTTGAAAAGCTCAGCCTGAATTGTACTATTTTCAAAACTTTTTCAGTTTTGTGGAGGAGGGTTTGCTGTTATGTCAGAAATTAGAATAGAACTGCTTAGCAATCTTGCAACTCTGGAACTAGCTAGAGGCTCCAATGCAAACAGAGACAATTTTGGAGCTCTTCATAAACCACCATTATGCTACAAGTTTGACTCATTAAATTAAGAGTGATTGATGGTATCTGAGTCTTTAATACTGTTGACTGTGAAATGCACATGGTGATAATATGCAAAGCCTGCTACTGGTTCTTCATTTCACTGCTGAATTCTGCCAACAGGATGGGATTTCAGGGGTGTTACTGAACTCTCTATACAACAACATGAAGATGTTATGTTAGATGACCAGTCCATATTTCCTTCACTAAGGGCCACACTGGCAATTTCCCAGGGGCAAGATTTGCAGACCATGGAGCTGATTGAAAGCATACTCACAGGTGGAGAGGTTACAGGTCTCTCAATGCATTCCAGAGGCCATTCAGATTCAAGATGGAACACTGTATACTGGATTCCATCCTCTCCATACATATTAAAGCTGAGGCCCGTAGTTTAGGCTGAGGCTCACTTTGGCCATCCCTTGTTTGTTCAGCTTGTGTATTTCAGTTTGAAAGATATGCTGAGGTTTACTGGAAATCTTAGCCTCTGTCCCTGAAAAGCTGGAGCACATGGCAGAGACTAGAACATTGAAGGCAGCACCGCAACACAAATAATAACCATCTTAATTCTAGACAAGGAGCGATGGGTGATATAGATGGTCAGCTTTTTCTAAGCTGAACATTAAAAGAGTCTCATAAAATAAAAACTGCTGAGTAAGTCCATTCACCCTCCGAAAATGTAAATGCCAGATTATTTGTATTCCTTAAAATATCTCTCGTTAACATAATGAGGCCAGTGGCAGCAACCTGAAATCAGCATCTTAAGAAGATGCTGCCAATTCAGCAGCAACCTTATCCCTCCAAGGAATCTGAAAACTGAAGCAGTGTTGAAAGCACAAACATCAACATGCTCAGAGAACACATCTGATGTTTTTGGCATCTCCAGAACATTTTCTTGAAACTCCAGGGATACCAATGCTTTAACTGGGTATTCTAACCCAGGGGACATAATGAGCTGGCAGAACGTTAGCTGAACTGTACCTCTACGAACTTCTGAAAATAATTACAGGGGGCACAAGTCAGCAGAACAGAATGTTATGTGGAGAATTCATTAAAAATCATCAGTGGCTGCATCCTAATGAAAAGTCTCCTCCCTCTGCAGTGCAGCTTATTATAAAAAGCCTGGATCATCTCACGGAATGGAAAAGTTCATTTTAAACTTTGCAACTCAGGATCTTTTGGGCTATACATCGGAAAGGTGGTGAGGCAATAGGGACACTCAGATAATGGATTGAACAGAAACTAGTGCTGCATAGATGCTTAGAGTTTGAGAGACAGAAGAGTTAACTGTGATCATCTAGTCTGCCCTCCTGTATCACACAGGCCATAGAATTTCACCCAGTGATTCTGGGATGTTGCCCCGTGATTTGTGGGTGTACTAGAGCATGTCCAGCATGAGCCCAGCCTGAATTAGCACTGCCCAGAAGGCTGATGGCTAGTGTGGAGGTTCCAGTTTATATAGGTCCTGAATCAAACTCTTTGGAGTTCAAAACAGTTTACTTTTTAAAAACAATTCTTTTCTAGGGTTGAGCCCAAGCCACAAAGTTCAGATCCGATGCAAACGTCCTCAGCAATCTTGCGTGTTCAGATCTAAAGGATTGCTTTAACCCACGCTGGTTCTTGGGGGTCAGACACAAAAGATCATATCCAAAGTTTCCCAAGTTTCAAGGCTATTTGGAGCTGAGGTTTTCGTATGAGTCCATCTCTACTATTTACCTTTTAATTTTTCACTCACTCCTGGACTTTCTGGTTCTAGCCAGAACCAGAGGTAAAAGTGATTTCTCTTGAGTTATTTCCAGCCTGGCAAGGTGCTCAGATGCTCCAGCGATAGGGCAAAATACCGTAAGTGCTACAATGTTACAGTACTTTCAAAATGAGAAATTAAGTTCGTCATGTCTGACTTCCAAGGCCAGCAGCATGTAGACTCGGATACATCACTGCATAGCCAGCAATTCTCCTTTCAACCAGCAATTCCCAGAGAGAGGCTAAGCTTAACATGAAAGTTATACAAGTGGTTTTACATGGGAAAAGCTGGAGAAAAAAAAAAGTTTTCCCTCTGTTCAGCTGAATGCAATGACTTTATTAGGCAATTCATCGCCATTATATCAACAGGGCAATCGCTGCAATTCCCGAGCCAGCACCGGCCTCAGCGTACCTTGACCATCCGGCTATCATTAGAACAGACAGGTTACTCTCATTTTTCACCTCTTAGGGTACGTCCAGACTACTCGCCATATCGCTGGGTAGCAATCGATTTATCAGGGATTGATATATCGTATCTCATCTAGACGCGACATATCGACCCCCGAACACGCTCTCCGTCGACTCCGGAACTCCACCGGAGCAAGCAGCTGGAGTGGAGTCGATGGGGGAGCCGCAGACTTCGATCCCGTGCCATGAGGATGGGAGGTAAGTCGGAATAAGATACTTCGACTTCAGCTATGATATTCCCGTAGGTGAAGTTGCGTATCTTACATTGACACCTCCCCCCCCAGTGTAGACCAGGCCTTAAGCACTGTAAGATCTTGACAGGGCTGTTGGCACATAAAGCTTTTGTCCTTTCTTTTCCCTCCCTGTATAATGAGCCATCTATGAAGGAGGCAGGCACACATTCTACCTGGTAATTCTTTACGTAATTAAATGGTGGAACAATAGAGATGAAAAGAAGCTAAAGATACTGGTGGAAATCCAAAGAAACAGGCAAATACCAAAACTTCCATCCAGACTCAGCTTCAATTTCAGAGAAGCTCTACAAAGTCGGGCCTATTCAAATGACCTCAAGCTCTTGGGCCTGCAAACTTTGGCTGGAAATCCCAAAGGAACAAGGTTTTGTGTGAGATTTCTACCTCTGATCAGGTTGCACAGCCAACTTTCTTTATGCCATGACAATACTGCTTGTGCCAGCCAGCATCTGGACATAGACAGCAAAAATAAGACATTCAGCAACATTTTCTGAACATTATGAAAAGAAGGAGATAGAGCCAAGGGGCAACGTGTGTCTCTGGACCTGAACTGCTCCAAAGTTCAGGAGGCTTTGGATCAGAAGTCTTGCTTTGGCCCAGTGCAGATATAGGGGCAAGTCACAACGTTTGGACCCAGACTTGTTTAGAGTCCAGGATCCTTCAGATCTGGAGTTTAAGTTAGGGCCCATTTCTAAAAAAAGAAAAGGTTATGACAAGTTTTGGGCAGAGAATCCTGAATCTTTTATTCAAACTACTCACTCATCCATGTTTTGAAAGGCATCTTTAACAAGCTAACTCCACCAGAGAGGTCCTTTGGGGCCATCTGCCTGTCCCAAGTCAGGATAAAGGAGGAGGGTTGGGCATGGGGCTAGCAACTCCACCTCGTAAAAAAATCAACCTGCTACAGAAACGCCAACAATAGAGACAACAGAGACTTTTACCCTGGAAAAAGAACGGTCTTCAACTCGAAGATGCATGACGCTGGGTGGTAAAAGCCGTGAGGAAACCACTAAGCCGATTACCCTTCTTGCAACCAGGAGGATTACCATAGGCATATGGAACGTGAGAACCATGAACGAGTCAGGAAAGACGGCACAGGTTGCAGCAGAGATGAGGAGCAACAACCTGACCCTATTAGGCATTAGCGAGACAAGATGGACGCAAGCGGGACAGAGACGACTGTTGACAGGAGAGCTGTTGCTGTATTCAGGACATGAAGAGAGCGACGCACCCCACGCACAGGGAGTAGGCTTCACGTTGTCCAAGCAGGCACAGAGAGCACTGACTGGTTGGGAGGCACATGGTCCCAGGATCATCACAGCATCCTTCAGAACTAAAATGAAGAGGATTAAGATGAATGTTGTTTAGTGCTATGCTCCAACTAATGACAGCGAAGAGGAGGACAAAGATTATTTTTACAACAGACTCCAGAAAATATTAGAGATTCTCCCAGACAAAGACATCATCATCCTTATGGGAGACTTTAATGAAAAAATTGGACCTGACAACACAGGATACGAACAAGTCATGGGGACCCACGCTCTGGGAGAGATGAGTGAGAATGGAGAGAGATTTGTGGATCTGTGTGCACTTAACAACCTGGTCATAGGAGGTAGAATCTTTCCTCACAAGCGGATCCACAAGAGTACCTGGGTATCACCAGCAGGCATGACAGAAAATCAGATCGATCATGTCTGCATTAGCAAGAAGTTCAGAAGACCCTTGCAGGACGTTAGAGTTAGAAGAAGAGCAGACGCAGCATCCGACCATCACTTAGTGGTGGCCAGATTGAAGCTGAAGCTGAAAAAGAACTGGATAGACGCGTCGGACAGAAGAGTGAAGTACAACATCAGCCTTCTGAAGGACCATAGGACCAAGGAAGATTTTGGACTGACGCTGAAGAATAAGTTTTCAGTATTACAGGATCGGTCTGAGGAAGAGGAAGACAGTGTACTAAACAGATGGCAGAAAGTGAGAGAGACACTTAGGCCAGTATGCCAGGAAGTGCTTGGAATTAAGAAACACCAGCAGAAAGAGTGGATCACAGCAGAGACCTTGATCAAGATAGAAGACAGAAAGAAGAAGAAGGCAGCAGTCAATAACAGCAGGACTAGAGCAACAAAGGCCAAAGCTCAAAAAGAGTATGCTGAAGCCCATAGAGCAGTGAAGAGGAATATCAGGAAGGACAAGAGAGAGTATGTGGATGAACTGGCAGCAGAAGCGGAGCAGGCAGCATACAGCAGTAATATGAAACAGCTGTATGATACTACCAAGCGACTGTCTGGAAAGTTCAGCAAGCCAGAGCGTCCCGTTAAAGACAAGCAGGGAAAGTCTATAACAGGAATAGAACAACAGATGAACAGATGGGCGGAGCACTTTGAGGAACTCCTGAACAGACCAGCACCACCAAATCCACCAGATATCAACCCAGCCAACGAGGACCTCCCAATTAATTGCGATAAACCAACCAGAGATGAGATCAGAAAAGCCATCACCATGATGAAGAATAGGAAGGCAGCTGGACCTGATGACATCCCAGCAGAGGCCCTGAAAGCAGACCTGGATGCTTCAGTGGAAATGATGTACCCTCTCTTTGAGAAGATATGGGAAGAAGAAGTGATTCCGGTAGACTGGAAAGAGGGATATCTCATCAAAATCCCCAAGAAAGGAGATCTTAGCAACTGTGCCAATTATAGAGGAATCACACTCCTGTCGGTGCCAGGGAAGGTCTTCAACCGAGTCCTCTTAGAGAGAATGAAGGATGCCGTCGATCCACAGCTACGAGATGAACAGGCAGGTTTCCGGCAGAGTAGATCATGCATGGACCAGATAGCAACGCTTCGCATCATAGTCGAGCAGTCTATGGAGTGGAACTCCTCGTTGTACATCAATTTTGTTGATTATGAAAAAGCGTTCGATAGAGTGGATCGAGAGACCCTCTGGAAGCTCCTTCAGCACTACGGCATCCCAACAAAGGTGGTCAACCTGATCAAGAACTCATATGACGGTATACAGTGTAGAGTGATCCATGGAGGGCAGCTTACTAACAGCTTCCAGGTGCAAACTGGAGTCAGGCAAGGATGCTTGTTGTCACCACTTCTCTTTCTCCTCGTCATCGATTGGATTATGAAGACATCCACTTACAAGCGTAGGAACGGAATCCAGTGGACGTTGTGGACCCAGCTTGATGACCTGGACTTTGCTGACGACCTTGCACTCCTTTCGCACAGTAAACAGTAGATGCAAGAGAAGACCAACGTAGTGGCAGCCACGTCATCACAGGTTGGCCTCAACATTCACAAGGACAAGACCAAGATCCTTAGGATTAACTCCATCAGCAATGACACAGTCACACTGAATGGAAGCCCCCTGGAAGAAGTGCAGTCTTTCACCTACCTAGGTAGCATCATCGACCAGCAGGGTGGCACAGACGCAGACATCAAAGTAAGGATTGGTAAGGCAAGAGCAGCCTTCTTACAGCTCAAGAACATCTGGAGCTCCAGAGAGCTGTCTTTGGCAATAAAAATTCGACTGTTCAACTCCAATGTGAAATCAGTCCTACTGTATGGAGCTGAAACCTGGAGGACAACCAAAACAACCATCAGGAACATCCAGACCTTCATTAATAGCTGCCTCAGAAGGATTCTCCAGATCCGCTGGCCAGACACCATCAGTAACATCCACCTCTTGGAGAGGTCCTGTCAACTCCCAGCAGAGGAAGAAATCAGAAGGAGAAGGTGGGGTTGGATAGGACATACACTACGTAAGCAGCCAACTAACATCACCAGATAGGCACTGCGGTGGAACCCCCAAGGCAAGCAGAAAAGAGGCCATCCAAGAAACACCTGGCGACGCGACCTTCAGGCTGATAGCAAAAAAATGGGCTATACCTGGAACCAGCTAGAGTGAATGGCCCAGGATAGAGGACTCTGGAGATCTGTGGTTGGCGGCCCATACCCCAATTGGGGTGACGGGCATGAGTGAGTGAGTGAGTGAGTTTAACAAGCTGAAATAGCCATGGGGCAAAGACCTTTCCTTTGGGACTGACTTGTGACATGAAAAAAAAAAAAAAAAGTATTGTCTGATGAACTATTCCCCGAGCAGAGGAGTGTTTCACCTCTCTGATAAGAGCACAGACCTCAGGGGATAAATTCTTGTCTCCAGCCAGGATCTCTTCCACAAAGCATTCAGATGTCACTGCACCCCTAACCTGACAATCACTTTAAAGCCCAACTAGAGAAAGGGAAGGGAAGAGAAAATGAGCATGTAAGAATAAATGGGGAAGAAGACTGAATAGTTATTTATTTCCAATGACAGCTGGGCCATTTTGTGCTGGATGCTGTACATTCACATGTTAAGAGACTGGCCTTGCCTGGAAGAACTTACAGTCTAAAGAGACAAGCCAAAGTGGGGGAGAAAGGAAATATCAATATCCACCGTTTATAAATGGGGAACTAAGAGATACTAAAAGTGACTTTGCCCAAGGTTCCCTGGAAACTCAGTGTCAGAGGCACAAATTGATCCCAGATCTCCTGAGTAGTGGTCAATGCCTTAACCACTATGTCCTCCTTGCTCCCACTAGCCATATCTGAGCTGCTGAAAGTTTCAGAGCTCAGGCTCGGTTTGCATCAGCATAGCCAAAATTCTGATGCTCGCTCAAACTATCCAAACCTGAGCTTGAAATTCTGCAAGGACAGGCTATGTAGTGAGTTTCACCCTCGTCTCGGATTCAGGCTGTGCCACAAACCCCATGCAAATAGCTGCTGCTTTGGTACACGGTCATGGAGTTCTGCTCCAATAGCTTCGCTTCTGCTCCCAAAATAGATTCTACCAATTTGCCACAAACATCCACCTGTCAATATTGGACGAGATCCACCCCAAATACTGCCCTTTCTCCCCTGCTTTATATCTAGTGCTGGTGAAAAGTGCCAGGCAGATCATGATGGAAGCTAAATTCATGTTTATCCACATCATAGGACCTGCATATGCAGCAAGAGTGCATTCCCCCCTCTCCCTGCCCTGCCAACATGCCTCAGCCATGACGTGAAGGGACCAGCTCCACAGGAGGGAGGCTCAGGCTTGGTAATCCATTCATTCCTCGGCATCTCTGATGAGCGTGACAACAAAATGGTACCAATCAGTGCCAATTGAGGAGTGGCGGGGAGACGAGAGGGGATACTTGTCCAACTGCATTTGAAGCTACCCCACACTCATTTCACACAGGCCATGTCAATAGCCAGCTCGTGATGATTTTTTATTTCTGCCAAACCGGAGTAGATCTGAACTGATGACTTAAAGATGAAAGGCTCAACAGCCCATTTGCAGCTTGCTGAACCACCTGCCCCTCCCTCCCTCCCTCCCTCCCCACCATTATACATTGATTTTGATCATAACAGCCGAATAGCACAATATTTTAGAACAGACACACTAAACTATGGAAAAAGTTGCATGTGATCATGTAAACATCATAATGCACAATGCACAAGAGGGTTGAATTAAGGCTGCACAGACAATCCTAATTCTGGCATTTCCTAATTTTTGAGAGCTTGACTTGGCAACCTTAATGTTCTTTTCACAGATTTTTTTTTGGAGGTAATACACACGATGCATACATATTCGGGAATACATTTTCTGACCTCTAGCAGGGTGTTTCTATAAATACCCTTTAAAATCCATTAAACCATTCAGTGAAGACATAAAATTCATGTCTGGCCCTGAAATTCCGCAGAAGTCTGATAATAAATCAGCATATATATATATATATATATATATATATATATATATATATATTTACACTAGCAGACAAACAGGTTTATCTTACTGTGCCTGCTGTAAATAGCTGCATAGCAGGGTAATTGCTGGGTTCTTTTGTAGAGAATGATTTGTTTGTTACCTGGTTAGATCAGCAGGTGTCACACCCTGCAGAGGCATCAGCTGAGGTTTTCTCGCAACCTTTAGAAAATGAAGCCAATAGCACTGCCGATGAGTCAGTCTCCAAGAACCAGTTTCTGTTTTTAAAGTTAAAAGGATTTCCCTGTGTGTTCTGAAAAAGCCCAACCTGGGGCTGCATGGACAGCTCAGCTACTCTGGTCATTTTATTCACTAATGACTTTGTGCCTTGCTAGCACTCCAGGTACACAATTAATTGATTAATGTCCTCTATGGCTTACTGTACTTGCAGTACAGGACATTACACTGTAGGCTGTCTGTACCAGAGAGGTCATGTGTCTCAGCATGTGAAACAAACAAAGTGTGCCCCCCCCCCACACACACACAACCCTGCTACTCTGCCTGCAAACTCCCTTTGCATGTTACACAACACACCCTGAGTGTATTCAGCAGCATGGCAACTCTAGGCAGACAGAACTTCTATCGGCTGGGATCCAGATCTTGTCACTCATTCCCAGTAAAAGAGAGGCTGGTGTGGAGGCAAAGAGCTTATCTCCTGGGAAAGAGCTGGCTTCTCTTTTGCACGTCTCTCAATGGCCCCTAGCTGCACAGAGTGGTGTGGATGGATTACAGAGGGAGTCTCTGTATCACAGCACACAAACACAGCAATGCAGAGCTGTTAAGAATGGCGGATAAAGGGAAAAAATAGGGGTGGTGCTTAAGTAAAGGGAGGACTGACCAACTCACCCACCCACCAATCAATGAAGACAAAAGGGTAGAGCTTGTGTGCTCTACCCTTTCCCCCTACCCTTGTCTCAGGTGCCTATTCAGATTGAAAGTTCTTTTGGACAGACACCATCTACTGCTCTGTGTCTGTACAGAGCTGGTCCCAAGGCACTGCGGTAATGAACAGAGTTATACAAATAGGAATGCGTTTGTAATGCAAAATGTGTGTATATTGAAGAGCCCATCTCATTCACAGAATACAGAGTAAAATCCTGGCTCCAATGAAGCCTATGGCCTGACTCCCCATGACTTCACACAGGACAAGATTTCACCTTTGGAGCCAAAGAAACATATTTCTGTTTCCAGTGTGTGAGATGCATCAATTCCCATTTCACTTTCCCCCAAAGCTCTGTGCTTCAGATTTCGTTATTCCCCTGCAATCATCAGTGGTGAAACCAATGCTTACAACACTGCAGGAAGCATTTCCCTGAACTTTCCTGATGTATTTTCAGGTGCTTATGATGTGCCTCCTAAATGCACTTGAGGCATGGACTGTGCTGTCAACAGAGGCAGGTGAAAAACAGAACCTTGAACTCAGGACTTGGAAGGCAAATGAAGTGATGAGATACTTGCGACCCAGGGACACCCTGGTGCCAACAAGCAGAGGAGGTGCATAGGATTTTACAGGGATCACCCAGGTTGGAAAAATGCATACTAGTTCCCCAAAGTGGCATGCGAGGTCTGTACCAATAGCCACATCCCACTGGTCCTCATAATCATTGTGAAATTTATGTATCTAAACTGAATATTATGTTCTTATGGTCTTGGAGCTAAGGCCAGTCATCAGGAGGTGCCATACTTCGAAATGTTCCTTTCAGGCTGTAGATAACAGTCACCTCTCTCTCTCTGTCTGGCCATTTTGGATTGTATACCTCACAGTGGGTGCCTATTTACATACTTAGGCAGGGTGACGTAAGAGATTGTGAAATCTACACAAGAGGAAATCTACAGGCTGAAACAAAGAGCAGAGGGGTGTCCTGTTTATTAATAAAAACAACGGATTCTTCTGGTGTACAGTAAAACCTCAGAGTTACGAGCACTTTGGGAATAGAGGTTGTTCGTAACTCTGAAATGTTCGTAACTCTGAACAGAACCTTATGATGGTTCTTTCAAAAGTTTACAGCTCAACATTGACTTAATACAGCTTTGAAAATTTACTATGCAGAAGAAAACTGCTGCTTCCCCTTATATTTTTAGTAGTTTATGTTTAACACAGCACTATACTTGCCTTTTTTTTTTGGTCTCTGCTGCTGCCTGATTGTGTACTTCTGGTTCCAAATGAGGTGTGTGGTTACTGGTCAGTTCACAACTCTGGTGTTCATAACTCTGAGGTTCTACTGTACATTGGAGTGCAAAGGAACACACAGGATCCTTCACCAAGGAGGCAAGCTGACCATGTTTGTTTCACGAAAGGAGGGTCAGAGCCAATCTTATTGTAAAACACTGCAATGATTTTGCATGAGCAGTACTTGGTTAGATATGGGAGTACCTTGTTAATTAAGTGTTGTATGTTGGGCAGAGTGGTGATCCGAGGTGGAGCTGAGCAGCTGGGGTGTACTGTTTCTTTGTAAGCAGTGAATCCGTGAACACAATGTTCCATGGACCAGCAGCTGGACACTTCAGGGAGATGCTTAGAGGGCTCAAGGATTGGAGTGTGCCAGTTGCTAACCTGTAAAGTGACAGCAGGGCCCACTAGGCTCCCCTCTTGCTTCTACACCACGGCACTAAGCTGAAACAAAACCAGGGCCAGCCTTAGGGAAAATTCCCTCGGTGAATTCGCCCTGGGCAGACTTGTATTTTGGCACCCTTTCTTCGACTCCAGATGCACAGAGGTTGGGCAGATGATTGGGGGGGGGGTAAGAGTTCTCTCTACAGTGACCCTTCCCTCCCTCAGCTGAGGAACAATAGGGGAAGGAAGTAAGTGTGTGTGTGTGTGTGTGTGTGTGTGTGTGTGTGTGTGAGAGAGAGAGAGAGAGAGAGAGAGAGAGAGAGAGAGGAGCTTCCTGCATTCAGGGGAGGTTCCTGGAGGTGGGTCTGACCCAGCCCCAGAAGCAGCCCATGCAGGGGAAGAGGAAGTCCCATCCCTCCCCAGAGCAGCCAGGACTAGTAGCTGGAGCCCAGTGCACGTTAGGAGGGTTGACCATGGCACGTCCTTGACCATGGTGCTCTGGTCGGTCGCCCATATCACCCACCCTAGGACTGGCCCTGGACAAAACAAGATGTTCTATACTGAGGAGATGGAACAAATCCTACTTCCCTATTTGTTATTTTTAAGGAAGGTCCAAGTTGCTGATCCATCCCTTCAAAGGCTAGCCAGCTGGGTCCAATCTCACAGGCACTCAACACCTCAACTTCCATTGGAAATCAAGAGCACTCAGCACCTATCTATCTTAGGGCCTTGCAGAGCCCTCATTACCATAGTACCTCAAAACTCATATGGGAACTACTATTATTCCCATTGTAGTGAGGGGGAACTGAGACACAAAGCCTCAAGGAAAGTTTGTGGCAAATATGGGAATTGAACCGGGATCTCTCTAATTCCAGGCTAGTACCCTAACCACAGCACAAGCCTTCCCTGACCTCACAGCCCCCTCCCTAGCTAACAGCCTCAGCCAAAGCCCACTGTAAATCAAGGGATCTCTTTTCATTGACTTCAGTGGACTTTGGATCAGGCCCTAGGTGCTCAACTTCCCAGCAACCTTCCCATGCTACTAGCCATAAAGACTAGAAATAAAACATTTGCTTACTTTGGCAACCATAGAACTGCTATATCTGCCTAAAAATAGGTGTATTTTCGTATCAGGTGCATGACTCACCCATCCCAGTAAAGACCTGAATTCAGAAACTTGGCTCGGTGCACAACAGGAAAGGATGATTTTAATCGAATGATAGCAAATTGCACCACATGATTTCCCTGAGCCAATTTTTTTTTTATTTAAGGCTCATTAAATCATTGGTTTAATCCAGGTCAGCGTTGCTTCTTGTATATTTCTTTTCTGTATATTACAGCATCACATTCAACATGGGAGCAAACCACCACCAGTGTTAGGCTCTAGAAGAAAAGAACAGGCTATGACCCTTCTTTCATAAGAGGTGTATGTGGACAGGTTGCCTCCTAGATGAAGGATCCAATGTGTTCTTTTTCATTGCAAGATACACCAGAACAATCCTTTGTCTTTATCCATAAACAGAACACCCCTTGCTCTGGGGTTTCTTCCTGTAGGTTACCTGTCTTGGAGATTTTGCAATCTCTCAATTCATACCACGCTCAGTGTACAAATAGACAGACATTGTGAGATGTCCAATACACAAAAAGGTCAGACAGAGAGACAGATGTCAGTTACCTCCTACTTGAAAGGGACATTTCTGAGGTAGGGCACCTCTTGGTGATCTGCTTTAACTCCAAGACCGTACAAACATAATTTTAATAGATACATAACTGCTTAAATATTATCCCTCCATACATCTTTCAATGATTATGACAACCATTTGGTAACTGGTTCTCAGAGACCTCACCTGCTACCCTATTATTCACATAGCCAACCCTGGGGATATCTATAAAATCCTATGCACCCCTGGGCCCTCTGCCAGTTGGCATCAAGGGGTCCCTGGATCAAGGAAGTGAATTTTACATTTAAATTTCTAGCATCTCCATTTGTTTTTGTTAACATCTGTCAGGCGTTAAACACCTGACAAATAGATGAAAGATTCAAACATCCTAACTGTTCGGTTCCATGATGAAAGAGTGCTAGGTTAAAAGTAGGTAGGAATGAAAGGCCAGATCCTCAGCATAGTGGTTGTAATATACACCACTGCACTGAAGTCCGTGGAGTTGTATTAATGTCCACCAGCTGAAGAGCTAACCAAAACCCTTTTAAAAAAACAAACAAACAGAAACACACACTACCCCTTTTAAGGCCAGCAGACATGAGAAAGGCATGACCTCCAATTTTCCTCCCCCACTCTTCAACTCACTTTTAAAGAGTGCACCAAAACTGCCAGACTATAGAAGGTCAATAAGTCATAATATACTTTGGTTAATTTTTATCCTCACTTGGCTGCACAACCTGCCAACTTCATAAATAACACACTCCCCTCAAGCATCCATGCCATGAATCAAGTGACAGACTCACGAGGCCTGTTTGTCCATTGCCTTGCACCTTTTATAGCAGTTTTATACTAACTTTGCACAGGTATAAGTGCTACCAGGGTGTGAGTGGAAAAATCTAATTTGCTAGCATCGTGGGCCCACTCTGCAGAGCTGTAGATTACCACGAGACACATTGCAGTGGAGAATTAGGCCAAAGGAATTCAGAGAGGAGTGACAAAAACAGCCAGAGGGCTGAAGTGATTGACGTAGGAGGAAAGACGAAAAAAGTTTGATGTGTGTATCTTAGCACAGTGACTCTGAGCAGGGTCATGGCAAGTGTGCAATCCTACAGGAAGGGTGGTTGTGTCTAACAGGAAGAGGATCGATCTATCATAATAAAAGAGGGTATAGTTAGGAGTACTGGGATGAAGATTTAAGCTAAATATCAGAAAAACCTTCCCAACAGTGAGCTCTATGCATTCCTTCAGTAAGGAAGGGATGGAACGGAAGCCCCATCTTTTGCCACATTTAAAACTAGATTTGGCAAAACAGCAGGAAACATACAACAGAGACCAGTCCTCTGCCACCTGGGAGATAGACTAGATGAAGCGAATAGGGTATTTTCTCTTTGATTCTGTGGGTCTGGCTCTCCATTGTCTCGCATCTTGGGTAGGCATTTACCCCTGTGTGGGCTGAATGCTAATTGCTACCAGATCAGAATGGTTGTGTGTTGCACCCAATTCGCGTTGGTGCAAAATGCAATAAAAGGTACAAGGAATGGAGAATCAGATCCTATAATTCTGTGACAGGAGATCTGTCTAATTTTGATGGATGATAGGTGAGTACTGTGACATTTTGCACTCCACATTCACCATAGTTATATGATTATGATAGAATTATAATATGTTTTGTACAAAGTATGCCTTGTGAGGTATTTTAAACGTCAATCTGTTGAGTATTAATATCCAGTAAGTTGTATGTGCTATCGTTGTGTATGAAGTTTTGCTATGTGTGCACCACTGAAACATGTTGTGAGGTTGGGAACACCCACAAGCAGCCTTTCAGGTATAACAATAAAAAGGCCAATGTTGATGGCTCATTGAGGAGAATACAAACACTCACAGGGATTAACCCAGGAACTGTGTACAATGGAAACCTCTTAGAGATAGCACGGAACTAATGGAGACTGTTTGACTCATGTTACGGCAAAAGCTGGAAGAAGATATAAAAGGAGGAAGTGACATCATCACTTGGCCTCACTCCCCCTATAACACAGCACCTGAAAACACGTAAGGAACAAAGACTGAACTGAAGGGGAGTCCCAGGCAGGAAAGAGGAAAGCCTGCCTGTGTATGGAAGCTTGGTGGACTGTTTATACTATCTAACAGGGCGAGACACTGCTTGATTCATATCCTAACCAGTTTAGAGAATGTAGATTGTGTTTTTGTTTTTAAATCTACTTTGATCTCTACACTATTATGTATAATCTCTTAAAATCTATCTTTCTGTAGTTAATATATTTGTTGTACATTTTTACCTAGTGTGTTTTCCTAGAAGTCCTTGGGGAATCTGCTCAGGAACAATAACTGGTAAACTGTTCTCTCCACATTGAGGGAGGGGTGGACTTATACTGGTCAGGCTTTTGACCAGGGAGAGATGGTACAGCTCTGGGGTCCTAGGCTGTGGAGCTAGGGGGTGAGTAGGCTAAAATCTCTCTATTGCTAGTTCATGAGTGACTGAGGAGAAGCATTCATGTAACTGCAGCTGGGTGTGTCCCTGACTGGGTAAAGGTTTGTGTGAGTGCAGGACCAGAAGTGGTCTGCAGTTTGCCACAGCAGCACAGTGTGAAAGGAAGCCCAGACTGGTGAGACAGAGGGCTCAGCAGTACCCTAGTTCCAGGTTGCACCCCAGGGGGGAGGTCACAAGTACAAAAGTAAGAGAGCAGGTTGCACCCCAGGGGGGAGGGGAGGTCACAAGTACAAAAGTGAGACTGAGGCACCCCAGGGGGGAGGGGAGGTCACAAGTACAAAAGTGAGACTGAGGCTCTCTCCATATAGAGGTTTGTTCGCAGTAGGGTAACCCCACCCTCAGCATCAATACACTGCACTGGTGTAAAATGTGGCTTGTGCTAATGTGATTACCCTGATCAATTGCACCAGTGCAATCCCTGTTTTGCTGACGCAATGAGTCTACATTTGCTTCAATGTAGTTATGACTTTGGTAAAATAACAGGTTGAGGGAATGATCCTCTCTCCCTCACACTGAAAAACTCCTGTGAAAACTGAAATATTTTTCTTTGAAATTTCAATACTGAGGCCGCCCCCTTCTCCCCTCAAATATTCAGGTTTTATAGTCAATCTGTGGAACTCTTTGCCAGAGGATGTCATGAAGGTCAAGACTATAACAGGATTCAAAAAAGAACTAGACACATTCATGGAGGATAGGTCCATCAGTGGCTAGTAGCCAGGATGGGCAGGGATAGTGACCCTAGCCTCTGTTTGCCAGAAGCTGGGAATGAGTGACAGGGAATGGATCACTTGATGATTGCCTGTTCTGTTTATTCCCTCTGGGGCACCTGGCATTGGCCACTGTTGGAAGACAGGATGCTGGGCTAGATGGACCTTTGATCTTACCCAGTATGGCCGTTCTTATGTTTTTAACCAAAAAACTCCACACACACAAAAACCCCAAGAAATTGTAAACAAACATGGAATTTTCTCAACACAATTTCCATTTAACTGAAAAGCAATCTTTCACCAACAAACAGCTGTGAGAAAATATTTGACCAGTTGTACAAAATATCCTAAACTAAACAAGCCCCGCGTGTGAGTGCATGGCCTGGCAGCCTGGTGAGGAAGATAAATGAGCCAGGAAACCATGCTGAAAAGGCTGCTCCAACAAAAGTGTAGGGTGTGCCTGAGATTTCATCCAACGGGGGGGAGAAAAAACCCAGGCACTTCTCCAACCTCACCGGCCATTACATAGGTTAAAGCGACACTGTTGAATAGTTGAGGCTGAAAACATAGCTGTTTTTGTAACTAAACCTATTTAAACATTCCCCAGCAACTGTGGAAATCTAAAGAGCATGAGAACCAGAAAGTGAAGCTCACTAGAAAAAGAAAGTTTCACTGTTGACTGTGAGTGAAATGCAAAACACGATGAAACAGCTTTCGGTGATGAAAGGTACCATATGCTCGATTTTAAAAATCATTTCTATTTTAGTAAGTCTCGGATGCCAGTAGTAGCATGACAAAAGAAACTACATATGATTTTTGTTTTCAGAGCATCCCTTTAAAATAGGGAATAAATAAATAATAATAAACTACTCATCACTTTATCAAAGGCCTCCCATGCCCCCATTCATCCTCAGCTTTGAGGGATTAGATGGTCTTTAGGGCAGCCAATAAAATGTGACATGTTAGTACAAATACAATTATTTCTTGCTTCCTGCTTCAGGACCAATTTAGGTAGCCAGGCTGCCAGGAGGAGGCTGATTTAAGAGGTCTGATTCACTCCAGATACCCTGCACAGTATATGAGAATCTGCTGCTAGCTACCATTACCATCATTGTCAAACTAAATAAAGCCTTTCTAAAAGCCGTGAAAAAGGAGACTGGCTGGAGCATGGTGAAAAATTATCTGCCTGCCACCCCAGCACCGTGCAGTGAATGCTCCAGACTGGCTCCAGAGAATAGGAAGATGATTTGTTTGTTTACAGCCTAAAGGGAAAGGAGGGCAGTAAATTAAGCTCTCAGCAACGCATGTAATGAGTAATAACAGAGAGGGAATGTGGAAAAATATTCCCTGCAGCCCTAGTGAGACTGCACCTAGAATACTGCATTGCAATTCTGGGCACCCTAATACCAGAAAGAAAGCTGGAGGGATGGGCACCAAAAAACAATAGAGGAGCAGGAAGAGAAGGCAGAAACAGACTAGTGTGGAAAGATTAGAAATATGTGCAGCTTGGCCAGATAACTCTAGGCAAGGGAACATAACTGTCTGCAAGTATTTGAAGGATGTGAACCCAGAGTGGAGAATGAGACAAGGCAGTTGTACAGTGGGTGAGTTCACATTTATTGCCACCCTAATAAGCTGTGACAGATGGGGGACTGGAGAGCTCAGGGTCTAAGTAATGGGATCTAGAGCTTTCCATCTCCAAATTGCCAATTCTAATCCAGATCAGGTTGGTACTAACCCAGCACTTATTACCCAACAGCTGTTTGGTAGCCTATGTAGAGTGAATTGACAGTCTGAGGTCCGAGCTCAGTGAGCTGGTGTGCCTATATCAGAGCACAGCTGCGGTTTAATACCAATGCAAACAAAGGATCCATACCTCAGCAAAGGAACCCAGGACCGAATGGGCTACGGAAACTCAACTCCCTTCGCAGCCCCAGTAATCGCCGAGGGTTCAAGGCAGCCTGTCAGGACATGCCCTAGTCACAATGTTGTGCCTGTCATCCTTTGTGCTAACCAAGGCCTGATCACAGAAAGAGATCCATTTATTGAGACATCTTAGGTACTATGGTGACAGGAGCCATATAACTATCTGAACACCTACAATCTAATGCACTTATCCTAACTCCACCGCTGAGAGGTACTGCAGTGCTATTACCCCTTTTTTACTGGGGAACTGAGGCATAGAGAAGTAAGTGACCTGCCCCAAGTCACTCAGGAAGTCTGTGGTGGAGCAGGATATTGAACTTATCTCTCCCAAGTCCTAAGCTAGTGCCCTAACCACTGGACCATCCTTCCTCTCCACTGGAGCACCACTGTCGGGTCAACAGGACTCCACACCAGCATGACCAGATCCCTTTGCAGAATCAGGCCTTTACATAGACTGTTTGGTGAGGCAGGATGCACATATGCAGCACCATTAGAAACAGTAAATAAAACCAGACAATTTAACTTTGGAGACCTCTCTTCAATGAGGGGGAAGAAGACAGAGCCTTCCTGCATACAGTCAATGTTTGTTCTGGGAGCACTGGGTGGTAAATTAACTAAATCACACACGAGGTCAAGGCTTGTCATTGCAATCTTTCGGAGTTCTCTTCGTAGCTGTGAGTAGGATGGAATGGGAGGATCCAATCTTGTTTTGGGTTTAGCAAAACTTCTGGAAGTTTGTGGGAAGGGGTTAAGAAAAGTTTTGGTCTATAGAAAGTCCCACAGACACGCTGCAGCAGCGTTGAGGGCCCACTGGCATAGTTGGGGGCATTAGAAAGTGGCTGAACTAAACACCATGGGAGAAAGCAAGACTTTCAGAAAGTTCCCTCCTGATCCCCTCTCCCAAGCCTCAGGGTGATTAAAGAATGGTGTGTCTGAGAGAAACTGTAACTTTACAAGAAGGTCACAATGATTCATTATCATGTAAATTGATTTTCACTTCGCTCTCTCCCCTTGCTGAGTTTCCAGAAAATCTAAAGGAAACTCAGCACAAACTACAGGTTTTCCATCAAAACCCTAAATCCCATGTTGCAGCTCGTGGGGAAGCCATAGCCATAGCTATAGCCAAGATAGCCTCAAGAGATGAAGTCCAGATCTAGATCTGAACATCCTGACTAATGTGTGTGCTCAGCTCTGGGGTTTCAAATTCAGCCCACTATAAGGAACTCTAAAAAGCTCACCACGAAAATTCTGGGGTGAGGAGTTGGTGTCTGGTGTTTTGATTTGAACCACTCTCTAGTCATAGAGTCAGAAAACCTCAGCTTCAGTTCATCTCAGACTAGTTTCATAGATCACTTGGCTCTGCTAGTAAGCCCTTCAATTTGCCAAACTCGACACACAGCCATTCCATTTTTGCTTTAAAATGTTACAACCTATCAATTGGAAACCTATTTCTTTTGCTCACCACATTCTCCATGGAAAAACAACCACCTTCAGATCCTTCTAGAGTAGATTCTGCATTTAAACCTATGTCTGTACCTGTCCAGTAGCCTCAAATAGCCCACCAAGGTCAATTTGAGAATCACCCTTATGTCTGGTCTACACTAGTCTGTTATTTCAGAATTAGCCGAGTTAATTCAGAAAAAAAAATAAAATGATTCCATCCATATGACCAAACCGGCTTTTTCGATTTAAAGGGCTCTTTAATCCGATTTCTGTACTCCACCTCGGCAAGTGGAGTAGCGCTTAAATTAAGATCGCAATCCCAGGTTAAAGGTATTGTGGACGCAATTAGATGTTATTGGCCTCCAGGAGCTATCCCAGAATGCTCCCTTGTGACCACTCTGGGCAACACTCTCAACTCCGATGCACTAGCCAAGTGCGCAGGAAAAGCCCCAGGAACTTTTGAATTTCATTTTCTGTTTGGTCACCATCAGCACAGGTGACTGTCAGCACAATCCACCATCACAGGCGACCATGCAGAGTCCACCATCACAAGAGATCACGCAGTCCCAGATTCGCAGATGAGCTCCAGCATGGTCCAAACGGGAGGTATTGGATCTCATTGCATGTTGGGGAGACGAGTCTGTTATGGCAGAACTACATTCCAAAAAAAGGAACGCAAATACATATGCT
This sequence comes from Gopherus flavomarginatus, assembly GCF_025201925.1. Taxonomy (NCBI): domain Eukaryota; kingdom Metazoa; phylum Chordata; order Testudines; family Testudinidae; genus Gopherus; species Gopherus flavomarginatus. The sequence goes on from NC_066622.1 coordinate 131,371,168, forward strand.
AAAGTCTCCAGGGCCATGATGGAAAGAGGCTACTCCAGGGACACGGAGCAGTGTTGTACAAAAATCAAGTTGCTCAGGCAAGCATACCAAAAAGCCAGGGAGGCAAATGGGCACTCTGGGTCACAGCCCCATACATTCTGCTTCTATCTTGAGCTCCATGCAATTATGGGGGGTGACGCCACCACTTCCCCACCACTGTCCATGGACTCCTGCAAGTGGGAAGTTGCACAGAGAGAGGAGGAAGAGGACGACGACGACGACAGTGCACAGGCAGCAAGTGGGGAATCTGTTTTCCCCCCTAGCCAGGAACTATGCTTAATGCTGGAGCCAATAGCCTCCCCCCACTCCCAAGGCGGGCTCCCAGACCATGATCCTGGAGAAGGTACTTCTGGTGAGTGAGAGCCTGATTGGAGCCATGTGGTGGGGGGAGGGGGATAGCAAGTCACAAAGTTCCATGAAAGTGGCCCAACGCATATGAAAGTTTTGCAGCCACTGGGAATCATCCCAGACCTGCAACACTATGCGGTCCCACTGGTCTGTGCTTGTTTCCCGGGCCCAGAATTGACATTCCACGGCATGAACCTGGCCCAATGCCACCATGATTTCCCAATCACCACATGCCATGCTTCTAGGAATGTCTGTGTCCATTTCCTCATCAGTACAGTAATTTGTGTTGTCGCTTCCTCGCCCGGTTTTGCAGGTACTGCACATACTGCTGGATAATGCGTGAGGTATTTACAATGGTCGAAACTGCAGCGGAGATCTGAGCAGGCTCTATGCTGACTACGCTATGGCACCTGCACAGGTAAGCCTGGAAAAAGGGAGCAAAACAAGCCGTTTGGTTCAAGATGGCCGATAAAAGGCGGTAAATGATTGCTTTCTGTAGCTTTCACGGAGTCGGGAAGCTCGTTAGAGCTGCAAGAGCAGGACAGCAGAGTTTGCGGCAGAAATGTGAGCAGAGTTTGCACTGGAAGCTGTGCAGCTCTGTTCACAATGGCCAAAAAAGGACAGGGAATTGTTGCCTTCTGTAGCTTTCGCGGGAGCCCAGGACTGACAACATGGAAAAAGCGGTGGAAGCTGTGCGGCTCAGTTCACGGTAGCCGAAAAAAGGAGGGAAATGCTTAAATGAAAGAGTAAATAGAAAGATGAGAGGACATGCAAGGTGGATTCATAGTACAAGGAGACAGGCGGTGCACCGTGCTGCACTGTCTGCTGGTAGTATGGCGTCTGCTGTAGCTTTCACAGAGGGAGGAGCGAGTGACAGCACACATCCAGAAACACCCGCAAGAATGTATTTGTCCCCTCATGCACTGGGAGATTAACCCACAATTCCAATGGGCAGCAGAGACTGCGGGAACTGTGGGATAGCTTCCCACAGTGCACTGCTCCGACATTCGATGCTAGCGTTGGTACTGTGGATGCACTCCGCTGAATTCACAGGCTTTAGTGGGGACACACAACACCCAAAATATAAAATCACTTCTGAAAATTCGAATAAAATAAGTTCGAATTAATTTCGTACTGTAGATGTACCCTTAATTTAAATGGTTCCATCAAGTTGTCATTGTGTGACATGCAGCGTCACTTCCTCACAAATCTTCTCTTAGAGATTCTACTAAATTTGTCTTTTCCTGTTTCACTGGAGAAGGAGAACGAGAAAAAGAATCTGGGTCATGCTCGCTCAGCACACATTTGCGGCCGGCACATTCTGTTGAGTCAGAAAAAGGAACTGACTTTGGCTGAAAACCCCTTCTTAGTAACAAATTCTGAAACAAACAGAAGACCATGAGCTGAATTATACTTGACATGCAGCGTCACTTCCTCACAAATCTTCTTTTAGAGATTCTACTAAATAGTACCAGGAGACAGGCGGTGCACCGTGCTGCACTGTCTGCTGGTAGTATGGCGTCTGCTGTAGCTTTCACAGAGGGAGGAGCGAGTGACAGCACACATCCAGAAACACCCGCAAGAATGTATTTGTCCCCTCATGCACTGGGAGATTAACCCACAATTCCAATGGGCAGCAGAGACTGCGGGAACTGTGGGATAGCTTCCCACAGTGCACTGCTCCAACATTCGATGCTAGCCTTGGTACTGTGGATACACTCCGCTGAATTCACAGGCTTTAGTGGGGACATGCAACACCCAAAATATAAAATCGCTTCTGAAAATTCGAATAAAATAAGTTCGAATTAATTTCGTACTGTAGATGTACCCTTAATTTAAATGGTTCCATCAAGTTGTCATTGTGTGACATGCAGCGTCACTTCCTCACAAATCTTCTCTTAGAGATTCTACTAAATTTGTCTTTTCCTGTTTCACTGGAGAAGGAGAACGAGAAAAAGAATCTGGGTCATGCTTGCTCAGCACACATTTGTGGCCGGCACATTCTGTTGAGTCAGAAAAAGGAACTGACAGAACGGAGCCTGTTCTCCCAGTCCTGCAAGTTCTTCAATGGGGAAAAAAAAAAAAAGAGAGAGAGAAATCAAGTGATCACAAATGCAAAAAACAAAAACAAAAAAACCTCACTACATTTCAAACAGAAATAGTTGTCCTTGAAATCCAGCTTTTTGGCTGAAAACTCCTTCTTAGTAACAAATTCTGAAACAAACAGAAGCCCATGAGCTGAATTATACTTAAATGCTTAGCTTGCATATTTCCCAGAATACTCAGGGCTCATGGATTAGAGGGTTACTATCGAGTTAAAAATAATATGTACACAGGCCTCTTCTCCCCATGCTCCTCCCTCCCCAATTTTCTTACCTGTGTTACCAACAGAGGTGTGCAAAACAGGAAAAATTCAAAATGCTTAGAAAAAATAGTTTTTTTTTTATTTGGTTGCAAAATTTCCAAAACAGTTTCTTTTTCAATGGGTCAAAAAGAAACCATGTTTCTAAATTTTACATTTCTTTCCAAAACAAAATCAGTTTGCACTGCAAACACATACAATGTGCATAGTTTCCAATGTGAAAGTTTCATGAAAACTATTTCCAGATTACAAAATTGCCCAAAACAAGAAAAATGATTAACTATTATTAGACCAAATTTTTAAAATAAAAGCTCCTCCCCAGATATGTAATTTGTTGACATTTTGTATTTTCCTTCAACTTGGACAGTGAAAATAGATTAATCAGATTCATTTTCCCATTTTCATAGGAAAAGGCTCTGATGTCTGGGTTGCACATATTTCAGGGGAATGCTTAATTTCAAACAAAAATGTGTTCAGTCATATTTTAAAAGCTTACAAAAATATTTTTAGTATTGGATTTTGTTCAACTGTTTTTGAACAGAAAACCTAAGACTAGAACCCAAAATATTAGGCAGTGTCCCGTTAAATAAAGGGCAAGTGTCCCTTTAAATAAAAAGAACAGAAGTACTTGTTGCACCTTAGAGACTAACAAATTTATTTGAGCATAAGCTTTCGTGGGCTACAGCCCACTTCTTCAGATGCATTGAATGGAACACACAGAAAGAAGATGTTTATACATACAGAGAACATGAAAGGGTGGAAGTAGGCATGCCACCTGTAAGAGGTCAATCAATTGAGATGAGCTATCATCAGCAGGAGAAAAAAAAACCTTTGAAGTGATAGAGATGACCCATAGAAGGTGTGAAGAGAACTTAACATGGGGAAATAAATTCAATTAGTGTAATAACCCAACCATTCCCAGTCTCTGTTTAAACCTAAGTTAATTGTACCTAATTTGCATATTAATTCAAGTTCAGCAGTCTCTCTTTGGAGTCTGTTTTTGAAGTTTTTTTGTCGCAAAATTGCCACCTTCAAATCTGTCACTGAGTGGTTAGAGAGGTTGAACTGTTCTTCCACTGGTTTTTCAATGTTATGATTCCTGATGTCAAATCTGTGTCCATTTATTCTTTTGCATAGAGATTGTCCGGTTTGGCCAATGTATATGGCAGAGGGGCATTGCTGGCACATGATGGTATATATCACGTTGGTAGATGTGCAGATGAACAAGACCCAATGGCATGGCTGATGTGATTAGGTCCTGTGATGGTGTCATTTGAATAGATTTGTGGTCAGAGTTGGCATCGGGCTTCGTTGCAAGGATAGGTTCCTGGGTTAGTGTTTATGTTGTATGGTGTGCGGTTGATGGTGAGTATTTGCTTCAGGTTGGGGGTGCTGTCTGTAAGCGAGGACAGGTCTGTCTCCCCAGATCTGTGAGAGTGAGGGATCGTCCTTCAGGATAGGTTGTAGATCTTTGATGATGCGCTGGAGAGGTTTTAGTTGGGGGCTGAAGGTTATGGCTAGTGGCGTTCTGTTATTTTCTTTGTTGGGCCTGTCCTGTAGTAGGTGACCTCTGGGTACTCTTCTGGCTCTGTCAATCTGTTTTTTCACTTCAGCAGGTGGGTATTATAGTTTTAAGAATGCTTGATAGAGATCTTGTAGGTGTTTGTCTCTGTCTGAGGGATTGGAGCAAATGCGGTTGTATCTTAGAGCCTGGCTTTAGACAATGGATCGTGTGGTGTGTCCTGGATGGAAGCTAGAGGCATGTAGGTAAGTATAGTGGTCAGTGGGTTTCTGGTGTAGGGGGGTGAAAATAAAGAGCAAAAAGAGATCTGTTTAGATTGTTATACTAACATAAAATGTTTTAAAAAGGTGAGTGTATTGTAAACATACACCAGTACGTAGGCATGACTAAAACAGTCTTTAACATATGCTGTGCAAAAGAACTTTAGTTTGAACGAAAACACCCAAGATCAAGTGGTAAATGTGGTGAAGGGACCCTTGTTTACAGTGGTTAATTTAGTAGGTACCAAGTTACATTTAGGCCAAGTAAGGCTGTCGTTGAATTGTGGTTGTTTTTGCTTTTGCAACAATGGCAAAAGCACCTCCCAGAACTAAAACAAAAACATAACAGAGCTGAATAAAAATGACACATTATTTACAAAGCTGAACTTGAGAAAACACCACGTCTGCCACTAACTTTACAACTGAACAAATAGTCACAGGGACAGAAAGTTATTTTTATATCTTGAGTTACTTTTGGAATGACACTGCATTTTATTACAAAAATGCATGAGACAGTCACCAGGAGTAAAACAATCCTCTGGCCAGATCTGCAAAGTATATTTTGCAATGCGTTTTATTTCCATAATGTTGGATGTGTTGAAGTTGCACTACATTACAAACATATGCTACAGTAACTTTAAAAGTTTACAATATTGAATAGTGAAAAAATGTACTAAGAATTGCTGGATTTTTGCAAACCCAAACAGATCCTTTCAGTGAGAATGACCTTTATTTTAGGCTGAGAAACACTGATAATTAGGAGCAAAAGGAAAATCTCCTGTAGTATGTATGTCTCCTCAGACAGTTTTCATTGAACTAAACACAAAATGGATTTCTCAATCTTTAGAGATTTAAAGGTTCAGTACACAGAAGATGTTACATAGCTAAATACACCACAAATACAAAACCACAGCCTATTCTTTCATATACCTACTACGGAAATGATATACTGCATAATGTGGACACTGAATGTGCAATATATTGCATTCTAGTATAAACTTGTTTGATTTTTTCATTTTCCTGCTGTCTCATGTAACTACACATAGATTACTGGTGTCAATGTACTGCAGTGGGATGTAATCACCGATCGACATTTCATCTTTTACTGAACATTTTTAACAGGCATTCCTAGCACTCAGGTAAGGAAATGTTAGATGAAGAACATTTCTATCTGCAGTTCTGAGCAGGGCATTCCAGGGCTGAAGTCTTAGTACAGCTCTGAACCTTGCCCTTCTCAATGTTTCTTCCTGTCCTTTAGTTATGGAGCTTCCAGTCAGGACATCCTTAGTAAACAATTATTTCCTCACTTATGCAATTGAGAATCGAATGAGTCACATGTACTAATTAAACCATTATTAAAGGGATTTCTAATTAATCCTTACTGTCCTATAAACACAAACTAGAAGAGCATTTAACACTCATGTCCATTCAAACAATTGTTGCTAAGATCAACTTCCTTCTCTGTGTCACCACTTCCCCTTTGCGTCTCTCCATTAGCTCCCCCTACAGCCCTGTATCAAGGTCAAGCTTCTCGTCGGCACCTCTGTGGTCCTTCACAAGATAACCCGTCATTACTTACTGGCTCATGTATCTTACATGTTCCTCTCCTGCCACCAAGTACACCAATTGCCATCACCAGATCATTCGCTTCTCCCAAAAGCACTTTTGCAGTTTCTCCCAAGCAACACCTCCTGCATAGAACACCATCCCTGATGTAGTGTCTGATCCTGCTCCCAGTGAAACCAATGGCAAAGCTCCCAAACCATCATTCAAACTATAATGCCACCGTGCTCCTCTAAATTTCTTCTTGAGAGACGCGCTCCGACCATACTGCATAAGGGAAACAGCCTAGGCTAGGCCAGAAGCCAGTAGGTGATCTCTGATCTCTACTTACTGCTTATTCATATCTTTAAAAAAAAATTTTAAAAAAAGGACAATTCAAGCCTGCAACTGTGTGTTCCTATCCCTGTTTCTTTCATCCACACTCTCCCTTCATTCACTTGTTATACTGGCATGTTGCATCTTGTACTTTAGACTGGACCCTCTTAGCAATAGGCTGTCCAGATAGCAAGTGTCAAAAATTGGGACAGGGTGGGTGGTAACAGGCACCTATATAGGAAAAAGCCCCAAATATCAGGACTGGCCCTATAAAATCGGGACATCTGGTCACTCTATTTAGCTACATGGACTGTCTCTACCTCTGGGTTTGTGTAGTGCCCAGCAAACAGATGCTCCAACTAACTGGGGTCTCCATGTGATTCTGTAATACAAAAGGTATAATACTAATAAACCATACCACATTTCCATATATTTGTCAGGTACCACACACTTGAAGACTACATGCTACTGTAGGAAACTGTACTGTGGTATCATTCATGGCTATGCCAACCCCAGTGGTTTAATACTCAGAAGAGACTTCTAGGTTTGGAAGCTACTTTTGTCTCTTCCACATTGTACAAGCTTAGTCTCTCCAACTCCACCTTCCAAAAACAACAGGAAGGAAATGAAAAATTACAGGGTTAATTTCTCTCTCTAGTGAACCTTTCAGCTGCTATTCCGTTTCCTTTTAGAACCCATCCTATTGGAGGCACACAAGGTGAAGGACAGGATTACACACTCAGCATATTTCCTGTACTTAGTGGGTGGATGGAGCGTGGCTTCCGTAGGAATAATGTCAAGGTAATCAGGAAATCCTGCAAAACCTGCACCAGGGAAGAAATAGCTATTGTTTATTATTATTACTATGGCTGAGCTGGGGTTCCCCAACTATCCTTGCCTTTTGTTTTGTAGTCGAGAGCACAGAGCGGGAATCAAACCAAAGCCACAGATCTAAGTCTCGAACTTTGAGGGGGTTTTGAATGTGAACCTGGATTTGGGTCTGAATTTTGCAGCTGCCAATGTACCAAATGCTTGGGATATGAATACCTGCGAACTAGGAGTGAAGATTCAAATCTGGAACTAAATGTTGTACCTGTGGCCTGTCTCTTTAGTAAAGATTTCTTACATATTGCCAGGACCTTGAGTTACTGTATTCTGTTTGGCTAGTACTTTCTACAGAGAGGAAGATTGGTTTGGCAGTCAAGGTATTAGATGAAGGCTCAGGAGATCTAGATTCAAAATCCAGCTCTGTCACAGACTTCCATATGACCTTGGACAAATCACATAAACTTTCTTTAAAATGGAAATACCAGTCCATCCGTTGGTCTTGTCTACTTTGACTGCAAGCTCTGTGGGACAGGGGTTGTCTCTTACCATGGTAAGCTACATAGGTACACAGCTGACCACAGCTGGGCTCCTGAGCACTATTTAATACAAATAATAGTAATCTATTTAATCACAGCTGTTTTCTTTACTAATCCTCTCCTAGGCAATGGATGCTGAGAAGAGCAACCCTTGAGAAGAGCAACATTAATTTTTCCCCTCACATGGAGAATTTCACAGTGCCTCGTGCCTCTTATTTGCCCTGCCAAACAGACATGTCTGAGAATAATGTCTTTACACACGTTAAAAAAACAACTGCCACGTCAATATCCAGAGGAAACTGGAACTCTAACACAATGATAGAGTCCTGCTGAAGGTATCTCAGTGAAGCCTGCACATACAGACAGCCTACTAGGAAATTTCCTCCCCATACATGAAACAAACTGTTGCCATCTGCAAGAAATACTGACAATATGAAATGTTTAAGTGCTGCTGCTGGGCTGCACGTTTTAAAGGCCAGCAGCTGAGGCTCAACGTGCATGACAAGCTTCCATGTTGCTTCTCAGAAGGGAGAAATTTCAGACTTCATAGCTAAGGGTTAATGTTCTTTTACCTGTAAAGGGGTAACACCAGTAACCTGAAACACCTGACCAGAGGACCAATCAGGAAACAAGACTTTTTCAAATCTGGGTGGAGGGAAGTTTGTGTGTGAGTTCTTTGTTCTTTGTCTTGTGTCTGACCCTTTCGGCTCTGAGAGTGATCTTTCTGTCTCCTGGCTTTCTAATCTTCTGTTTCCAAGTTGTAAGTACAAAGATAGGAAGACCATAGGTTTATATTGTTTTCTTTTGTATTTACATGGGCGTAGTTGCTGGAATGTGTTAAATTGGTCTTCCTATCTTTGTACTTACAACTTGGAAACAGAAGATTAGAAAGCCAGGAGACAGAAAGATCACTCTCAGAGCCGAGAGGGTCAGACACAAGACAAAGAACAAAGAACTCACACACAAACTTCCCTCCACCCAGATTTGAAAAAGTCTTGTTTCCTGATTGGTCTTCTGGTCACGTGTTTCAGGTTACTGGTGTTACCCCTTTACAGGTAAAAGAACATTAACCCTTAGCTATCTGTTTATGACAGTGATTGTCATCAAATTCAGGCTAAAAAAACCCCAGCCATGCCTCAGAGTCAGCAAACCATTGCAGATGTTTAAATCATTGAAGTGATTGTGAAAGGATGGTATGCTGAGATCACACTAGCTTGGGACCTACCCACACTGGCTTGTCTGTGGCACAGCAGGGAAAATAATAGTTTACAGCTGACGATGATTATTCACCTTAAAACAAACACTAGTGTCTAAGCATGTGTCTACATGGAAAAAATTACCAGTATCATGATAGCTTTATAGTTATACGGGTATAACTCCCCATGTTGACACTCATATTCTAGAACAGAGTGTCCACACAGGAGTTATAGCAGTATAACTATAGCGGTTAAATTGTACCAGTACCTTTCGCCATGTTGACAAGGCCTAAGAAAAAAGCCTACCTAGTTCATTGTAGGCACCAAGTTTAGGTGCAATCCCAGGCCAACAGACAAAGAGAAGCCAACACACAGGCTGGGTGACCTTTCTACCAGAGTCAGTGTATAATCATAGGGCAGAGGGTTGCAAAAAGGCCATATTGCCATGGAGCTTTGGAAAAAGCAGAATGGTGGGCAAGGTGACTAAAGCCATGTCTACGCTACCACTTATGTCAGCAAAACTTTTGTCACATAGGAGCCCAACACAAGCTTTGAAGGCTGGTTTTGTTTTGCAATCCTGCCCAGACCAGTGGAAGATGTGGGGAACCAAACAGGACTACTAAGCAGTAGAATTTTCCACACGATTTTCCCCCAGAGGGGAAGATATGGGCCATAGAAATTAATGACGCTGAGGATTTAAGTCCTGTAGTCCATGTCCTTTGGCCAGTACAGGATTGTTTCCTGCTATTGTGTATACCTCAGTGCTCTGCGAAATTCAGTCTTCAATGACTCAAGAAACAGGGTTTCAATCACTTCCCTTGCGATACCTTTCAACTGTCTAGCTCTCATCACAAGAAGTTTTTGTCCATGTTCACAATGAATTTTCTTTTGCTCTGTTTCCTGTTACCCCTTCTCTCCTTTGGTTAGCACAACCTTCAAATACTTACAACCCTCCACCATGAAAGTGACCATACACAGCTACTGAAAAGCATTTTCAAAGTTACTTCAATAAAAAAAATAGACATCTAGGACATGGGCATTTCTTTTTTCTACTGTCTCCTCAGTTCCAAGTATCTTGTAACAACATGGTGTGCTTCAAGTGGGCCATTCAGAACCTCACTGACAGCAAGGAAAGAACACACTACCTCCATCTCCTAGAACGCCCCCTTGGGCTAACGGAGAATTTCCACTAGCTATTAGCCACACAGGGCCTCTGACACACAGCTAAGCAGTTCTGACTGTATCTAGCAGAAGGCAGTGGTGCATATACACAATAGCCAGTTCATTACAATATTAATAGATTGCTACCGCCTCCACAGTTCACTCCATGGACTTTCTGAAGGAGTTGTTTTCTCAACAGCAATAGGTCCCCAAGATGATGCCAAAAGCCACGATTCAGAATCTGTTCTCAGCGCTGTCTCCCCACTCAGGACTTGAGAACATTGCATAAGTACAGGACCCAGCTCCCAACCAAGACCTTTTCAGCAGAGATGGGCTGAATCAAGAGAAGGGCCTAATAGCAGGTCTCAAACAGACCCATTCCAGCCCTCACCCCAGGTCAGAGGAGGAAGTGAATTCAAAAGTCTAGGGCCTTCATCTGGGAACATCCTACTGTTAGCATGGGAGCCCCATTGTATCTCAGCTGTTAGGGCAGAGCACGGACAGCGGTCGGGCTGTTATCTATACATTTATGGAAACTTTCCTAAAGACGGCATTCAAAACAGCAGAACTCTTCCCATCAGTTAAATGGAGTGTGTAAGCATTGTGGGGCAGGGACCTTACTCATAAAAACACCTCACACACCAATGACAATTTAATAATAAATACCCTAAACCGCACTTTCTCTCCATTCAGGGAAGACAGCAGCCTCAGTAGAGTAAGTTCAATCTGTTTTTGTTGCTGCCTAATACAGAAGTAACAATAAAAGCAAAGTCAGTTCCTTATGTTGAAATTTGAGAGTCACTGGAGTTTTCCTCTAAAGAGACCGGAATGGATCCCTTCTCAATAGCGGAGACAGTAGCTTGTGTAAGCAATATTGTGGTTGAGCTCATTCCCTCATCTCAGCAGCTGGAGCTTGGTCCAATACAGAAAATAATTGAGGGCTGATCTACACTACAGAGTGAGGTTAGCTTAATTAGATCATTCAGGGCTGTGAAAAAATTCACAGCCTGTGCAGTGTAATTAAGCTGGTGCAGACACCTCTAGGGAATGGAAGAATTCTTCTGTCGACCTAACTACTGCCTCTTGGAGAGGTGGATTTACTATGGTGATGGAAAATTCCTTTAGTTTCTGCAGCAAGTGTCTACACTACAGCAATGCAGCTTTTTTCTAGATCAGCCTGAAACCATGTCCCTTCCCTCTGTCCAGTCACATTTATATACCAACACAAGCAGGGCCGGCTCCAGGCACCTGCCAAGCTAGCTCGTGCTTGGGGTGGCAGATTCTAAGGGGCGGCATTCCGTCCAATCCTAGGGCAGCATGGCCGCCCTTTTTTTCCCTTTTTTTTTGTTCACTGCTCTGTCCGCCCTGTAGGGGGCGGCAGCGCAGAGGAGGGGAGCACCCTGCTGGGAGCCAGCTGCGCACTACGTCTGCCCCAGCCGGTGCCAGGTCTGCAGCAAGCCCAGTAGCCTGCGTCCTTCCCTCCCTGCTGACTGGAGCGGCACAGATCTAGGGTGACCAGATGTCCCGATTTTATAGGGACAGTCCTGATTTTGGGGTTTTTTTCTTATATAGGCTCCTATTACCCCCCAACCCCCTGTCCCAATTTTTCATACGTGCTATCTGGTCACCCTACGCGGAGCCCTCCCGGTAGGTGGTGCGGTGGGAGGAGCCTAGTGGTGAGCGCCCTGGCTGAAGGAAGCCCTGGCCGCCCCCCTTCTCTCTCTCCCTCCCGCTCCCTCCCCATCCCCCTGCTAGCCGGGATGCGCACTCCGCTGCCTGGGGCACATCTGCAGCACAGGGAATCCTGCTAGCTGAAAGTTTGCACCCTGGCTCCAGCCTGCAGGTTTGTTGTTTTTTTTGCTTGGGGCGGCAAAAAAGCCAGAGCCGGCCCTGAACACATGTATACTCCAGCACCATCTAGCTAATTTCCAAGGCAATGCACCTCAGCACACCTGAAATAGAAAATCAAGCTCAGAAAAACTCTCCACTAAAGCAGCACAAAACTAGCAATGCCTGTCCCAACCTACAGGAAACTCACCTGTCTTTGCTACAGACTCAAAACAGAACCCTAGTGTGCTGAGAGCTTTGTTAAAGGGTAGGGACATCTTGAGCCAAGCTGGGCTGTCTAATGGTTTTGATGGGTGAGGTAATATCTTTTATTGTACCAACTTCTGTGGGTGAGAGAGACAAGCTTTCAAAGCCACACAGAGCTCTTCTTCAGGTCTGGGAAAGGTATCCTGGGACTGACACAGCTACAACTATATTGCATACAATAATGATTTGGGTGTCAGACTTAGTGATGGGTGCAGTTTCTTTATGCTACAAAAATATGTGAAACCCAGTGGTTTGAATTGGCTTTCACGTCAAGTTTTTGAGTTTCTTTTGAAACTAGCATTGAAAAGTGTGTGTTTGTGTATATAAAAACCCTGTGAAGATCAAAGCCAAAAGGAACATTCCTGAGAAGTGACACCACGGTTATGTTCAGGTCTGTTCATCAGAATTGGAAACCGCCCCTTCCCTTTGTTATACTCCACAGTCAGAAAATATGAAGCAGGTTGCAATGGAATCCAGACATCTCAGATCACTCCAAACAGGCCAATCTATCTGTGGGCTTGGTACTAGGATGACCTTGAAATTAATAAAAAGAACGAGGATTCCTTGTGGCACCTTAGAGACTAACACATTTATTTGAGCCTAAGCTTTCATGGGATAAAACCCACTTCATTGGATGCATGCAGTGGAAAATACAGTAGGAAGATTATTATACACACACACACACACACAGACACAGAGAGTACATGAAAAAATGGGTGTTGCCATACCAACTATAACAAGAGTAATCAATTAAGGTGGGTTATCATCAGCAGGAGAAGAAAAACTTTTGCAGTGATAATCAGGATGGTCCATTTCCAACAGCTGACAAGAAGATGTGAGTAACAGTAGGGGAAAAATTTAAATTGTTGGAGTATTGCAACCTCCCTGGTCACTCAGTTACAGACCTCAAAGCTGCAATACTCCAACAAAAAAACTTCAAAAACACACTCCAACCAGAAACTGCAGAATTGGAATTAATTCACAAACTGGACACCATTAAATTAGGCTTGAATAAAGACTGGGAGTGGATGGGTCATTACACAAAGTAAAAACAGAAGAAACTAAAAATGGGCACTGTGCCATCTCTGCACATAGTATAAACAGTACTGGTTGCCTAAGACATACCAGGCATGGGGATGCAACTAAAAGTCTAAGGCAGGGTGGTTTACTTTCTTGTGAAGGACTTGACTGAGCAAATTTCTCTTTATAGCACAAAATATACACCGGGGGAAAAAAAAAAATCAAACCAATACATTTCAGCCAGCCATGTCCCTCACATGGGACAGTGACCCTGAATGAAGGCTACACAAAGTTTAGTGGAGGAAGTGGTGAGAGACTGAGTTATTTAGCATAAACAATGTTGTCTGCATTCTTAGGGTATGTCTTCACTACCGGCAGGATCGACGGGCAGCGATCAGTGCCCGAGCGCTCTCCCATCGACTCCTGTACTCCAGCTCAGCAAGAGGTGTTGGCAGAGTCGACGGGGGAGCAGCAGCAGTCGACTCACCGTAGTGAAGACACAGCAGTGAGTAGGTCTCAGTACGTCGACTTCAGCTACATTATTGACGTAGCTGAAGTTGCATAACTTAGATTGATTCCCCCTCCAGTGTAGACCAGGCCTTAGTGTTACTGTTAGGTCTTGACTACACTGGCGCTTTACAGCGCTGCAACTTTCTCACTCAGGGGTGTGAAAAAACACCCCTGAGCGCAGCAAGTTACTGTGCTGTAAAGCGCCAGTGTGAGCATGGCTCCCAGCGCTGTAAGCTAATCCCCACGGGAAGGTGGAGTACCTGCAATGCTGGGAGAGCTCTCGCCCAGCGCTGGCTCCACGACCACACTCGCACTTCAAAGCGCTCCCACGGCAGCGCTTTGGAGTTTTGAGTGTAGCCAAGCCCTCAGTGACTTCTATACAAGCACTACAGTCAGGGACATCCCTAGGGGGCTGCGGTGCCTGGGGCAGAAGTGACAGATTCGTCTCTTCCAGGAGCAACCGTGCCGGCCAATTCCACGGGCCTGCGGGGCACCCCAAAGTGTGAGGCCCAGAGCGGTCGCCCCGATTTGTCCTATCCAAGGGATGGCTCTGACTACAGTAAAGCTGAGCTGACACCAAGGTCAAAGCTTTCAAAAGTGACCTGATTTGGGAGGTACCGGTTTTTGGACACCCAGCTTTGGACACCTTGGGCCTGATGATTTTCAGATCTGCTGAGCTCCCAGTGACGTCCCCGGGAGCTGTGAGTGCTCCGCTAATGAAAAACCAAACTGCAGGTGGCCTAGGGCGACCAGATGTCCCGATTTTATAGGGACAGTCCAGATAGTTGGGGCTTTTTCTTACATAGATGCCTATTACCCCCTACCCCCATCCCGATTTTTCACACTTGCTATCTGGTCACCCTAAGGGTGCCTCAAGTTGCAGTCCTTCTTAAGAAGGGGCAGCTGAGAAGAAAGCCTGCTTACCTCCTCTATCCTCTGAAAACAGAGGAGCAAAAAAGGCAAAAAAAAGGGAATTACATATGGACAGTGCCCAGCTGTGAAGGCATAATGCTGACATCCTCTACCTACAGTACAGGTCATGGAAGGGGCCCAAGCAACCATGACTCATTGCTGTGCTACCAACATAGCTCAAACCTGACTGAGGGACAACCACTAGCAAGAAGCATGGGTCAGCTATGGTTCATTCAATCTCCCAGCTGCAACTGCCAACAAGGGTTAGAGTGCTAAGAGTGATGGCTGTTTATTGTCATGTTGACACTTGTCCCCCAGGAACTGAGCTGAGGAGGACATTATCTTATTCCACATACCACAGGGCATGATTAAGCCATCAGATGGTAATGAATTCCAATCCTGGCCTGCCACCAAAGAAATGATTTCTTAACTATGGCATGCAGGCAAGATTTTGCCACTGCTAAACTTCTCTCACCGCCAAGAAACACCTTAAAAATTAAAGTCTCACCCATTGTACACATTGTGTCTATCCAGAAAAAAAAATCACTGGACTGACAGGAAGCAATAGCTTTAGATTGTCCACTTTGGGTCACCATCAATTGAATACTTCAGATTTTTGATAGGTTATCAGAATTTTTTTTTTAAACTGGTGATTGACCCAAGTCAAAAATTTGGGATCTGGGTTGATGCTTTCCCAAAAGTCAAAGGGTGTTTGGATCTGGCATTTTGGTTCAGGTCCACATCTAGCTGTGACCCACTCTTACAAGGGACAGTTGACCAGCAGGTCCAATTCTTCAGGCTCATAAGTTTGACGATGGCGTGAACTTTTCCAAATGGGACTTTTTTTTGCCTGTGCATTTGTTACATGGACTTTTGCTGATTCAGGTCCTCAGACTTCTTCAATTGAGAGGGCAAAGTGGCTGAATGGAGAATAATTAAGGTGAGATTTAAAATGCAGGTCTATATATAATAGGAAAGGCTTTCTGTGTTACCTCTATCCTCAGTCTAATTTATTCTATTTGAAGGGTTATCCCCTCATGATTAAAGATAATAATGAAACAACAAATTTTTAAACAGTGAGGGTGATTAGTCATTGGAACAAATACCAAGGGAAATGGTGTATTCTCCACCTCTTGAAGCCTGGTCTTTAAGGAAAGTGTGCTTAAGCTAAACAGAAGTTATTGGGCACAATGCAGAGGCAACTGGGTGAAATTCTATGGCCTGCATTATACAGGAGGTCGGAAATGAACAAATGGTCCCTTTTTGCCTTAAAAATCTATGAATTTAAGAACATGTTTCAAGTTGACTGTAACAGCAAGAAAATGTATTATAATATAATAAACAGGCTAATGCAAAGTGCACCGTTGCCCACTAGTGCAGAGAATCCAAACTGATCAATTATAACCTTGATACCGTGAACACCTAAAGGAGATTTTCTGGTGGCTCAAGTGATAAAATCCTGTGCTCTTGGAGCAGGAGGTCTGAGTTGCCATGAAGTTTTGAGTGGCCACAGTCTTCAACATAACAGCCAGAAAATCTTTGACAGTCCCTAATTAGTCTCACTATTAAAGGTCTCAAATGCTACACCATTCATCGTCCTATGGTAGCAACATGAGTGAAAAAGCTGCAAGTGCTTGAACACTGGTGCACATATCAGTGAAATACATTTTGGACATGCAGGTACTACAAAGGTAGCTATTGGCAAGTAACCAATCTTACAGCAAGAGAGCTGGGAATAGTTAGCTGGAATTTTAAAAAAGATAGATGAATGAAGCTATGCCTGGATAGGCAGAAGGGCTGATGTTCAGATACATTCTTTATTTTGCAGAGAGATAGTTGGCTTGGCAGCAGCATTTTCCATATTGTAATATCACAGTGGCCTTAAATGCATGCTGCTTTCTGCACTGAATTTCTAATTCTGGCATCTCGCTCGTCTCAGACAGGTTTGGGCGGGTACGTAGCTACAATGGCTAAAGCATGATTCGGTTTGGAAAGGCTCGCTTGCAGCTCTTTGTGCTACAGTGGAACAGGAGGAGCATGTTCCTTGCTTCTTTCAGCAACGGTACATTATTGCTGTATCATCACCATCCACCAATTACTGTGCTCAGTCCGCAGAGTCATCATGGAAAATGGAGAAATTTCGTTTCAGAGAGAGGGGAAATTACAGCAGAGGGAAGAAGCACAAGTCTGTGGTTTGTAACGGGCTTGAGAGTGAGCTGGTCTGATGATTCTGTCAATAGTTGTACAGCCCTTATGTAATATTGCTGGCCAATAGCCAGTTCTCCCTCATGTAATTGCTTTAGACCGTGTTTTCAGAAAATTAGACAGGATTTGAATGTGCCTTTCACAGTGCTTAATTTATAATGAAAGAGGTGCCAGGGCTCAAGCAATTTTTTTACTTTCAGAACTGACACAGCAAGCCCAGAGGTGCTGGGGCGATGAACTGCCAAGCCCAGAAGTGCCAGGGCTGTGAGCTGCCAAGCCCCGGCACAAATTAAGCACTGACCTTGTATCTACCAACAGGGGAGGAAAGATGAACTTCCACTGAGGCTACGTCCAGACTACCCGCCGTATCGGCGGGTTAAAATCGATTGCTCGGGGATCAATATATCGTGTCTCATCTAGACGTGATATATCGATCCCCGAGCGCGCTTATATCGATTCCGGAACTCCATCAACCCCAACGGAGTTGCGGAATCGACAGGGAGAGCCGCGAACATCGATCTCGTGCAGTGAGGACAGGTGAGTAATCCGATCTTAGATATTTGACTTCAGCTACGTTATTCACGTAGCTGAAGTTGCGTGTCTAAGATCGATTTCCCCCCGTAGTGTGGACCAGCCCTTAGAGAGGTGGTTCTAACTCCTGGCCATGCCACAGCCCTCAGGCAAGTCACTGTGGTTTAGTTTTCCCCACTGTGAATGGTGATGATAATATAACAACTGTGACACTAGGTTGATAAGCATCCTATAAAATGCCTTAGCCCTTGTCTATGCACAGAAGTTGTACCACTTTAACCAGACCAGGACAAAGTGGTATAACCTCCCAGTATGGACATAGCTATACCTGTACCTCTGTATGCTTATTCTCATATGAGAAGGAGAATAAACTACACTGCAAGCATCCACACCATCAGTTAAAAAAACCACACCCCTAACCGACATCAGTATACTGGTACAAAAAGAAAAAAAATGTGTAGATAGGCTTAGTCAGATAACCAGCCACCTCACAGGGCGTTGTGTGGCTTAATTTGTAAATATTTAGCCTGCTCTACACTTAATTTTTTACTGAATGTGATTATCCAATTTGTATGCATGTATCATTTCTGTATCTAAAGTTAAGAATATGGACTATGTAACAATTACAACTGGGTGTGTATTGGGAAGACACCCACCAGATGACAGGCAAGCACATTTGATGGGTCATGAGGAAAGAACAACAAAACCATGAAGATACTAATCTCTTTCCCCCCCCGGGAGGCCTCTGGGGACATCACTGTGACACTATTAGGTCAGCTGGTCTTGTCACCTGATACTAAATATTATCTAGGACTTCTTGTAACTTTCCACTGAAAGGGAAGGGGAGGGTCAAGTTTGGGAAACAAAGGATTCCCACCTTATGTAAAACTTATTTAAAGGTGGGGAGGAAGGCAAACAGGACTTTTCTTCCCTATGGCCCATCTGCCAAGGAAGAAAGACTGCTAAAGCCATCTGAATGGAAGGCGGTGGGGGGATGGAGTCCAAACTGAGACAGGATTCCAGTCTGAACAGAAATATAACTGGAACTCTGAACCACAGAAACTTTGCAGCCTGCCTAAAATAACATTGAAGGTAAGAAATTACATTTTGTAACCTGTTTCTTAAGTATATTGAGCTTAGCTTGCATACTTTGGTTTATTTGCTCAGTAATCTGCTTTGTTCTGTGTGATGGGGCAAGACCAGATGGCTACAGTAAAGTAGTAAGGTACAGGTATGTTAGCCCCAGGCTAACCAAATCCTAGTACCATGGTAACCAAATGGCAGTTGCTCCAGGTTAATCAAGACACCTGGGGCCAATTGAGATCTTTCTAGAAGGCAGTGGAGATAGCTACATTGATTGGGCCATCTGAAGCCAATCAAGGGCTGGCTGGAACTAGTTAAAAATCTCCCAGTCACTCAGTGAGTTTAGGGTGTGAGGAGCTGGGTGCAAGGAGCAGGAGTGTGGCTGGAGGATTGAGGAGTACAAGCATTATCAGACACCAGGAGGAAGGGCCTGTGGTGAGGATAAAGAAAGTGTTTGGAGGAGGCCATGGGGAAGTAGTCCAGGCAGTTGTAGCTGTCATGCAGCTGTTACAGGAGGCACTATAGGCAGCTGTGATCCACAGGGCCTGGGCTGGAACCTGGAGTAGAGGGTGGGCCTGGGTTTCCCCCAAACCTCTCAACTCCTAATCAGACACAGGAGGAGTTGACCCAGACTGTGGGTTCCACCAGAGGGAAAGATCACGGAGGTGAGCAAATCTGCCAATAAGTGCAGGACCCACCAAGGTAGAGGAGGAACCTTGTCACATCTGTTATCTCTTATTCACTTAAAAGTCACCTTTTATAGTTAATAAACTTAGTTCTTATTTATAACATAACCCTGTGTGTACAATTTGTAATGGGTGGGGGAGGGGAAAGGAAGAAGCTGTGCATACCTTCCTCCACTTTGAGGGAGGAGGCAGATTTTATAATATATCTTTGGGTCTGCAGCCCAAGGGAGGTGGATACCTGAGTTCTGGGGCAAATCCCTTAAGCTGAGCCTTCCCAGAACTGATCTCAGTGTCTGTTTCGTTCTTCAGTTTGGTGTGGCCCTGCCGGTGTGTGTGCTGGAGGAAGCTTAATAGCCTGGCTCAGCAAGACAGGTAAAAAGGGTGCCCAGGTTGGCATAACAGGAAGGCTCAGTGGTATCTCAGCACATCAGGTGGCATCCTAAGGGAGGCAACCCACCACACCTGCCTGACTGGAAAATGGCTCAGTTCATCTAAAACAGCCCCAGCTTCAGACCTAACCGGAACACATTTTGGAGCAGACATGGCCATCCAAGACCTAACCCAAGTGACCACCTGCCTTCTGAAGCGGATCCCACTCAGAACACTCACCTCCCAACCAGTGGTGCAAGTAAAAATCATTTCTTGCTGGCACTGCACTCATGGGAGGGATACAAGGGAAGGAGGGGCACATGACCTCCCACCGTGACCCTCCATGTAACTCCACTCCACCCCACCACCAGCCCAGGGCCCCCACGCTCTCCCCATCCCCTCCGACATCGCCCTCTGTATATATATAAACATCAACGTGCTTAACTACTCACTTCCGCCCACGTATGTAGTATTCAGTCTGTTTAAATGGAATATGAGAGTTGGCTGAGGAGCCACTTCAACATATGTATGACTTACTTAAAATTTGTCTTTTAGTATCCTAAACTGCTTTATGGTATCGTACTCAAATATTGCATTTCAATCGGGGATTCAACTTCCTTTATAGGAACGGACTCCTGAAACTCTTACCAGGCCACAAAAGTGGTCCATAGTCATGCAAATAGTCCCATTGTCTTCAATGGGATTGATCAAATTATTAAGGGTTTATAGGATTAGGTTCCAAGTTTGTAAATTGTTCTGGATGAAACTGACAGTGCCCCAGCTGTTAGATCAGAAAGCGCTTCATTCAAATAAAGGTGAGCAGATGTGTGATAAGTCTTAGCTCCGTTGCTAAGATGAGGAACATATTTTCAGCAAAGTTCTTGGCAGATTCCTGAGGCAGCTGGTTTAAGGCTGTCAGTGTCCTGCATTATAATCTTCACTTATAGTTCTCTCACCCACAAAACTGGAAGACGAGGCATTTGTTTTCTTTGTTTTGCTGCTCCAGTTCCAGTTAACAAAATGCATGTAAGTAGTTTGGCTGCAAAGAAGAATTCTAGGTACACTGGGGACAACACCTGATTTCTATAAGGCTGCAGAACTGGTCTGACATCAGACTCCAAACATCCTCTGGTCAGAGCAAGCAGAGGCATTCCTCTGATGATTTGGACTTGATGTGATGCAGTATGGATGTCATGGATATTTCAGATCAATGAGGAGAAACAGAATAAAAAACACTGTTTAAACACCTTCCATCCTCCCCATCCCTGCCCTCTTGAGGACTCCTGACCAACCTAACAGCACAATACATATGCTAACAATCTTAAACAAAGCCTTTGATTAAGTTTGTTAGCATATGTATTGTTCTGTTAAAGCCATTTAAGGAATGGCTTTAAATGCATCTGACGAAGTGGGTATTCACCCACAAAAGCTCATGCTCCAATACATCTGTTAGTCTATAAGGTGCCACAGGACTCTTTGCTGCATTTAAGGAACGAATGCCCTCCCTAGCCCAGTTCTTCTCCTTTAAGGAGCAGAGAGCAGCCCCAAAGGGGGGCAGGGCTAGCCCCAAGTCTTTCCAGTACCCCATACCCACTAAAAGTCTCTTGCCGGTACTGCATACTGGCTACTTGCACTCCTGCTCCCAACTGAATCCCTGTAGCTAGCCACCTTTCAGCTTCCCACTTACTTGATAGAAGTTGCTCACCAACATATGGGAGTCTCCTCTTCAAATGTTTTGTGCTCGGTAGTATGCAGTGTCAATGAGGGCTTATCAAGCCCCAGAGCTACAGGGTGACATTAGGAAGGAAAGTGCTCCCAGATTGCTTTAACCAAACAGAGATTGCCTCTGGATATGCCCCTGAGCCTCCCACCGCTTCGATTCTGGATTCAAAACTTGTTGCAAAGTTCAGTCCCACTGTGAACATCTCTGATATTATTTTGTTCGCGCTCATGTTCCCCAATTCATTCTGAATTAGCTCTTACGCCTCATCTACGCTACTACTCTGACAGGCAAGGACTCAGTTACATATGTTGCAACCAGGTCAGGGACAAACAATTTCCATGTTGCTGGAAAGAAAGCCCTTATAATCAGGTTAAAACAAAGGACAGCCAAAAACTTAAGGCTGATGATCCAACCTGCATTATAAAATGGAACCCTGTTGTAATCCAGTTCTCTGGCAAGGTTGTTTTTGCAGCAGGAAGAGGGTCTTATTGAGAGCAGATTTATCTTTCCTTCCGTTACTCCTACCCCTCGTACACACACTTTCGGTGGGTGGCACATCTGGCTCTACATCTCATTGTTTGTCTGACAGAGTTGGCAGAGGTTGGTGGGTGATTTTCATGACAAAGAATCTTTTGTTTGGTGCCTCTTTACAGCTAGCAGATGAAAAGCGAAGACACGTAGTAATATACAATGGATGAACACAACAGAACTCTTCCTGGGGTTATTTTTGATAGGTTTTTTTATACTGAAAATCATCTTTTTGTTAAAAGTTACTAATGCTAAATCCCAGGAATTTCTGTAGAACATTTTATTTACATTGTTCCTCCAGCTCTAATTGGAGCTGAACTAAAAGGATGGAATGGTCTTGCCTGGAGATATAAATATATTTTAACTGGATACCCTGTGTAGTCCTAAAGTGCAGGATCCCCCCACCAGCTTGGCCTTCTAATCCTGCCCCCGTGCTGGTTCCCACCACCATGCTGCAAGGGGTGGGGGCACAGTGGTGTAGAGGAGCAGAAATGCTTTTCCAGCTCCACATCAACACTGATTCCCCCTACACATGTACAGCACCTTCCATCCAAGGATCTCAAAAGCACCTAAAAAAGCACCTCATGTCCAAACTCTGGGCAAGCTCAGGTCAGACCTGAACCTTGCAGCTCAGCTCCATCTCTTAATAAATCAGACCTGAACACTGCTGTGCAATAGGGAAGGGCTATCATTGTACAGAAGACTCATGTGAAGTGACTTGGCCAAAGTTACACAGGAAGTTCTGGGCAGAGGCAGGGTAGAATCCTGGTCTTTTGACTCTCAGGCCTGTCCTTTAGCTAGCTGAATATACTAGCCTACATCCATTGAGGTATCATGGTGATGTAGATGCTTAAATCCTCCAAAAACCTCACAGAGGGAGCTATATCTCTGGAGCACCTTCCAGCAGCCTGCTGGAGTTTAAAGGTAAGTTTTGTCTTTGTTCTTTTATGTCAGAAGTGCAAGAAGTGCACAGACAGGAAGTGAGACCAAGACACCTGCATTTCCCATCCCTGAGCTATGGTCCCTGGAAGGTTCACATCCAAAACCAATTACTCACTGCAGGTGGTTTTCAAATATGTATCTGCAGATACTTAAGGTGCATGTTTCCTTTTTAAAAACTGGTGTTTGAAGAAATGCTTATTAACTAATTGGAAGAGAAAGGAAATCCACCAGGGAAAGCCAAGAGGGGGTATAAAATCTTTGCATAATTTTAATTGGGAAACATTTCTACACACATTAGAACTGGTTGAAGTAAAGCTAGATTCCAGGCTTTAACTATAGGGCAGTGTCCACTGAGACACCTGTCAGTTACACTTGCAATGCTGGCACATATAGCCCAAGGATCCTATACCGTTTTATCTGGGAGGCTGACTCATGCTGCTCATGCTCACTTCTTTTTGTTCCAGTTTTGTTCACACAGCAGCCAGCATAACTCACTGAGGTACAAACCAATTCTAATGATGAAGACTCTCTTTACAATAGACACCCTTTGGCAGAAAAGGGGCTTCCTGTCTTTTAGATCAAATGGTTCATGGAGGCCTCACAGTACCTCTACCACAGCCTTTACATGGCCACTTGACTCAACCTCTAGATAAGATGCCCAGTGAGTTGCTATTATCACTAAAAATAAATGGACTTACTGTAGCCACAGAGTCCCCCAGAAATTCAGTGCTATAACTGGGGAAGAGATCCTTGTTAGAAGAAGATAGCACATATCCTTGTATACATCTTATTTTTAAGGTGCTCACTGTTGTTGCATCTGACACAAAAGTGATCAGGGGACTCAAATCATATACAGAGAATAAAATCTGTACAGAATAAAATTTCCGGACCAGGACCTCAATGTGCTAGGAGCTGTACACGCTCTCTCTGTCCAAAACAGCTTAGCAAAATTCACACTTGTGCAACCCACTTACAGGCACACTCTGCTGGTACCACTTACCTTGGTAAGTTACAGTGCAAAATGGCTACCTTAGAGGGTTGTACTCATGAAACAACACCAACTAATTCAAGTTAAAAATGAGTCTCCACATAGTCATCTCTTGGGACAAGCTAATCTATGAAGCATCAAAGACACCTGGCTGTCAGCCAGGGAAAAGGCCAACATCTCCTCCAGGCTGAGGTCTATAGAACATAATCAAAATAGATTGTGCTACATGTGCCCTTTGAGGATAAATTCTTGGAAAAATGCCTGTGTCTGCTTCACTCAGCGAGCATTGATACTGACAAGAGTTCAGAGCTCACTAATCAAGGTAATTTGTCTAACATTACCCTGGTCTTGCTTATCTGGGATAACCTTTCCTACTGGAGGAGGGTAACTGCAGGCTAAATCAATTGGTCCCTCTTAGGAAGAATAACTTATCCTCTAGCAAGGGCTTTGTCATAATAAGGCACTTCCCTTTATGATATTCTATTCTTTTCTAAATAGATTCATAACACACTCATCGCCATAGCATCTGTGAAGAGGGGGGGAAAAACATGTGTGCCCTTTTTATTACTACTTTATGATGTATAAGAGAAGCCTATTTAGATTCATAAAATGCTTAAAAGAAAGTCTGTTTATTTCATTGGAAATATCACATATTCCCAATTTCTGCTGAGAACCAAGAAGTTATGACATTATAAGAGACTGAAGCCCAATCAATGAGAAGGAATTTTTACCTAAAGTGTTCAAAAAAAAAACCAACAACACGCAGCACTTCTGGTTTTGCTAACATCTATTTAAATCAAATGCCCAATTCACATTTGGGAGAAAAGCTCTCTATGGAAAACACCCCTGCCTCTTTCCTTCAAGGGCTGAAAAAGCCACTCCTCTATATCATATGCCCTCCAAGGAAACCTCCAGGCAAAAAAAAGACATCAAGACTTAGAGTTTCTAATGATAAAAGAATCTGAAAATACCCAACTTCTCTTCAGCTATTCAGTACCACATGAGTCTGTTTCTGTCCTGACACAGCCTTCAGGTGTGGAATATGTGAATACAAAGTGCATTCTGAGGCCAAGCAACTTTAACAAGGAGTCATTAATTGGAATAGAATGGAAGAAAGTCTGAGGGATTGTGTGTCCATGGAAGCATATGGTTACCAATTTGCTGGACATATGTTATATTCCCCACAGGGCACAGAAGGGTTTTTGGATTACAGAGTGTAAATCATTGGTTAGCAACATAGAATTAAGGTCTATTCTACATGTGCAGGGTCTAAATATAGACTTTATTTTTCCAGGGAGATTTTTCCCTAACCACCTCTCGAAACACTAACCATGCTGTGCATTTCTTTCTCAAAGCAAGCACAAATGCCTGTTGGGGAAGACTTTTGTTCAGTGCTGCGATACCACTTTTTTGGGATGGGGAGAGGCAAATTATTCATGGCACTTTCATCCCACAATTTCCAGCAAAAGCCTTTCATCACATGAGCCCATACACCACAGTGGCACCTAATTATTAATTTTTTCAGGCTCACAGTATGACATGTTTAGGGAGCGCTGAATAATAGAACCATATGGCTGCATTGTTAGAAGGGGAAAAATAGGAGTCCATTCTACCAATGGGGGTGGGGGCATGCATTCAGAAACGGATAGAAATAGAAAACAACTTGCCAAATATAGAGTGAGCAAAAAGCAGGAGCATGACTTTGAAAAAAAGAGAGAAAAAGATTTTCTTAGTGTTCTAAGGAGAAGAGTTTAAATTGTGTGTGTGAGAGTAAATGAGAGAGAGAGACTGACAAAAAGAGGCTCTTTTCCCACTCCGTTTGGTTTTTGACGACTACGCACACTCACCTGTGTGGGAATTTCAAAGCTAAAAAACCCACTCAGCTGGAATCAAAGGCATCACAAGGTGACTAGGGCTGTAGCTGCCCTTTCGAGAAGCCTCTGCTGAACAATTGGACGGGGATGTGGTCACCACAATCTCCCCAGCAAGGGGCAAGGTGAATGGCAATTGTGGGAAGGGCTCTTTATTCATTACCTTTTATTGAGCCTGCCTTCTTGATTGTGTCTATTCGAGAAACCTCAGGGACATTTCTTTCTGTTGTTCAATGCGATGCAATTTCCTCTCTCTTCCTGGAGAGTGCATTTTAATCAATCTATGATGGACCAATCAGCTTAATTGACCCAGTGAGCTAATTTTAGATTTTCAATTTAAGTTTGTTTCAGGTGCACCATAAGAATGAGCAATATAAATGCTCACACTCGACAGGTCACATTTTTAAAGGGCCTCAGAGTCTCCTCTGTAATTGCACCTGCAATCCCTTGCATGCACAAGTAACTGCAGTGACAAACAATGGCTCTTAGTTATCTACCTATTCTGCAGACAGCACTGGGTGGCTAAGGTCTCCAGATAGCATTTGTTGCAACCGCAGTTGATTGCAGGTACAAAATTGGAACCTATTTCATAGAAATGGGCCCATAAAGTGAATGAATCAATCACTGATGATAGAGGTGGGAAAAAAACCTACAGATTAGGCCATCTAGTCCATCATCCTGCCAATGAAGAATTAATTCCTTATATTCATACTTATATTAGGCCTGGTCTCTACTACCAGTTCTTCTAGCTAGTGTATTAAAAATTGATTTAGTTAAACCATTGCAAATCCCTGTGTGAACACACTTACATTGGTTTACAACTGGCTTACATCAATTTAGCATAAACCAGTAAGGAATCAGTTTAAGATAAATGAATATCAATCAGGTATAAAGTGATTTGTTTGTCCACATACAGATTTAACTTAAATCCATTTAAAAGCCCCACCTCTCATTAAACCGGTAAGAGTTTTGTGCATAGATAAACCTTTAATCTTTGCCCGTGAGTGAGTCTCTCTATTCTCCCAGTAACTTTGGCTATGTCATGACTAGGGAAATGGGCTGAATTTAGGTTGAGCTTAGCCAAGCCTGACCTAAACTTAACCACTTCCCAATCAAGACAAAACCTTTATTGTTCTTTAGACTTTAGAGCACCTTCCAATCGGTGGGGCTGAGCCATCCCAAAAGTGGGGAGCCAGGGGTCCCAGGCCCTTTTGTGGCCCTGTCCCTGCCCACCTCTTCTCCCCCTCAAGGCCCCGCCCCAGCCAACCCGTTCACTGGAGCCGGGCCGGGAAGCCTGGGTCCTCTATCTACCTCGGAGCCACTGCCAGGCCATGGTAAGAGCCGCCCAACCACAGCACCTACTCTTGCCCTGGGACGGGGGTGGTGACGTGGGCTGGGGGCTGCTCTCAGGATCCCCCACCCTGGACAGGTGGAGGGTCCACAGGTCCCCAAGCTTCTCTCTCCTGCCATCCATCTCCACCCTCTGGCAAACAGAGGCTAGGGACACCATTCCTTACCCATCCTGGCTAATAGCTATTACTAGACTTAGGTTTCCAGCACCCCACTTCCAATTTATCATTATCTTTTAGAACATGAGCTCCCAATGCAATGCTAATACAAAAGGGCTAAATGATCCTTGGATGCATAAACAGGGGAATCTTGAGTGGGAGTAGAGAGGTTATTTTTCCTCTATATTTGGCACTGGTGCAACAGCTGCTGGAATACTGTGTCCAGTTCTGGCACCCATTATTCAAGAACAATGCTGATAAATTGCAAAGGGTTCAAAGAAGAGCCACAAGAATGATTAAAGGATTAGAAAACATGCCTTATAGCAGGGGTGGCTAAACTGTGGCTCGCGAGCCACATGTGGCTGTTTTACCATTAAACTGCAGGTTGCAAACCCCCTCTGCCCCACGCTTCTCTGCCTATCAGACTGGGGAGGGGAGAGGGACCTCTGCTTTGCAGTGGATTGGTGTGGTAGGAGCTTCTGTCCAATGGGGTGGAAAGTCTCGGGGCTTCAGTCCTGCCGGGTACACCTGCCAGGGGTTGGGGCTTCAGCAGGAGTGGGGCTGAAGCCTGGAACCCTGGCTCCCGGCAGATGTGATCTGGCTCTTGAACTTCTGAAGGTTGTTATATGTAACTCAGAGGGCCAGTGAGTTTAGCCACTTCTGCCTTATAATGATTGACTCAAGGAGCTCATCGATCTATTTAGCTTAACAAAGAGACGGTTAAGGGGTGACTTGATTACAGTCTCTAAGTACCTATATGGAAAATAAATATTTAATAATGGGCTCTTCAGTCTACCATAAAAATGTATAACCTGATTTAATGGCTGGAAGTTGAATCTACACAAATTCAGACCGGAAATAAGGCACACATTTTTAACAGAGAAAGTAATTAACCATTGGAGCAACTTACCAAGGGTTGTGGTGTTTTCTCCATCACTGACCATTTTTAAATCAAGACTGGATGTTTTTCTACAAGATCTGCTCTAGGAATTATTTGGGGAAGTTCTGTGACCCGTGTTATACAGGGTTAACTAGATGATCACAATGGTCCCTCCTGGCCCTGGAATCTATGAATCAGTGTCCAGAATTGAAAACATTATTGCACGGAGTTCACCCCAGAGTTATTTGAAGTGGGTCTACTTTGTGATGGGATGTCATTTTTTATACAGAAAGTTTGCATTGTTTTTTCTGTCATATTCTGTTGCAATCTCATGTCTAATTTGCTCTCCAGTATCACCTCTAGATTTCTTTTAAAAATCACTACTTTCCAGATTCCATACACACACACACACACACTTAGTGTTTGGATTATTTCTCCCACAGTTTCAGAGACTTTTTCAAGCTGAATCTCATTTTGTTATTTTCTGCTCAAGTTTTTAATCTTCTTAAGTCATTTTGTATTACTTTTGCTCATACTAATGTTCACAAACCTTCCTACTTTACAATCACCAGCTGCAATGTTATTCATCTTTTTGATGTTATGTTTTTAGGTATTTTTTTTGTACATACACACTTGCCTAAGCAAAGTGTAAGAACTCAGCACCCTGCAAGGTGAGAGAGTTCTACAGGAAATCCACAGACATGCAAGAAGATGCATTTCTCTACTCCCCTTAATGATCACGAGTGGTAGATACACAGAAAAGCCATAGTGGAAGACTGCACGTTACATACCACTCTCTATTTGCACACTGATTCACAAAGGATTTGGGTACACAGCAGTCATCAAATGTAACAGGAATTACTTGCCTAAATCCTTGACAAATCAATGGGAAGAGATTTCCTTGCCCAAAGCCACAAGAAAGGAACAGCATGCACTGCCAGCTTCCCTTGCTAATGTGCTTACAAATCTGATCTGGAGAGAACATTTCTAATGGCAACAAGCTATTTCCGTTCCCTTGACTCATTCCATTCTTAGCCTCTCTACTGGTACTGCCAGCAAGGCACCAGTTAATGACAACCATGATGGTGGCTTCTGCAGTAGAGAACCCTGGGAACTAGAAGGGGACTGAAAATTAAACAAGCTCTACAAAAGCCAAGAATGGAAGAGATGAAAGCATCACCATGAGATATTAAAATCGATCGTTCAGAACATAACCACAGAAATACACCAGGATACTTTGCTTTATTTGGGCTTCCCTATAACTGTTTGCTTGCAGTAGCCACACTTTCTAAATAGTTGGTAGATGTTAGCTTGCCTGAAACTCAGTGGCCCAAATCTACCCCCCATGCACCAAATCTGAACAGCTATGCTTAGGGTGTGTCCACACCATCTTGTCTTCACTGCTATTTTTAGCTGTGCTAGCTAGATCAATGCTAGCTACACATGCAGCAGTCACACCTCCAACAGCAGTGTTAGACATACCTTTAATGAATGAAGGCTCTGTTGTACAGGAACCATTCCTCCCACTTCTCTGCCCCATGGGGGCAATTACAATGGATCCAATAAACTCTGCCCAAGCTGCTCCACAGCCTGCCCCTCACAGACCCTACTAGACAGGGATGCTGGGTGAGCCCTCATGAAGTTGGGCTCTGTGGCATGCAGCAAGAGTGCAGATCCCTTAAGGCAAGCTCCAGAAATTCCAACACTACCACTTTGCATCCTTGGGTTCTTCTGCAATTTGGCAATTTCATAGCCAAGCAACAGGGTGCAGGATTGGACTCTAGCTAGAAGCCACTAAGCAGCGGTGTATCTTTACTAATACCATCCAAAAGGACGTCAATAAACCACTGTGGACTGGATACTCCCTCTCTGCCTAAGGAAACCAATGGTAATGGGTATGCAATAATGCCGTTAGAATGCCTATCTTGTCAACGTATGTTACATCCTTTCATACAGCATTACATTTTTGTGTCATCACTGACATAGTCTAATATGGCATGAAGCAAAGAAAACACAGTTGAAGAGCTGCTTGAGAAATAGTTAATCAAATAACATCGGGTTGGAAATCCTGCCACTTGATCTGATTTCTTTTCTTTTCTTTTCTTTTCTTTTCTTAAACACATGATTTTCAGAAACTGGAGAAGGCTTTAAAAGCAAATCATTTGAATGATACAGTGCAGTAATTGGAGAATCCAGTAAACTGAGTCTTTCACTAATCATCTACTCGGGACAGTTTCTGGCATGATCTGATTAACAGAGCTGGGGGGCAGGATTGGGCAGGGGCCACGGTTCCCACCCCCAGTACCTTCCAGGGAAGTGGATTTACTATATAAATATCTGCCCACAATTCAGTGGGGAGTCCTCACTGATGACTCAGGCTGTCTCTGACCTATAGAAACAAGCCCTCACTTCTCCTCCCACTGGTTTTGCTAGCAGTGCTCCGATTGGAAAAGAAACTGCTAGCATGCACGACTCTCCCCTGCAACAGGGTATCAGAATCAGATAGGTCCAAGATTTTTCTCATCCCATCCCATAGATACATTTGGTCCTGCCCCTTGCTTTCAATACTTCTCACCTTACATATCCCTGCACCCTCTACTTATTGCTGTGAGTGATGGGCTGGAGCTGCAGAGTTCAAGTCTGAATCTGAGCTTTCCAAAACTGCACGAAAGTTTGGATGTGGTTTTTTGGCTCCAGCTCTCACCCTTTTAGTTCGCCTGCATCTAAGATTATATAGTTACAAAATTCTTCACTTCTCTCTGAGCCCCAAACCCTGGATGCTTTATACCCTCTGATGCAAATGAAGGGACTCTCCGTTGGTGATGTAAATTAGCTTTTAAGTAATTTACATCTGCTTTTAAGTAATTCCCTATGTAAGTAAGTAAGTAAGTCTCTATGCAAAAGAATAAATGGACACAAATCTGACATCAGGAATCACAACATTCAAAAACCAGTAGAAGAACACTTCAACCTCTCTGGTCACTCAGTAACAGACTTAAAGGTGGCAATTTTGCAACAGAAAAGCTTCAAAAACAGACTCCAACGAGAAACTGCTGAACTTGAATTAATATGCAAACTAGATACCATCAATTTAGGCTAGACTAGAGACTGGGAATGGCTGAGCCATTACACACATTGAATCTATTTCCCCATGTTGAGTATCCTCACACCTTGTTGTCAAACTGTCTGAAATGGGCTATCTTGATTATCACTACAAAAAATTTTCTCTTAATTAATTAGCCTCTTAGAGTTGGTAGGGCAACTCCCACCTTTTCATGTTCTCTGTATGTGTATGTGTATCTTCTTACTATAGGTTCCATACTATGCATCCGATTAAGTGGGTTTTAGCCCACGAAAGCTTATGCTCAATTAAATGTGTTTGCCTCTAAGATGCCACAAGTACTCCTGTTCTTTTTGCGGATACAGGCTAACGCAGCTACTACTGTGAAATCCCCTCCAGTTGTCTTTCTAGTCCTCTCATTGACTTACTGCTTTGTTTCTTTCAACTTTAAACTGCCATGAAATGCTTTCTAAACCATTAAGACCTAAGGAAGTTTTAACACAGAGAAAAAAGGTAAATAATTCCTGGCTATCACAACCACACACAAGTGTTCTATAACTAATACAACATTCACAAACTATTAACTAAGGCTAAATTTTGTGAAACTGAAGTGATTGACAGCACCATCAAATGATGCTGAAAGCTACTGAAAGCTGTACATCACAGCCAAGTTTCCAGCACCTACACAACACTGCAAATATCACAGGTAAGAAACGCAACAGCTCCTTTTAACATATATTCATTTTTTATTTAATCAATTAATAAATGAAGGAAATAAAACCCCACCTAGAACATACACATTCTTATGTCTTGCCTAGTATAAGATTTTCATAAAATTAGACATACAGACTCGGGTATGACCACCTAACCCATCTCCCACTTAAATCAGTAGCAAAAATCCCATTGACTTTAATAAGAACAGGATTTGGCCCCAGTTACGAATGCCAAAGCAATACTACAAGGATCTATCAATCTTCCCTTCCATCTAGTATCTAACTTACACTTTCTGATCAACTCAAGAGGTTTGAACAAGAACTCTCTCCTTCTTGAATTTTAGCTTGATCAAGAAAAGACCTCCATGCACTCTCATGGTTTCCTGAATTGCATTTTACATCTCAGTTTTTCACCCAATACAATCGTGTTCTAATCCACTTTTCTACCACTGGTTCCTCATCCTCCTTCACATATCAATTATTCTTTTTGACACTAATAGCCTGGGTGCCATCTGCTGTTTGTATTGTTTGCCCATCCTTCTCAGTATTGAATCAGTGTGGAATCCATTGGCAATGTCTGTCCAGTAATTGTTACATTACCCTTTGTGGTGTTGCACTGGGTTTCCCCACCCAGGTTGGGGGATGTGGTTTGAGAAAGAGGCTGAGGACATGGAAAGATTTTCCCTTTGCCCTTATGTAGGGTAGGCACCTGCTTTCTGACGTCTAACACCACACCCATCGGAACCGCAGGGGACGCTGATGCTGAATAGGATCCACATTCTTTTGCGTGGGAATCTCATGGTTCTATAATTACCACATTTTCACATTTAACAATTACTCTCTCTCACTATCATTCTCAGCTGTCCTCAACATAGTTTTGGTACCAATATAGCTATACCTGCCTAAAAACTGATATAAAGCAGTACAACCCCCTTCTGTGGCTGCAGTTACACCGCTATAAAGGTGCTTATATTACAGGAATAAGGTATACTGATATAAGAAACTTCATACCCATTTGACTGCATCCATACTACACAGGTGGTGCTGCTTCAACTCAGGGTATGTCTATATATACAGTCCTGCAGCGTATCTGAAGAAGACGTGCTATGTCGATGGGAGAGAGCTTTCCCATCAGCATAAAAAACCCCACCTCTGTAAATGGCAGAAGCTACACTGGTGGGAGAAGGTTGTGTCCATCTGCTGGAGGTAGGCCCTGAATCAGTTTAAACTCAGGTTATTTATCCAAAAGTCATTTCTTTGTCTGCTGGTCCCTGGAGAATCCAGCTGAAGCAGTATATATGAGCCTCTCCAAGTTGTGGTACCTCTCTGGAGGTGCTACAGCCTGAGGGAATTTGCCTAGTCATCTCTCATTGTTCTTAGCTCCTGGTGGGCCCTGGTCACCCTCTCCTATGGAATTACATAAAATCCTGGCCCACAATAATACATACACTTAATAATAGTAAGATATCTCAAAAATATTGCAGGAAATTGCCTTATCTGTGACAGTGTCAACAGATTTTGCCCCCCATACTTTTTTCTATGCATTGTCCTCTACCATATTAACTAGTCCTGGAATCAGAGTACTTCCTAAAGAGCTCTGTATCCTTTACCAATTCCTCAGGCCTGGCATACACTGCGGGGGGCGAGGGGAGAGAAATCAATCTAAGTTACGCAACTTCAGCTATGTGAATAACATAGCTGAAGTCAATGTACTTAGATGTACTTACCACAGTGTCTTCACTGTGGTAAGTCGACAGCTGACGCTCCCCTGTCCGCCTGCTCCTCTCACTCTGGTAGAGTACCCAAGTCGATGGGAGAGCGCTCAGCAGTCAATTTATCGCATCTAGTCTAGATGTGATAAATTGACCCCCGTTGGATTGCTGCCGGTCAATCCAGCCGGTAATGTAGACAAGCCCTCAGAGAGAACCGAGGGACATAGTACAGAATGAATTTCTCTCTATCTGACTTTTAAAATCCCACCGTTTTATCCTATACCATTCCTGTCAAAGGATGTGCTGAGCTGGAAAACACATTTTGGCTCTCTAGGAATTGGACACCATCAACGTAGAGGTGTTTGAAAATATCCACATGATTAGGTTGGAATCCCTGGTGGCTTTATGATTTCAGGTGAACATTGTGTGAACATCTGTGTTTGTTTGGTTTCTACCTGAAAACAGGCACAACTCTGAGGTTTTATCTGAAGGAACAATAATACATCCTGATTCAAGTGCCTTTAACCTAAAGAGATCAGTGGATAATATGCAGCACTTGTTGCATGTGAAGTGGGTAGTTGGAAAGTAGGATGCTACAATAGAAGTAGTATTTGTAGATGCATAAGAGAGACTAATCAAACCACTGGCAACAGCAATATGAGGCCATAGAGACATCGCAGGAATAGCAATAGGTGGTAGCATAAAGTGTTGTTCCTATTATTATTCCTGCAATGTCTTTATGGCCTCATATTGCTATTACCAGTGGTTCTATTACAGTCTGATTTGTACATCTACCAGTAACGCTGCTGCTATCAGAGCATCCTGCTTCCTAACAACTATCTCATGTACTTGGGATCAAGGCATAACTTCTTATTCAGATGAAATCACCAACATTAGCTTTTGGTTCTCTCTCTGATCTTGTA
Source organism: Gopherus flavomarginatus (assembly GCF_025201925.1). Lineage (NCBI taxonomy): Eukaryota > Metazoa > Chordata > Testudines > Testudinidae > Gopherus > Gopherus flavomarginatus. Next base: position 131,405,557 of record NC_066622.1, read on the forward strand.
CCACAAATAGCACTAGAGAATCTAAGTATCTTCTGGAAGAAAACAAGCAAAATCCTGGAGCCCTACAGTTTGTTAAATCTACAGGTTTTCTACAAGATGAGTCTAGGGTATAGTGAAAGATCTTTGCAGGCAGACCTCTGGCTGGATAGAAATTGCTGACCCACTGTGTCATTTGGCATTGATGAGTGCGACACAGAGCTTAGTGGCAAAGAGTCCTGTGGCACCTTATAGACTAACACACGTTTTGGTACATAAGCTTTTGTGAGTGAATACCCACTTTGTCAGACGCATAGAGCTTAGTCACCCCTCTTAGCCGTAGCAAGATTAAGGTTGTGGCTGCATACTCACATCTCACACTAGGCTTCTGTAACCCCATGCTAGTATGGAAGCTTCAGAGAAGAACCTGAGATATTAACAGCCTTTGAAAGCATGGCAAGAGGTCTGACTGACATGCTGGGGATAGCTTGGGATTGCTCATACGTGTGAACTGAGCCTGGACAAACAAGATTTAGGTGAAGGGAATTTTACTGCAAGGAATCTACTTCCAGCAACAGTAGGAGTAGATGCAACCCTTGTCAAAGGGAAAGTACACAGAGAACTCAGAACACCCAGTGAGCCACAGAGTCAATGAAGAGGGCTCTTCCACTCTTGGGGACCAGGAATGCTCCAAGAGGGTGCTATACTTGGATACCCTCTCTCTGTACCCTTCATGTCCACTAGCCTACCATGGGAACAAGAGTGGCACACTCGTGGGACCGAGAGGTCAGCTGGCCTCCTCGGTTCACTTAGCTTTGAGAAGGGTTTGTTTAAAGGAAAGAGAAGAGGTTACCCATAGGAATTGGCTTCAACTTTCTTTACCATGTTATAAGCTCTAGTAGGCTTAAGGACGATGACATAGCGATTCAGTAGCATCTCCTTCCCATCTGGTCGTGGGCGTGAGAACCTCAAGTGGTTTTGCCTCACAGAGCTTTGTGCAAACTTTTTATTGTGTTTTGATGTGGTGGTGGAGGAGGAGATGACAGTAGCAAGAGTGAGAAGCCTGGTCTGGTGGGCAGCTTCTTGAGCCTGCAGTCCTGTACCTATGAATGGTTCCTGCAAACAGCTACATTTAAGGCCACACAAGAGCAGGGGAGGGACAGTGAGTGGCTTTCAAGGAAGCACCTTCTGTTTGACCTCCAGAAATAGCAGTATATTTGCAAAGCATTCGTGGTGGGAGAGGTTCTATGTGGTTCTGCAGCTTTCCCCCCGCATCACTGTTGCCATTTGCCCCTTCCTGAACATAGCTGGGGCCCAGACTTCAGCACAAAGGAGCCCAGGACAGGAAACACTGCATTACAGCTTGCTGCAGCTTTTTCTTTCTTCTGTAATACATCCTGTTCCTGCCTTTTACCCGGGAATTTAGAGATGGGCATGGGGGTTATTCATGTGAGTGGGAGCAAGCAGAACTGAGGAAGGAAGCAGAAGGGGAGGAGGAGGTGAAAAAACTGCAGGAGCACAGTTTTTTCTGAACGAGAATAAAAAGGAATTTGTGGAGAACAAAGCTGTCGTCAGTTATTTTTGTGCATTTTTTAAAGTTCACCTAGTCAAGCTTTTAAAATGGCATGTTGTGTTTTTGGCTGTCAGCATCAACATGCCATATGGAGAGGCCTCATTTTGATCTTTACAATATTGTGTGGATTTTATATTGATGTATTTTCATTAGTGAAGCTGCTTTGGATTGTATGTTCTTTTCTTTCAACACAAGACAGGCAGTGATCTCAATTTTTTTTTTTAAAAAGTCTGGGAATACATAGGCCAGTATCCTATCTCTGACAGTGGACAGCATCACAGTCTTCAGAGGAAGGTGCAAGAAACACCATATTGGCCGACTACAGAATAACTTGCAACAATTAGGAACAATTTACCTTTAGGGGCAAATTAGTGGTTGGCTCAGGGCCGCCCGGGGGGGTGGGAGGATAGACAAGTGGGGCAATTTGCCCCAGGCCCCAGGCCCCGCGAGCCGCTCAGGATTTTTGGCGGCACTTCAGCGGCTGGCCCTTCTCTCACTACGGGCCTTCGGCGGCGGGCCCTTCAATGCAGCAGAAGACTCGGAGGGAGTGAAGACCAGCCGCCGAAGTGCTGCTGAAGCCTCGGAGTGCCACCCGGTGAGTACAAGCTCCGCTAGCAGCGGGGGGGGGCCGGGGGAGCCACGATCCGTGGCACTTAGGCTGCTCTACTGCCACTGCTTCATTCTTTGGCGGCGGGTCCTTCCCTCTGAGAGGGACCAGCAGCTGAATTGCTGCTGAAGACCCAGCCCTGTCCCAGGCCCCCTGAATCCTCTTGGCAGCCCCGGGTTGGCTTGTCACTCTGAAGCATGAAGGATCGCCTATATCTCTTTTAGTCCTATCTAATGTAACCAAAGGTAATGAAAGGGACATCATAGCCCTAATGAAAAGGTACTAAAATGATAGTCATGGACACAGAAGCCTTCTCTTTAGTCACAAACTAGATACAATAAGGGCAGTGATAAAACAAGTCTCCCCAGGCTGACCTGTCAATATGCCTCAGTCCTGAACCAGAGGCACCATCACAATGAAGGAGATGAGGCTACTTGTAGTATTTTGACTATTCTCTGTTTCATCTGTTTGATTGTTATTGTGTCGTTTGCTATGTGTTTACAATGGGTTAATTCAAGCACGGGGCAGTTGCATACAGACAGTAAAGAGGACAATCGCTTCAGGTGTCCCCCTCATTTAAACACAAAGCAGAGAGCTGATGTCATGGGGAAGGGTCCACAGCTCCTGAAGGGAAGAACCACAGGTAGCCAAACCCAGCTGAGCAATCCTAGTTGGAACACAGGGTGCCTGGGCACATGATCTCCGAGTGTGAAAATTACAGGATTCCACCTCAGAACCGGGGAAGGCAAGAGGACTAACATCAGCGGATGGTAAGTCAGAGAACAGGAGGGGTCAAAGGTGCAGCTGGCCCTGGAATTGTGACTATCATGTTTAGGGGAGAGCATAATTCACTCTCCCTGGCCCACACCTGAGACAGAGGAGGGTGCCAATTAATCATGCAGATGCCCACCCACTGGAAATTGGAATGAGATCAAAATAAATGTACAGAGATCACTGAACAGCTACCAAAGGACAGGGAAGTATCATGTGGCAGAGAATAGGACACTAGTCTCGTACTCAGAGACTTGAGTTCTAGTCCTGCCCCTCTCACTTACCTGTTGTGTGACTTAGGACAAGTTGCTTTATATCTCTCAACCTCTTTTTTCTATCTTGTCTATTTCGATTGTAAGCTCTCTGGGGCAGAGATGCCTTACTGTGTGTGTGCTGTGCTTAACACAATGAGCCCAGATCTTAGCTGGAGGGCTCCAAAGGTACTCCAGTAATACAAGTAATAAATAACATTTGACCGGCACTGAGCTGGGCTGGACTTGAACTGATGATCTGGAGGTTGCCCATTAACCCATCTCCTGATTCATCCACTCCCCCCAAGTGATACTTTTGCCATATCCAGCCTTATGACAAACTGCACTTTTGTCTTCTAATTTATTCTCCTAGATTTCTATCAAGAGTATGAAGCCAAGCAATAGTAGAAACCCCTTTGCCATATCTTCCCCCACCTCATGGAAGTCCATGCCCCTCCATCCTGTGTATCTGCATTTTCAGAGCATGCTTTCTTGAGATTAACTGGCAAAGTTCAGATAATCTGTTTACAGTAATAAATTAGAGTGATTACAATAAGGCTTTTGTATGACTGTCTCTCTTCGTGTGGCTATTTTGATACACAGTTAAAAACAGGAAAGATGATGAGGATCAGAAAGCTTCTCAGAAGTTACATGATGACTAACGGACACTGTACTCCTGTTTGCCACAGATAAAGAAAAAGCAGTGTTGATAACAGATTTTCCCCCCAAATTCCTTAGAAGTACGTTATTACTGTTGACCAAATTATATCTTGTTAGATGTGTTGCTTCTCACTGGCAAGGGTGAAGGGGGGACAGGATATACTAGTTCAGATTACAGACCCTTTGTTGTTGGGAAAATACCATTTATCTACCCGCTGCCCTTTGCATAAGGGCAGGATTATTTGATCTTTTCCCCAAGTCTTAGCCTTGAATATTTCCAGCAATGACGACTCTACAACCTCCTTTAGCATCTTCTTCACCTGCTTCCCTGTTCTTACAACTATAGAGTCAAATTCTTCCACAGGTATAAGGGAAAGTCACAGTTTACCAGCACTGAATTTTCCCCATGAGAGCTTTTTAAAAGTAAATAAATATTAAGGCTAAGTTTTCCCTTCTGCAGCGCATGACCACAGGCCTAAGTTTTCAAAAAGCACTATGGGGTGCCCAACGTAAGGTATCTCAAAGGGGCTTGGTTTTCAGAGGGAGGGTGCTGTAATATCAGGCCCCTGTAAGGAAACAGTTTGGCAGAACAGAGCAAAATGCAGACTATCCATCCCAAGGGAAAAGCCAACATTTGTTTTCATCCCAATTTGGGAAGCTGAAATTTTACAATTTTTCACTGAACTAAAATAAAAAAACTGTTTGGAAATGTCAAAACATTTCATTTCAATGTTTGCAATCAAAATGAAACATTTCCAGCCTCACTAAATCAAAATGTTTCATTTTGGTTTGTTGAGCTGATCCGAAATGTCTCTTTTCAAGTCAGTTCGACACTAAACTGTATTTTCCAATTTTCCAGTTGTCGCTTGGAAGCCTACGCTCCCATGTTCCCTTGTGGGCCAGGCTCCACAGCCAACGTAAATCTCTCTCATGATGTGGCCAAAGTCCTGCAACTCCCACAGTGCACCTTGCAGAGTTTGGTCAGAAGGAAATCCATAATGCGAGTCCTCCAGGGAGCTCAGCCCATAGGAGATAATGGGGGCCAAACTACAATTCCCATAAGGCAATGCACTCAGACAGGAAATACAATTTAGTGTTTTATTAAACTGATTCAAAACAAGGACTTTCTGCTCAGTTAAAATTAAAAATGTTCCAGTTCAGACCAACCCAACCCAAGGCTGGCTCTACAGTTTTCACCGTCCCAAGCAGCACGCTGAATTGCAGCCGGACGGGGGCAATCCCTGTGCCCTTAGGGCGGCAGGCTCGTTTCCGCAGCCGCAACAATTCTGCAGCAGCTTCTATGTTTAGCTGAAGCCGCCGCAGACAGCAATACATGGAAGCTGCCCGAATTGCCGCTATGGAAACGTGCCTGCCGCCCTAAGGGCACAGGGACTGCCCCCACCACCCGCAGCAGCAATTCGGCGTGCTGCTTGGGGTGGCGAAAACACAGGGACTACCGCCCCTTGCAGATTGCCGCCCCAAGCACCAGCTTGGAATGCTGATGCCTGGAGCCGGCCCTGACCCAACCCAAAATGAAATATTTCATTTCAATTTTCCTGATGGAAAAAAATAAAAATTCAGTACAATTGGGAGCTTCCCCATAGAAAATTTCAATGGTCCATGAGAAACTGCATTTTCCAGCAAAAAGTCATGCTGATGGAAAATTCCTGACCAGTTCTACAGGTTGCCCCACTTCCCCTCCTCCCACCCGTCCTCCCCCAGGGATCCACAGTCTCTAATGGTTTTTGAAACTTTAGGATATTACTGTTTGCTCTGGTTTTGCAAACTAGTAAGAATCATTGATCACAGGACTCTCTCTAACATCTCTAAGTATTTATATAGAGGTTTGTTCTCCCCTGCCATTATTTTCTTAGACTGAACACACATACACACACCCTACTAGAAACTCTTTTAGAAGAAAAACAGAAGTAAGAAGTTTTATGAGCACACTGGGATTACATATCTCCTATGTAACTAGCTGTTGCACTTCTTAGTACAAAATGGCTGTCATTTCTGCAGGCTAGCAGAGTTCTTACATACTTCAAGGAGAAACACGCACAAGACAGAGGCTTAATAGTTTCCAGCAATGTACAACACATGCCTAGTTCTCTGAACATTCTCTATTTCGTGTATGCTTTTAAAAATCTGGTACTTATAACTAATTGTAAGTATACAGCTGATGTCTAACCACAGCATAGTACAATGAAATAATTACCTTGTTTTACATATGAGTCTCCCGTTAACAGTGGCTGTCTTTGCAACACAGTGTCATAGTGTTGAGTCATTCAATTCATCATCTCCAGACCCTTTTCTGGGAGTATTACTGCCTCATGTTTCTCGTACATTATATTTGCACAATGATTATTCCTGATTCATGAACATTTAACATTTTTCCAAATTGAATCTCATATTGAGCTCAGCACATTTCTATAGTTTATCACGAAATGTAACTAGGCCTGGATTTTAAAGGATTTCTTTTATATATGTAACCCTTTTGCCCCTCTGAGTTGGCAGCAACAAGGGCCAGGTTCAGTATCCAGGGGTTCCGTTTCAGTAACACAATGCATAACCGGCTCGAGCCCCCACCCAGTGACCTGGGACACTCACATACCACACCCCCCTGGGCGCCTCTAGGAGGCAATACTTCCCCTCTCGCAAGCACGGAGTCTGAGTGTAGCAAAATCTTTTTAATAAAGGAAGGAATCAATGCGGCATCCCATTGGAGAAACACCACAAACAGGGTTATAACACAAACCATAAACAAAAACCCACCTCCAAGTACGTCTGGCACTGTCCTTTTTCCCCTTAGGGTTTTAAGTCCAATCACCCAAAAGTCTCTGGTCAATGCCACCCCAGAGTTCGAGAGTTTATCTGTAGAGGTCCCTCCCCCCAGCCTGGGTAGAAAGGGGCACCTTACGTGGTCCGGGGCCAACTGCCCTGCCTCTCCATGGGTTCTGCTTCCGCCCTCTCCACGAACTGCTCCGCTTTACCAGCTGCTCCACTCTGCTCCTCCAGCCGTGCTCAGAAACTGCTCCGCTCCACCAGCTGCTCTGCTCCATGAGCTGCTCCAGTTCTCTCTGCAAACTGCTCAGCTCCGCTCGCTCTGTGGGCCACTCCACCCGTCCCACAGCTACTCCGCTCTGCCAGCCACTCCGCTGCCACCAGCTGTCTCGTGATCCGCTCCAGCCGTCCCCACGACTGCTCCACTCCGCCAGCCGCTTTGTTCCACAGCATATCTTCAGGCTCCCCCACTAGTTAGCACAGTACTCAGTGCTCTCAGCTCAGTAATTTCAGCTCTTTAGTGATTAGTGATCTCAGCTCTTAGTAGGGGAGCCCCAGTGCTAGTACACCATTAGCCCAAAGTGAATTCAGCTCAGTAACCTGTATTTAGATTCTTGACGGAATAAAAAATCAACTCTGACATTCCACAGTGGAGAGAGGAGGGGGTGGAACTGGTGCTTCTGGCTCCACAAGGAGGAGACTGCACCACCAGGCACAGATACCTGTCCCCAGCCTCTCTCCATTCACTGGGTTTTGGAACCCATGTCCCTTGTCTAGCAAGTACCACCCAACTGAGGGTGAGTCATTTGTCACCAAGCAGTCCCACAGCTCAGCAGTCTGGGATAGGGTAGGCGTGCCTATGCAAATACACTCTCTGACATTCTTTCCACCAGATGTCAGAGCTTATCCTGACTCTGCTTACATCCTCCCCCCAGCCAAGAATTTGTCGTCCCGACAAATCACATTCCCTACTATACCAACTTATTGGTCCCCTCCAAAAGGCATTAGATAGCCCACTTTAGCTTTCACAAACCTGTGTGCTAAATGTATAGGCTCCTCAATAATCACCCCAGGTGCATCGTAAGTTAACCGTTTCACTGGTCTTATTACCCTGTCTTGCCTATTGAGAATCTCTGTTGCTATGGTAGGGGGGACATCCTCTTGAGTGCCGGATGGGGAGGTTTCCTGTGAGTTCCCCTCAGATACTGGCATAGGCTCCTGCATTTCTAGTTCTAACAGTGGAGGATCGCAGGTGCTCTGGACATCCTCCATCTGTATGTCACCACTGTCCAATAGCCTGTGTAAGTCATTACACGGGGGTCCCACCAGTGACTCAGGGATGTCAGGAATGGGCCTAAATACTTCTGCCATAGGGTTTAGGGTGGAAGAGGATGTGCTCTCTTCTGATTCAGCGAATCGAGACTGAAATCTTGTCTTCATCCCAGGATACACCATGGTTGTGTCTTCCTCCTCAGACTCACTGTCATATGTGCTGAGTAGCGGTAAGTTAGCTGCAGGATGCCGGCTGTCCACATTGGAAGGCGGCTTTGGTACAGCACCTTCGTTCTGCCCAGTTGCCCTGTTGTGGCCCATCTCATAAGGGCTGCCTACCAATTCTCCCACAGGGAGCAAAAGGTTTCTATGCACGGTTTTGGTCTGCCCTGGACCCTCTTCAGATTTGATCTTGTAGACCGGCAGGTCTCCTAGTTTTTCCATCACTAAGTAAGGTATTGCCTTCCATCTGTCAGCTATCTTGTGTTTGCCAGCAATACCCAAATTTCGCAGTAGGACTCTGTCCCCTGGCTGGAGCTCTTGCAGACGCACCCTAGCATTATATCGCTGTTTGTTGCGGTCTGCGTTCTTCCGAGCTGCAGACATAGCTAAGTGATAAGCATCCCGTAGCTTTTCTCGTAGTCGGGATACATATTGCTGATGGGTTTCATAGCTATTGCCATCCTCTGATACACCAAAGCACAAATCTATGGGTAGTCTTGGTTCTCGCCCAAACATCAAGAGATATGGGGTGACCCCTGTAGCATCGTTCTTTGTGGCATTGTAGGCGTGCACCAGAAATGCAACATGTTGGCTCCAGGTTGCCTTCTGCTCTGGCCGCAAAGTCCCTAACATATCCAATAGGATTTGGTTGAACCTCTCTGGCTGAGGGTCACCTTGTGGGTGGTAAGGCGTTGTCCTCGACTTTTTAATACCTGCTATCCTCAGCACCTCCTTCAGAAGGTGACTCTCAAAATCTCGTCCCTGATCCGAGTGTATCCGGGCTGGGAATCCATAAACTGAGAAATATTTTTCCCACAGTACTCGAGCGACAGTGGTGGCCCTCTGATCACGTGTGGGATATGCCTGCGCATATCGCGTGTAATGGTTGGTCACTACTAGGATGTTCCCAATATTCCTCTTGTCCACTTCTAAAGACAAGAAATCAATGCAAACCAGCTCCAGAGGTTTGTTGCTGGTGATGTTCTTCAGATATGCAGCCCTCGTGGGCAGAGTTTTCCTTTGAACACATCGCGCGCAGGTCTCACATTTCCTGCGAACATCTTCAGCCATCCGTGGCCAATAGAATCTACTGCGGATAAGTTCCAGGGTCCTCTCCATCCCTAAATGTCCAAAGTCATCATGCAGGGCCCTCATGGCCAGGGCTCTGTAATCTTTTGGCAGCACTAGTTGATTCCGTTGCTTTTGTAGAGGGTCTGTGGTCGTGCGGTGTAGCACTCCCTGAATCAGTTTTAGTTTGGTCCATTCTCTCAATAGTAGTTTGCCCTCTGGGGTAGATGGGACAACTTCAGCTGGGCCTTGCCCCTCTCTTTTGGCAAGTAGTGTATCACGAATGTCAGTATCTTGCAGTTGGGCCTCTTGCCAGTCAGCCGTATTGAGCATGGGCAAGGGAGATTGGTCCAAAGCAATATAGTTTACTGAAGCAGAAGGCACGCATTCAGAGGGTAGGCCCAAAGTTTCAGCAACACATCCATGAAGGCTCTCATGGGCCCCTGGCTCTCGGCGACTTACATTGCAAATAGCTCTCACTCCATCCGTGGGTATCACAGCAAGTCGTGGTGCCTGTGGACGCCTGGACAATGCATCTGCATCTACATTGCTTCTCCCTGACCGGTATTGAATGCTGAAGTCATAGCTAGCCAAAGCGGCCACCCATCTTTGCCCTGTAGCATCCAGTTTAGCACTTGTTAACACATAAGTCAGTGGGTTGTTGTCTGTCCACACCTGGAACTGAGCCCCATACAAGTAGTCTCGAAATTTCTCAGTGATGGCCCATTTCAAGGCCAAGAACTCCAGCTTGTGGGTGGGATAGCGGGTTTCACTATCAGACAGTCCTCGGCTGGCAAAGGCTACAGGTTTACGCTTGCCTTCCACCTCCTGGTACAGTACTGCCCCCAGACCCTCCAAACTGGCATCAGTATGCAGGATAAATGGCTTGCTTGGGTCAGCAAATACTAGGACTGGGGCATGAGTTAGGCAAGTAATGATTTCTCGAAAAGCCCTTTCACATCTCTCATCCCACCGTGGCCCAAAGGGTTCGAAGGGGCCATAGAGTCTCTGCACGGAAGGCCTTTTATTCTTGGTCTTAGATTTGTCCTTGCTGGGTTGATATCCCCTGGTAAGATCATTGAGGGGTTTTACAATTGAAGCATAGTTTTTCACAAATCTGCGGTAATAACCACTAAACCCAAGGAAGGTCTTGAGTTCTCTGTAGTTGCTTGGACGTGGCCATGTAGTGAGTGCTTCTATTTTATCAGGATCAGTACTCACACCCTCTTGGGACACGATGTGCCCCACATACTTCACCGAGGTCCTGCAGAACTGGCATTTGTCAATTGAAAGCTTCAAACCATAATCCTCCAGCCTATCAAGCACTTTAAGAAGTCTTTCTTCATGCTCCTCCAAAGTTCTTCCAAACACAATCAGGTCATCCAAATAAACTAACAGTTGCAGTAAATTCATGTCTCCCACAACTTTCTCCATAAGACGTTGAAATGTGGCAGGTGCTCCAGAAATCCCTTGGGGCATGCGTTCGAACTGATAAAACCCTAATGGGCAGATGAAGGCTGTCTTCTCCTTATCTTCTTCACCCAGAGGGATCTGGTAGTATCCACTCCGAAGATCCAACACAGAGAACCACTGGCTTCCCAGCAAACAGTCTAAGGCATCTTGAACTCGAGGCATTGTGTACTGGTCAACCACAGTACGGCGGTTTAGGGTGCGGTAGTCAATACACATCCGGATTTTCCCATTCTTTTTACGGACCACCACAATGGGCGATGCGTATGAGCTGCGGGACTCTGTAACGATGCCATTTGCAGCCAGCTCTTGAAGATGTTGTCGCACATCTTCCATCTCAGAGAGAGCAAGCCTCCTAGATCTCTCTCTGAAAGGTCGAGAGTCATGTAGTCTGATGTTGTGCTCTACTCCTTTTGCGCATCCCACATCCCACTCATGCAATGAGAACACCTTGGATCTTTCACAAAGTTTCCTTCTTAGGCGATCTTTCCACTCCTCGGACAATGGTGAATCTCCAAAGTCAAACTTTGCTGGGTCTATTGTTGGCACTTGAGTCTCACACTGGGGTTTTACAATTGATTCAGGCTCAAAGAGGTCTTCTATCTTTTGTCCTTGCCTCACAACAACACCTCTACTTGTTTCATTAGTAATCAGTATAGTCACCTTTTCCTGGGCTTCAGCAGGTAGGGTTATGACTCCACTGGGGACCAGCACTCCTTCCGGGAGCTCTCCTTCAGCCGGCTGCTCTATCATTGCTAATGCCCCTTTACTGCCTTTCAGCCTAGTACTCATGACAAGTACTTCTTGCTCCGTCCTTGCAGGCACTACTAAGGGGGTCATACCCATGTACTTCAGTGCCCCAATCGGTAGCTCAGATGTCTCCTTTTTAGCGCTTTCAATCTTCCTATAGGCTTCAGCACAAAGCGTATGGATCATCAGGGTACTCAGGTACTGGTCCCCAGCCCGTTGTCTGCAGTAATCCGCGAGCATCTTGAAGAGGCTGGAGTTGGTCCCTATCAGCACAGACACATCAGAGGTCCCTTTCGGGTCAGGGCATGTTAAGGCAGCGGTGTCCACCTCTTGCTTTACCCCAGCAACCTCCTCTGGGAATTCCAGGTACACTATGACATACCCTTGATAGAGGTATTCATCCATGCTGAGGCCACACAGACCAATGCCAGTCAGTGGCTGTATGGGCAGGTGCCTAAGCATCTGTTGGTAGAATGACTGAAATATAATAGTCACTTGAGATCCAGTGTCAAGCACGGCTTTACACTCCGCCCCTTCAATCCTCACCATGACCTCTGCTCGAGGCCCTATCAGTCCTGCAGGGATCCCAGCTGGATGGTCTCTTCTGGGGGAATCTTCAAATCCTCTAGGCCTAGGTGGTCTCCGTCCCCGGACCTTCTGACAGCTACTGGATCTCTCCCAACTGATCCTCAGCTTTTCATACACTAAGGAGGGGTTCTCTTCCTTATGGCAGTTAGCAGCACTGTGCCCATCCTGACCACACTGGTAGCAAAAGAAGTGTACTTTCCCCATTCGGCGAGGTGGGACGGTGACTCTAGATACTGACTTCTCTATCATCACAGTCTGAGGCTCCTTATTCCTGGAAATCTTAGCTCGGTCAATGATGCTTTGCAGCTCAGCTATCCGTTCTGTCAGGACCTGCATTTGTTGGGCAAGTTCCTCTGTGGTGCTCACCATCAGTACACTGGCCATTGGCGGTGGTGTCGTTCTGGCTGGTTCCAATGTTTGGGCTTCCCAACACTCGCTGGCTGCCTGCCTTTCTTCTTCTTCCCTGACCTCCTTTATCAGCTGGGAGTAACTTGGGGGATGTTCCTGCCGTTCTCTTAGTCGGAGATGAAGTAGGATTGGGTTCCGATACTGAGTCCCTCTTACAACTTGATCCAGTCTGGTCTGATCCATCTGCTCAGCAGTCACTGCTCCCCTCATAACAGCTCTCTGAAGTAGTCTCTCCAGCCTCTGTACATAGGCTGAAATTTTCTCACCCCTTTGCTGTCGGGAATTAATGAATTTACAGTAACTGTCCTCAGGGCCCTCTACGCTCCCAAAGGTATTATCAAGGGCCTCTAGGCAGTCCTTCACACTGACCTCAGGGTCAGTGAGCTTCAGGGTGCGAATTACATCTAATGCTGGGCCACTAAGGCTCTCTATTAGACATCGTCGCTTTTCTACATCGGGTACGGCCCACTCCCGCAGCATTTCAGTAGTATGCTCCGACCAGAGTTCAAACTCCTCTTCCCCATCAAATAACCTTAACTTACGACAAGAGTTCGACGTAGCATAGGCCAACACAATCTTTTCCAATATATGCCCCAGTGCTTTTGCCCAATCATAGGCTGAGTCTGCCGCCCCTGAGCTAGAGGCTGCAGGACTGGGGCCCAACAAACCCGACATATTAGCCATTATACAAACAGTAGTTTCCTCAAAATATAAACACAATTATTTCCCAATACAGTGGAACACTCAACAGGTGCTTGCGAGGGGTACTGACCCAGGGATCCCGGACGAGCCCCCAAAAATGTAACCCTTCTGCCCCTCTGAGTTGGCAGCAACAAGGGCCGGGTTCAGTATCCAGGGGTTCCGTTTCACTAACACAATGCATAACCGGCTCGAGCCCCCACCCAGTGACCTGGGACACTCACATACCACACCCCCCTGGGCGCCTCTAGGAGGCAATACTTCCCCTCTCGCAAGCACGGAGTCTGAGTGTAGCAAAATCTCTTTAATAAAGGAAGGAATCAATGCGGCATCCCACTGGAGAAACACCACAAACAGGGTTATAACACAAACCATAAACAAAAACCCACCTCCAAGTACGTTTGGCACTGTCCTTTTTCCCCTTAGGGTTTTAAGTCCAATCACCCCAAAGTCCAACAACCCAAAAGTCTCTGGTCAATGCCACCCCAGAGTTCGAGAGTTTATCTGTAGAGGTCCCTCCCCCCAGCCTGGGTAGAAAGGGGCACCTTATGTGGTCCGGGGCCAACTGCCCTGCCTCTCCATGGGTTCTGCTTCCGCCCTCTCCACGAACTGCTCCGCTTTACCAGCTGCTCCACTCTGCTCCTCCAGCCGTCCTCAGAAACTGTTCTGCTCCACCAGCTGCTCTGCTCCATGAGCTGCTCCAGTTCTCTCTGCAAACTGCTCAGCTCCGCTCGCTCTGTGGGCCACTCCACCCGTCCCACAGCTACTCCGCTCTGCCAGCCACTCCGCTGCCACCAGCTGTCCCGTGATCCGCTCCAGCCGTCCCCACGACTGCTCCACTCCGCCAGCCGCTCTGTTCCACAGCATATCTTCAGGCTCCCCCACTAGTTAGCACAGTACTCAGTGCTCTCAGCTCAGTAATTTCAGCTCTTTAGTGATTAGTGATCTCAGCTCTTAGTAGGGGAGCCCCAGTGCTAGTACACCATTAGCCCAAAGTGAGTTCAGCTCAGTAACCTGTATTTAGATTCTTGAGGGAATAAAAAAATCAACTCTGACATTCCACAGTGGAGAGAGGGGGTGGAACTGGTGCTTCTGGCTCCACAAGGAGACTGCACCACCAGGCACAGATACCTGTCCCCAGCCTCTCTTCATTCACTGGGTTTTGGAACCCATGTCCCTTGTCTAGCAAGTACCACCCAACTGAGGGTGAGTCATTTGTCACCATGCAGTCCCACAGCTCAGCAGTCTGGGATAGGGTAGGCATGCCTATGCAAATACACTCTCTGACATTCTTTCCACCAGTTGTCAGGGTAGAGCTTATCCTGACTCTGCTTACATATATGAATGTCAATAAATAATTCGGAAGGGTTAGCATCAATGTAAATTTTTCCACCTGCAGAAAATGTATAAAAACCTCCAATACTAAGAGTCATTTATTCAAAATACACTGACATAGAAGTAGAGATGCTGTAATCAGCTGGCAATGTGTTCCCGAAACACTCCAGCCAGTTAGGTGTTGATCTGGCTGGGAAAGGGTTCAATGGACTTTGCCGTCTCATTGAGGCCTATCTGGTTACTCTGTTGGGATGTCAATGATGGGAGTGGAAGTTGTAGGGTATGGGCAGAGCCATCTTGAGGCAGGAACTGTTAGAACAGTCAAACTGGAAGAAAAATTTCAGCTGATCTTTATTTTTACTAACAGTACAGTAGCCCAAATGAGATCATGACTCCACTGAGCTAGGCACTGTATAGATATAGTAAAAGACGGCCTCTCTCCCAAACATCTTACACTCTACATGGACAAGACTGACCAACGGTGGGAGAAAGGCTTCCGTTTTTAAAACGGTGGCCAGTAATATTTCCTACATCAATATTTAGGTGCCTACAGGTGGGATTTTTCCAAAGCATAGAAGCAGTGATCTCTATGCTCTGCATGACTATGCTATGTATAACCTGTATGCTCAAAAGGTCTGTTAGACTTTCCCCCACCACTTTTGTCTCCTCTCCCTCTTTGAATACCTGTGAACTGGCTTTCTCCCTCCCTCCTGGAATGCTTGTGGGATGAATGGGTTGGTTGAACTTCTGATCTTCCAGCTGAGCTCCCAGGTAGACAAGGTGTCTGGGACTCTACTTAGGCAGTACTCACACACCCAATTCATGGACACTGCATGGACACTGGCTGAGATGGAGTGTGATCAGCCAGACGCGGCCAAGTCATCTCTAGTTGCAGGCCATGACACTCTGATTAGGCAGCGATCACACACTCAATGCATGGTGTCGGAGAAAAACTCAGTTCTCGCTTTTTGTTTGGGTGCAGCAGAGTTAGATATTTTATTTCGTTTAGCAGCTACAGCAGAGAGAAAGTGCACTAGGATATAGGGTCTTCCCTTCCTAGACAGGTCTTTCAACAGGTAAACAATTACAGCAAGCATTTATACTTTTGTTACAGACAATAATAAGCAACAGCTGCATTTTGTTTATACATAGGTCATCCTGATATCTTGTTTTTTTTTAACTTAAGAGACTCCAGTCTACGTTTTGTATTATTTACACAAAGTCGAAAAACAACTTCTTACACAGTTCTTTTTCAGTCGCCTTACACAATCCTTGCTTTTACGAATTTTGCATTAGTAGAGTTACAGTTAGCCTAACTCTTGCTAACAAAAACTGTCATGCATTAAAATCCCCTACAAATCCCTGTCAGTTCTTTTTGTACTTCTACAATGGACACTGCCCAAGGTGGAGTGTGACCAACCAAATGCAGCCAAGTCATCTCTAGTCGCAGGCCATGAGAAGCAGGTCCTTAAAAGGGGAAGGGGCTATGTGCTCAGGAGTGCACTCACAAGCTTGTACAGACTGTGGGGGAGTCAGGGCCCTGAACCCCCCACTTCCTGTGATTCATCGTGACTTTTAGCCAGCCAGTAAAACAGAAGGTTTATTAGATGTAACAACATCTAAATGGCTTAAAAGCAAAAGTCCCGTTGACTTGCTCCTAAATCCCACCTCTCCTAATCCATTTAGGTGCTCTGCACCTATTTCTGAAAATTTTGGGCACAGTCATCATTGTGCAGCTGGGGGAGGTGAGGCACAGAAAGGTTAAGCGACTATAGTCAAAGTCACATAATGAGCCTGTGGTAGTGACAGGAACGGATTCAAAGTCTTCCCAAGTCCCAGTCCAATGCATTATCTGCTGGACCACATTGCCTTTCCTTCCTCCTCTCCATCTTTATATTCCCTTGTTGTTATCTTGGTTAATGAAGCCAAGCCCCATGCAGAGGCTGAGTATGGACTTCACATGGTGCGTGGACTCTTTGCTGAGCAGTTAGGAAGGAGACTATTTATCATATTTCATTTTTAAGCCTCATGAATCACTGAAGTATTTGCTAGAGTTCCCAGCACAAAAGACATTAAAAATAACTTTGCTTTCTCTATAAGTGTCAGTTATGGTGGCTCTTTGAAGCAGAACTCTCAACTTTCGTGCATGGTACAGTGTCAAATGCACCATTGGCACTCACAGAAACCATCTTTTTCCTACTGTGTTTTCTTTTAAATGGAGGAAGATATCAGTAGTTACCAATACTTATAGGTTAAAAATTGATGGGTGGGACAACAGGTTAACAGATGAAAAATGGGGCAGGTAGGATCTTTATTCCTAACATAAACAACACTCATGGGGCAAAACACAATTTCAGTCCAAATCTTTCAGGCTTTCCTTGCACAAGTAAAAGAACACACAGCCTCAAAAAACATTTCCTTCAAAAGACAAACAAAATACCTATTATCAGAGGGGTAGCCATGTTAGTCTGGATCTGTAAAAGCAGCAGAGAATCCTGTGGTACCTTATAGACTAACAGACGTTTTGGAGCATGAGCTTTCATGGGTGAACACCCACTTCGTCAGATGCATGTAGTGAAAATTTCCAGGGGCAGGTATATATATGCAAGCAAGCTAGAGATAACGAGGTTAGTTCAATCAGGGAGGATGAGGCCCTGTTCTAGCAGTTGAAGTGTGAAAACCAAGGGAGGAGACCATCTCTCTTGGTTTTCACACCTCAACTGCTAGAATAGGGCCTCATCCTCCCTGATTGAACTAACCTCGTTATCTCTAGCTTGCTTGCATATATATACCTGCCCCTGGAAATTTCCACTACATGCATCTGACGAAGTGGGTATTCACTCACGAAAGCTCATGCTCCAAAACGTCTGTTAATCTATAAGGTGCCACAGGATTCTTTTCTGCTTTTACAAAATACCTATTGATTCTCCTTTAGTTTGAGATAAGGCATGACACTCTAACAGTTCTACTCAGTAAGACTATAGCAGTAGGAATATATTACTGCTTACCTGACCAGGATGGTGACAGCAATTGTGAAATGCTCAAGGATATGAGAGAGACTACAAAGATAGAAAACACAATTGGGGATTTCAGCTATCCTCTTATTGCCGAGTATGTCACCTCAGGAAGGGAAGCAGAGATAAAATTTCTAAACACCATAAAAAACCACTACTTGGAGCAGCTTTGGAACTCACCAGAGGAGAGAGATTTCTTGATTTAATCCCAAGTGGAGCACAGGATCTTCCCCAAGAGGTAAATATAGTTGAGAACTGCTGAATGTTAAATAAATTAAATTTAACATCCTTGTGGAAGGAAAAATGCCAAAGAAACCCGCCACAGTAGCACTTAACTTCAAAAGAGGAACTACACAAAAATGAGGAAGCTGGTTAAATAGAAATTAAAAGGACAAGTCAAAAGGGCGAAGTGCCTACAAATTGCATGGAGACTATTTAAATACTTCATAAGAGGCTCAAACTGAATGTATCCCCCAAACAAAAATAATCATAATAATTATAAAAAAAGAGGACAAAAATATGCCATTATGGCTAAACAGGAAACTAATGCAGGCCATTAGAGGTAAAAAAAGCATCCGTTTATATTTGGAAGTCCAAACTGACTGACAAAATAGAAGGAAAAACTCTGGCAAGTCAAATGTAAAAGCATAATAAGGCAGGCCAATAAAGAATCTGAAAAGCAATTAGCTAGACACAAAAACTAACAGCAATTTTTAAAAATTACATCAGAAGCAGGAAATCCGCCAAATGGTCAGTGGAGCCGCTGGACAATCAAGGTGCTAAAGAGCACTCAAGGAAAACAAGGCCATTGCAGGGAAACTAAATGAATTCTTTGCAACAGCATTCACCGCAAAGGATGTGGGATAGATACTCACACTTAAGATATTCTTGTTAGGTGACAAGTTTGAGGAATGGTCCCAGATTGAGATGTCAATAGAGGAGGTTTTAGAACAAAATCACTAAATTAAACAGTAATAAATCACCAGGACCAGAAGGTATTCACCCAAAGAGTTCTGAAGGAACTCATATATGAAATTACAGAACTACTAACTCTGGTATGTAACCTATAGTTTAAATCAGCCTCTCTACAAGATGACTGGCAGATAGTTAATGAAACAGTGATTTTTTAAAAAAGGTTTCAGAGGCAAACCTGGCAAGTACAGGCTGGTAAGCCAAACTTCAGTACCAGGCAGATTGTCTGAAACTATAGTGAAGAACACAATTATCAGACACATACGCAGGGGCGGCCCTATGTTTTTTGCCGCCCCAAGCATGGCAGTCAGGCGGCTTTCAGCATCACGCCTGCGGGAGGTCCGCTGGTCCTGCGCCTTCAGCGTACCCACCGCCAAATTGCCGCCAAAACTGCATGACTGGTGGACCTACTGCAGGCATGCCACCAGAAACCACCTGCCTGCTGCCCTCACAGCGACCGGCAGGCCGTGCTTGCTGCGCTGGTGTTTGGAGCTGCCCCTGCACATACATGAACATAATATGTTGGGGAAGAGTCAGCATGACTTTTGTAAAAGAAAATCATGCCTCATCAATCTACTAGAATTTCTGAGGGGGTCAACAAGCATATGTAGTTGGACTTTCAGAAAGCTTTTGACAAGCTCCCTCCGTGAAGGCTCTTAAGCAAACTGAGCAGCCATGGGATAAGAGGGAAGGTCCTCTCATGAATCAGTAAATCAGTAAATGAATCAGGTTAAAAGATAGGAAACACAGAATAGGAATAAATGGTAATTTGTCACAATGGAGAGAGTTCCCCAAGGAGCTATGCTGAAACTTTTGCTGTTCAGCATATTCATAAGTGATCTGGGAAAGGCAGTGAACTGTAATGTGGCAATATTTGCAGATGATACAAAATTACATAAGATAACTAAGTCCAAAACTTACTGCAAAGAGTTACAACAGGATTTCCATAAACTGGTTGTCTGGGCATCAAAATGGCAGGTGAAATTTAGCACTGATAAATGCAAAGTAATGTACATTGAAAAACATAATCCCAAAAATATATACAAAATGATGTGTCTAAATTAGCAGTTACCACTCTAGAAAGATCTTGGAGTCATCATGGATAGTTCTCTCAAAACAGCAGCAGTCAAAATGTTAGCGGAATGTTAGGTAACATGTTCCGTTTTATTATCTATCCTTTTCCTATTATCAAAATTCCACTATATAGATCCCTGGTATCCCCATGCATGGAATACTGCATGCAATTCTGGTTGCCCCATCTCAAAAAAGATATATTAGAATTGGAAAAGGTAGAGACAAGGGCAACAAAAATTATTAGGGCTATGGAACAGGTTCCATATGAGGAGAGATTAAAAGACTGGGATGGCTCAGCTTAGAAAAGAGACAACTAACAAGGGACATGATAGAGGTCTATAAAATCATGAATCAGGTAGAAAAAGTAAATAACTATTTACTCCTTCACATAACACAAGAACCAGGACTCACCCAAAGAAATTAATAGGAAGCAGGTTTAAAACAAACATAAGGATGTACATTTTCATACAATTCACAATCAATCCGTGGAACTCATTGACAGGGGATGTTGAGGTTCAAAATATAACTGGATTCAAATAAGAATTAGATAAATTCATGAAGGATAGGTCCATCAATGGCTATTAGCCAAGATGGTCAGGGACAACTCTTGCTCTGGGTGTCCCTAAACCACTGACTGCCAGAATCTGGGACTGGACAACATGGGATGGGTCATTTGAAGTTGCCTTGTTCTGATCATTGCTTCCAAAGCAGCTGACACCAGCCACTGTCACAAGACAGGATACTAGGTTAGATGGACCATCAGTCTGACCCAGTACAGCCATTCTTACACTCCTAAGAGATTGTAGCCAGTACCCTGCTTGCCAAAAGAAGCTTCAACACTAGGGCAATGGACTGGTGCTATACAAGGTAAAGCAGATACATAGGAAAGAGAATCAACCCCCAGTGAGAAGTAAAAAATATTCAATAGAGAACCAGAAGAAATAATGCTGCATACGGACTTCTCTGAATTCAAAAGTGGTTATAGTTCTGTTGAATTTGATGTGAAATGTATTCCTGATTTCTTGTGAAGTAGATTTGACAGAGAAAAAGAAATGAAAAGAAAAAAAGCACATTAGTTTCAAAGAGCATTGAAGGAAAAGGAAAACCAAGGCCTCTACCACTAAAGCTTTGCATCTCATTTTCATCACATTTTTAAGAACAGCGAGAATAAAGTTTCCACTGACTTGAAACTGAAAAACACTGGATTTGGCTTCTGATTTGCCCAAGTAAGCCATTTTCAAATGCAAACAAAATAATGTAAAGCAAGAGCAACTGAAGCATGTGAGTTCCCAATTTAGTTTATTCTAGCCTGTCCTGTTTCTGATTACAATAAATTTAGGAGAAGGTGGCACAAAAATGTATTAAGTGAGAAATATGGATATAAAATGAGCAACTGGCATTTATTTAAATCTTTATTGTTCATTTGCTCACTTCTGTCCCAGAATTCAAGTTTTCGACAAGCTAGATTCGACCTCCTAGAAGAGTAGTGTTATCTAACACAAACAGAACAAACAAAAGCACTCATGCCAAACTTCAACTACAATGTGATTTTATGAAAATCCCTTTCATAAATTGGCAATCCCCCTGGAAGGGTACTTCTTTTGGAAAATTCTCTCCAGAGAAATGCTACTGATTCCTCAAGTGACACCTGGACATTTTAACGGAATGTTAATGAGATTATTTTTTAAAAGTAGCACTCTCACAAGACCTGGCTTTCCCTCCTCCTTGATCTGAATCTCCCTTAGTATGTTTGATTCTGTGTAACATACCATAGGCCAGAGCTCACCCAGGCATCTGAAAGTCAATGGCATTACTTATCTCTGGTTTTAACACAATTTTGCTTTTACTATCCATCCACAATATTGATCTAAAATTGCACTGAACATCAGCAGCTGGTATGCTTGAGAAACCAGTAGGAACACAAGAATTGCTACACTGGATTAGAGCAGTCTGGTCCAACAGATGTAGGCACTCTGGGTGAAATCCTGACCCTATTCAAGTCAATGGAAATTCTGTCATTGACTTCAATGGGGCCAGAATTTCACCCCTTATCTCTAACAATGACCAGCGCCATATTCAAAGGAAGGCACAGCACTCATCTCTTCACAAACAAATGAGAACCTGAGAATCTTTCTGCTGTAATTGCATTCTTTGGTGGGCAATTGTAAAACAAAAGGAACTGGCTGCAACCAGCTGTGGATGCTCAAAGCTTGACCATGTCTAATCCAAGTTCTATCGATATGGAATTTGACTATAAACAAAATTCTCTCATCTAATCATGGAAGGCTGCATTCAACTCCAGTGTACCTGGGCACAACTCCCATTGAAATCCATGGAGTTTTACCCTCTTGTACAAAGGATACATTTGGCCCACGGACGTTTAAACCAGCAGGCTGGGTAAAGAAGTCATGCACAACTTTTTTCTAAAGAAGTTTGATAAATTGAGGTTATAGATGTATATATTTTTCACAACTCTGAACTTCTGTACTTTGGCCAGGACTGGAAATTAAAGGATCAAAATACCGCTGTTCTGTTGAGATTTCCACCTTGGTTTTGCTGAATCAGGCAGTTCAGATAACTTTCCAAACTTTCATGGGCCTTTCTGAACTCTATTTCAGTTTGAGAGGAAAGATGGTTTGTACTTAAGGTGGCAGAGTGAGAATCAGATTCTATTCCTAGCTCTGCCAGCTCCTCTGTGACCATGGGCACTTAAATTTCTCAATTACCACATCTGTAAAATGGGAATAAGAATGCTTACTGACCACACAGGGGTATTGTGGGACTTAACTGGTGCTTGTGAGGATGCTCAGATCCAGATACGATGTGATGTACATCATAGAGGTCACTATAAATAAATAAATCAACCTCAAAATTTTGAAGTTCACCTATCACTCATTTTTTTTTATTTAAAGATGAGCTCAAGTCACAAAATGTGGACCCAGATGTAAACCACCACCAGAGTTCAGAGTTGGTTAGATCTGGGGTTTTGGTGTTTGCTTATTACAAAGATATGGGCAATTTGCAAACTGGGATCTGAATTTTGATTTCCAACACTCTCAAAATTCTGGGATGCTTAGACCCAGAGTCTTGGTTTGGACCCCATCTCTAGTTTTATTTCTCTCATAGAATTATCTAAGAATTATTAGAAAGTGCCAAATGATTGTATCAGGGCCTGGCTAACATGGCATTGTTAAAAAAATCATTGACTACAGACCACGATCTTGAATGTAGATTGGCAGCCGAAGAAGGTAGCGGTGAAGCATATACCACTATTTTTACCTATATTGCCTGTAGGCATATTGGTCTCATACAAAGTCACCTAGTTCACATTGTTTAGGTATCTGCAAAAGCTGGGTGCCTGGTGACATGAGTCATCTAGAAGCATTATCATTATCAACGAAGTGGAAGGGAACCTGTCATGGAGGAGGAATCTGACGGTACCGCAACAACAGGTAAAGACAGATGAATCATTGCAAATAAACGAGAACTATGTGGGAGTTGCCCAAGAAATCTCTTGACTGTGTTGCACATTTTTGTGAATACATCTTTAGAGAGTTCCTTGCTGATGAATCATACTTTTGCATAGCAAAACGCAACATGGTGCATCAGGTGTGTGGGAAGCAGAGTTCATAGCTTCAGAAAGCATTTTGCAGATTTCCCAGATGCTGTTTTAAGCACATGTATTTCCCACACACCTATGAGGAAGGTGAAGTGAGTCTTATGCTAGTGAAAGGCAGCAAAATTGAGTGCCACCTCAGTAAACGAAAACCTGTTTATCCACAGAACTGTCCATGGGAAGTGGCAGTCAACTTCCCTCCTACACAGCAGAGGATTGGACTAGATGACCTCCTGAGGTCCCTTCCAACCCTAATATTCTATGATTCTATGGCTCCCCATTTAGGGTTGATGAAACAGTCATTCGTTCTCTGTACCACCTTTGGCACGCGAGCCAATTTTGCCTGGCACATGGCTGCCAGCCGGGATCCCGGCTGCCAGCCCTGCTCAGTGTACGGCCAGCTGAGTGAATGGAACCCCAGGCTGGCAAAGGCTGAGTGGGGCTGCTGGCCAGGACCCCAGGCCAGCGGCAGGCGTGTCCCCCTCTCAGCTTCCCCTTCACCATGCTTGGGTTCTGCTGCTCCCAGAAGTGTGAGCCGCCACCGCCGCTGCCCTTCCACTCACTCCCATTTCCCACCTTAAATTAGAGTGAATAAAAGAAGACTCGGCACATCACTTCTGAAAGGTTGCCAACTCCTGATTTAGATGATCACTAGAGAACTGGGAGAGTCAGGCAGACAGACCATCTAAAGGAGGAAGGGGGTGGAGACCTAACTAACCTCTCACCCTTAAAGATGGTCCCCATGGAACAGGGATGAAGCTCAGTGTGAGGAAAATGTACATTACTCACACTGCATGAGAGCCTGTCCAGTTGCTAGAGCACTTCAGTCTCCAAAACTAAAGAGGACTTTTTGTGAGCACTATAACTCCCTTTCAAACAAATAAGAAAAAGAATTAAAAGTCCAGTTGGTTCCTCCCCAGACAGTGAGAGATGTCTCACTTGGTTTTATAGAACAGCTGGGCTGACTCTGCTAAATATGGATACCCAAAAGACGAAGGGTTAGGGACAATCGGCTGAAACTAGCCACTGTAGCTGCTGACCTCAAAGTATCACTTTCCCGTATGTAGGGGAAATGTAACAATTCCTGAGTAATGAAGTCAGAGTCATTTGCAAACACCTAAAAGATAATAAGGTGATAAGTAATAGGTAGCATGGATTTGTCAAGAACAAATTGTGTCAAACCAACCTAATAGTTTCTTTGACAGGGTAACAACCCTTGTAGATGGGGGGAAGCAGTAGATGTCTTGACTTTAGTAAGGATTTAGTAAGGGTTTTGATATTATCTTGCATGACTTTCTCATAAGCAAATTAGGGAAATACAACCTAGATGGACCTACTATAAGGTGGGTGCATAACTAGTTGGAAAACCATTCCCAGAAAAGAAGTTATCGCTAGTTCACAGTCAAGCTGGAAGGGCATAATGAGTGGGGTCCCACAGGGATCAGCTCTGGGTGCGATTCTGTTCAATATCTTCATCAATGATTTAGATATTGGCCTACAGAGTACACTTATAAAGTTTGAGGATGATACCAAGCTGGGAGGGGTTGCGAGTGCTTTGGAGGATAGGATTAAAAGGAAGGAGTACTGCAGGAACGGATCTGGGGGTCACAGTGAATCACAAGCTAAATATGAGTCAACAAAAGTGTAACGCTGTTACATCCCAGAATTCTATTTGCTTTTTTGCATTGGCAAGAGTGTTGTAAGCAAGACGAGAAGTAATTCTTCTATTCTACTCCATGCTAATTAGGCCTCAACTGGAGTATTGTGTCCAGTTCTGGGCAGCACATTTCAGGAAAGATGTGAACAAGTGAGAGAAAGTCCAGAGAAGAATAACAAATTTTTTTAAAGGTCTAGAAAACTACCTGTGAGGGAAGAATGAAAAAATTGGGTTGGTTTAGTCTGGAGAAAAGAAGATTGAGACGGGACATGATAATAGTTTCAAGTACATAAAAGGTTGTTACAAGGAGGAGGAAGAAAAATTGTTCTCCGTTACCTCTGAGGATAGGACAAGAAGCAATGGTCTTAAATTGCAGCAAGGGCGGTTTAGGCTGGACATGAGGAAAAACTTCCTAACTGTCAGGGTGGTTAAGCACTGGAATAAATTGCATAGGGAGGCAGTGGAGATTTTTAAGATCGGGTTAGACAAACACCTGTCAGGGATGGTCTAGATAATATTTAGTCTTGCTTGAGTGCAGAGGACTGGACTAGATGACCTCTTGAGATCCATTCCGGTCCTACAATTCTATGCTTTCCCTGGAATAGTAAGAAGGGAATCTCTAGCTTGCTGTGTATACACTGACACTACTCTTAATTCCTTACCATTGCACTAATTCTGGCACAGTTCCCTTATGGTAGTTCTACAGTAAAACCACCTACAGGTGTTTCCACCATTGTGCTATTGAGATTTACTCGGAACATTACACACAGTGGGCTGTGGTTTGAAGTAGTTATTTTGAGGAAGTTTCTCTTAAGAATTGAAGATTTTCCTGTTATTACTGCAGGGACATGACCGTCGCTTGATTACTGAGGCATTGCTAGTTTTTCCCCAAGAAAAGGGAAGTGATAGTTTGAGGTCAGAAGGGCAGCTGTTCAATACACCGGGGATTCCTCCAAGGACTTCTTCATTTTGAGTGTTACATTTAGGGCTTGTCTACATTACTCGCTGGATCAACGGGCAGCGATTTATCGCATCTAGTCTAGATGCGATAAATCGACCGAGCGCTCTCCTGTCGACTCCGGTACTCCACCAGAGCGAGAGGCGCAGGCAGAGTCGATGGGGGAGCGGCAGCTGACGACTTACCACAGTGAAGATACCGCGGTAAGAAGATCTAAGTACATCGACTTCAGCTATGTTATCCACATAGCTGAAGTTGCATAACTTACATTGATCCCCCCCACACCCTAGTGTAGACCAGGCCCTAGCTGGGACAGTCCAACCAGCTTGGGAGCCAGACCAACCATCCCAGGTAGGGAAGTCTGCACTATTGTTCCACACTGGTGCTAGTGTACTGTGGGAGTTATGAAAGATGCCAGTGCAAACAGTCTAAGAGGGCACTCATGAACACTGCAGACAGTGCTTAGAACCTGCTTCATAAGTGAGTACTCCATAACATAAGCAATGTAATTCTGTGTGAACACACGTGATTGCAGATGCAAGGAGACTCACAGGTCCTCAGTGACTTTGAAGCATTGTGAAGGCTTTTTTATGACAGTCAGGGAGCTAAACAGCTAATGAATGCAGGCATGGGCCTCAGATTAAAATCAGTGGAAGCCCCACATGTGGATCCAAGGGTAGAGTGGGATCTGATGGATGAGTGTGGCTGGATACCATGCAGAATTTTGAAAACTCAGAGGGACCTTTTTAGTTACTATATGGAGAAGCCACTATGTGCATGGCCATTTTTCATAAAGTCTGCCCAATTTCTCGAGGCTTATTTGAACCAAACCCAGTCTCAAAGCCTCTTGAGGTCTGCGCATCATTAAACTCCTACATCTTGAAGCTCCTACCCATACACATCTTTAATCTGATGCAGGGACAGGTATGCGAGTCAAGGTCTTATGACCGTGATAACACTGAGTTCATAGAATAAACTCACTGAAGTTTGTATTCAGTTCCTAGCAGAGATGGGCCTGAGCTGGAGAATTTAATTCAGTGCTGTTCCAAACCTTCCCAAAGCTAGGAGATGCTCAGATCCAGGATTTGGGCCATCCCCCCTTGGGATGAGGGAGAGGGAGGAATTGAAGTCGTGGCAATCTTTAGTTCAGCTATGTGCTTCAATAACACACCATGAAATCATCACCTATTTAGCAATGACTTAATCTTTGACTTGAAAAGGATCTTCTTTCCCAGGAGAGGGAAGCAACAGTGTCTAATCAAGGGCTGTCAATCACAGTGCAAGTGCAATTAGCCAGAGTTGCTACTGATAATAACTAATGAATCCAGAGTGGAAGATGCTTTCCATAGCAGGCTGCTGTTTGGGTTTAAAAAAACAGTTACAGATTAAATAAATAAAATAGAAGTCATCACTTCAGCTGCTGAGTTTTCACCACCTACTCACATATCCTATACAGATATACTTTGGGTTCTGTCAAATGTAAGCAAACATTCTCAGATTTTTCTAGTACATAAGGAGAGATTTAGTTCACTTCTTAGGGTGGGTGGTTTTTGTTTTTGTTTTTAAATACTAATACAGATAAGAGAGCTGTCTTGTTGAGTAGGAGATGGTTATTCATTTCCAAGGCCTTCCCCCCCCTACACCCTGCACTTCCATTCCATTTCTTCCTTGATTTTTAATATACACTCACTGCTTTATGACTGGTGCATTACACATAATCAGCATGTTGGGTGACTAGCTTCGGGTAACAGGGGAGAGGCCTTGCTTGGATTCCAGGCTTTGTGTGTATATCCTGCCCTAAACCAAAAGCTGATATTTTCCCCTTTTCTGCTCCCCATTCCCATGTGGTTGAAAGGTGCCGTGAAAACTAGAGGGTGTCCCTGTCTGCAGATGGAAGGTGTGCGCCAGCCCAGCACTGAATATCTGCTCTTAAAGGCACTAGGCTGCTGACTTAGCAGTTCACCATTCACTCTTGGACCAGAACGGGAGGAGAGTCACAGCCTGATATTCTATCGCCTCCACCCACACACTTCTGACATCACTGGCTCAGTGCCTGCAATACAGTAGCTTTCTCCTGGGTAGCTTGGACTGGGTGATAGTAAAGGCATGTGCTAACTTCTCCCATCCTTCTGAGCCAGCCTTTTTGTTGCTGGCCCCTTTCACTTGTTCTCTGCTGGAATGGTGAGAGGAAGAGCCCAGGCTCACATGCCCAGAGTTGTTCCAGATACTTTCCAGAAACAAAGAGGTAGAGGCAGCTTGGTATAAGAATAAAGGAGAAGGAATGATTTCCAGTTCTAATTCCAGCTCTGCCTCTGAATCACACTCTTGCCGGGGCGAGTCACTTAACACCTGTCTATTAGCCTCTGTGTGAAATGCGGAGGTTACCTCTCAGGGATGTTGGGAGAATTAGATAAAGTTTGTTAAATACTTTATAGACAAAGCACTAAACAGCAGTATTATAGATAAGCCAATTTGCTCAGTAGCCTTCTTTTATCATCACTTAATTGGTATATTCAATGAGAAGGAAACACACTGGTACTTTTCTATTTTAAAGGCACAGTACCATGATCCTTAAACATTATAGGTGCTGATTGACTAAATAATTACTGCATGTTATCCTCATTAGTTGAGTAGTCTGCTTGACAAGATGTTGCTTTTCTGGAAGATGATTAGCAGTATTTTTTAATGCAGAGTTTCTCTCCTATTAGCACAAATCCTCTAGAGGATATACTGAAGAATTATTTACCACAAAATGTCAAATGCTAGCATTACAGGAGCCCTGCAAAGTATTCCAGCCTTATCTGTGTTAGACAGCTTGTGACTCTGGACTTCCATGGTGTCCTAGTTACTCTCATATGCAGTCTCATACTGCAGCACTATATCAGTTCAAAATGTATCTGTCTTAAAAAAAACAAAACAGAATATTTATTCCCAGCCACCTCTGTGCTCCCTGCTGTACATTTCAATTGAACATTATAACAGCAAATAAATTAAGTAACAGGCACATCTACACTTCAGAATTTCCCACAGGGTAGCTTTACTGGAAAATCTGGCCTAGGTGCTACATAACATAATGTTGCCAGATTACACATCACTAATAAAAACAGCTGGAAATCAGACAGCAGCTATAATAACCCTTGAGATGCCACAGCCACAATTTACAAGCAATACCTGTTGTTATTTAACCCCTATTGCCACTTGTTCTACATTATTTTTCCCTCTGTTAATCATAGAGTTCTTTTATTATAGTCTATGCACTGGCAAGGGAGAAAAACTTGCCAGAGAGAGAGACAGAGAGAGACTAGATCTGAGCTTTATATAGCTCCTAGCCCCCTCATACTTCAGGGCAGTTGGCCACATTCTCCCACTCACAGTTAAAAGTACAGTAAAAACAAAGAACTGCAAAAAACTAAGTCAAAAGTGAGCTATGTAAGTTGGTACACAGCACGACATCCAACCCTGAGGCAGAATTGTCAGGACACAGCTACTAGCAAAATGCAGGTTTGCAAAAATGCTTAAAAAAAAATAAATTACCTGACTGTGCCAAAGTCTAATCCCTTCCTCCACTCTTACGGAATACCCACAGCCTTCCACCACTGTCTCCCCATCCTGGGGGAGTAACTGCAGAATGTCACATGATTGTCCAACATGTCTGAGAGGCATTGGGAACAGGTTAATGACTAGTAGTGATGCCATCATGGTGAGGGATGTTGGTGTACAGGAAGGTGACAGGGTGCTCTGGGGGACATTATTGATGTTGTGGAGTTTCTGGAGGAAGTCGGTAGTGTCTTGCAGGAAATCAGTCCTTTGTGTGGTGATTGGTTTGAAGATGGTTTCTAGGAGTCCCAGTATTCCTTTAGTACATGTAATGCCTGATCTAACTGAAAACTAACACCAGCACAGCTACATCTCTCAGGGGTGTGAAAAATCCCTGAGATATGTATCTGCATCAACCATGCCTGCACTAGATCAACAGAAGAATTCTTCTATCAACCTAGCTACTCCATCTCGAGGGGGTGGATTAACTACAGTGATGAGACAACTATAGCATTTTAAGTGTAGGCCTAGCCTTAGAATAAACTCACACAGAAAAATGATAAAAGTCAAAAACATCACATCACCTAGTGAAATAGTGTTTCCTAATATCCAACCTAGACCTCCCACACTGCAACTTGAGACCATTACTCCTTGTTCTGTCATCTGCCAGCCATCACTGAGAACAGCCGAGCTCCATCCCCTTTGGAACCCCGCTTCAGGTAGTTGAAGACTGCTATCAAATCCCCTCTCATTCTTTTCTTCTGCAAACTAAATAACCCCAGTTCCCGCAGCCTCACCTCGTAAATCATGTGCCCCAGCCCCCTAATCATTTTTGTTGCCCTCCACTGGACTCTCCCCAATTTGTCCACATCCCTTCTGTGGTGGGGGGACCAAAACTGGACGCAGTACTCCAGAAGTGGCCTCACCAGTGTCGAATAGAGGGGAATAATCACTTCCCTCAATCTGCTGGCAATGCTCGTACTAATACAGCCCAATGCGCCATTGGCCTTCATGGCAACAAGGGCACACTGCTGACTCATATCCAGCTTCTCATCCACTGTAATCCCCAGGTCCTTTTCTGCAGAACTGCTGCTTAGCCAGTTGGTCCTCAGCCTGTAGCAGTGCATGGGATTCTTCCTTCCTAACTGCAGGACTCTGCACTTGTCCCTGTTGAACCTCATCAGATTTCCTTTGGCCCAATCCTCCAATTTGTCTCATGTTACCTTGGATGTATTCTACATGAAGAGGATTTTAAAAAAATACTTGCATATAATGCCTGTTGATTAACCAACAGTTTTCCTCTTAAGTCACTATTAATAAGCAAAGAACAGCTCTTACTCATCACAAAAGGATAATAGCACTTTACCATCAAATGTCACATGCCCATAACAATAAATCAGAGCTGATCAGAAGCAATGTTTGATGTGTGCATAGAGGGGGAGAGGAGCTCAGCTATCAGCTGAATGAGCGTGTAGAAATGTGTTAGATGCTGGACAAGGCATGTTCATCTTACAGATTCGTGATGGGCAATGACATCGTTTTTTGCTAGGCATTAAGATCCCATTAGCTGGTGAGTCATATGCTATCAGCTGCAGAAATATTACTTTGTTCCTGCTCTACTGCAAACCAGGCAAATTGAAACCTGTAGCGTGAAGCTTCAAATTTCTTTATTTGGAGTCTTTCTTGTCCTAAGCATTAGCCCCGTTTTCTGCTTTGGCCGTGTCGCTTCTCCATTGTTCTCATTATCTCAAATTCTGCTATGAAAAAAAGAAGCGGCTAGTTAAAAATATCTACCTTCCAGATTCATTCCAGCTTCAATCATATTATGCAGGTGCCAGGTGAGTTAAAAATTTCCCATTCAACCTACTTTAGAAAAAACAAAACTGTAATTAAAATAAATGTATCGAAAGGTGGGAGCGAATGGAGGAGGCAGATCATTTCATGTAATGTAATTAGGAAAGCCATCTTTTCTTTCCAGCATCAGGACTAAAGGGATACAGTAGCATAGGGTTAAGTTGGGATTCTGCTGAAGGTGCCATGTTTAAATAGAGTAGCAATCAGCTGGGGACACTAGATCCCATTGTACTTTTCAGAACATTGCCGAACTCTGTAGCCTAATAGGTAAGTGATTGGGCTGGCATGCCAAAGGCTGTCCTTTCAGCTCCTATTAATGATTAGGTGCTCGGATACTAAAGTGGTAGTTGTAGTGTAAGAACCTGAATAAGAAAGAAAGGGGCAAATTCCAATTCTGGTAACAACATTTTACCTGCCCAGCTCCAGGGTTCCACTTGAGTTGTATACAGCATGCTATGCTTTGTTTCTTGTAGGCCGATCAGCTACCAGACAGCAACTTCTTTGAGTCACTATGGCTTTGAACAACACCAAAATCTTTGGGCCTGTCTACGCCAGAGGGAAAACATTTAACTGTTTTTCAAAATGGTTAGAGCTACAGTGCAAACTCAGTCTTTAGTGATCTGACCTGTTTTTAGCACACTGGCTTCAAGATCAAGATGGGCTGAAGAGGCTGATGGTCTTGAAACCAAGAACAGGCCTGGCTGTCTTAAACCAATTTTATAACCATTTATAAAAATTTCTTCAGTATAAAACAGGACCATAGAACTGAAAGACTTGATAGCCCATTGCAATCCCCAGAGATACCTACTTCCAGCGCCAAAACCTAAAGTTGCTCTCTCCTGCATCTGGAGAAGGAATAGGGGAGGAAAACCTATTGTGGTTATGATTTATTATCACAGTGAAGCAGAGCAAGGTGTCAGCATATTTAGCATCTAGCTGACTCGGACACTGCTTTGGAGTTCTGTATTTGGGCAAATAAGCATAAGAGTTGGGCAGGAGGGAGAAAACACGGGCTACCTTTAACTCAGTGTGAAGCCCATGACATTGATTTGTGAGTGGCCTGTTCATCAGCTCACCATTTGCTTCCTAGTATGACTGTAGGCAGAGGTGACATGTGGGAGGGGCATGTGGGGTCATGTGCCCTTCCAGATTTCTTTCAGAGTTTATATGCCCTACCCTGAACCCTACTGCATACAGCCAGAACCTTTAAATCAGATTTCAGCATGGCAGCCGTGTTAGTCTGTATCAGCAAAAACAACAAGGAGTACTTGTGGTACCTTAGAGACTAACACATTTATTTGGGCATAAGCTTTCGTGGGCTAAAACCTACTTCATCAGAAGCATGAAGTGGAAAAAAACAGTAGGCAGGTAAATATACACAGTACATGAAAAGATGAGAGTTGTCTTACCAAGCAGAGGAACATTCAGGGGGGCTCAGGCTACAGCCCCGCACGGCGGGAGGGGGCTTGGGGAGGGAGTACCATTTCCACCCTGACTCACCTCTTTTTGTCTGGGTTAGGGGGTAGAGGTGCATAAAGAAAAATTGTAACTCCTGGGGAGGCTCAGCTCAAAAAGTGTGCCCCTTCCCACTATCAACAGTCATGCCTGGTCTCTGATTGTGTAGGTCATTTGCTTCTCATTACTGGCTCTTTCAAAGCCTGTGTTTTTGTGGCTTCCCTCATTTTCTTTTTTAAAAGTACAAAGTTGCCTTGATCTGGAAAGACAATAGCATGTTTGACAAGATCTATATCTTGTTTGGCTCAGCTGCAAGCCTGCCCACGCACCATTTAGGTATGGAGCACCTAATCTCTTCTCTGCTTTGAAATGGAAAGATGAATCTGTTTCTTTTAACACCGCTATTTGCTATGCTGAAGAATATAATTAAGGCCTTGGCTACACTGGAGAGTTGCAGTGCTGGTGGTGGGTTTACAGCGCTGCAACTTACTCACCGTCCACACTTGCAAGGCACATACAGCGCTGCATCTCCCCAGGGCTGACGCTTCCATTTAGGCAGCCTAGGCAATCGCCTAGGGTGCCAGCATTCTTGGTGGGCGGCGTTTTGCCAGAGGGGGTGGCAGGCGGCTTCGGATGGTCAGCTGCTCGCGTGGCTCCGGTGGACCTCCCACAGGCACGACTGCGGCAGCTCCACCGGAGCCGTGGGACCAGCGTGCGGGGCGGCAAAATTGCCATGTGCCTAGGGCGCTAAAACCCCTAGCGCCGGTCCTGCATCTCCCTGGCTGTAGCACTGGCTGTACTCCTGCTCTGCCTCGGGTATAAGGATTGCAGCGCGGGTGATGCAGCACTGCTCTGCAAGCGTGGCCACCAAAAGCACTGT
The DNA here is from genome assembly GCF_025201925.1 of Gopherus flavomarginatus. Taxonomy (NCBI): domain Eukaryota; kingdom Metazoa; phylum Chordata; order Testudines; family Testudinidae; genus Gopherus; species Gopherus flavomarginatus. Next base: position 131,439,005 of record NC_066622.1, read on the forward strand.
AATTAGCCTCCGAGGCATTCGGAGGTATCCCAGAATGCCTGTTCAGCCATTCTGCTGTTTTGTTGTGAACTCCAGGCTCCCGGAGCTGCTTATCTAAAAAACAAACACAGCTCGTTTGCTGATACAGAAGCAGGCAGGGGAATTTCTTTGGAATGTTCACAGCTTGATAGTGTTTGCTTGAGGAGAGAAGCAACACGGCAGGGGGAGGGGGGAGTCCGTTTTGGAGCAGGTGCTTATCTAGTCTGAAAGCTATTTGCATTTAGTGAATGGGAGTACGTCTACACTACAGGATAAATTCGAATTAGCTTAAACCGATTTTATAAAACAGATATTATAAAGTCGATTGTGCGCGTCCACACTAGGCACATTAATTTGGTGGCGTGCGTCCGTGGTCCGAGGCTAATGTCGATTGCTGGAGCGGTGCACTCTGGGTAGCTACTGTAAAAGAATGAGGCCAATAATGTCAATTTGCGTCCACACTAACCCTAAATCAATATAGTAATATCGATTTTAGCATTACTCCTCTCGTTTTGTAGGAGTACAGAAATTGATTTAAAGAGCCCTTTAAATCGATATAAAGAGCAGTGTAGTGTGGACGGGTGCAGCGTAAAATCGATTTAACGCTATTAAAATCAGTTTAACAGCGTAGTGTGGACCAGACCTACGAGAGGGGTAGGGGAAGGGGTGGAAACTTTTAAAAGATTGAAGGTTGGTGCTGTGTATCTTCCAGTCCTTAGAACTTGCGAGGCAGGGAGCTGACACAGTGTCACCTCCAAAAATCCACTCTCTCTGTCTCCCCCACGCTCCCTGTCACACTCCACCCCACCCCCCCCCTTTTGAAAAGCACATTGCAGCCACTTGAACGCTGGGATAGCTGCCCATAATGCATCACTCCCAAGAGCGCTGCAAATGCTGCAAATGTGGCCACACTGCAGTGGTGGTAGCTGTCAGTGTGGCCACACTGCAGCGCTTTCCCTACACAGCTGTACGAAGACAGCTTTAACTCCCAGTGCTGTACAGCTGTAAGTGTAGCCGTGGCCTTTGAGACTATTTCAACTGACAAGTGCTTATAGAATGAGCATTCACTTGACAAGATTGGGTTACCCAGGAATGAATTTTTTAGCCATTTAAAATCTGAGATAAACTATCACATTGGTGGGAAATTTTATTGATTCAGTAAGAATCCATTTGAAATAAATTTAGGTAAACTATGCTCAGCACAGAGGACCATATTATTATAGTGAGCTTAACGATTGCCAGTAGGGTGACCAGATGTCCCAATATTAGGGGCTTTGCCTTATATATGCAATGCAACTACACCTCTTTCCCCCTTACCCCCAAGGGTTCTGATTTTTCACACTTGTTATCTGATTACCCTAATTGCCACTGTGTTATTAAGACAGACCATCCATTTCCTGCTACAGCTATTCAGGTTTCTCCCATTACCAGGTAAGATAATTGTAATATGCACCTGCGTGGGCTTTCTTTTAAGACTATTTGAAAGCTGCAGCTGTTGCAAATGACGGCTGCCCACCTCCGCAATATCTGTGCATGGGAATCAACAGCACAGGGCTTCCAGGAACCGCACTGCTCTAACCCAACAGGATCAAGTTGTTGTTGTTTTTTGTTTTTTTTAAGAGTCAAGTAAATAACTCACAACAAATAATTTATTCAGTGACATCAGACTCTTTTCTTGCACCTGTTGTATCCTGGGCAAATTGAGAGTTCCTCAAATTTCATATCCTTTTAATTTTTATTCTGTGTTTTAATTGCCAATGTTCAAAATTCAGCCTGTGTTGCTTTGCTGAGAGTGATCAAGCAATTCAGACAGTATTGTTTCTGTTCTCTGATTGGATGAACTCATAAGCACTTCTGGAACACATACTTGCATGAACAAATCTAAAGCTTGGTTCCCTAATAACTTGCACAAGTAATTTATGTTCATTTTCTGTGCATATGTCTGCCAGTAAAATCCCATTGCTCTAGGGGGGCATGAACAGGGCTGAAAAGAAGCCATGTAGCAATTTAGAGTGATAGTTGTGGGAAATCAAATTGTTTTGTTGCACATATAAAGCCTTTAATAGTCTTGGAGCGGTTCTGTAAGTGCCCTAACCACCTTCTAACCCACTAGGACTATTAAAATCAATATGACCACCTGAAAATTCAGTCTAGATTGAGCAGGACCTATTGAAGGTTTAGGCTCAAGCAGAATTATGGTACTTCCTCCCTCACTGTGTCTGTCAAAATCCTTCGGAGGCTGTTTGCCAAATTCACAAGTTCTTCCCCAGCCTCAGGTACAAGTACTGCTGTGCAGTACCACTACCAAGCCAGGTGCTGGCTCTGTCATTATATACAGTCCCTAAATGTTATGGCTCTGGGCACTGGGCAAACCCTTAAGTCATAGATATATCCTTCAGCTCAACTCTTAATGGGACATATATGTCCTCAGCGACATACTTGGCTGGTGTAAACTTTGCTCCAATTGCCAAATATGACCTGCTGTGGCCATTACACTGGTTCTGAAGGAGAATTGGATGCTCACATGTCAGTTCCCAGTACTTCCAGTTCACTGCTAGTGCAGTATCAGAGGGATAGCCATGTTAGTCTGGATCTGTAAAAGCAGCAAAGAGTCCTGTGGCACCTTATAGATTAACAGATGTTTTGGAGCATGAGCTTTCGTGGGTGCATCTGACGAAGTGGGTATTCACCCACGAAAGCTCATGCTCCAAAACGCCTGTTAGTTTATAAGGTGCCACAGGATTCTTTGCTGCTAGTGCAGAGCAACTAAGCTGGTTTCTGAGCTCTGGGAACCCATCAAGCTGGTACCTACGCAAGAGGATGATGGGTATATATTGGTACTACCAAATGGACAGAGACAGATAAAAATATCTACAAGTAGCATTAACACAGGATGTCGAAAGCTTGCATCAGGTAAACATCAGCGGGCTTCCATAAAAACTCATTTAAACCCATGTTCTTTAAAAATTGAAAAAAACAACAATCTTTCTAGGCCTATATTCTTTGACATTGTCTCTACTTGTGGAAAGTTTTTTTGGTGACTTATCCACAACCCATTCTCCACCCCTCTTCACATGAGCTGTCAGCCACTGGAGTTCTGAGCAACCCTCTATGATGCATATAATGAATGTGACAAGACTTTGCAGTGTCACCTTAACTTCCCACATTGTCCTTCCCACCGGGCATGGAGTTCAGGGAGTCAGAAAGGAACCAACCACCCACTGCCATATTTCATCTGAGCAGCTGCAACCTGAGTTGAATCAGAGGCTTTTGAAATTCAGGGACCTTTTGTTGAGTTTGCTCTAATGCGATGCGCTAGATGGGCTAGACGTCCTAGGTATCATTAACACAGAATTAATTCAAAATGTAGAGCTTAGATAAAAGCAGAGTCCAAGAAGGGCTAATCGGTGCCTGGCAGCCCACACTATAATCACATGCCGATTACTTTGTTAGTCATCTCTTCATCAGTGCTCTCAGCCCACTCCCTGCTCCTTCTGCAGTAAACTTTAACCACAGAAATACTGAACTGGAGACACTCGCTGAGCATAACAAGTTATAGAGATGGAGAAGTCTAAGGTCTTCCACCTCAGGTGCTGGAGATAGTTATAGGGCCAGAGGGAAGAAGCCAACTATGTAAGTAGCACTTTAACAGGAGCACTTTGTTTAAAAATTGTTTTAAATAAACCCAAGTGTAGACTTTGCTGCATTTGTGTAACTGTTTTTATCTCTTTGGCATCTAAACATAGCATCTGGTCTCGTCCAATAAATGTAATTGAAAACAAGCAAATACAAAAATACGAGTCACTCGCAGGGATGGCTCAGTAAAATTACAGCCCTTCATCTGCCATGCATTTTCCTTTCTCTGATGTGGTGATTGTTAGTTAAAAGACAAACAAGCAAGTAACAGACTAGCAATACAGCACTGTGTACTTTCAGTGAAGGGACTAAGTTCTTTATATACCTTACTCAATTAAACTGCACACCAACTCTACATGGCATGATTGTTGCCATTAAAATGACAGCATTTGCCAAGTTGCCATTGAATGGTATCGGAGACACCAGTTTTCTCCTATACTTAGGGTAGTAACTAACAACTGTTGGAAAACATTGCTATTTCAATACAACAGTGTCATGCTCAATGTACAGCTGGTGAAACCAAGGCATAAAAGAGGTGACAAGACTTGTCTAAAGTCACACAGGAAAGTTGTGGTAGAGCTGTGAATACTGTAGGACTTAGAGCTCCTGACTCCCAGTGCTGTGCGTTGCCCACATGACCATTCTTCTCCCACCTCAGGATCTGGGAGAACAAAGACAAGAAAGTGCTACAGGCACAGCTTAGAGATCTCTCCCCACCAGTTCTCGGATGTTCCGCACAGAGATGGGACACAGAGAGAGAGGCAGTTTCACAGGCCCTAGACCACATAGGAATATGACCCTGTGAATATCTTGGTCCTAAGTGGAGGTGAAGGCACCTAACACTGATGTTATGAGATCATCCTTGCCTATTAGCATTATGCACTTGCAGAAGCTTCCAACTGGCGTTCAAAACATAGCCCCACGTATGGTAATGAACAGCAGTCCAGTTAAAAGGTGATGATGGCATAACTGAGGTAATGTTTGCGTCAGAGGATGGGTTGCAGTCTCCTGGCCCGCTGTAGCCAGAGGTACTTCCCTCCATCTTTTGTGCCACTGTCTCATCTCCTCCTCCAAAGCTCCATTGCTGCATCTCTCTCAAACTTTTATTTCCTTCCACTACTCTACATTCTGCCCACTTTTGTCCTTTGTCCTGCCCTTCATCCACTCACGGCTCAGTGTCTCTCTTCATGCCAACCCCTTTGCCTGGAACAGCCTCCCATTTCCAATGCATGGAGACCTCCCATCTCCCACTCACCATCACCTGCTCATGTGTCACATAAAACAAACAAACAGATGCAAATGATCCAAGAACATAAACCAAGGAGAGATTAATGCCAAACCTGACAAGCACCCACCATCTGGATAGTGTTTCATACACAACTGTCATGCAGCTTGACACTTACATGCCAATGTGATAGACAAATCCACAGACAGGTAGATGTGTGTACCCACACTATCTTGCACAGCAGAGCCAGGGCAAAACTCAAAGGAGCACTGTCCATTTTTGTATGTTGTTCTTATATCAGACACTGTTGTATAATGAATGTTCCCAAGCTGGCACTTGAGATGGCACAGCTGCATTCCAAACCATGGAACCAATGCCTCAAGTATTGAGGACATCACCCTTGAAGCACAGTGCAAGCCTATGGGGCTGCACAAAAGGAGAGTGCACAAAAGTCTCTAAACCATAAAGGCCTCATTTTATTAAGCGGTAAACGTGGTCACCCTAGGACACATTAACTTCTGGTCTAGCAAGACGCTAGCTTCCCCCCCCATCATTGGCAGTAAACGCACTTCACTGTCTTTGCATTTCATGGCCTCCACGGTGGAATGACTGTCATTTTGGAGCAGGAGGGATATATAGGCACCAGGTCAGAAATGATCTAATCCAGCATGTTCAGATCTAACATAAGATTCCTTCCAGCCCCTGCCCATCCACCCACAATTAAAATGGGGGCGTTGTGAAGAGTTACAATTCTCGGGTGGATGGCTTCAGACAAGTAAAGCACTATTTGGAACGTTGTACTTTTGAGGAGTGGGCACTAACCCCTAACCACATCAGCAGAGATTGCTTAATGGGGGAAATCAGTTTGGTTGCACAGTGGTTTGGTGCAATAGCCTGTCACCCTAGAGACTTGACTACAATCCCAATTTAGATCACCCCTGCAATGAAGTTAGATAGGCTATCCTGTATTTGGGCAGATCAAACACATTGCATGACCCAGTAAACTTTGTTCAGGCAGAGTCCGAGAGAAAAATAGCACAGTGCCTGAGAGTCAGGATTAAGAGGAATTGACCAGATCTCAATAGGAATTGTTTGAACATACCACACTTACTATATCTGCCTCAAGCCACGTTTTCATGAGCACTAAATTCACTCATTTTAAATACATGAAATGTATAAATGAATTTGTGAAATGTAAGAAGGCAAAGTTTAAACAATTATTTTCTTTTACTGTCACATATGTCAACATCAGAGCCTCCTTCTTGGGTTACAGTTCTCACCTCAGCTTTGTACCATATGTATTACAGCTTGACTCACACGGAGAGGTCTAGTCTTTTCTTCAATGCATGGAGGAGTTGTGGTAGGTGAATAATTGCCCACACAGTGAGAGAACAGTAGGTTCCAATACGCCTTCCATCACTGCATGTTACAATCTCATAGTCCAAAGCAATGTCATCATGAAAGTTGCAGTTAGTATCTACCTTCCCATGTATTCAGCAAGAGATATAGAACAAGGCTGGGATTCTCAAAAACACATAGGCGACTTGGGAGCACAAGCCCTCCCCCTCAATGGGGTTCATGTTCCTAAGCCACATAGGCACTTGAAAATATCATACAGACATTCAGAAGTGTTAGTGATTTTAAGTGGCTCAGTTTTGGGGTAATCACCTTGACACACATTAAAAGGGCTGGATTTTCAACACATTCTGCAAATCAGGTTCCTTTAAGAGATCTCAGTTAATTATCCACAAAACAAAGGCACATAAAATCACTCAAAATGTCTTTTACTGTGACTATAAGCCGAACATCAAGGAGTCATACCCATCAGTGAACTGATCTAGTTTGCTAATGGCATGTTTCTTTTTAAGTGTTGTGTTGAGGACACATACTTGGAACACAATTATAAAGCTGTGGGAATAAAGGATTTGGTTTTGGTCAAAAAAAAATCACTAGTCATCTTGTAAATCCTTGGCTGTATTTATCAAATGATATTATTGATACATACGTAGAATGAACTACACTTCTACCTTGAAATAATGTGGTCCTCGGGAGCCAAAAAATCTCACCGCCTTATAGGTGAGACCGTGTTATATCGGGACTGGACCAGCTTCCCCGGCAGTGATTTAAAGGGCCCGGGGCTCCCCGCAGTGGCTGGAGCCTCTGGCCCTTTAAATCACCACCTGAACCTGGCTGCCAGCGCCCTGGCAGGGATTTAAAAGGCCTGGTACTCCACATGAATTCATAGATTCTAAGACTGGAAGGGACCTCAAGAGGTCATAGAGTCCAGTCCCCTGCCCTCATGGCAGGACCAAATACTGCCTAGATCATCTCGAATAGACATTTATCTAACCTACTCTTAAATATCTCCACAGATGGAGATTCCACAGTCTCTCTAGGCAATTTATTCCAGTGTTTAACTACCCTGACAGTTAGGAACTTTTTCCTAATGTCCAACCTAAACCTCCCTTGCTGCAGTTTAAGCCCATTGCTTCTTTTTCTATCATTAGAGGCTAAGGTGAACAAGTTTTCTCCCTCCTCCTGATGACACCCTTTTAGATACCTAAGAACTGCTATCATGTCCCCTCTCAGTCTTCTCTTTTCCAAACTAAACAAACCCCATTCTTTCAGCCTTCCTTCATAGGTCATGTTCTCAAGACCTTTAATCATTCTTGTTGCTCTTCTCTGGACTCTCTCCAATTTCTCCACATCTTTCTTGAAATGCGATGCCCAGAACTGGACACAATACTCCAGTTGAGGCCTAACCCGTGAAGAGTAGAGTAGAAGAATGACTTCTCCTGTCCTGCTCACAACACACCTGTTAATGAATCCCAGAATCACGTTTGCTTTTTTTTGCAACAGCATCACAATGTTGACTCATATTTAGCTTGTGGTCCACCATTCGGATAGAATGTGGTAAAGCAGCAGGGCTCAGATGGTGCTTTAAAGGGCCCGGAGCTCCCCGCTGCTTTACTGCATTTTATCCGAATTCGTGTTATATTGGGTCGCGTTCTATCGGGGTAAAGGTGTATTAACTTATCTCCAGGGTCCAGACTGACACCCCTAACTCTGGAGATAAATTCCTGCTGTATTCAAAGGTTGTCCAAGCAGGTAGGAAGATTGTATGTGGCAGCTGGCAGAGAGCAAAATAATGATTTCAGCTAGGCTTTGTGGTCAGCATGAACCAGAGATCAACATCATGCTTCATTATACAGCCTCATCCATCAGAATCTTCTTCTCTTCATTGCCCAGTGGTGTTGTCTTCGGAGTCCATTAAGATACAGGATTCCTACCGGGATCTATCCTGTCAACCGAGCTGGAACTTTGCTTGAAGAAAAAAAAATGATGTGTCTCAATAGCACTTTCTTGATTAGCTAATTGATTTAAAAAAATAATAATGCTCAAACACCCAGAAGCCTAATTATCCACAGCTTCTCATTTGTACTCGTTAAATTCCCAGCTGCTTTACAAAGTGACAGGCTACTGCATTAAGACTCCAAATGAAAGTGTGCAGGGAAAACCTCCAATTTATTCCATAGAGAAAAACAGACATTCAGTAAAATCAAAATGCTGCCTCAGTATTTGGTGGATGCCACTTTCACATGAAATAATATTCAGGGACTGAGAAGCAAACAAGCAAAACATGTATTTTCCCCCCACTTTCAGCTGGGCAGCAAAGCTGTTAATTTGTGGATAGCCCCTACCTTAACTACCCATTAGAATTCCATGATGTGCCAAGTCTTGTTGGTTAGTTTTGTGGCACTGAAGTGTACCTGAAAAATGAAGAGTTGTAAATCCAAGCAATTAAAGTAACAGCTGGTGTTCTGTGGGGGATTTGTCTCTCTCTCTCTCTCAGGCTCTGGGCAATATTAAGTGGTATTGAAATGGCACCATTCTTCTGTAATCCATCTAGCTGGGATCCTATCTATCTCAACAAGAGCCTTTTGAGGTCTGAAATGTTTGTATAGCAGCAGTCATATTTCATTGGCTTTCATGTGTGTGGAAATCAATGAAAGTTTGTCAGCTATAACAGCAAGGTGCTTTAGCTTCCTTAAAAACGGACTTGCAGCTACATTTTGGGGTTTCTAGTACATTACTATCCCACAAACCATGATCACAGACATGTAGACAGAATGTTCAGCAATGGAATTTGTTCAGGAATGGGATCATCAGCACATCAAAAAGCACAAGACTATACCATTTCAGAGAAAGGAGAATGTGAATAGTTTTGCTGTAGTAGCAGGTTATTAATTTCTGGGGCCAGTCACTAGAAGGAGACACACCAACAATGTTCATATGGAATACGGTGACACATAGCGTGAGTTATTCAGTCTACATGACAATTCCTTGGCCTCTCTACTGAGATTGCCAATGAGACTGTTTCTTATGATGATGGATTTCTTGTGATGCAGACTGAGACCCATTTACTTCTTTCATGTACGCCACTGAAGACCCCTCAGAGTAAAACATGCACTTCAACTCCTGAGCAGGTCTCATGCCAGTGCAAAATTTCTATTTCCACCCATAGGCCCTTTTGTAGGAAAGAACCAGGGGAGATAAATACAGAACCTACAAAATGCTGTATATGAAGCAGTGATCAATGAGAAAACTCAACCTATGGGCAACACTAGTGCTTGGAATGGACTCAAAACAGTGAGTGAAAGGGACATTTAATTCATGTCAACAAACAAGGAAACAGGTACTTCTAGGTGAAACTAGCAGAGAACAGTCATTCATGTCATCCCTTTTTATATAAGGGATTCAGAAGATAAAAAATGGGCTACAATATCAACTGACAGCCCTTGATTTATTAAAACTCTCTATATATTTAAATTTAAGAATTGTGTCTACCAAGGAAATGTGTTAATAGGTGGTAGACCTGCGGAAAGTGATCACAATCAAGTACAGGTGGTTGAAAAATACTAATAATTTTTCATGGAAAATGTTGAATTTTTTTTTGTTTCCCCCCCAAAAAAATGTCTCAAATGATTCAATAAAAAACCCAAAAAGCAATTTTTTTCTAATTTCTAGTTTTCCACCAGAAACCAAATGTTCAAGCAAGATGAACATTCTCTGAAAACACTGTTTTGATTGAAAAACAATCCCGCCTAAAAATGTTTCAGTGAAAACATTTTGACTAGCTCTATAGCCAACCTAAAAGCCTCAAAAGTAATATCAGTTTGCATTTTATTACAAATGTGCAAAGACATAAGAACGTCCATACTGGGTCAGACCAAAGATCCATCTAACTCAGTATCCTGTCTTCTGACAGTGGACAGTGCCAGGTGCCCCAGAAGGAATGAACAGAACAGGTAATCAAATGATCCACCCCCTGTTGCCCATTCCCAGCTTCTGGCAAAAGACGGTGTGACAATGAACACCTGACAAGTTTAACAACTCAGAATTCAAGAAGTGATTCTGTTTCCAAACAAAATTCTCAAGATTTCCATAGTGTCAAATTTTGAAATTCAAGAGTTCAAATTTGGCCAGAAGATCATTTTTCTCAGTCTGCTGAAACTTTCAAATCTGGCATGTTTTATTATTTATATTACCATAGCATATGGACCAGAACCTCATGATGCTAGACACTGTACAAAACAGGACAAGACAGTCCCTGCCCCAAGGAACTTACAAGACAACAGGTGGTTACAAAGAGGCGGGAGGAAGCAAAAGAAGCAATGAGACCATATTGGTCAGCCTGATGATAGGCAGTAATCTCAGCACAGCAGGTGCGTAACTGTTGTCAAGTTTATTGTAGGCATCATGGCAGAAGAGAATGTTATGGAACGATCAGAAGAACATTGAGCCCCAACTGCTATCAAAGCCCCATTGTGCTAGGCACTCGACAAACACAAAAGTAAAAGACCATCGCTGCCCTGAAGATTTTACAACCTGTATAGACAGGAGAGACAAAGGGTGGGAAGAAGGAAGTATTATCCCATTCCGTACCAAACAGAGGCACAGAGTTGCTGATGCATGCAATTTCAAGCCCAGTAACTGGCTCCAGCAGGGCACAAAATCCTATCTCACACTGATGAGAAGTTCCAGCCGTTGAAATTTCTAATCCTGCCCAGGGGAAAAGTCCTCTCTTTTGGGGAAGAGCAGCCAGTCAAGGATGCTGAAGGCAGGAAAAACTCTCCCCCACCCCTCAGGAGCTTAGAGGAGGTTTTGGAGAGGGGAGGGTAAAGAAGAGGCAGCTGACACCCCACTGTCACAAGAGGAGAAAGGGGAGCAGAAAGGGCCCAGCCACTTCCTCCTCCCTCCATCCTTCCTGTGAACCATGGGTCAATCTGCTCCTCCATCCCTGCAACATTAGGCACAGGAAAGGGAGGAGATGTGATGAATCCTTAAAGCTACCCCCTCCCCAGCTCTGGGAAGAGGGAGGACCCTGCTGCAGCCACCCAAGACCTGGGGGAAGGAGGTGAAGATCCTCTGCAGCTGCAGGAGACAGGTTGGGCTGAGGGGCCAGAACAGATGTGGGGGTGCATAAATAATTGCTGGGCTAGGGGATAAGCAGATGTAGGGTTGGGGGGGCATAATTAGAATTTTTGGGTTTGGGGAAGCTCTGCACCATAAGGCAGCCAGCGAGAGCTCCTGCAGCAGGTGCAAGGGTCACCTTGCTCTATTTATTTGGGAGCCTGGACAACACTAAATGTCACACACTTTTTAGGGGTGGGCAGGGAGAGCTCAAAAAGCAAAAGACAGATCTTTTAAACTTAAAAATCAGAGGTAAGGCCACGAGAGGAATCCAGATTTCCAGAGACCCAATCCAGTGCCTTGGTCGCTGACCACCCTTCCGTGCCCACGTTTTGGTTAGACTTTGTCAACCTGTCATTTTTGTCCTGCAGTTGATGCGATTGAAAAACAAACAAATTAAATACTTTGTTGAAAAAAATCCAGTTAAAAAAAAACACAGAAGGGGCCTTAAGCAAATGGCTCAGGCCCATGCTTAAAAAAAAATAAATACAAAGCCTAATGTGGATGTAAGTCTAGAATTTTGCAAAACTTTTGCTTCAAGCCCAAAATCATGGAAAATGTCCCTATTTGTCTTAGTACAAACTTGAAGTTCAACCCAGATTCATCAAGGATCCCTATGATTTGCTGCCCTTTCTAGCTAACCTGAGCCGAACATATGGTTTGTGATTAAACCAAGTGAAACGTGTTAGTTTTGCTTTGGATTCGAACAGAACTCAGATGAATACTCAAGAGGCACAAGCCCATGGGAATTTAAACCCAAGAAAGCATTCACAGAAGCCTCTGTGGATCAGACCCGCTGTTTTGCACAGCTTTAGTCATTTGGTAGTTTGGGAGCAATACAATTAGATTCAAGGATTCAATTAGTCATATAAAATAGAATGTTTTTATTTATTGTTTTGTTAACTAAGAGGCCAGAAGGTCTAAGAGATTCTTGATAATGCATCACTGGCTGAGTCACAGTGTACTGAATTAGTCATGATTGTGGGATATGCATCCCACAGCTTCATTTGCACCGACAGGCTTACCTGATCCATCCTCATTTTTTTTAGTCATTAAAATTATCTGAAGTCATGTACTTCAAAGCCTTCTGGGTCTGTTATTTCTTCAGTGTCAGACCGAAGGACATGGATCAGTGTTCACATCACACTCCCCATCAGTACCCAGCCTGTACTGGAGAAGCTAATGATCCACCCTGCAGACCACATTTGGGGATAAATCCTGGTCATGTGCCACCTGGGGCATGCTGTGCATATGCTAAGAAGAAGTGCCACACCACATGGCTCACCATAGTATTTCAGTGACAAACATTTCACCTGCAGCTTTTAGACAATGATCAGACAGCAATGGCGTACAAGAAGGGCAACATCCGAAGGCCACGTTACAGAAAAGGACAGGGATCACAGCTTGTATCTTGGCATATGTTACATATGTCACAAAAGGGTACAGTGTGCCTGGTGCTGGTTTCACACCGTTTTAAGCAGCAATGGGAAAAACCACACATCTTTCAGTTAGAATTGGATAAACAATCATACTTTTTCATTAAATAACATTTTCTGGCTGAGAAGTTCACATGTTATGAACTTCCATGAATGAAGCCTTAACCCCCACCCTGTGAAATAGGTAAATATCTGCATTTTATAGCTAGGGAAACAGAGAAGCTAAGTGATTTGTTCAATATCACATAGCAAATCACTGACAGAGCCACGAATAGAACCTCGACCTCACAGAATCACAGAACTGGAAGGGACCTCGAGAGATCATCTAATCCAGTCCCCTGTACTCAAGGCAAGAGTAAGTATTATCTAGACCATCCCTGACAGGTGTTTGTCCAATCTGCTCTTAAAAATCCCCAATGATGGGGATTCCAAAATCTCCCTAGGCAATTTATTCCAGTGCTTAACCACCCTGACAGTTAGGAAGCTTTTCCTAATGTCCAACCTAAACTGCCCTTGCTGCAATTTAAGTCCATTGCTTCTTGTCCTATCCTCAGAGGTTAAGAAGAAGAAGAAGATTTCTCCCTCCTCCTTGTAACAACCTTTTATGTACTTGAAAACTGTTATCGTGTTCCCTCTCAGTCTTCTCTTCTCCAGACTAAACAAACCCAATTTTTTCAATCTTCCCTTATAGGTCATGTTTTCCAGACCTTTAATCATTTGCTCTTCTCTGGACTTTCTCCAATTTGTTCACATCTTTCCTGAAATGTGGCACACAGAACAGAACACAATACTCCAGTTGAGACCTAATCAGTGCGTAGTAGAGCGGAAGAATTACTTCTCGTGTATTGCTTACAATACTCCTGCTAATACATCCCAGAATGATGTTTGCTTTTTTTTTTTTGCAACAGTGTTACACTGTTGACTCATATTTAGCTTGTGATCCACTATGACCACAAGATCCCTTTCCAAAGTACTCCTTCCTAGGCAGTCATTTCCCATTTTGTATGTGTGCAACTGACTGTTCCTTCCTAAGTGGAGTACTTCCTGGAACTGGGCTGAGAAGCACTGGTAAAGACACTTTTATTTGACAAGAAAACCCAAAGAGTTATTTACAGTAGTCTTTTGCTCCATAAATTTCATTCAGAGGATTCTTCCCTGCCCTTTGTTGCTTCACTCTCCACCTACATCCAAGCCCAACCAGGAGGGGCTTCACCATCAAGATGCCAAACAGGATACAGCCATCTGGTTCCCATGCATAGGATGGAGCAGTGCATTGTGGGAATTGCAGTTCTCCCCCTCCTTTCCGTTATATACTCCAGCCCCAATGCTTCTCAGCATCCCATGAAGTGGGTATTCACCCATGAAAGCTCATGCTCCAAAACGTCTGTTAGTCTATAAAGTTCCACAGGACTCTTTGTTGCTCTTACAGATCCAGACTAACATGGCTACCCCTCTGATACTAGTCAAGTAAAGCATGTCAATCTAAGCATTTTAACCATTCAATAACTAAGGGAAGCATTGTGCAAGTCCATGAGGGAACCAGGCAGCCCTTGCCCAGGGTACACCCTGCAAGTATGTAAACTACCTCTAACTGGCAACAGCAGCGAAGTATGGGAGTCACAAAGGCCCCACTTACAATCCTTAGCAAGGAATCTGACTACTCCAAATTGGAAGCGATTGAGCTTTATGCAAAGATGACGTGGAAGGTCCAAACCAGATCTCTATGTTGGTGCAGCACATCTTCACTAGATGTTTGCAGTCGTTTGAACTGCCCAGATGTGGTGCATATTTCTTTACTAAGAGCATACCAGAGAGCTTAAGACCAAAGTTCTGATTCTTGTGAAACGGATGTGAGGCGTTTACTCAGCTCAATACATCAATGTGGGGTGCATACTTGAGTCAATATATAATACAATTCACTTCTTCCTTCCTTCTTCCACAGGCAACTCAACTTGATTACATTGAGGGTTAGAGGCAGAAGGGAGATGCATTGAAACAAAAGCTAATTTCCTGCCTTTTATTGGCTTATGTTAAATCTCTCCTCTGTTGCTATTTCAGTGTTAAGAGAGATACTGCTTTGCAATTAATAAAAAGGTTTTCCCCCTCACTTTCAGTGATTACTTAGGCAAGTTGTTTTAGGAGGTTTGCATATAATCTCATTAAGCACACTTATTGTCTTCAGTACTTTTTGAACTCGCTTCATTACCATGTTAATGCAAATAGGGACCTGTAAAGGTGTTACTAGATATACATCTCTTCTGAAGAAAAGCTACAGATCACCATTGTTCATACAGCAGATAGATATTCAGACAGCCAGACACAGCTGCCACATATTAATACTCAGATCTAAACCCACTCAATATAGTTCTGGTTCCCTGTTCAGAGCTACCCTTTTCTGATGCTGCTGAAGTCTGAGAGATTTAATTCCAACATGTCAAAAATTCTCATTTAAAAACAGCCGATCTAATGAGATTTCAGCCATTTGAGGCCAGCATTTCATAACAATGGCTCACTAGGTTTATGCCTGTTAATAGGATCCCAAACCTTAATTTGGCCTTGAATCTGAACCTTAGCTTAAATCTCACCTGGATTTGGAGGCTCATTTATATTTTATTGGAACTGGATTCCCAATCCCTGGTTTTATATTTTACCCAGGTTAAGCATTTTGAAGAATGTTTAATGATTTGAGAAGAGACACCATCTGTTTGTAAGGGAATTGTCAGCAGGGGAGGGACAAAGAGAGGTTGAAAACTGAGAAAATGGTTAAAATAACACCCATATGGCTTTTTAAAGCCACAGTGGTAGCATAGATTAAAGTCAATTTAGCAGGGGAAGGGGGTCTGTTAGATGACTTTCACCAGCATTAGGTATCACTAATTTTATTCATAAATTCAGATTTTTTTTCATGCCCTTCTCTTCATGGCCCTCCCCCCTCCACTCCCGGAATGCTGATATTTTAATATGTGGCTCACCCAGTCCTAAGCAGCACTGTGATTCACAGGGCACCTATAGAAATAAAAAAATGATACTATGAAATCTGAGCTGGGGAAAATGCAAAATCCCTTCTTCTGCCTGATATCCTTTATGATTTGCACAAGGCAGTCACTTTCCTCATTTCCCTTAGGTTTTCATACTTCAGATGCTAATTCCAAACACCCCCTTAACTTTATGGCTGTTGGAAACTCACAACAAAACTTGGCTTCCTGGAACCATCTCTAACAAAAGGCAGAAGAAATAAAGCTGGAACAGCTATGTTAGAATTATGCTACCAGGTTATCACCTTGTGGCTTAATGTATAAGCTTCATGACTCACTCTGGGGATTGTGCTTGCTTTCTGGGTAACACGACCTCCTCTAGCTTTGTTCCTCCTAACAGTACAAATTGGTCATTCGTTAACACTGAAAGAAGCAACTCCCTTATTAGTCATATCTAGATATACAAAATTAATACCTGAGGCAGCAGTGGGTTAGTTAACACACCAGCTTCTGGTATGTGGCCATCCCACATTTCAGAGTAGTTTCACGGGAATCAGAGTTTCAAATACATGAGACATCTGCATGACAGTCTCTAAACAAATCCCTCAACCTGAGCACCCCACAAAACCTTTCTAGCAGTCTAGAGATTTACACAATGTGCAAATCCCAAGGGGATACAAGGAATGATGCTGAAAGAAAAATCCTTGACTTCAGGGAGGCCCAACTTTCAGCTGTGTCATATCTCATTATTTATCCATCATCATTATTTATCCAGCAATTCATTATGTGCCCTTCACAACATGATCTGGCACATTATATAATTAAAAGCAATAGATCACATTATACTGTCTACAACAGACAGCAAGAGTAGCCAGGCAGATACACTGCTGCTCAGCCTTGTCCTTTATAGGTATAGCATGTTACTTGCCTAGTACAAAACTAGAAGCCTGCACAGATGCAGCCTGCGTCTGAATAATCAGTATTACACCGTATGCCCTTCTGCCTCATCCAAAAAGATTTGAAGACCACATCGGTTCAACAGGTCATCGCAAACAGAATTTTAACTTCTTTTAGTAGGGGGGTTTGGGGCAGTAGCTGACGTGTAGGTGATGGTAGAAAGGAAGAACAACAGTTGAGAGGCTGAGGCTGTTCACTGGTAACTTACACAGGGTTGGGGCTTTACTCAACTTACTACTGAAACCAGTAAGCTCTACCTTGTCAACAGAGCCATTTCTATTATATTTTTCTTGGTAAATCAAACCGATAGACCTTAACATGACATATTAGCTTTAATATGAGCTATTCTAACGGTTATTTACACCATTTATTGGTGGAATGCCACAATTTCATTCTCAAACAATGGGTGTTTTTTATGTTGATCTCTGGCCTATACATAGCAGCCAAAGGTTCAATGTTATCAACAACTTCCTCTCTCTCCTCTTGCACAGGAGGAGACCAGTGGTAGAAATGGTCTCACATCCAGCCATACCCAAACTTGAGAAGTCTGGATCTAATTCTGACCACATCATCGGTGCCCAATCCTACATCTAATTGGACAAAGCAAAACTTGACTCCTATCAGACCTCTAAAACTTTGGGGAAAAGTTTGGAACTGGAGCCAAACTTTCCAGCTCAGGCCCATCTAATGAAGAACTGAGACCTGCTCACAATAATGCAAACGATGGGGTTGAGATTGTGGCATCAAGGTTCTCAGAATTCCAGTACAGGGTGGAGCACAGTAGTACAGTCTATCAATCATCCCTGAAAGCAGAGGAAGTTGATCATCTGCAATATGCCTTAGGGCATCTCTACACTGCATCAGGGAGCAAGTCTCTAAGCCCAGGTCCACAGCTCGGTGCTTGCGGGGCTTCTGCCGGTGCTCCAAAAATAGCTGTGAAGATGCAGCTTTGACATTGCGGCTCAGGCTGGAGCTCTGGCACTCAAGCCCACTCAACTTCCCCCAGGCCTCGGAGCCCGAATTCCTGCCTGAGCCACAACATCTACACAGCTATATCTAGAGCACAAGCCTTGCCAGCACAAATCTGTGGATCTGGGCTGGGAGACTCGCTCCCAGATGCGGACACAGACGTGCACTTAGAGACTAAGAGCAGATCACCACTGAATGCTCTGAAAGACATTCAGAGTTCTTAGCCAATACACTGTAGCCTGAATGTTGATTCCACCTTGTGCAAGCATGTAACTAAGCATCATGGTGTATGTCTACACAGCCTGTGGCAGAAAACATCGGAGCCCAGGTTGACAGACTCTCGCTTGCACTACCACACTAAAAATAATTGTGTAGATGTTGTGGATCAGGCTCTCAAGTCTAGGAAGAAGACGTTATTTTTAGCATCAGTACAGCAAACCTAAGTCTGTTGGCCCAGGGTTGGAGGCTCCTGCCACGGGCTGCGTAGACATGCCTTAATTCTTCTTGAGAACTCAGGACACCCATAGTAGCCACTTAGCTATCCATCTTTTTCTCTCTCATCCTAGTAATGTGGATATTGCAGTACCTCTAGCTCCCACTTACAATGTTAAAAAAAGAAAAAAAGCATATCAACATGTTCCTGTAGCTGCATGTAATTTTTTTCTTCCATCTGACCTGAAATATAAGGAGACATGGCAAAAAATTATAAATGCCCTCTATGTAAACATCTCAGTTGACATCAGCAGCTGCAAAGCCACCAAAACATCTTCGTTTGGAAACACCTGCAAAGGCATTTAAGAATGTATCAGTGTAGGAGAACTCCATATTGTTTGTACAAAAAATACTGGAGTTCCTTCTTTAGACTGTTTCCTTAAGAGACCATCAGCTGAAAGAAATAAGAGATAGTATGCTGGTTACCAGCATCAGGATGCTAAACCACATGAAGCCAGTCTCACCCCACAAAGAGTGGTGACTAATATGATCCAGGGAAGATGATTTAACAGGTTTATTCATGTAACAGGATGTGTGGTTGCTGTATCTCCCCACTTCTTACACACTGTAGGAATTCTCTCATTTCAGAGGAATTCTGCCTCAAAGCTTCTTACAGAAATAAAGGATCTAAAGGTTTGACACAGGTACACTCATGTTGTGGATATTTATGTAGGCTGTGCATGTGCTTCTTACATACATGTTTGCAAAGAAAGTATTACTATCATATGTAGATTCTGCAGTTAACAATTGACTCAATTCTTAAAAGCTAATTTAACTGTGATTAGTTAACTAATAAACAAAACCCACAATATTCATCATACAGTATTAAAGTAATTCTGTTGTGTAATTTCTATACAGGATGAAAGGAAAACTGTGCATGACAAAGCCAAACTTAATTAGCCTTTGGATATTGCTCTGGCATTAGACACTCAATCTACAGATTTGGTGACAACACGACTCACCAGGACACGCAAAAAAATCTTGATTTTATATTAGATATAAAAAAACTATATTAAAAGAACGTTAAAGTTCCAAAGTCCATCACTCAAGAGTTTGGAAATACTGGAATTAAGGTTGCCTGGGCAACCTTAATTCAGCCCCTTTGCACCAATGCATTATATTACAGTCTTTAATTACAATGATCACATACTATTTTTTTCCATAGGACCCAGGCCTCCTTCAGTGCACAGTATTGACGATGCTCACTATTGAGCAACTATTCAATATTTTGCTTTATCCTCATTGTTCAATGTGTGACAACTCCCCCGCCCGCCATACCTCATTTGCAGTCCACCATTCAAACCCTGCAATGAAAACAGAATTTTATAGTTTCCTTCTGGGCTTTTCTATGGCACTCATCACTTTAGTATCACAAACATTCATTTATTTTCATAAGTCCTCTCTGAGCTGGTGCAGGATTATCCTCATTTTACAGACAGGAAATTGGGGCACAGACAGATTAAAGTAAAAAGTTTCCACCATTTAGGGCCCATTTTTCAGGAGTACTTAGTAGTATATCGCACTCCATATTTTTAAAGTACAACTCCCGTTGTCTTCAAGTGCAGATGTAAGTACTCTGCACATCTGCAAATCAGATGCCATAATCTCAAATTGGGCACCCAGAAAATCAAGAACACAGCCAGTGATGGAAGTGACTCACCTAACATAACACAGCAACTGTGGCAGAGGAAGGGATAGAATCTAATTCCTCGGGACGGTATTCAACTGCCTTAACCATGAGACCCTTCTTACAGTCCTCTCTCTGCCTCATTCAATACACACCTTTCAACTTCTCCTCCAATAAATGGGGCATGAGACCCACCAACAACAGCCTTTCACTAGATAAACCTCAGTCATTCTTTGCACTGAATAAGGCAGGAGTCCTGTGGAAAAAAAGTGAAGTGGTTATGTGATTAAAGACTGTCATATGCATTTACAGAAGGGGCCCAAATTAAGGCTGTCCAGGCAACCTTAATTCTAGCATTTCCTAATTTGAGTGCTTGACCTAGCAACCTTAATATTCTTCTGAAACTGAAAGAGACAATTTCCATCGTGTGGAGCATATTAGCATCCACAGGGTTTGAACCTTTAGATTCACCACACAGACCTCTTCTATTTGAGCTAACAGAGTAACCAATAGCAGTCGTAAATTGACATTTTGTATGCGGACCAGCATTAGAAGGGAGTAGACACACTCGCAAGAGGGCTTCACGGATATTTGCTGATAGCAGAGGAATGGTGAAACTCACAAAACTTGCATGCAATCTCTTGCATTTCTAGACTTCTTATCCAGCTTTTGTCATTCTAGGCAGGCTGTTCCTCCTTCTCCACACTGCCTAGGCACCAGCAGGGGGAGACTGCAGAGCACAGAGTCTGATCACTCTTGGTTTCCTTGCCCAACACCACAGTTGCACCTGGCTACTGGGACAGACCTGCTCAGCCCCCATATCCCTAGGCTGGAGTATGCCCACTGCAGATGGAGGCCATGTCTATACTACAGGTGCTACAGCAGCACAACTACGGCACCATAGCTATGACGCTGCAACTTGTAGTATAGATGCAAACTGCAGCAATGGAAGGGGTTTTTTTCCATCACTGTAGCAACACCAGCTCACCAAGCAAGGTGAAAGTATCCTTCCATCAACCTAGCTGCATCTACACTGGGGGATTTGCGCAGCATAGCTACAGGATTCGGGAGTGTGGATTTTTCATAAGTGTAGAGCAGGCTGGAATCTTTGGGAAATTTAGCTGCCAAACTAACTAACCTCTACTGAGCATGTGTAAATAGAGATATTCAAAGGCTTATAACTTGGCCAAATTAAGGTGTCTCCCCCCTAGGAATAGCAAAATATATATCTTTGACAGCAGGACAACTCCATACCACACGTTATGTCTCTGCTCCAAAACATGGAGACATTACAGCTTCCTGGTGAAGTAGTTGTAAGAATTATTTTATCATGGAGAAAACACATTTTTCTCTAACCTTGTCCTTGATAATAGCCAAACCATTTTTGCTGAAGCTTTCCAAAACCATTCAGCCTGGGGCAGACACTCAGCATGGAAAATATCAGTCCAAACCATTAAAATTTGGCCAAGTTATAAGCAACTTGAAAACAAGATAACGGCTTGGCAATCTTAACTGTAGGCAGCACTGCCAGCTCTGCCTACAATATGAATAAACAAATGATAGAAACAACTGTTTGACTTTGTCTGAGACAGCACCACCTGCAGGAGGAAAGAAAGAAAACCTAGCCTCAAGAAAACCTGCAACATCAGAAAGTGAAGTTTGTGATAATCTAAAACACGGGTCGGCAACCTTTCAGAAGTGGTGTGCCAAATCTTCATTTATTCACTCTAATTTAAGGTTTCACGTGCCAGTCATACATTTTAACTTTTTTTAGAAGATCTCTTTCTATAAGTCTATAATATATAACTAAACTATTGTATGTAAAATAAATAAGGTTTTTAAAATGTTTAAGAAACTTCATTTAAAATTAAATTAAAATGCAGAGCCCCCTGGACCAGTGGCCAGGACCTGAGCACTGTGAATGCCACTGAAAATCAGCTCGTGTGCCGCCTTAGGCATGCATGCCATAGGTTGCCAGCCCTGATCTTAAAATGATTTAATTGACAGTCCAAGCCAACCAAATCTATCAACAGTCTTCAAGCTTGATATGCTGCCACAGAGCCAGACCAGTCTAAGCAAGGAGCAAGTCCTACCAATAAAGCCCAAAAATCCCTGCATCACACTTTGACGACAAAGGCCTCACTCATGCAACTTCTGGCATGGTGACAAGACTACCGTGCCTGTGTAGCGACTCATTGTCTTCAGTGACGGGGGCTCAGTGCTGCCACAGCAGTCCTACCATGTGCAATATGTTGCAGAATTGGGGCTTAAGGATATTCAGATACAGATATAAATTTGTTAGTCTCTAAGGTGCCACAAGTACTCCTGTTCTTTTTGTGGATACAGACTAACATGGCTCTTACTCTAAAACCTATTCAGATACAGTAACCTCAAGGGCAGTATTTACTACTAAACTGATGTACTGTCATAGAGATTTCAGTCCTCTGTCATGTGACACAGCAACTCCTAGCTTGGGGTGTTGTTGTAGCCATGTTGGACACAGAATATGTGAGAGAGATATTACCTCACCTATCTTGTCTCTCACGGCAATTCCTAACCAGCCTCAATAGTTAACATTGAGGGATAGAGAAAACTGCTTGTTCGCCTGCACCTAAGCAAAGCAGATAGCAGCTTTTAAAAGATTTGCCGAATTTCAGCTGTTTCCTAGGGCAACTGCAAGAAATTATTCTCATCACCTTTAGACATATAAAAAAATCACAATAATTTGTAAACACAAAGATCAAACATCTTACAAAAGGCTGCTTTGTGTTACAACAAGCTTGCAGGAAAAACTCTCACAGCATCGGAAAATAAGGAAGTTTTGTGCAGCGGCCCTGCCCCCTAACGTACAATACAGGAATTTCATGAAAAGAGCTTTTAGTATTGATCAAATCTCTATTTTCCTTGATCTTTTTTCTAGCAGTTCCCACCAACTTTTCTGCCATTTATCAGACAATTTCCTGCGACTAAAAGAACTCAATAATATAGGGAATTTCAATTATCCCCATATTGACTGGGTACACATCACCTCAGGAAGGGATGCAGAGATAATTTTCTTGACACCTTAAATGACTGCTTCTTGGAGTAGCTAGTCCCGGAACCCACAAGAGGAAAGCCAATTCTTGATTTAGTCCAGGGGTCTCAAACTCAAAAGACCACAAGGGCCACATGAGGACTAGTACATTGGCCTGAGGGCCACATTACTGACACCTCCCCCCGACGCCTTCAGCCCTGCCCCCACTCCACTCCTTCCAGGAGGCTCCACTCCTGCCCCATCTCTTCCCAGCCTCCATTCCAACCCCTTCCCTGAAATCCCCACCCCAACTCCACCCCCTCCCTGTCCCCAGGGGGTGCAGGAGGAGTGTGGGGTGTGGCAGGGGCTCAGGGCAGGGAGTTGGGGTGTGGAGTGCAGGAAGGATGAGGGGTGCAGCAAGGGACTCAGAGCAGGGAGTTGGGGTGTGGAGTGCAGGAGGGGTGAGGGGTGTGGAAGGGGGTCAGGGCAGGGAGTCAGGTGCAGGGTGCAGCAAGCAGCTCCAGGAAGGGGGGTGGGGTGCAGTCAGGGTGCGGGGTACAGCAGGGGGCTCAGGGCAGGGGGTCAGGGTGCAGGGTACGGCAGAGGGCCGGGGTGCGGAAGGGGGCTCAGGGCAGTGGGTTGGGGTGCAGGAGGGGTGCAGCAGTGGGTAGGGGTGCAGGGTGTGGCAAGGGGCTCAGGGCAGGGGGTCGACTGCAGGAGGGGTTCAGGGGGCAGGCTCTAGCACAGCACGCACCAGGGTCAGGGCAGGCTCCCTGCCTGCCTGCTCTCTCTGCCCCCGCGCCACTCTGGGAAGCGGCTGGAACATGGGGGAGGAGAGTCGCAGGGGTGTGTGTTGCTGTTGCCTCAGGCACTGCCCCCAGGATCTCCCATTAACTGGGAACAGGGAACCACGGCCGATGGGAGCTGCTGGGGGCGGTGCATGAAGCAACAGCAACACACACCCCTGCACCTCTCCTCTCCCATGTTCCAGCCGCTTCCCGGAGTGGCACGGGGGCACAGCCTGCCCTGCCCCCAGCACACCTTGGGCCGGAGCCACTCTAGGTAAATGCTGGGGTGGGGTGGGGGCCGTGAGGAGCTCACGGGTTACAGAAAATAACCTCGCAGGCCGCATGTATAAGACCTCTGCTTTAAGGGCTCTCTTCAAGGTGCGGGAGGGGTGAAGGGAGAAAGGGATGGACAGAAAGGACAGGAAGACTTTGGAAGCAAGTTCTTTTACTATTTAAAATTAAAATGTATATTTTAGACAAGGGTGTTCTTTTGAAGGATTTATTTAAAAAACTATATGTCTGAAGATACAAGTATTTAAGGCTAAGATGATTGTGCATCAGGGCTCAAAAGAGAGCTAGACAGATTCATGGAAGATAGGTCCATCAATGGCTATTAGCCAGGATGGGCAGGAATGATGTCCCTAGCCTCTGTTTGCCAGAAGCTGGGAATTGGCAACAGGGGATGGATCACTTGATGGTTACCTGTTCTGTTCATTCCCTCTGGGGCACCTGGCATTGGCCAGTCGGAAGACAGGATACTGTGCTAGACAGACCTTTGGTTTGACCACTTTATGTTATGTTCCAGGGTGACAGTCCTCAGTGGGGTAAGCCTGTGTGTATCCGCCTCACGTAGAGACCAACCAAGGATGTGAATTTAATATTCTACAACAGAATCCCAAACACAAGTAAACACCTACAGTGCTTCAAAGATGCCTGTCTTTCAGTGGAACATGCCCATCTTTTGTGCACCAGACTAGAGTGGTTGTTCCTGTCTCCTGCAAACCCCCTGCTGTAGCTGTTCTAGTTAAGTTTCTCCCATCACCCTATTATTTTGGGGCAACTTGTAAGTGGCTCCACTAAGTTTCTGGGCCTACGTGTAAATCTGCTACTGGCAGTGGAAGAAGAGTATAGTGAGCATAGGTCTCTGACGCGAGTTATGTTTTGGGGGCACTAACATATTTCTGTGGGCAGAGTTCCACTGGGAGGCGTCTGCTGTCTCTGTACTTTCCTGTGGATAGTGATAGAGGATAAGAAATTCTCTGTTCATTGTCCCCGGTGATAATTTGCAACTTCTGATGGTCAGCCTTCCCATTTTAAATGAGAGTAGGGGTTAATACTATCCATGAGGCCAAAGCCTATACTAACAGACCTCAAAAGGTCAGCAGCAACAGAAATAGACTAAAGAAGTGAATGATCTTTAGAAAATGCCCAGGTTTGGCAGACTGTTTCGCACCCTTACAACCTGCAAGTTCAATCAGTTGATTTAGTGAGAATCATTTAGGTGTTTTCCATATATTTGAATCTACCAAGGTCTAAATCGGGGACGCAGAGAGAGACAGAAAAATGATTCAAGCAGGAAACTAAAAATGCCGTGGGCTTCATTCCATTAATGTAATTAAAAATAACTTTGCATGAGCCTATCTTTAAGATTCTCTCTTATGGAAACAATTTTAAAGAATAAAAATGAGGGAACACTACATTTGTGTGAAATGGATGTAACTTTGGGACCAAAATGAGAGCAATGCCTCTTGACATGTGGAACAGTTGAGAGGTATGTGTGTTTGTATAAATAATCAACAAGCAGCAGAAAGTCATCTTAGTGATTAAGGAGTAGAGCTGCACGGATAAGTGACTTTTTAGTTCCAAAAAATAAAGTTACAGAAAAGAAAATTAGTTTAGTTTGAACCAAAACTTTTTGGTATTTTTGGTGAATCAGAAAAAGCTAGAAAATTTTATTTTGGGTTGAATAAAATGTTTCGATTTGGGACATTTTTAAATAAAACCAAAGGAAATGAAGGGCTAGATTCACAAAAACAAATATGACACACACATCTCCCCCACCCCACACACTTCCTGTTCTAAATTGCTGTTTGATGCTGAATTTTGGTGGGTGGGTGTGTGAGGGTTCGGGGTGGAGGGGGAGTGGTGGCTTGATTCTGATATAATGTTTTTAAATCAACCTGCATTCCTGCATGACTGAAAGGCACCATAGCACACTGGTATGAAAGACTGTATAATTATTGATTGATAAAGTATTGTGAAGTTACATGTTTTTAATACTATATATCTGAGTATGAAGAAACAAATTAGTAGAGCTATAGTTTATGTGCACACCATGTCCAGGTACCCCTGCTGTCTCTTATAATAATCAGACACCTGGAATTTCAAATCACTCCTCCACAAAGAAACAGCTGAGCCTTACTCTAAGCAGGCACATTCTGCTGAAGCTAATCCTTTTCAATTGACGTTAATCCTTTAAGATTCCCTGTGCGGTCACTGTAATTAGATCAGGCCCTGAAACATAAACCCTTGTATCAGAGGCCTGATATGATGCCTAAGGCCTGAACTAAGGTAATGGTCAAGACTTTGTTAACATAAAGCAAAGTTAAGCTGTGAGCAAGAGGCAGACCCAGCTCAGAGTCTGGCAAGGAGAGTGCTGATGTTGCAAAAACACACATACCTAAAAGGTACTGGACACTAGAAATATAACATATGCCAGGATGGTACCAGAACACTCCGATACTAGCACATTCCACACAGATAACAAGGAACATGCCGACCCATCCTAAAGACAGGGCAAAAAGGTAATATGATGGATGGGGTTGTTTTGATTGAACTAACTTGTACAAAGTAATAAGTGGCACCTTACTACATTGAGGGGTTGTTGCGGCACCTTACTACATAGAGGGGCTGTTTTGACTTTTTCTTCCATTTGGTTAGGGACTGAGTGGGGAAGAATTGTTAAGTACAAGGGACTCAATATTCAGAGAAGTAGCCTGGTAGAGAAATGGGCAGAGGGTTGGTTGGGAGCCAGTGTTTATGAAACATTTAAATCCTGGCTCTAACACTGATTTGTTGTGTGGTCTTGTACAAGTTATCACAAATGAAGTTCCCCTAATCTGCCCATATGGAGCCAATGTCTTTAACAGAACTTTACGCCAGCGTAAACGTCAATCTGCACAGATCAAATTGCATGGTTAGAAGCTCAGAGTGTAAACTTGTTGATAAAGTGATTGTCTTTAGTTGTTTATTGAGACTCTTGCCACATATATAGATGCCCAGGAATAATAAGCACAATTGTGCCTCAGTTTCCCTATACGTAGCAGGGATAATTATATTTTGTTGTGAGAGCACCAGAAATATAGTTTTGAACATGTATACACATGCACATTATGCAGCTATTAGACAGTCTGTGCGGGTGTGTGCAGGCAAACATATAGGCACATATTACTGAGGACTATACCCGGGATGTTTTTAAAAGCAGCCACATATGATTAGCTTTCTCCTTCTGAAAGTTAATGCTGTTACAGTTTAAATAACTAATTCCTCTATGCATTTCACTCTGGCAACATGCTTCAAACTTGACAACATAATTTACAAAATCAAGTCGGAGCTATGAGTGCAAAGAGTTCTATGAAAAAATATCTAGCAAAGTTTCCGCAGGTTTGGCGTTCTCAGTAACAGCTGAATTGAATGTTATGAAACTTGTATGATAAACATCAGCCCCAGGGGCAACTGAGGAGAAAGTTTTAAATGTTTGAAAAAAGCTGCCTGGGTAATATCTTTTATTGGGCCAACTTCTGCTGGGGAAAGAGACAAGCTTACAGAGTTGTTTTTCAGGCTAGCCTCGTGCAACTTTTTTTTCCCCAAACGGGGGTACCTAAAACCCCTTAAAATGGGGGGAGATTAGGGGCCAGGCCAGGTCGCGCCGTTCCCGAAAGCCCCGGCACGTGCACGATGGTGGCAAGAGAGGAGTGGCCCCCTTAGCCGCCCCCTCGCCGTGCCTCGGTTTCCCCAGCTGGGAAGCAGAGAAGCGAACAGTTCCCCTCGCCTTGCAGAGGGGCGGGGCACCCGTTCATGTTCTCCGCCCGGCGTGCACAGACCCCCGCAGGCGTCGTGTCGCTACCGCAGTCCCAGCAGCGCGGAGGGGCCACGCGCCTGAGGGATCCCCCCGCACGAGGCTACACAGGAGGGGCGGGGCTTGGCGTTCTACCTCCTCCGCCGCCGCCACGAAGGTACCCGGATGAACCAGCTCTCGCGCGCGCTCTTCGCTGCCGTCACGTGGCCACCCAGAGCGGATCCCTCCCGGCCTCGTGCCCTTTGACCAGCGGCGGGCACGTGACTGACTCGTCCTCCCCCCCCACCGGAAGTCTCGCGATTGTTGGTGCCCGCGGCTCCTGGCTCCGTGCGTCGCGGGGAGGAGGAGGAAGCGGCCCAGGCCTGACGGGACCGAGCGCGGCGCGGACCCCCCGCCCTTCCCGCCGCCAAGGTGAGAGGAAGCGGCTATTAACCCTTCCCGCGCAGCCGGGAGGAGGCCGCGCCCGGACCCGGCACCGCCCCGCCTCCCACCGGAGGCTGCTCCGAGGCTCCCCGGCCCTGCCCGATCCCTTCTCCTCCGGTTTCAGCCCCCGCCTGGCAGGCTGCGTCGTGGGACCCCTCCCCTCCCGGCCCGGGATTCCTCTGGCCGAGGCCCACCACATCCTCCTCCCTCAGCCCCGCCTCACTCACCTCCACAGGCCCCGGCCGCCCCCACGGGCCTTAGACCCACCCCGCCTGCTCTGCCCACCTCCAGAGGCCCTAGCCCCTCCCCTTCCCCGTCTGCTCCATTCACCTTCCATAGGCAGGTTTCGGAGTAGCAGCCCTGTTAGCCTGTATCTGCAGAAGGAGCAGGAGTCCTTGTGGCACCTTGGAGACTAACAAATGTATTTGAACGGAAGCTTTTGTGGGCTACAGCCCACTTCACCCGGTGCATAGAGTGGAACATATAGTAAGAAATATATAGACATACAGCGAGCATGAAAAGGTGGAAGTAGCCATACCAACTGTAAGAGGCTAATTAAGAGGCTGTCTGGTCACTCAGTAACAGACTTAAAGGTGGCAGTTTTGCAGCAGAAAAGCTTCAGAAACAGACTCCAACAAGAAACTGCTGAGCTTGAATTAATATACAAACTAGATACCTTTAACTTGGGTTTGAATAGAGACTGGGAGTGGCTGGGTTATTGCACACATTGAATCTATTTCCTCATGTTAAGTATCTTCATACCTTGTCAGCTGTATAAAATGGGCCATCTTGATTATCACTACAAAAGGTTTTTTTTTCTGCTGCTGATAATACCTTATCTTAATTAAAAGCAGCAAAGAATCCTGTGGCACCTTATAGACTAACAGACGTTTTGGAGCATGAGCATCTGAGGAAGTGGGTATTCACCCACGAAAGCTCATGCTCCAAAACGTCTGTTAGTCTGTAAGGTGCCACAGGATTCTTTGCTGCTTTTACAGATCCAGACTAACACGGCTACCCCTCTGATGCTTATCTTAATTAATTAGCCTCTTACAGTTGGTATGGCTACTTCCATCTTTTCATGTTCTCTGTATGTATATATTTCTTACTATATGTTCCATTCTATACATCCGATGAAGTGAGCTGTAGCCCACGAAAGCTTATGCTTAAATAAATTCCTTAGTCTGTAAGGTGCTACAAGTACTCCTGTTCTTCTTCCATAGATTCTAAGCCAACCATCTTGTGCCCCACCAGCCCTCCCTCCCCTATCTTTCTCCCCTTTCTTCAGCGTCTAGCGTTGACGTTTCCCCCTCCACCCCCCTTCCACTGCCTGTGCTCAGAGTTCCCATTTACCTCTTCTTCCCTCAGCTCCTAGCCCCAATCCCTGGGTTGGGAAGGAGGTGCATGCTACAAACTATCATGCAGGAATATTACTTGTGAAAGTAGAGGAAGGCACATTCCATTAAAATTGCACTGATCTGAATTTATGAATTAGTATGTCAGCTTTCCATTTTCTTCGTATTCTGTCACCTGTCAGTTCAAGCACACAACAAATAGACTGTCCCTGGCCCAAAGAGTCTTCACCAATCCATCTGTGACAAAAGGCTAGTTTTGTCTCCATCATGTGATGCTCTATGCAGAAGACATTAGAAGGAAAGGCTGAAATTACATTAACTTTAAAAGAAGTGTGTGTTTTTTTAATATAAAGTGGCTTAAAACAAGATGATAGAACATTGACGTGGATTTCATTGACTCATGTAAGAGTTGTGTATACACATCTAAAGAGACTGACTGACAGAATGTGAAGATGATGCTGTTTATAAGTGGAAGGGCAAAATTATAATGCCTGGGACCTATTCTATTTTGAAGATATGAATCATTATGTGCTATATGTTAAAGATAGTGTTACTCATTTGTATAGTGTCCACTATTGTATACACACAACTTGTAAATTACTTATTTCAAGGATTTTGTTGTTGGTTTTCCTCAGAATTCGTATGACATTGGGTGAGTGGTTATCCACTGAAATAGCGTAATACTAAAAATTAGAGTGTTAGGTGTCCATCTATGATAGCTGTAACATCTTTTTAACCAGTTACAAGTTCTATTTTATTTTCACTACAAAAGAGTTTATCAAAGCAGTTTTGCTCCTTTCTGTTCTAAGGTTTACTTCTTTTTACAGATGTCAGAAGATCTTGCAAAACAGCTAGCTAGCTATAAAGCTCAGCTCCAGCAAGTTGAGGCTGCTCTTTCTGGGAATGGAGAAAATGAAGACTTACTAAAATTAAAAAAAGACTTACAGGTGAGGATTGAGGGAATTAGAAACTGAAATCTTTCTGTCATAAGTAATGTCAGCAAAAATGCCATCACTTTCTCTCAAGCAGAGACATAGCTTGTTGCTGGGTATTTGCACTTCAACAAAAATAATAAATACTTGTCCGGTCTTACAAAATGTAAGTTAAAGGTTTGTTGTTTTAAGATCTCAGATTGCGTGAAGGGACAGTGTTATAGCTGGCAGTCCCAACATTTGGCCTGTCTTTTTAAGATTATTAATAGTCATGTTGTTTTATGTGCTTTTAAAAAAAAAGTCACTGCTATTTGATTTGTTTTAAAAAAAAATGTTAGTACCTCACCATAAAGAAGAAAAAAGCGTTCTTATTTGAGATGTGCAAGGCATTGGCTGAAACACTTAAATAATAATGCCTCCCTTTAAAAAAGAGAAGGTGAAAAAAAATTCATGTCTTAGCTTAAGTTGATAGTGACCACACTGTTGCATTGCACATGCAGGCTGAAAGAAGAACAAAATTTGCGGAAAGAACCCTTTTAGCTTCCAAAGGATTGGAGAGAGAACTATGAAAAAATATGCAAATAGTGTTTTTTTTACTGTACACATTTTTGTACCTTTTATAAACTTTGTGCAAAGCCCACCTTTCCCAATCTTCATCAGTGGCCTTTTTGCGGTGTTAGAATAATACACCAGTAAATTGTAGGCATCAAATTTTATCACCTTGTAATTGAATCTAATCTCCACTCAAGTCTGCATTTTTTAAATAAAGCCATTTAAACTATGTAGCTATTTCCATTTGTCACAGCATTTGGACTATCCTGAGCACTGAATCTCTCCACATACATTTGTGTTGAATAAATCAAATCAGCATCAAATTAGTCATTATGCACACTTTCAATCACATCTGTAAAGCAAATATCAGAGGGATAGCCGTGTTAGTCTGTGTCCACAAAAACAACGAGGAGTCCGGTGGCACCTTAAAGACTAACAGATTTATTTGGACATAAGTTTTCATGGGTAAAAAACCCACTTTTTCAGATCCTTATGTCCAAATAAATCTGTTAGTCTTTAAGGTACCACCAGACTCCTCATTGTTTTCACATCTAGAAGGATAGCTGAAATATCTTTACAGCTAAGTCTGAAATCCTGGCACACCTTAGCCTCCCGCTGACTTTTTAATAGAAGTTCTGGGTATGTAAGGAATGCCAGATTTGTTATGAAATGTCAAATGTGCCACCATCTGGAATATGTTTAGACTTAAGCTCAAAGTTATTTTTTGTTGATAGATAAAAGCTACTTAAAGTCTTCATTAGACCCATTTTGGGCAATGGTATGAACACCTTCAACTTGATTACAAAGGCCTTTTTTATCACTTCAGGCAACAAAATTGGCACATAAATATGCCTGTATTTAACGTTTTCTTAAACGTTAGTATATGGGTGCAAAATACTACTTTGTTATTGCTAGAGAGAGAAAGCACTATAGCAGCAAAGTTATTATTCACAAAACTTAAGTAGATAAAACTACCCACTGCAGCATTCAGTAGCTGCTGCTGCTTGAAAAAATGGTAACAATAAAAATACAACTCAAAAACAAGCTAAATCAATGTCTCCTATCAATAAGCTTTAGATTTCCTTTTAAATGTAAAGGTCTTGAGTCCACAGGAAATTTTGTAGTATAATGAGAATGTACTATATTCCACATTCTTAAAAGCATGTGTATATTTTTAAAATCCAGAGCAAAACTCATATTTCTAATACCAATATCAGGTCTGCTTTGATGTGTGGAAATCATTGATGTGAACAGACAACTTGGAAAACATTTTTAAATAAAAGCTCTGCACAGAATAGGGAGGATGTTTGAATTCCCATCTCCAAAAGGTTTGCTACCCGTACATTCCATCTTAAAAATGGAAAATAAATCTAACTTCATATTTTTTAGTGTCTCAATTAAATTATTGTTTCCTGTTTATTCTAAAGATTATCAGTTATGTATCTGAAACAATCCTTTATCTCAGTATTGCATCTGTCATTACCATACACAGCATGCTCAGGTTTGACCAAGATATATTCATGTAAATAATGGGCTCCCCGTCTTTTACTTTACTGAGGGACTTCTAGCAAGGTACCTATGTAACCAAGGATCAAATCTAACTTGCATGAACTAGAGTGGCTTGCAACCAGCCTCCTCTTTGATATGATGTTACAAGCTGTGGAAACAATGCACTCCAAAATACAGAGCTCCATCTTGACTTGTGGGAAAGGCCACTCTCCTAAGGATGGATCTTTGCATGCTGGGACTTGTAGTCTCCACAGGTTGCATCACCATGTAACAGGAAAGTGGCAGCAAGTCACATTGTACAGCTTATTTGGCTGCATGTGGCTACCCTAATTAGAAGTTTTGCTATAGTAGGCAGTAACAGCACATTCTAACTCTTCCCCACAAATCTTGCTTTAAAAATGAGCCATTCAGCCTTTCTATAGTGTTATTTTACTGTAATTCATGAGCTAGTCTATCTAGAGTCCAGAGACCCCGTCCCCATAAATGCGGTCTGACATCTGAATACATGACAGTTGCAGCTTCTCTTCCTGCTTTGGTAGTGGGTACCACATTATTTTCTGCTTAAATAAACTTCTTGTTTTCAACTTCCTTCAATGCCTGTTCTTAGTTTCAGTTGGTGCCCTCATGTTTTTTCAACTTGCTACTTTCTTTAAGAATTTTATGGGATAGAATTCTTTTTTCCTCCCATACCCTTATTTCTACAAATCTAGTTTCTCTAGCCCAAGGGTAGGCAACCTATGGCACGGGTGCCGAAGGCGGCACACGAGCTGATTTTCAGTGGCACTCACGCTGCCCGGGTCCTGGCCACTGGTCTGGTGGGCTCCGCATTTTAATTTAATTTTAAATGAAGCTTCTTAAACATTTTTAAAACCTTATTTACTTTACATACAATAATAGTTTAGTTATATATTATAGACTTATAAAAAGAGACCTTCTAAAAATGTTAAAATGTATTACTGTCACGCAAAACCTTAAATTAGAGTGAATAAATGAAGACTCGGCACACCACTTCCGAAAGGTTGCCGACCCCTGCTCTAGCCCTTGAAACTCTGCATAAACCCTAATGGCGCTTTTCTGCACCTTCCAGTTCCTCAGCTGTTACTGTAATGTGATGCCCCCCACTGTGTGCAATACTCCGGTTGTGTTCTCACTAACACTATAGTACGCTATATGTTAGAACAACAAAACAGATGTATTGGAACTCTAACCAATTCAACACATGCTGTATATGGTTCAAGTTTCTATCCACTATCTGTGTTCAGTATTAAGATACGTAGGCAAAATAAGATTTTACCACAAGTTTGTTTATAGCCTACCCTTTACACAACTGGTAAAGTCAAGGAATTGTTGATGAGTAATCTGTGTGCATATTCACTCTAGTTCTACAATAAGCTATCTTAATAGATAAACGACTTATGAAGGAGGCAGGAGTAAGTCAACTGTCTCAAATTACAGTGGTTTCTGTATATCTGAAACGCTTACCTTCAGGTAATCAGTGCACAGCTGTAATCTATTTGACCTGCTGATACACATATCACAAGCCATGATGCTTCCTGGATTTGCAGATTACTGCTGCTACCACCCGCTCTGTGAGTGAAGGAGCAGTGTTAGAGCTCAGACCTGGGGAAGGAAAAGTAATTAATGGTATGTACTCCAAGGAGCTCCCTCAAATGAAATATTCTAAATATCAAAATCAGTGTTGGCCTATATGCAATATTCTGCAAAATAAAGATTATAGTAAAGGTTGACTGTGGCCATATCCTCTGTTCCAGTCCCTGCCACAAAATCACCAGAGGGTCTTCTAAAGCAAAAACAAACCTCCTTGTTAGGGAGGTCTGATTGGTCAGATATTGACAAAAAAAAGACAATCCAGTTGTCAGGCTCTTTGTGCCGGTGTGCGAGCTACTCAGACAAACATATAAGAAAACTAAACACTTTATGGGGTTGGTCTCTGGGAACAGAATCCTCAAACTTCTGGAGAAATGAAGAGCAGCCTCCTCTCTGCCTTGAGCTTTCCTTCTCTTTATAGGCCCTTATTGATGAGGTTTAGTGAATCAGGCTTCAGCTGTTCTCTTTCATCTCTGCTGAGCTGAGAGAGGAACCCTGCTGGGTCCTGCAGCCTTCCTGTCCCACTCTCCAGATAGTTGTTGATTCCATTTATTAAGAAAAGTGCCATGGGGGAGTCTATCAAGACTATAGAGAGTTCCTTTTGGGGCCTTTCAAATCTTCTTTAGGGTGTACCACTTACCAAAAGTACTTCTCATCTTGGATCTTGACTAAGGAACATTACATTGGAGTCAGGAACATTGAATCTTCATATTTTGTATTGTTTCATGGGCTAACGTGGAAATCCATTTTGAAAAAGTCTGTTCCTCATCACAAGTACAGTTTCTTTATTTAAATCACCCCACAGCCAGTAGTTGCAAAGAATGCTTGTGCCTGTGCTGGGCCAACATGTGCCGTTTCTGCTCTGGCAAAACTGTTTAAAATTGCTTCCAAATCATCCTGCTGCTGGCCTTGCCTCTGGGCAGTATTATTTGTGGGAGCAGCAGCATAGACATAATGTGTTGTGGGGCGAATCTGTGGAGAGGACAGAGTTATTTGGAGGTAGTGCAAGGGGGAACGCAGGATGTCTTCAATCTCTTTAATTGAAATATTTGCCCTTAATTTTGTGACTTGCATCAGATAAAAATATTGGGATATTGTAAGGCCTAACACCATTTCTTGTTTATAAATTGTGGCGTTGCCTTTCCTCGTGTAGGAAAGTGCTTGTGTTTTGCTTTTATCTGGTAGTTGTTGAACTACGTATTTTTTCAGTAGCCGTGATCAAGAGTCTTCACGGTGGCAAATAAGAGTATAGCACTGATTCAGTTGGCATTTGCTACATTGCAATAAAAGGAGTAGACACTGAATATCTTTCTCATTAAGGTGAAAAATAGGCATTCAAATTCTTACCCTCTAAATCATCTAAGTATTTTCTTCCCCTGGTTTATGAAGTTTATAGAAAACCTAGAAATTTGCCTACCTACTTTGGCTCCTGAGTCGTCAAAGATGGTGGCTACCTAATTGGGGAAGTTAGTTTGTTTTAAAATAGGTAACACTGAGACTGAACTAAACACTTACCCATAGAAGTGGTCCCTCTAGGTCCAATCACAGTGGCAGGGCAGGGGGTGGAAACTTGCATTGCTGTGTACTGTGCTGTATCTGCTCTGTGAATATGTAAGACTTCAATCTGTAGTGTCTAAAGGCACTAAAAGTCAATTTAATAGAAAAAATATATATTTTCCTCTGCCATTTTTCTTGTTCAAGTCATTCTGTCAGGTTAACGAGGAGGTTCTGCCCCCACACTTTGAGGCCCTGATTCAGGAAAGCACTTAAGTACATAATTAAGTCCATCTTTATTCAGGAAGGCAATTAAACATGTTCCTAAATGCCTTCCTGAAATGGGATACTTTCCTAAACTGTGATCTTAAAAAGGAGACACTCCTCTGTCCATAATATCTCTGTGAATACTTCAGCTCAGCCAATCCCCACTTTTTCAAAGGAACTGAATAAATGGCACCTCTCATTCAGAGGTGCTTATCATTAGTACGCTTATTTTATATGCAAGTATTCTAAAACCAAGCAATGTGTAATTTCTGGGCTAACCATTTTTAAAATAATGAAAAATAAACTGCAGTTGAGGCGGAAAAGCAAAACATTCACAATTATCTATCTTAAAGTTTATTTGAATCAGTTTAGCCCGTGCCTTCCCTGTGAGCAGTGAATGTAACACTGGCTGCTCACTCCTCATTGCTGCAGTGTGCTCTTCAGTCAAAAACTGAGGATCATGTGCAGCACACATGTGCAAAGAGAGTCACATCAAGGATTGTTTCCACATGAATAGCTGGCTATGTCTCTGAGCCTATGCAAAAGCAGTTCAGCTAGAAATAATTGCTGAAAAAAGGAAACATTGGGGCATTTTGAAAGTTGACCAAGGGTGGAGAGGTGGCCTCATTTCAATATAGCATACAGTCATACATTGCTTTCTTCTACATATGTGATGTCTAAGGCTAATACACTGTAATTAGTGGTAAATAGTCCGCAGTCTGCTTTACATCAGATATATGTTTAATACAATCATTACTAGAAAAAGATCTGTCAACTTGGGGAAAAAATAAAGCACAGTAATGGTATTTGAAAGTGTATTTTTTGCCTCTTCCTTTTCCAGGAAGTTATAGAATTAACCAAAGATCTCCTTTCAACACAACCTTCGGAAGCCCTTGCAAGTTCTGATAGTTCTGCTTCTGCCCTACCCAGTCACTCCTGGAAGGTTGGGGATAAATGTATGGCAATATGGAGTGAAGATGGACAGTAAGTGTAGAAAACAAACTTCTCTAACAGTTACATGAAATAATACAGTACAATGGTAAGAGATTTTCATTCAGCTTGAACTGCCCCATTTGAGTAATTCTAAAAAAGAATAGCTAAGAGAAATTACGTAACCATTGTATTTCCTTTTAGTGAAGTTCAATATTATAGACAAAGTGAATTTGATATTCGGTGATTCTGAAAACACCTTTTCTTGTCACCACCCTTAAAAGAAATATAGCATATACAACTTTAAAAAAACCCTACACTTCCATAAACTAATTATAATCATTTAGTGTCGTGCCTGTACCAGTGTATGTAATTGCCATTCTGTTTATATATTTTTACATTTACTCACTGTCATGAAAAATGATTGAGAGATTTAAGTCTGTGCATTTAACTTGGAACACCATCATTTGACTGTAGTTCTATTGCGATTGCAATATTGCTGTGTCTTTAGGGGCTTGATACTTGGCTGTACCATGCTCTGGAGATGCTGTACCAAAATAGTTGGTTTTGGCTCCCTTGGCTAATGTTATTGAGAGTTTCTGAGGTTGCTTCAATTTAGTCTGATCTTGTAGTCTTTGAAATACAAAGACATATATTTTCAAAATGATAGTTTATCCTTTATTTTGTAACATAGAAGCATTTCTGAATTTTTTCTAATCAAACTGTTCAGATTGAGTAAACATCCCATTTCCTTCTCTTAGAAAAGAGTTAAATCTTTGTACAATGGAGCTGCTAATGTAATGAAAACCAAATACAGGCATTGATGCAGAATTATTGATACTTTCATGTAGAAAACAAACTGTTCAAAAATAAAAACACTTCTGTTGCTAGGCATTGGTGGCTGAAATATTTTCTCACCTAAGATCATAAATGTTACATTTTTTAAATTCTTGGGTCACTACTGCGTCCCAAGGTCTGGCCTAAACCAGTGATCAGAATGAAAAGTTTGTTGGATCTGAAAGCATTTGTATTGGTCCACTTAGATGTTTCTAGTTCTATCAGGTCAAGTGGTATTGGACCTTACTCACTTTGATTAGTATCTTGTTTCTTTCCACTAAAGCTGCAACATGATTTAAGCAGCCAGCGTCTCAAGAAGTGCTCGCTAGAGATTAATGCTTCCTACCACACAAAAGATGGGGCTCCCCTCAGTTTTCATACAGTGTAAAGCATTAGTTTTTAACTCAATTCAAGTGTCTCTCAAGATGGTGGCTATATCAAAACAAAGTAGGCAGGTGTTAATTGGAATTCTATCTGTAAGTAGTCTCTAGTCTCTGTAGCAGAGCTGGGCGGGAGATTGAGACTTCAAATTTTTTCCTTGTCCCAAATTGAAACAAAAAGTCAGTCTCAAAACCTTTGTAAACAGATGATCCGAAAAGAATTAATATGGCATTTAAAAAAGTTTTTAGTATAAATTAACTAGAGGTTCAAAATAAAAAGTTGTTTTGAACTAGAAAATGACAAAACAGGACGATTAAACGATTTGGAAACTTTTTCTTTTTTAAAATTTGAATCAGAAGATTTGTGAAACTCAAAACCCGTCCTTCCTGTGAACAGTTTTAGTTTCAACAAATCAGCATTTTCTGATGGAAAAAGCATTCAGTCAGAAAATTCCTGATTAGCTGTAATCTGTGTTATCCAGAATACCATAGTTTTACAATCTGATATTACATGACCTATCAACTAGGGAAAAAAAAGCAAGATTCTTAACTTTGTAGTTGCACAAGTCATTTGTTTCTAGCCTGAATAGCTGTTAGGCCTTAAAATTGTCACTGGTTTCTAGATCAGCTAGTGAGGTTAAGCTCTTGTGCAGGACTGATGTACTTAGGTCCTTAAAGAACATTAACTTCTCAGCTTAATTTGTATTTTGTCCCAAAAAATGAAGCAGATTGGTAGTAAGTACTTAACTTAATGTTAGTAGCTGAATAACAGTGTAGGTGTTGTAGGGCTGAGTATTAAACCATTACTCACATGCTTACAGCCATGATATCTTTACAGGTGTTACGAAGCTGAGATTGAAGAGATAGATGAGGAGAATGGTACTGCTGCAATCACATTTGCTGGATATGGCAATGCTGAAGTCACGCCTCTGCTCAACCTCAAACCTGTGGAAGAGGGAAGAAAGGCAAAAGAGGACAGTGGCAACAAACCCATGTCCAAGTAAGTGACTTATATAACCTTAGATGTGTACTTTAACAAAGAACTTAGGCCAACCAAGCATGTTACGTTTGTGTGGTGGATGGATGGATGGAATTTGCTTAAGGAAACATACTCTGGTAAAAGAACCTGTTAGCATCTCACTATTAGACCAATTCTGCTGTCATATTTATCAAGGATATTAATGTAAGAGACAAAAGTAGACTTACTTCATTGCCAGCAAAGAGGCCAGTTCTAAACAATGTAGGTTCCAAATCATGATTAGGTAAAGAGGAATGCAATATGGAGATGATGCTTACAATTTGTGTTTCAGGAGAAAATAGAGACTTGTGTGTGTGGTGAAATAGTGAGTATATATTATGAATTACTGATTAAAGAAGTGGTAGATGCCTGTAATCTAGCAGAAGCTTTTCATAGCTCCTGCTTGAAATTGTAAGTGTTGCATAGACAAGTTTTCATTTGGAGGAATGAAAAAATAGCTTCAACAAGTGAAGCTTCTTTGATTCTTTGTGGGATTACCCAGAGTTGTGAAGCACCTCATTACTCACTGCCCTTAGCATGAGGAAGCCTGGTCTGTGCCTGCCATAGGTCAGATCCCTGACTTCACTGTTCATGGGCAGCACAAACACTACCCTCTTAGCCTCGGCAGGTCCCGCTCTCTTGCTTCAGGTTAGTGCTAGGCATATTCCTGCCCCCGAGCATCTCCCTGGAGTGTCCTTTCCCTGTTCTAGTGGATGCTGACAGTATTCACAGATTTGCTACTGCCAAAGAAGCAGCACACCTCAATTTACTACACCTCAGGTTATTCTGTTTAACACACAGCACTTACTTGTTTTGATTATAAATATATGTAACGGTTTATTTAACAAAGTAGCAAGTAAAGTATTGGAAACAAATGGTTACATGTACCATACAAGCATTCTAGAACCTAGGCTTAACTAGATACTTTCCTGTCTTATAGATCAGTGCTCACCCAAAGTCCTTCCAGCACTTTACAGCAGGCTTGGCTCTGGCCCTTTGTTCATAAGCGGCTAACTTGCTTTCTCAGTGAAGGATCCAGGCTGTACCTCTGCACCCCCAGAATACCCCAGGAATCCATTGTCTTTACTCATAAACAGGATTCACACCTGCTGTTTATTCCTTCCTGTAAATTTCCTCTCTCCAAGATTTTGCAGGCTCTTGATAAACTTGGCTCAATGTTGAAACAGACATCCATTGTGAGACATGTCTTATACTCATATGGCCAGACAGAGAGGTCTGTTACCTCCTGCTTGAAAGGAACCTGTCCAGGGCACGGTCACCTTCTGATTACCTGCTTTAAGAACATAATTCTCAGCACAGACACACAACACTTCAAATATTATATATACACATGTTTCACAGTGTTTATGATGGCCAGTGGGCTACTGGCTCTTGGTAGAGACTTTGCATGCCACCTTATAGTGAATTATTGTGCATGTATCTGACCCAGGAGATCCCTGTAAAACTCTAGGCACTCTCTGTGCCCTCTGCCAGCTAGCACCAAGAGGTTCCTGATTCACAGCTTCCTGATAAGAAACCAAAATGTAGAGGGGTTACATCTTGGGAACCAGTCTATTTGGAGACCCAAGTACTGGAGCAGCTCTTGCGTCCTTCCTCCAGCCTACGGTAGGTTGTAGGAGAAACTCCTAGGATGTACTGACTCTCCATTACCGAACTGGGGACACTAATATGATCCTTGAGGGCGGGAGTGGCGGGTGTGTGTGCGTTTAATCCCTACCCTTTTGGAAGAAGCCTGGCATGTGGTTCCTGTCCCATACAGATCCCCTGTGAGCCACATTAGTATGAAGGACTTGTGCCTCTGTCCTAGCTCCCCAGCACTCATGTCCCTTCCCTTGGTTCCTGGCATTATGGCTTTGTTAGAGCCACATTGCCCGCCTCTCCTCAGTCTACTGTTCTTGCAACACCTCTTCCATGCCAAAAGGGGTTCCACAGCATTAAAGAGAGCTGCTGCAGAAAAGGCAATACAAATTTGGGTTTTATCAAGTTATTTGCAGATTCCCCTTTCCCTGTGCCTAATCCCCACCACAGTTGCTGATTTTTACCTGATCAGTGCAGGAGTACTGGATCAAGGGCATTCTTCTCAGGGAGATCACCATGGTGAGATTTGGCCCATGTTGGAAAAGAGCCATGTACATTCAGAAATGTTATTTGATTATATTTGAAAGGGCCGTTTGAGAATTTGTGAAACTGAGAATTTGTCATCTGTGCCAGCTCTGAGGATTGCTCTATCTGAAATGACCTGCTTGGGGCATTTTTATTGCTCCTGATTCTATATGATAAATATTACAGGAGTGTAATGCTGTAATGATACTCTCAATTGATAGACTGCCTTGCAGAAGAAATGACTTAATGTTCTTTCTAGAATCAGAGAATGAGTCTGTTCTGTACAGGCAGCAGATGAAACTAGGCTTAAGATGATCCTATCACACCATGGTACCCATGTGTTCCACATAACTTACTTCACAGCTTTGCTCTTGCATCTGTGGAGTACAGCTTGTTTGGGGAGGTTTATCGGTATTCTTCATAAGCTTACATAGTCCTGACTTGGTTGGGTAGTCGCTCGTTTGAGAGTCCTGTTTTATACATCTAATGGCTTACAATAGTTACATTTAGTTTCTTACTTGGTACTTAGTGTGCCTCAGAGCGCTTTATGAAGAGGAAGTGGAGGCACAAACATAATCATGGGCTACCCTTCCTTCCTACAGAAAAGAGATGATTGCGCAGCAACGAGAATATAAAAAGAAGAAAGCTTTGAAAAAAGCCCAGAGAATCAAAGAACTTGAACAGGAGCGAGAGGACCAGAAAGTCAAGTGGCAACAGTTCAACAACAGAGCCTATTCTAAAAACAAAAAAGGCCAGGTTTGTATATGCTACCAGTGTGTGAACAGTTAGCAGAGGAATAGTCCAACCTACTAGTTACAGGAAAAATACCATGCCCAGACCATGCTTTGGGGGCAAATGGCTCAGCTTCACGGTCTGAGGCAGCCCAGCTGCAAAACAGAGTAAGTGTAAATAGGTAGCTTGATGCTGTAGATAGGCTGAGTAATCATGCCTAAATATGAAAAGTAAGTCTTAGGCCTTTGCTTGTGTAGGTTGGGAAACTTGGTCACTTTTATGCAAGAATTGGGGTTGCAAACTTTTAGTTAATTTATACTAACAACAATTTAAAAGGCATTTGGAGGTGCAGCCAAACTGCTCCACGTCATGCCATATACGGGGGAAACTGTTGTGAGACCTTGATGCTGGCAAGTGTGTGATTGGCTCTCTTATACACCCAGTATACATAGCTTTTCGTGGCTGTTATAACTGTGCAGAAGATAAGGAAAAGCCTAGAACAAATACCAGTGATAGGTGGTAGCACTATTCCTCAAATCGTGCGTAGTTTGGTTTTCGCTAATATACATTCATGCCACTGTTCAGAGAGCTCACTACCATTGACAAAGCTAATAGTAATGGTAGCCATTGTATAGAAATACAGTGATACACATTCTGTCAAAGTTATTCAGGGAAAAGAATTCTTGCCACAACCTAGATCTGTAAGAAGACCTATGCCTGGGTGTGTGCTGGGATTTATTTATATGTGAGGTACGCATGTCTGT
Organism: Gopherus flavomarginatus; assembly: GCF_025201925.1. Taxonomy (NCBI): domain Eukaryota; kingdom Metazoa; phylum Chordata; order Testudines; family Testudinidae; genus Gopherus; species Gopherus flavomarginatus. The sequence continues at coordinate 131,481,618 of NC_066622.1, forward strand.
AACTTTAGGAATTTGAAGTTGTTGCTAGTCATTATTATGAAAAAACAAGAAATGTAAAACAATACAATACAAGCCCATAATAAATCCTCCTGATTTGCCTTGGTTTAGCATGGTGAGGTGTTTTCCCTATTGAAAACAAATTTGCACTTGCCCAGGCTGGAGCATTGGGTCCACTGTTGGTGGTAGCATAGACTGTGAGGATTGGGGTCCACTGGAGTGGAGAGCCTGAAAGTCTGGTGTGTGGCCAACTTGGAAGCCATTTCACATGTTTTGTAGAGTAGCCATATTTCAGAGGAGGTGGTGGGGAGGCTGAAGTGTTGCTGTATTGCTGCCCACTCTGGTTTCCTTCCACTCACCCAGGGGCAGTGTGGAACTGCTGGCGGAGTGCTAAAACGTCAGTCCTTTTGAGCACTTAGCACAAAACAGTCTTATGATAAGTAATGTGGCCTTTATTCCTGAACTTTGGCTATAAGTGCTCACAGAGAGGCATGATTAGAACATGGGACTGGGTGCCAGGAATTTCATTTCTAACGTTGCCTCTGTCAGTGACCCCGGTGCCCTTGGGTAAGTACATTATTGTGTCAGTTTGCCATCTGTAACAGGGGTAGGCAACCTGTGGCATGTGTGCCGAAGGCGGCATGCGAGCTGATTTTCAGTGGCACTCACACTGCCCGTGTCCTGGCCACTGGTACGGGGCGCTCTGCATTTTAATTTAATTTTAAATGAAGCTTCTTAAACCTTTTAAAAACCTTGTTTACTTTCCATACCACAATAGTTTAGTTATATATTATAGACTTGTAGAAGGAGACCTTCTAAAAACATTAATGTGTATTATTGACATTCAAAACCTTAAATCAGAGTGAATAAATGAAGACTCGGCACACCAGTTCTGAAAGATTGCTGACCCCGATCTATAAAACAGAGTGTTGAGGATTGTTTGTAGGATTAGAGACCTGACTAATCAATGCTCATTTATTCACAGTTAGCAAACTGTATTGAACTGACTAATCAGGAATGGTGTTTGTGTTTCCTTCTCAGGTAAAGAGGAGTATTTTTGCTTCCCCTGAGAGCGTGACTGGCAAAGTCGGGGTTGGAACATGTGGAATTGCAGATAAACCCATGACACAATATCAAGATACCTCTAAATATAATGTCAGGCATTTGATGCCTCAGTAAGAGGGGGGAAAGGCTAAACTTCATCTCTGCAGGGCTTTACACTTATCTTTTTATCATTATATTTTTCTAAAAGTAAATTATTTGTTGGCATGTAGTGAATAGTTCATTTTGTCACCATCACTTGGCTTCAGCTGATGTGAGCCTTAAAGAAATCTACAGCTATTCAGTTGATTCCCTTCATCATTACTAAACTTTTTATATAGTCATCTTATAGCAAAATTCTGCAGCCAGATGTTTTTGTGAGCTGTTTGCAGTTACGCTGAAATGCTGGTCTCCAGAATCTTCCATTCATACTTTTAGCCAGGGGTAAGGTCAGAAAAATGACTGTGTAAAAATGGCACCTTTAAAAGCTTCTCATTCCCTCTGTATTCACAGTTCTATCTTCTTGCTTTAGTGACAAACTACACTAGCACTACAGAGCCAGTACAGCTCTGGGAAAGTTAGCTGGATTCCATCCTAGCTTGTATATAAAATGGAATTGTTAATAAGTTACTCTCTTGCAATCTCACTGAAGACAGTCAGCCTGTACAGCTGTAACTGAGGGCAGAATGTGGCCCACACAATTAGTGTGATGATTCATGTGCTAGAAACAATACAACTTCACTTTGAGATTCCAGACTGAATTTGCAGGGCTGGAAATTAGGGGGAGGAATCTCCTTACATGTATACTGAGCACATTTAAACTGGAAGTCACTGAGACACAACCAGGGAACTCGAAGATGACATTTTTAGAGTCAGATTTCAGAGTCAAACTGCACTTTTAAAGTGCAGTTTAAGTGTTGGGAAAATTTAAATAACATGATCTGAAAAGTATGTTCTCAGTGCTTCTGCACCATGCACTGCTGGGTTCTATGGGCTGGTTGTGGGACTTGACAACTGTACAGTAAATCCCCAACTTGTTGAGCAGCCTGTGTGGGGGTTTTTTTTTTCCATCCATTTAAACAGAACTGAAGCACATTAGATAAGAATGCCTGGATCCTATTTAGTTAGTTGGAAATGAGTAAAGGCTAGTCTGAAGTTTCTGCCTTGCTATAATCCTGGTGTGGCCCTAGTGTTCATTGTAATTTCAGCCCTACACTCAATGAGCCCTTTCAGTTTTATTCAAGAAACCACCTGTAAAAGTTCTTGCCTTTGTACGTGATTGCTTCCCTCTGTTACTTGTCTCCCACTTACGGTACTGGTACCACCTCTGAATCCGTAAAGTGTTTAAAAAAAAAAAAAAGTTAATGTATAGCCCTGTATACAATGTAGATATTATTTTTGTAAAATCTAGGCCTGAGTTAATGAACAGGAGTACTTTGGCTATTTCCTCCAGTAAATAATTCAAGTGTGTTTCTTGTTCATTAATCCTGACCATGTTTCCCTTGTATATTATGTTAATGTAGCTCATTTTGTAATTTGTTAATTAGATCAGGTCATGTCAGCAATTGATAATGCACTGACTGGTGGAAATGTCCATCAGTTACCTGAGTCACAACTCAAGCTAAACTCTGCAACTGATAGTGTAGAATCCATGCATAGAAAAAGATTCTTCCTATTAATGGGAGAAAGTGATTTTTATGACTACGAAGTGTGTTAATTTCAGTTTTGTATGTTTAACTTTTATTAAATAAAGTGTTAAAAGCTCTTGGGGATGTTTGGAAAAGTGAAAATGCACAATGCTTGGGCACTGTCGAAGCACCCTGTAAGGACTTCTAACAGAATGCTGTCAGATACACATAAGGAAATGAATTTGTGAAGGGGAAAACAGACACTGAAAGTGCTTCAATTTCATTACGCTCTAAGCATGTTTTGCCTAGTTTAAGATATATCCTACCTGAGGCAGGGATATAAACTTTGCTGCCTGCAGAAGGACCTTAATCTAAAATGAAGTGTAAGCTGGTGCAGGTTGGAAAGCCCTACCCCCAAATGTAAAACAGCTGTTTTAAAAAGTGGTGTGTATGTCAGAGTATCCAGTACAGCCTGCACTTTTGACAAAGACCCATTCACCTGTCAGTCACTAGAAAGGGCATTGGTTCTGCTGGATAGTGAGATGGCTGAGTAATGCGGCATCTGTCTATCCTTCCATGGAAAACTGTACTGGTCCAGGATGCAATGGTTCCTGACAAAAGCAGCTGTTTTTCTCTGTGTGCGGAAGAACAGAGACTGGAACTCTTACTATAAAACATGCAGGACCTGACCTTGAGGAGGGTGGCCTAGGCATAGACTGTCCTTAACAGCGCTGTGGTTGATGTGAATGAAAACACCTTTAAAAAAAAAAAGCGCTTAAAAAATGATGCATCAGACATGGGGGTATGTCATTAGCCAAACTTTAAATGGCAAATCCACTCTCCCTTTTACTATAGGAAAAGTCTCCACCATAAAAGCATTTTGTCACTAGCCATTTTCTCTGAAGCGAATGTCGAGCAGAGGGCTGCCAAAAATGAAACAGTGCAGGCTGATCCACCATTACTGTAGAAAACACCTCTGCCTCAATTAAAGCTAGCTTGTCTCATGGGACCTTTTAAAAAAAAGGTAAAACTAATTGACATACTGGAACTCCACATGAGTTATGTGAAAGTGATATATTCTTGATCACTTGAACTGCATTTAGGTAATGTACCTTTTCCCTTCAATGTGCTCTTAATGACTACTTTTCCCAAGCTCGACAGCCTTAATGCACTTGGCTGTGCTATCAAGCTGTCAGTACTGTATTAGTACAGATAAGTGTCTTGTTAAAAAAACTACATGGGATCCTTCTGCAAGCAGAATGCTATAAATCACTCCTGGACTCTCATGATGGTTGCAAGCTGAAATGGGGGGGGGGGGGGATTGAAATAACCAGAATAGAACTAGAGCTGACCAGGACAGCACTGCTAGTAAATATCAGAGCAGTCACCACTTTGGCAGGTCCTGTCTTACCCAGGGCCAGCTCCCGGCACCAGCTAAAGAAGTAGGTGCTTGGTGCAGCCAATACAAAGGGGTGGCACAGCCAGGTCTTAGGTGGGAATTCAGCGGCGAGTCCCTCTCTTCCTCTTTGAGCTGCTGCCGAAGAGGAAGTGAAGGACCTGCCACCAAAGAATGGAGCGGTGCATGCTGCCAATGCCTCCCCCCATCACCACCACTTGGGGGCAGCAGAAAACCTGGAGCCAGACCTGGTCTTACCCATTAATTTTAATGTATTTCTGACTTTAAGCTTGGGTTGACAGATGCAGAGTAGTAATAAAACCTACTAGGTCTCAATAAAATTTCATAAAATTTATTTGTATGTTTTAAACAAGTTAATACAGATATCCACAAACAAAATTATTTTTAAATCATGAAAAATGCAACATTTTTGCAGCACTATCCCCATGTTATAAACAGAGATGGAGTCAGCAGCTGTGTTTTGTTTCAAAGACGGGCTTTTATGAGTCAGCACCAATCAATTGTGTGGTGTTCTTTTTCTCAAAGTAGCAAGTGGCTATAGCACCTGTGTAGTTACAGCACAAGAAATAAAATGTTCAGAGGAGCTCAGGAAAAAAAAAACCTCATGAACACTGCAACAATCACAAATAAACTCACATTGTTAGATACACCTTAGAAAAATATTTTTCTGTCAGCAGATACACATTTAATTTCCAAACTGCATCTCCAGAATAGTAAGATAGCATTATGCTGACACATAAGGGACTGTGTATGTTTCCCATCTTAAAGCACAAATTGCTACAGGAAACCCATAATCTAGTACAGTCTAAAACAGATTCTAACATGCAGATTGTAACCTATTGGTAAAATTGTAACAGCACAAACTTGACTCACAAATCAGAGAGATGGCTCTGTACATAGGGAGAAATATTTATGCTGTATTAGTAAGAACCCACTTCTATTTCCCTTCCAAGACAATAGAAAAACTCCCATTGGCTCTATATGCATCACTGGTTTTTGGAAAGAATAGCAAATTTAAATTCTGTGGAGGACAGTACTAGCCTCACGTCAGCTAGGTTTTTAAAAATAAAACAAGTATTTTTGTCAGATGCTTCAAATATTGAGAACAAAGCACTGAGGCCCTAGGGGAATCATATTGGCTATTGTAAATTTTATGGTCCAGATACACATCCATTCCTTTGTTTTCTAACTATGCCAAAGTTTGATTGTCACTTGACTTAGAGGTCTGAAAATACAAGGAAGGCCCTTGTTCAGCTTATAATTAAGTTTACTACTATTCAGAGCTGGCTGGAAAAAGATGGAAAATGTTTATTGGTCATTGACATTTCTCAACCAGTTGTATTCAGCACTTAAATGGTTAGAAATATCTTGTAAAACTCACTCACTTGTGTTTCGATCACTGAAATAGTAAGTATGGGACAATAGGGTTTCTCTTTCCCTTCAAACAAGTCATGCTAGAATATAGATAACTTGGTGCTCATATTGCTCTTTGCATACTTTTGATTGCTGGGACTGGATGATGGGATGGATCACTCAATAAATTGCCCTGTTCTGTTCACTCCCTCTGAAGCATCTGGCAGTGGCTACTGTCAGAAGACAGGATATTGCGCTAGATAGACCACTGGTCTGACCCACTAGGGCCATTCTTATACCTGCTTATAAAAATATTTTATTTAATCTCTAAATGGGTTAGTTTAAATTCAATATTGGCAAAGTGTTTGTGTAATATGCTAAATTATATGCATTTCTATCATCCTGCTGTTAACGAGATCTGCTTAAGCAACGTATTTTTAGTGTAAAAATATCAACACAAAACTAAACCCCTGGAGATGGTGTGTCATTTTATAACGGGACACTAGCACATAGCTAAAGTTCAATATTTAACCTACCTTACCATGATCACTTGGTCAAGTTAGGCGGAGAGAATGTTTATCAGAGGAGGTGCAAAGTTTTACGAAAACAGTTGTTGATGGAACATGCTTGGAAATAATTTTTCAAACACTTTGGGAAGAGGAAGCAATTTTTAGACCAGACTCAGCTAAGGCTCTACTCCTCAGTGAGACTATGCCCATGCTAACTTTCAAACTTGAGGTGCTTTTGTTGCAACCCTGTTAAAGTGTGGTTCATATGTTTCTTTTTACAAGGCAATAAGTGTATATTTTTGCACCCTCACATCACTTCAGAGGAGTTGGAGGGATTTTTCTCAAAAACTTCCAAAAAACAAATACCCCTAAAACAACCAACTGACCACCATGCCACCAGTAGGGAGAAATCAAGTTTGGAAACTTACACCCAAAAAAAATTTGAGGGGGGGAGGGGCTTCAGAAACTTCCTGTTTTGAGGAGAGGGTTAAATGGAAACTTTTCTGAACATAACCACAGTGAGTGCTATGAGTTGCTTGCTAGAATACTATTATCCCAAAGCAAGTTCTCTACATGATCTATTACCATTAAGTCTGTGTGGAAGTTGAAACCATGATTGTGACGTTAAAACCACCATGAAGATCAGCTTCTATTGTCCATTCTTTGGCTTTCATCTTTACAGCTAAATGGGAGAGTCTGCAAATGTTCTTGGAGGTCACAATTATCTGGCTGGGCCAAATCCATCCCTGCTGTAATGTTAATCTCCATGGTGTGTTATAGAAGGGATGAATTTGGCCTATTGTGCATTTAGAAAAATGACTTTTGTCTCAGTAACATTTCTTTTAACAGTAATTGGAATCAAAGGCAGAACAGAGAAGAATACAAGATCTGGTTGGTCTGAAGATTGCTATGTTGCTCTCTTGGGTCCTTTGCTTGGTCAGATGTACTGGGAAATGTGAAAGTGTCCTCTAAGTCAATAAAATGGGGCTTGAAGAAGGGAAGTTCCATATAACCGTATGCTTTAAACTCCACACCACTACTGCCCCTAGCGTTTGAACTAGTGGGACTCATTGGTTTTTACTCTTCTCTTCTCATGTGATTGCTTGATTTTTGATCCATTTACACTGTATTGTTCCAGCATTTCTGAGTACACTTCACAAACCCATAATAGCTACCGGATGTTTTGCAGTATGGATTCTAAATCACCAAGAAATATGCTGACACCAATCAATGTCACCCGACTAGCTGAACAGACTAAGTAACATTTAGCGCTCGCCCCTTCCCGCCCCCCGAGTAGTACTTGTTCAAAGCACTGTTCAAACATTATCTTAATCCTCACCACATGGCTTGATGTAGGGCAATATCTATATTTACAGATCAGGAAACTGAGGCACAGATTAAGTGATTCACCCAAGACGAAAAGAGTCAGTGATGTGCCCAATCCACTAGACCGTGCAACCTCCTTTTAGCAAACATGATGTTCATCTGCAGTGGAACAAACTTGCAGATTAGGGAACTTTTCCACCATTATGTGGTCCCAAGAAAGTCAAGAGGCGTGCTCATAAATGGCAGCAAAAGAGAAGTATAAAGACAGACTCCTAACTGGAAGCACCACAGGGTAGGCTAGGTGAAAAAGATTAATTTCTGATGCAGGAACCTGAGGTACATCCCTTCCGAAAACAGGAAGGTCCCGTCCTTGTAAAATGATAATTCAATTGAACAATGTTTTCAAAACGAGAATGCTTTCCATGTCTGCTGACCCCCCTCACATCCCATCAATCCTGTTTCCTACAGCAGTAGGGAATCAGCAATCACCTGGCTCCATCCACCCGGCTCCATCCACCCATAAGAAGGGTGTAGAATTCTAGGTGCAAACTGAGAAAGATGTGGTCAGCAAAGGACAATGTACAGGCTCATAAACATGAAATTCATCCTGCCAGCTATGTTTCACAGAGCATGCAAGATATTGCAATAAACAAGAACAAAGAGAAAAAAGAGGAGCACTGGTAGGGTTATCAGTAGGGCCCTACCAAATTCACAGTCCATTTTGGTCAATTTCACAGAGATAGGATTTTAAAATTTGTAAATTTCATGATTTCAGCTATTTAAATCTGAAATGTGATGGTGTTGTAATTGTGGGAGTCCTGACCCCAAAAGGAATTGTGTGCGTGTGTGTGGGGGGTCAAAAGGTTATTGTAGGGAGGGGGTTGTGGTATTGCTATCCTTATTTCTGCACTGCTGCTGCTCCTGCATGAATGGCATGGTATGGTGCTGCCACCCTTACTTCTGTGCTGCTGCTGGCAGGCCACTGCCTTCAGAGCTGGACACCTGGCTAATAGCCGCTGTTCTCCAGCCAGCCAGCTCTGAGGGCAGTGCAGAAGTAAGGGTGGCAATACTGCAAACCCCCCCCCCACCCCCCTTGCAACTCCCTTTTGGGTCAGGACTCTCAATTTGAGAAATGCTGGTCTCCCCCATGAAATCTGTCCAATATAGGGTAAAAGTGCACAAAAGACCAGATTTCATAGGGTGAGACCAGATTTCACGGTCCGTGATGCGTTTTTCATGGCTGTGAATTTGGTAGGGTCCTAGTTATCAGCCTTCCAGCACACAAGATACACAGTGTCCGGCCCCAGGTCAACATTTCTAGAACTCTCCACCAGAGGGACCAAACTTAATACACTCTGTATCTACGGTCCCTACACTGCAAAGAAAAAACCCACAGCACCGTCTCAGAGCCGAAGTCAACTGACTCGGGCTTGAGCTGTGGGGCTAAAAACAGCAGTGTAGACATTCCCACGCAGGCTGGAGCCTGCGCTCTGAAACCCAGTGAGGGGGTAGGATTTCGGAGCCCAGGCTCCAGCCTAAGCCCGAACATTCACTCTGCTATTTTTATTCCCACAGCCCAAGAAAAGTGAGTTGGGCTCTGTGACTCGGCACTATGGGTTTTTCTTTGCTGTGTAGACACCCCTCTATGCTACCTCAGAACCTCAATCTCTCTGTCCCACTAGTAAGATACGGCAACGCCCATTTTTCAAGGGGAGGTGCGCACAGAAGTCTGGATCAAAGTTATTGTATTAGCTTCAAGTAAGCAGCCTACCTAATCTTTTAATGGTGAGCTTCTCATGCACATCTCTACTCTGGGGGTGAAATCCTGGTTCCCTTGCCATTGACTTCTGTGGGGTCAGGAGATCACTCCTGGGGACTGCAGCTACTCCCAGGTTTCAAGGAGAGGGAGTATGCCACGGAAATACTGGAACTCAAACATAACAAAAGTTATGACCCTGACAAAAATATTATCAACTTAGAGCAAGTAACTACGGGCCTATCCTGCTCCCACTAACTTAATTTTGAAAACTCTCATTCATTTCAGTAGGAGCAGCCCAGGTCCTAAGGTAGTTCAAAGAATGAGCAGCACAAATGAAGTCTATGCATACAGCACAACAAGCAACCTAAGAGAAGATCAGACAACAAGGTGCTGGAGCTTGCAGCTCAGAAGCAGACCTTGCCAAACAAACAAGAAGGTCAGAACTAAATTCCTCTGCACACGAGTGTCTAGGATAAAATTTAGTTAAAAAAAAATGTAAGTTAACTCCATTTTTCCCTACCTACAGGTCTCACAAGATAGATCACTTTGAGGCTACCTTCTGTCAATGACATACCTCAAATGGAATGGGCTTTAAAATGACCTCCTCCAAAGAGTAATCATACCAAATGCAGCAAGCCACCCATCCCCCCACCTCATTCTCGGACACAAGATGACATGCTGTAATGTATTGTAATGTATGTCAAAAGAGGGAAAATACTGGATCGCCTTTTTAACAAGTTTTTCTGTAGCACAAGGACCTTTTAGAGACCTAATTTATGCGTAGAGGACTCACCAGTATGAGCTTCTGGGGGAGGCAGCATATGTGGAGGGTAACACGGATGGGATGATTAAAGGAAAGCCACCTTATTTCTGTAAAATTTAGTAGAGGATGGATTTGGAGCTTGCACTAGAGACTGTGTGGTTCACAGAATCTACAAGCCCAAGTAACTGCCACAACAAAAAATAACCTTATGTAGGAAACAAGCCTGGAAAAACATCAAGGAGGACGGCTGGTCAATTTTATGAGGACTAAAGAGATAGTTTGTGACGCAAAGTGCTATGTGATGAGAATAGGCAAGTTTAGATGGAGGAAAAGGAAACGTGTGTCTGCCATGTGGTGGTAAGCAGAAAGCTGATACTGCCGCTAAATGGATTAAAGTGGGAATAAAGTGCTTTGGATAAAAAGGACTCAATTCTGTTCCCACTAAAGTTAATGAGAGTTTCACTCTCTGCTGCTAAGGGACTAAGATAAGGCTTTAGAAGAAATGAGATAATGATGCAGTTGTTTATAGGGACAATAAAGGACTATGTGATTGGCATCATAGCAAAGGGGGCCTATAAGATAACTGACATCTTCTAGTCAAGGCTGCACCTTCACTTGACTCCATGGATTCCCCTGCAGACATACCAAACCATTTGGTGCCTGACCTTTCAGGAATGAACAAATTGCATAACTCCCAATCTATGCTACTAACCTACAATTTAAGAATTCCTGATCACAAATGGATGCACCACCAGCTCAAAAGGCAACACTGAAGCACATGTATCAGAGCTACATCCTCACCTAGACACAGGCATCCTTGAACTCTAAGGCATGGAAAGCACAGAAGGTTTTGAAGTAAGTCTGAAGGAAGTAAATGTAGCTTCATTATCAACTTTTTTGTTGGGCAGGAGCTCGTCTAATGAGACTTTCCTGCTCATCTTATTGTAATTCAAATACCTCAAGACATGCATGTCTGACAACATCTTCTAAGCCCAAGAGTAAAAGTATCTTACTCTGCTGTATCCTCTCTCACTTATACATGTTTCAGTAGCATCAAAGGTCACCCTCATCTGATGCTCCAATGAGGAAAGAACCTCTAGCCATAAACTAAGATTATACTTGACCAACATGCCTTATTTGCCATTTGGGGATTATCATTCACATAAACTCTGTTGAAGGAGCTGCACGTACCCAAGTTACAGTCTTGGGCACTGAAACCGTGGAGTTTTCCAGGCTCAGGGCCTCAATTACCCAACTCTGAAGGGGAGAGTGGGTATAACTAAAAGTGGTGTTCTGGGGTGGAAAGTACCTTTGGGACAGAGTTCAGACAATGCCTTAAGGAGGTTTATGTTGCAGAAATTCATTCTGGAATGGATTTGCTGTAGCTTCTCAACTTGGACTTAACCATATTGGTTAACAAACCTATGGAAACTATATGGACCCATCAAAATTCCTGCACCTTCTGCTATGCTTCTAAGTATGTAGCCAATATCTGAAATGTCCTCCAATCTCTCTTTTTTTTTTTTTTTTGGAAAAAGAGCTGCTTGCACAAAGAACAATCCTGCTCTTCTGGGGGTTGGATCTGATTTCTAAAATGCAGAAAACTAGACAGGGGGGGGGGGGAAGTCAGGATGTCAACACACACATAAAAGCCTTGATCCCAGACTTATGTTGACATAGTGGATTCTCGGGACAGTAACTAGTCATGGAGTTCCATCCAAGTGTGCTAGCACAGACGGGTAATATTAAAGGCTCAAATGTTTCAGCTTTGGATGAACAGTGTCTTAAGACAACAAATGGGAGACTTTCAGGAAGAACTGCATTACATAAGTCAGCTGAAGAAATTACTGCTATCTCAGTAATAACAGAATAGTACATGAATAGGTACGAAGACCAAAAGCTTTGGGGGGCATTTCTCAGTTCTGAAGAATGGGGAGAAGTAGATGCATAATTTTGACTTGCTTTGCTGTTCTGTTGGAGCTAAGTGCTTTGGTGGAACCAAGGATTTCTCTACACACCCTGTTTTGTGAACTAGTTACATGCAGTGTTGCCAATTTAGTGATTGTTTGGAAATTTGAATGGCAATTAAAACATTAATACACACTTTCAAAGCATATACAGTGTATGATAAACTGTGTATCTGAAAAATTATAATAGATTTGAAAAGTATGAACATAGACTAGCTTTCTTATACAGCTGTTGTTTTTTATGACAATGTCAGTGCATTCATTTCGGTGATGTTGGCCAACCTAATTTCAAATTATGATTTGTAAGCAGAGTCTAAATGAGCTCTAATCTGACAGCTAGTGATGATCTGGGGAAAAGGCTTCAGGACCAGATTATATTTACAGTCACACCTAATCTACCTAGGTATTCAGAAAACAGACCTGTGTTCCCCAAGTGATAGATTTTGGCTGGGGTTGGGTTACAAATTACTTTTGTGGGGTGTAATTAAATATTGTTATTCTTATTGTATGAGTAAAGGGCAGTAGAACTGTACTTAGCCTGTGCTGATTGAGTGCATCAAGAGAGAGCATGGGATCAGGTGTTGTGCTTGATGGTCTCCCTGAGTCACAAGTACGATTTGACCTGCTCCTCTCCACTGTTTAAAGAAAGAGCTGATTAAACTCCTTAGACAGTCTTTTGTTTTGTTATGTGACCATTACAGCTAAAATCACTGATAATCAGGTCTAAGCAGACAGTGTTTCTGTGGAAGAGACAGCCCAGTCTGCACTAACAGTGAGGTTCCCCCACTGAGAGCTCAGCTGAAATCTCTGAGAGCTGGGTGGAACCTCAAGAGACCAACTCGCAGAGGTCACAGTGGCAGGTGACAGCAGAAGGTGATGGCGCAGGGCCATTGGCAACAGAGCCGTGGAGTTAATAGTGGCAAAATGAACAACAGTGGCTAGAGCGAACAGTGAGCAGCTGGAGGAACGAGAAAGGTGCCTTCTTGCCCCCGCCTGGGAGGTCAACTCATGAGAAAGCACCTCTGAGCTCTGAGTCTCCACTGACCAAGGACAATACTGGTGAGTGTTAATGAGGCTGTTAAGAATGCTGGAGACACAATGCAGTTCATTCAAACAAACATGTCTGTGGCATCATACTTTCTATTTAAGCAAGAGATATCACACACTAAAAACTGGAGGCCAAGGTGAAATGCATTGTCACTTGTTCATCCTGAAGTTGAACACTGGTTCTGAACAAGACCAGCAAACGCTCACTATCTTTCTGCAAGACACTCAACTGACTGGCTAGAAGCATGTGGTGCAACAGCGAAAGACTCAACAACTGAAAAAGTGAAGAACTCTTTCACCACAATCAAAAAATTTGCATACATGGCTGATGAATGCACTGATGCAAATAGGCATAAGTATTAGGGCACTGCGTACGTTATCTTGATGTCAGTGGTAGGCCAGTAGATGCATTTCTAGATGTTCAAGTTACAGAAGAATCGGTGACAACCCACATCTTAGAATTAAATGCTTGTCAACTGGACCCCAAACAGATGGCTGCTTGTTCATTTGATGGAGCTGCAAACTTCTCTGGAAGACATGGTGGAGTACAAGCTTTGCTCAGAGAAAAGTGTAACCCTAATCTCTCCTATACACACTGCAGAGGCCATCTATTCCAACTACTGCTAGTACAAGCTGCAGACTCTTCAAAAGACATTTTAAAAGCTATAAATGTAATGTCTTCATTATATTCTTTTTTCAGCAAGAGTCCAAAAAGACTGAGTATCTTGGAAAATACAGAAGATACACTGGTACTCAAGTTCAAAGTAGTCCAACCTGGGAAAACCCTCTGGCATTCTCATGAACGATCGTTGGCTGTTGTCTTAAAATTACTCCAGCCATTATTACTGGCTTTGGAAAGTATCTACCAAGATGGGATGGATCTAAGTAGTGAGGCTGGTGAATTACTTTCACTACTACGTTCGTTCTCTCTCTTGTAAGTCTACTGTTGAAACCACTTGGGTCATTAAACAATGCCATCCAGGCATCTGCTACAAAATAGTAGATCTTTGTCCAGCAATAGAAGCTACATTTGGATCAGAGAGCTATCCATTGAAAAAGTACTGGAAGATGCAAAGACTTCAGTCCAGAAGTTGACTAATGAAGGCATTTATATTGAATCCTTAAGTGAAGAGGACAAGAAGTGTTTGTTGACAACTGAAAAAGTACACAGACTTGATTCTTAAAAATCTACAACAGACACTTGTAGATTCTACTCAACCTCTATGTCACTTTTACAGATCCCTGTCCTATAAAACACCAACAGTTGGGTGGAGTGAGGCACTACCAACAATGGGGCTGCCATATGCTCAGGACAGGAGAGAGAATTTGAACACAGAGTGGAATATCATACGACGAATGAATGAAGATTTGACTTCAACTTCTTTTTTATTATCACTAGTGGTTCAACTCAATCTTTATGCTATATTTCCTGGGATGAAAGAAATAGGAATTCATCTCTTGCTACTCCTAGTCACAACAGCCACAGTTGAGCATTCTTTTTCATTACTGAATAGAATTTTGCATTCAGAAAGAAGTCACCTTCTGCCTGATCATGTGAATGAACTAATGAGCATATCAACCGAAGGACTGGAAGGACTGGACACATGAGAACCCACCAAAGATGAACTCATTGCATTCAAGAAGTTCATTAACAGAGTTGTGCAAAAATATAACAAGAAACCAAGAAGGATGTAGATGTCGTGCTTCACAGAAGACTTGAGAAGCCAACTTTAATTTGTGTGATGATTTTAAAACGAGTTAAATCTAATAAAATGGTAATGAAACGATTTTCAGTTTTTACTACGGTGCCATACAGCCCAGCTTCACCCTCATGGTCTCACCCCTCATCATCCCTGACACACACACCTCCCGTAAATTCAAACACCTCCCCTAATTTCAATTCCTGGGGAAAACAAGATCAGACATGCTTCCTTGGATTTACATCTCAAGCTGATGACTCTGTTTGAAAAGACAGAAGGGAATTTAGCAGCAACTGATATTTTTAAGGCTGGTGGTGATCTTTAAACAGATCCAAAACACTAGACTATTCTGGCTTATCACAAAGGGGACGATTACTTTGATTTTTATGTTTTATAACCAGAAGGGACCGTCACCTAATCTGATTTACATAATATAGGCCAATTAGTTATGATGATCTGCTCGATCATTGATGGTGGCTTCTCTGGGCCAATCTGCTGTCTTGGACATTCCGATGCAAAAGGCTAGAACAACAAAACAAAATAACTAACGTTAGCTTAGTTTTTAGAAGAAATTATAAAGAAAAGCTAGTGCTAACAATATAGTATTAAAGCAATGAAAAAGGGATTGAACCAACATCACAAAGCAGCTGTGGAAACATTTCTCTCACACAGCAGATCTTCCACTAATGTCCAGAGGTATGAAAGGAACTGAAACAATGAAATCCCTAGAAGGGACTCAATCACCAATAAGCAGCCAACTTTTGTCATTAACTACTATTATAAAGATTTGTAGGATAATTGTGTTTGTCCTTTAAAGGCTCTCTCTATGAGGACACTGATAAGTGACCCACCCAATGAATCAGCAAGTAAGACAGCATAGATGGAAGCTACCAAGTGGATTACATTTCCCTCCCTTCCAGCTGCACTATTTGGAATTGAAATTTCCAGACATTTCAAGACCCTTGACTGCACTCCTAAAGATGACAGCCAATATCAAAGTGATCCCAAAGGGCATACAATGGGTGGCTTTACTGGAAAGCCTTTCAGAAAAATTGGTTCCAAGAACACACTCTGGGATAGCCCTACTCTGCCAGGACTGCCCAACACTGATTTTCTTCCTTTACAAAAAAAATTAAAATAGATAAAGTTCTCTAACTTTTATATTTCTCAAATGTGATTTATTTGCCAAGCAACCTTTTTACCATCGCCCACGTGTACTTTTTGATCCAAAAAATACACAGCCAAAAGAGGAAGAACCAGAAGGCTGTCCAGGATGGCTGGAGTTCCCTAGTGATCGTGAATAGTGGGACTCATCTCCAAAGAAGCTGACCACCACAAGAGTCCATCGACAGTAACTGAAGATCATCCTCTGTCTGTGTTAAATTCTTTTCCACCATTTCATTGCTGCAGTGAGACTGCCACAAAATAGTGGCTATCAGAGCTCATTTGAACAGTGTCAGGTATAAATTCCAACTGTTGATCATTCTAGTATGGGCAAACATTGGTAGTTGTGGGGGCTCAGTCAATGATTATCAGTTCACACGTGATCCTTCAATCTTTATGCACTTGATTTCTTCTTACTAATATGAGTAGCCCCATTGACGTAAGCTGATAAATACATGTAACAATCCATAGCTGCCTACATACAGGTTCTAGAATTGTTATCAAGGATCAATTCCATGATATGCAGCCTGAAAATAAAACAAAGAATCTCCAACCCCAATTCAGCTGAAGGAATAACTCCATTAACTGGCCGGTTTGTATTGCTGCTGAGGACAGCCATCAAAGCATGGAAAGATTATTCCTCCACTCCATGAAGAGGGATTTTGTCTCTCATACTGTATGACGTCATATCACAGGGGGGATTTGGTAACATAGGAATGTTCAAACACATGCAATTTACAGAAATTAGACAAAATCTACATTAAATGATTCAGGATCTTCTTTTCGCGGGATTAAAGGGGAATACACTTTTTTCCCCTCCAGGTACAAGAAGAGCCCAAGAATGAACATGTGTATGCTAAAGTCATATGAGCAACCAAGACGGAGGAATACAATTCATTTCAGATCCAGAAATATTTAATGGTGTTAAAGTGCTACTTTAATGTGGGACCATATTCTAACATATAAACACAATTCTACTGCACTGCTAAATAAGGTTGTCTTCATTTTTTTTTTTTTTGCCCAGCCCTACCAAAAAACAATAAAAAAAAAACAGGACTGAAATTAACAACCCATTCAAATCAGCAATAAGTTATGAATTTTATAAAGCATTTTTTTCCTTTTATTTTTTTCCTTAGTAATGAGAGGGTAGTTAAATTACTTAAAGGTATACAAAATTTCAAACAATGCCATTGGTGAGGTCTCTGTAAGAAGGTTTTTAACCTGGAAAAGAAAAATATAATTCTCACCATTAAAAAAAAAAAAAAAAAAAAGACAAAACAAGAAAGCAAAGCCCTCAAAGTGCAGGTTAGAAATCTCACCTCCAAGAAAATTATAAAATATTCGATACAATAGCTCTCAACAGCAACAGCACCTGCACAGGTGAGATACTGGATACACATGGGGATGTGCGCAGGCCAAATGTTACATTAAGATGAGACAAGTGCTGAGCTTAACTATGTTAACTATTGAACTATGACTACTGTAGGGGATCAGGTGCCTTCAAAGTTTGCAAGGGGAATGACTAAAAAAAAGGAAACCAAAAAACTCAGCAACCCTGACCTTTCCAAGCCAGCACAGACCTTGTTTGTTTTGTGCACGGCAAAGAGCATTTTTGTGTTTCACCAGGTCAAGTGCTGCATCAAAACAGATACCTTTTCAGTGGCGTTAATCCATTATAAAAGACATCTAAAAAGACGTGTCACATTTGGAGTGTTTTTACTCCCAACACATTTACAAACGTTTATCAAAAGATCTTTAAATAAAAAAGGTCATAGTGGCTCAGAATCTGGGCATGACTTTCCACACGCTGGTTTCTTTCTGTCAGAGAGACAGAGAGAGAGAGAGAGAGAGAGAGAGTCTCTCTCTTTCTCTCTAGGGGAGCACTGCTGTTGGACTCCACAACGCAGCCCGCCACGTGCTGGTGGATTACAGTTTAGTACCCTAGTGCTAGCAGTGTGATAAAGGTACTTGCTTTAAATGATGTCCAATAGAACGTTGAGCTGAATGGTGATTTCTCCTGAAAAATCTTCACTGTTGCCTCTCTCTCTGGGCATGAACTGAATACCTATTATTATTCATAGGTTGTGTGATACGTCTTCATGGCCAAGCTGCTGTGACTTCCTGCTATGTTACTATAATGCCTGATGGTGATCACACATTAGGACAGAGTCATTTCAGGACCAGGAAAGTTCCAGAAGGGTCTAAACCAAGTTGTTCTATCTGAATGCAGTATGAGAAAAACTGGACGTTTCTCAGATCTAATGACAAATTGAAAGAGAGAGGGGCTGAATCTCCACTATCCTCTTTCAAATAAACAAAGTCAAAGCAAAGTAATTCATCATGTAAGGGCCAAATCCAAGTCTCACTGAAGCCAACTGGAGTTTTGTCACTGACTTCAGAAGGGCCAGGGTTCAGTCTCACTACACTAGGGGAAACCAGGCTTCTGCAATATGAACCAATGGACATACATGGGTTCCTATGGAGGCCTCCTATTGCCCAAGGGGTACATATATATAGGTCTGTTCCGGTCTAGCTGTTGACATGTCATTTCTAAAAGAGGATACTGCATCTAGAATCCAGTCTGAACTCCGATTACTCCAGTGGAATAATCCGCCCTGCATTGTTGTCTCACTTTGTTCTAGGAAGCGAACGAGAGTTTGACGCTGGCACTGGAATAACCCTCGTCACTTCCAACACTCTGCAAGCTGCTATGATCATCAATGTCACTGATGCTGGTTGTGCTGATATCGTCCACTTCTCCATGGGAGAACTCTGTGCTTTCAACATCCACTTCAATCTCCTCTGCAAAGAAAACGACACACATGCAGGTTAGTGTCATCGCAGGCAGCTACGCCTTGAACTCTACAATCCACAAATGATCAACACTCCAGGTATAAAATAAGCATCACACGGTACAATTCACAATGATTTCCAAAAGCCGGGGGTGGGGGGGCAGAGTGCTTGTTTCAGCAAGGAGGATGCTGTCTCAATGTGTTTCAAAGGCATTACTAAACTTTTTTGCTGCCAGCCAACCCCAAACTCCCAAGCTAGGAACTGGGTTCAAAAAGGAATTAGACACGTTCATGGTGGATAGGTCCATGAATGGCTATTAGCCAGATGGCCAGGGACATAATCTCATGCTCTGGGTGTCCCTAAACCTCTCACTGCCAGAAGCTGGAACTGGATGACAGGGGATGGATCACTCAATAAATTGCCCTGTTTTGTTCATTCCCTCTGAAGCATCTGGTAATGGCCACTGTCTGAAGATAGGATACTGGATGAGATGAGATCCAGTATAGACATTATGTTCTTAAGATGAAGAACTCAGCAGAGTTTGGATATATCATTAGTCAGTGGCTCTGCTCTGCAGGGCTGTGGAAGAACCTGTGTTAAGCAGCACCACAGCGTTCAGCCCCGGTGCATGGAGTCTAGCTACTTTGCCATCATTGCCACCCTGGTTCTGCGGGCCTGGGCATTCCCCCAAGCTTGGATTGACTTTATCACCATGAGAGCAGACTGCTTTCAATATCCTCTGCAACTCAGATATCAAGATGATGATAAGCTCTTCCAGGTCAGGGGCTGTCACTTTCTGTGTTTGCACAGTGTTTAGCACAACACAGATCTGGGTCTTTCAGAGACTACAGTGACAAATAGCAGCACCGGGAGACACCTTACAGTTGTGATAGCTGAGAGAGCTATATAGGGTACTGTAGTGTGTTTCTGTAGGGATACAGAGTACCATGTTGAACAGCACTTTGGTGACTTTGGGCCATCAATGTCAATAAGACTGAAGCTCCCAAGTCACTGAAATGCTTTTGAAAATTTTACCCACAGACCTTAAAAACAACACCACTAAAAAATAAATGAAAAATATTGGCAAAAACAGTGAAGCTCACAGATCACTAATAAATAGATGGACAATCTCTGTGCTCTTTGTTGGTTCTTTATGATTAAGGCTATGATTTAGGAACGGAGGTCATGGAAGTCACAGATTCCATGACTTTACTGGACCTCTGTGATCTCTTCAGCTGCCCGCAGCTGAAGCCAGGGCTGGAGCCATGGTTGGGGCAGGAGCCGTGGCTATGCTCCCCACATAGCCCCGCTATGGGGGCTGCAGGTGGGCCATGTGCTCTTGCTCTGCAGCGGGGGTTGCATGGGGCTGCGCATCTCTGCCACGTGGCTTGTACAGTTATTTTTAGTAAAAGTCACAGACGGATCATAGGCTCCTTGAATTTTTGTTTGTTGTCTGTGACCTATCCGTGACTTTTACTAAAAATAAATATGACAAAATCTTAGCCTTATTTATGATATATAAAGGAAGTCAGATTTTTTTTTAAATACTTCTGCTTCATCTTAATATCACACCTCCAAGTCTTCTCTGCCCTTTTTTTCCTGAGAGAGACTTTTATGTCCAGTTTGAGCACTAGTAGGATTATATCATCACAGATACCAAGCAAGTGGTTGAGTAAAACTTTATGGTTTTGTTAAAAACATATTTAACTGCAACACTTGCCACACAGTTGGGAGAAAAAATCTCTGTGTAAGATTCAACATTCCTCCCCTCCCTCCCCCCTTCAGGGTAGGGAGGAGAAAGCACTTGCTTCATATGCAAATCCTTCAGAGGAATTGTCCAATAAAATGGGAAAGACAAGTCCTTAACTTAGAAATAGCAGGAACAAGCAGAAAATGGAACTCTGATTTCTGAAACTTCCTTCTAGGCATTCGTTTTACATTATAAAGAGGAGGAGCATAATCCATGTTTATACTTTGAAGCATGTGTTTGGTTACTGACTTGGGATCATGGATCTTTGTTTTTAAAACAAAGCGTTTGCATTCGGACAACTGTTCAAATACAGCGGTCAAGTTCAAATGCCACAAGAATCACCTGAATCCACAATCACGACCCCTTTCCTCAACTTAAGCAAGACTGACCAATAACTGAGGCAGAATGACATGACAAAGCACACATCTTTTGCTCGGCAAATACAGAGACCCATTCAATGGCAAAGCAAAGAGGCAAGTTTAACAGGAAGAGCACAATGGAAGGAAGGAATCAGTCGCCACTCTCTCAAATTTTCAGGAGAGTTCAGTGTTTATCCTGATGCATCCCTTTTTGTAGATCCACAGATTCTAAGGTTAGAAGGGTCCACTGTGGTCATCTCATCTGACCTCCTGTATAACACAGGCCATAAGATTTCCCTAATTAATTCCTGTTTGAGCTAGAGCAGATCTTTTTGAAAAGTATTTTAATTAAGCTGGACACATTAGAACACCTACCTCGCTCTGAATCCGAGCGATCAGAGGAAATGGTTGAGCCAATGCTGTCCATTCGTATTCGTTCTATCTCCTGAGGACCCTGCAGTTGTTCCAGCCTTCTCTTTAAGAATCTTTGTTCTCGTTCCAGGTGTTCAAGCTGGTGTTGGCTTCTCCTCTCGGCCTCCTCAAGTTTCTGACATGATAAAATATGACTTGATTATGACTTTAATTCTTGTTTTCTACAGCGCAGCCATATACTTTGCTTCAGATTTTCCCATGTTCTGAAAGGATTTATGCTCAGATAAGTATCGGATCAGACTGCCCTTCAGTCACTAGTAGAAATGAAGTCTACTTGTGTCTTTGTTGGTTTACACCTTTGCTAGATCTTACATAATTGTACAAGGAGGATTTTGAGGGGTGAATGAATACAGGATTTTTTTTAAATTGTTGTTCTTTATAAACGTGAAATTAACCAATAAGCTGCATCACTGAGTTCATCCACCAGGGGGCCTCAATTCCCTTAATTAAACAGATTCTGCATTTGTTATGATCACTTGTAACACAAAAATTTACCCTGGGATGTTTGGCTTTCTTGTTGCTTGGTTTAGTAGGTACTTCTCAGAAGCAGTTTTCCATTTAAATAGCAATTTATGTAACCTGCTACAGACTCCTTTGATCACAGCTGGGAAATCTACCAGACCAATGTTTTTTGTTTCCAGATGGCCAACCATTTGCATAAGATGGGAGTCATTTCAGGCTAACCCTTTCCTTTAAGCAGGGCTCCCTCCCTTACCAACCCGGAGCTGCAACAAAGGATATAGGTATATTCTTGATCCCCACAAGACTGGATTTTCTTTTTACACTTTACTTTGCCAGAAGCAATCTACGAAGGGCTTTGGGAAGGTTGGAGAACCACAGATGAAAGACGATGGAAACAATAAGACATCAACCCTGTTTCACTCTAGAGGCCTATACTGATTTGCCAGCAGGGGGAACGCACTGGAGTGACAGAAGTTACTGCAGCCCTTCAATCACATTAGATGTGTTTCTACTTTAAAAAAGAGCAAGATCTGCTACTGTCTTTCCCCAATCATAATACAGAACAGGTTCCTTGCTTCCCTAATCAATCATTTCCAGAGTTAACAGAGTTTATTATGGACTCTCCGAACAACCCATGTTGTAATAATGGATGATTTAACCGAAGGAGCAATACATTTGAGAGGTATTAGTCTCAGTGAGAGCTGATTTACCTCTGGACAGTGGGTGAGTGATTGGTGCAGTTAAAAACAGTCCAGATAGAAAGCATCTGGGAAGCTTGGGAAAAGCAGTGCTTACCTTGATGTGTGCTTTGGCTTTGTTAAGCAGCCCAAGGGTTGTGTGCCGGGTGCAGTCTGGTCCTAGTGGTATCAGAACCTTTAAACGTTCTAAGCACAGGCGTAGGTGAGCACGTCTGGAGGGGGAGAGACATTGATTAGGAGCTGCAGCCTTATAAAGGACAAAAATCAAACTCATTTTCTCCCCAGGCAGGCTTGATTTTCCAGCATCACCCTGTTTCCCTCAGATACCTTATGCCCTGCCATTAAATGTTTATACTGCAAACACTAGTCACTCAACAACATTAGCCCTATTGCTAACCTCTGACAGACAGTTTATTTCCTTGTGCTCACACCTGATAACCTGTCTCGGCTGGATGAACTTTGAGGAGAAAAAATGCACTGAGGCAACAGTAGTCTGCTTGGTTTCACATAACTTCAAACTGACAGCTATTTGCAGTCTACTACACTGTGTAGACTTGTATATCAAGGCACTTTCAAGTGCCGAATGGTGTTACACACTAGCACATTACTGGTTAAGGAAAAAACCTAACTTTATATATTGAACTATGTAACATTCACTGCCCATCTTCCTCTTTTTCCAGCCACATCAGGCAAAAAGGAAGCCTAACTTACTGCAGCAAACTCCTTACCGCAAAGTGACTGAATTACAATCACACTCATTAAAGGGTCAGATCTGCATGCTTTGGACATTCTGACTGCAAGGAACACAGGGCTGCACATTTCCTAGCCTGGTGTTTGAAATCTTGCTGTCAACACAGGTTCTCTGGGAGCAGAGACCCTTTGCCTATTTCTGCTTCCAGCCCTTGCACTATATTCATAGACTCTAGGACTGGAAGGGACCTCGAGAGGTCGAGTCCAGTCCCCTGCCCTCATGGCAGGACCAAATACTGTCTAGATCATCCCTGAAAGACATTTATCTAACCTACTCTTAAATATCTCCAGAGAGGGAGATTCCACAACCTCCCTAGGAAATTTATCCTACAATAAACAACCCCAAACAGTACAGTACTACTGTGACTATTTTGTTTTGGACCATTATTACAGAACACTGTAGTTTTGTTTGTTTTTTTAAATATGGGAAACTGCTCAGAGAGCAATCTCAAAGCATAACCCCACTCAGACTGCAGTAAAACTAGTTCTGTTTTCTCTCATGCTGAATTATGTATTCAGGAATTAACAGTAAATTTATGGTAAACAGTAAAGTTATTTTTTTCCAGACCCTACATTAATGATTTATGTCTGAATTTGTAATCCCAATCAATAGCACAATGACATCAGATGATCAGTCTATACTCAAGGTATCCCAGTGCAAAGATTCTTGAAAGCCTTTACTAGCCCTGTTTGGACACAAAGGGATGGAATCTAAACTCAGTCCATCTGAATGCAGAAAAACAAATTAGTTTGGACGGTTCGTTTACATTTTGTATTTGAAATTCACTATTGTTTGCA
This sequence comes from Gopherus flavomarginatus, assembly GCF_025201925.1. Lineage (NCBI taxonomy): Eukaryota > Metazoa > Chordata > Testudines > Testudinidae > Gopherus > Gopherus flavomarginatus. The sequence continues at coordinate 131,505,331 of NC_066622.1, forward strand.
GTTTGAAAGGGATGGGGAGAGGAGTCTGTAATCATGCAATTATGTCACTGACAAGCAAGGATGATTAAGGGTAGAAGGGTCAGGGGTTTAGCTGATGAACTGTCAGTACAAGAGCGGCACCCGCTAGCACCACTATAGTTATGGGTTTGTCAATGTTTCCATTATAAAAACCTCTTACAAAAGGTCTATAATTCAGCCACAGTAACTGCCTCTGGGCTAAAATTTGGACTTTGGCTGAGGAATGTGTGTTTCTAATGAAATATTTATTAAGAGATTTGATTTTAAAAGTGTCATAAACATAAAAAAACCAAACCATGTCAATGTCACCCTCCCGCTCAGCTTTTTCTACAATGAAACCCGCTGGCATTTAATCCTTATTGCTGACTAAGAGTTTTCACTACTTGGGAAAACCAATTTCAGTTGACAGCCATTTCGTGTAGATAAACAGCTCTTGACATGGTCAGCAATGGGTGCTCTGCTAATCACATTACAAGGACGTTTCAAACCAATGCTGGGCAAACCTGCAATGTAAGGATCAGCAGGGCTCACACTGCCACCAGTCTGTAACCTCATCTGACTGTCTCCAGTGACCCGCAGAGGTTGTACCACCACAGGAAGTTCCGCCTCGAGCTAAATTGACTGACAGTTGTCTTAGCAATCCCTTACACAAGTCTATGGGGTGTACCAGGAAGTGTTCAGGCAACAATGTGGATCCCCAGATAGCTACCATGACAGTCCCGCATCTCTGCCTCTGAGATCCCAGTATTGACCTCGGCTCCAAATTGCATCTGGACTCCCGACTGATCCCTGGAATGCCAACACTGATCCTGATACATGGTACTGACCCTCAGCCTGATTCCTGACCCTCAGCTTAACTCTTGACTACATGCCTGGCCCTGACCCCTGGCTTCTGAATTCCTGCCACTAGTCCTGCTTACTTCGTCCAGGATCCTGACATGAACAGGTTGGGAAATGGACTTTGGTTTAGTTTGGCATCCAAAAGTCTGAATTCTGACCTGAAGCTCCTGCAAACTAGCCTATTGTTTATGAACCCACAAAACTGGGCTGGACATTTTGCAAGATACCAGCCTCTCAGGAGCTGTCAACCACTGCCACTTCCTGTTACAGCTGGAAAAGCTCAGAATGGCCTCTCTCATAGCATTTCACCACTGCACCAGAAAGGAAGAGTGGCTTTATAACACCTTTTCATGTTCTCTGTATGGGTATATATATCACCTTACTATAGGTTCCATACTATGCAGCCGATGAAGTGAGCTGTAGCCCACGAAAACTTATGCTCAAATACATTTGTTAGTCTCTACGGTGCCACAAGTACTCCTGTTCTTTTTGTAACTAAGGCACTGGACTGGGACTCAGGGGAGACAGAGTTGATTCCTCCTTGTCTTCACTGTAGTGTTAGCTTGAGTTATCTACACTTGAATTAACTCCTCTCAAGTAAACCTGGTTCAACTGAGAATGAGCCCACTACAAAATGACCCTGGAGCTGCAGAGTGTTTGCATTATCAGCACCTAGTAGCCATGTCCTCACTGCAGTACTAGCTCCAACATCAGCAGCACTTGAGCTTCAATCCATCCCCCTAATGGGACAGCTAGGTTGAGGTAAAAGCACCAGTGAGAGATGTGCATGTGTGGATGGGGATCAGATTAGTGGCAACACTCAAGTTAGACCTTAAGTTAACAAGGCAGTGAAGGCAGGTCTGTCTGTGGTGTCCCACAGGGATAACACTACTTCCTTTCTCCCATCCTTTACTCATCTTTAACTATTTAGACTGCAAGCTCTTCTAGGCAGGGACTATGGGCTAGTCTACATGTCAAAGGCCTTTACAGTACACCTATACCAACAAAGGCCCCTCATGGAGATACAGATTATATCAGCAAAAGGAGTTATTTTGCTATTATAGGTAAACCATCTCCTCAAATGACATAGGCTATACCAACAAAATAACTCCTTTGTTAATATAAGATGCATCTACGTGGTGGGGGGTGGGGAAGTGTGCTGACATAGCTATGCAGGAAAACCTTTGTAGTTTATATCCAGCCTCTCTCTCCCTATGTCTCTGTACAGAGCCTAGCACAAATGGGTCCCAGTCTTGGTGGGGACTGTATGTGGAGTTATCAAAATTGAGGTAACACCAACTGCTACCACCTCCAGTTCCATTCCTAACAGAAACCTGAGGTCACTGTCCCAGAACAAGGATGTTCTAGATGGTTTACCCACCACGGCTTAATACGCACAGGTGGGCCTGTCCAGGTTGCCATACAAACTCTGTGCTATGCATCGTTACTTAACACTCCTGGGGAAGTTTGTGTTCTAAACCCCCGCCCCCCCTTTTTTTTTTTTATTGCCAGGATGAACCTAGGAAAACACTAGAACTGTGCTAGGAACCAGTGAAGAGTGTAGACACACAAACTTCGAACATGTGCCAGGCAACTGCCTCAGTACCAGATATCCCTGATGGCTGGGAACAGGATATCAATGTTTGACTTCTCAATAACCGGTGAATTTCAGGAACTCTCAGACAGGCCTTGGCACGATATACCATGGCTGTTAGCAGGGGGAAAACAGAATTACACAAAATTAAGCAATGTAAAAAATCTCAAAGCCATGGACACTGAGATGACAACATTTTAATTTCTTTCTGCCCAAGAACAGTGGAACACAAATGAAAGCAGCTGCTGTTTGGAGACCTTTACAAGGTCTTATGTGGGATAAAGCAGTCTGAGGACCTGTCCACATGAAAAAAGTTACACTTGGATAATATAGAGGGTGTGAATGTAAAGCAACAGAATCAAACTGGTGCAAAAGGTTCACAGGTCTTTTTAAAATTGGCTTCTTCTGGTTTAACTTGAGTCAGTTAGGAACAGGTTTAACTGAACTCTTATATCAACATAAGAGCAGCCACACATTGGTTTGCTCCAATTTAACTCTGGCTTGGTCGACACACAGGTTTTGTACCAGTAGAACTGAAAGTTAAACCAGTACAACTCCTAGTATAGATGCGTTTATACTGGTAAAACATTGCTAATACCAGGATAGTTTATTCCCCTCTTTCCTATGGGAACAGTAATCTTGGTGTAAAGCACCTAAATACCCATATTGCTGCATCACATGAGTGGGTTGCACTACATACTAGCACAGTTAAAACACTACAGTTTGTGCATGTGGACAAGGCCTAAATCAACTTAAAAACTGATTTAAGTTACACTGTGCAGCTGCCCCCATGTAGACAAGCCCTTAGTCTCAACAGGCCAATTGTTCCCACCTATTCAGCCAAGTTTTCTCCACTTCTCCCACTCTAGCCCACCTCTCGTAGCCTAGCACATTTTAATGGGGTTTAAAGAACGTGTCTGTTTTTCTCCGCAAATATCTTGCATTTCAGCTTCCAAATGCTGGCAGGTGCGTAACCTGTTAAGTATTTTTTGCTTCTGTGGGCAGAAGTCAAGCTGATCACTGATGTTAATTAAGAGACAAAATGTGAAAGCAGCTCTGATTCATTGATGGGAGGCTAAATAAAACACAGAAATCAGCTTCTATCAAAGCCCAACTTTTATCAAAGCAAGAAACTGACAAGGAATTTTATCTCAGCTAGTCAAACAGAGTTTACAGGTATCACTGTCCAATCTACAGTCCCTTATCAAAAAGTCCTGGAGTTTTACCTGGGCAGTTATAATCCCATAGTCTAGACAAAGTTATGTGTCTCCTTCCCCTTAATCTACCTGGTGCTTTATTGTAAGGTGGCTTTAACATAGCTTCGGGCTCCCTGGCACTTAGCGAAAATACCAGCACTGCCCAAACGTCACACAAGAAAGCCACACAACTTTCCATTTAGACCACCGGATCATGCTAATAACTGGAAAAACAAGTCTAGAAGCATTATAGCTTTATAAAGGGAGAATTAATTTACAGTCAGAGGGAATCCTTAGGGCATTAGAAGATGGAGATGAATCAGCTTTCAGGGACTGCCAGTTTCAAAGTAGATCTGAGCACATGTGCACTCATTGCAGGAGTGACAGGTAAAAGTGGAGAAGTGGGGGCAGAATCTTCATAGTCACTCCTGTCCCTAGGAAGGAAAGATGCTTCAGAAAACAGGGCTACCACAGAGGTTTCTGGTCCCTGTAGATGAGACGTAGTAATAGACATGCCAAAACCCTGACCCCGTGCCAAGATGAATGCATGAGTATGTGAGGGAGGGGGCTTTCTACTCTTCCTTAACCAGCTGGCCCTCTCTCCTTCATTCCAGTCTATTCTGGGGGACACGGGGAGGCCCACAGGGTGCGATGGCTTGTCTCACACAGCAACAGCCAGTGGGTGGTTTGGATTTGTCTGGCTGGAGACACAAAACCCACAACTCCTGGGAAGCAGGAGCTGAGTGCTGGGAGGACGGAGGGCTGAGGAACTTGCTCCTTTGCCTGGCCCAGAAAAAGCACAGGGCAACATTGCCTCTTACTTGTCAGGCTGGAAACACTGGCCTGGTTAGAGCTACAGCCCACAGAGTGGGGCTGCTTGCCTTAGCTTTTCCCTTTTGAGACGCTGGGTCAAATTCAGCCCTGGCAGAAGACAGTCCAACTGCACTAAATTCAACAGACTCTACTGTTGCTGCATTCAGATGAGCTGCACCCGACTACATCAGGGCTGAAGCTGGCCTGCTGTGGTCCTCCTGTGCAACTGTTACGTGCAAAGAAAGCAAATAATGGAATAGCTGGGGCTCAAGTATCAAGAGCCTGGCCTGTCAGGCTGCAGCCCTGGCCTGGGATGTGCTGCTGGAGTGGGAACGCCAGAGTCAGAGGATAGTGCCTTTCTCAGACTCACTGAGAGTGAAATTCACCCCAGCTCGGAGGGACTGGCCCCAGTGGGGAGATATGCAATAGCCCCAAACTATCCAGTGCAGAGATTTCTGGATAGGAGGAGGAGGAGGGGTCAAGGAACAACTCCAGTCAAACTCCAAAGCCCTGCATATATGTTACTGCAGCCTACTGGTGGGAGTATTAACCACAGAAGGGCTGCAGTACAGGGGTAGTAGTGTGCATGCGCACGTAGTCTCATTCCTTCTCTCCTCGTTAAGTGGCTTTCACAAAGGCAGGGAGAGTTTCACCCTCAAGGCTGATTGCATTTGGATTGGTATTTCACCCCCTCCTCTCCAAGCTCTAAACCCTCAGGGTAACTCCCCATCCCCTGTTTTGCTGACAAGTCAGCCGGCATTCTAAGCGACCCCCTCCAGACGCTATAAGAGTGTTCCCCCGCCTGCTGAGGGCTGTAATTTCAGAGCCTGCTCTTTGCAGTTACCAGTGACATCACTGTCTCTGATTATATAAAGCTCTGGTGGGAAGCATATATTTGTGTGTTTGCTTCATAGCTTCACTCATCCTGCTGTACAATATGCATCCAAGTCCTGCCACAAGAACTGCTTTGCCATTCCTCCCTCCTCCCCTGACCCAAACTGCAGTGTGGGAGAGAGATTTGGGGGCACAAGTCTCCAGGTTTCAGGGGATGGGTGTGTTTGCTGATACCCCGAGGGGTAGGGGATAGAATTCTACAGCAGGCACTCTGCAAAAAGCCTCTCAGGGAAGATCAGTGAGACTAGTTTGTCCCACACAGATACATGAGGGACTGAGGGCCAAACACAAGGGCACTCCCCACTCCACCCTACACCCAGAGAGCAGGCAGCCAGGATCAGAAATGCTCCTGTTATTCACCTCCACCCTGCCCCAGCTCTGTGCATGCAGACAGAAAAGCATGTGGTCACTAGAGAACAATCCTCCTTCCCCATGGGTGGGCTACAAGTCTGCTGAGACATGGCCCATGACCCTTCCCTTACAGGGGTAAACACAATGGCAGCAACCACTGCAAGGGAAAAGGAGGCTTCCCTCTGTGGGAGTCAGAAGGGAACATTTCAAATGGACTAGTCATGGCAGACACTTGGCAGGGATGGGGCAGGTGGATGACACATCAGGCTTGCCCCTGAATTTCACCTTGGAACCTGCAGACCCAGCTTTCAGCCTGGTCTAAGCTAGTCAAAAATGGGCTGCAAGAAAATCTTTTACTTGCAATCTCTGTACAACTCCACTCACAAGAGCCAGGCTTGGACTTTTTACATGAGGTCTTCAGCAGGGCTCTGATGCAGATGGTAATAGTTTTCCACTGGCATGGCCTGGAAGCCGTAGGTGCTGCAGATGCATCAGGTCAGCTACATCTAATTCCATGCCTCCCATTTGGAAATCACTCTGAAAGCTACTGGATGCTATGAGGGCAGGTGCTTCAAAAACCCCAGAATGCACTGGTACATGTGGATGGTTCCATCAAAACCAGAGTGTCAGTGCAGATGTGATATGGACAAGCGAGGCAACCTGCTATATCAGGCATCTACATCCCTGTGATGAGCTCCTGGAGTTGGGCCTGATTGAACTCCCACTGAAGTCAACAAAAAGATTCCCCTTGAATTCTCTGGGAGCCAGGTCAGGCCCTTACTGTAGATACACCCGCCTTTACTTGTGCTAATTTATTCCTTTTCATTACAGATGGGGGAAGAGGGGGACTGGGACTGAAATGAATAGAATAAAATTCTCCTCCATTAAGGCCCTGATCCTGCAAAAGCCCTTGAGCACATGCTTAACTCTAAGTCTGCAGGCAGTATCATTGAAGTCAAAGGGACTACTCATGCTTTAAGTTAAGCATATGCTTCTGTGCTTTGCTAAACCAGGGTCTAAACTCTTGCAATAAACAGAGAGACTTGGAACAGGCTACAGGCAAACCTCCATGGAAAAACCACATCTCACTCATGGAAGGAAAGGGGCCAGCAAAGGAGTAACTTTCTAGAAAGCAAAGAATTTCCAAATTGGATTGGATTGGATTGCATTGCATTTTCTTTTGATAAGAATTAGACAACAGGGATAAATGAAAAAGCCAATTCCCAGATCCCTAACGCCCTACTTCAACAAAGCAGTTTAGTTCATTCTTCACATTAAGCACATGCTTAAGTCCTTTTGAGGTTGAATCAGGAGCTTGCGCCTTTTAAAAAAAAAAAAAGGAGGAGGAGGATGATCTCCATGTGGAAGTGAAAAATTAATTTTATCCCCCCTCTTATCAATGAGTTGGGTCTAATTTAACCATGAAATTCGAAACCGGCAACTTTGCTTGGATTTCACAGTTACCAGCTTGTTTAAAAAATTCAAAGAGATCACTGTTTAAAGAAAACAATTCCAGGAAAATGGAAGTGACCCTGTATCAATAATTCATCAGGAGACAATGATTTCGGGAAGTAGTACCAAGAAGCATAGGCATAAAGTGGGGACGGGGGAAACAGAGTTTCTTTCTGTAAACAATTCGCAAGTCATATGCCTACTTATCTTTTATAGCCATCACATGACAATGTTTTTCCTCTACTCATGCCTCTAGCCCAAAAGAGAACTATCCCTCCCGCTACAGCCCCAACAACCTAACACCTATTGGCTGGGGCAGTTTCAGAGCTCCTCTTTATTGGATGATTCATCCTTTAGCAGAAGAAAAAAGAAATCTAAGATTTTGCCAAGTAACTAAATCAGAAATTGAAGGCAGTCAAGTGCTGGGGCCTGTATTTTCTTTGCTGCAGAGTGTTATGTAATTGCTCCAAGCCCTTGAGCCATGCACAGTAAAGCTGTCATGGCGTACAGCCAGTTTTCAGTAACTCCACACACACAATTCCACATGATGGCCGCTGGCACGTTACCCTACACTTGATATATATTTTTAAGAGAGAGACTCTGGTTCCAAAGGATATACTTAAAAACAAAACAAAAAAAAATCCTCACCTGTGTTACTAGATCTTTTAAACCAAAGAAAAGATTTTAAAAAACCCTCATTTACTTCTCACTATTCACAATGACTGTTTATCTTCTGTGTTTCACTCAAATAGGGACAAGAAAGACAGACTTAGTCAATTTCACTTCTGTTTCGAGTCAGTTTCACTTGCTGGTTCCCATGCATTATGAACAGTGGTGCTATGTGTTTGTGTTGCAAACTCCTCAGGAGAGTGTGCAAATTGTTATATATCTATATATAGATATATAGCTATCTGCTGGTCTTACGTTTTATAAAAGCTTGTTGTTGTTGTAGAAAAACAAAAACTAAACCCGACACAAATAAAGCAGCTCCATGGGCCAAATTTTCAGCTTGGTCTTAACCATACCTCATTTGCATGCACAAATAATCAATGTAGATGAGTATGTCCCTGACTGTAACTGCATCGCAGAGACAGGGTAAAGTTAAGTGCAAAAGAAGTGGTCAGTCAACAAAAGTCAGGCCTTGTGACTTCCCTCTTATTTTTTTAGGAGTAACATTAAGCCTACCAGGGAGATTTCTATTTGTACAGAGCCCTGAGTTCAGTTAGGACTTCCAAATATTACCAAAATACCAACAGTAATAACATTCTTTTAGTACATTTTAGGAAACAATGTACATTCTATCCATTGTAAACGCATGGGACTATTCTACAGATCACTGAGATCAGCAAGATAGAAGCTGTCAATACAAGGGCCAATTTCACAGCTGTTTAGTTTCCTTAATTCCACAGCTGATACAGAATTTTTACAATGCCAGATACATAACAGCTTCAAAAAACAGTATCAGTTTCCTCCAGGAAAAAGGGAAGTCCATTCAACTACTATAGAAGAGAACAGCACCTAATACAAACCCCTACTATTCAAACCCCAGAGAGACAATTCAGAAACTTTTGGTATTTGGTCCAGCAGGGCTTCTTTCAGGGTTTGGCACCTGAAGCAGAAAGTCTGCCCCTGGTCTCAACCGGGCCAGCAGCTTATATGGGCTCGAGGTGCTCAAGCACCAGGAATATTCAAAGCTGGGGGCTGTGCTCCACAGCTGGGTTTCTCCCCTGCCCCTGCCTCGGAGCTTCCCTGCCTGAAAGAAAACAGCCAGTGAGGGCTTGTCTACATCACAAAGTTGCAGCGCTGGTGAGGGGGTTACAGCGCTGCAACTTAGGAGGTGTACACATCTGCAGGGCATCACCAGCGCTGCAACTCTCTGTTTGCAGCGCTGGCCGTACTCCCGTTTTGTCTCGGGTGTAGAGGATCCAGCGCTGGTGATCCAGCGCTGGTAATCAAGTGTAGACACTTACCAGCGCTTTTCTTGACCTCCGTGGAATAAGCAGGTATCCCAGCATACCTGAGGAAGCCTCTGGTAATCAAGCTGGTCTCCTTCCCCGGTTTGCTCTCGCGTTCCCCGAACCCCGAGCAAGCAGGTCTCCTTCCCTGCGGTTTGCAAGGTGGTTCGGGGAACGCGAGAGCAAACCGCGGCGAAGCTGGTCTCCTTCCCCGGTTTGCTCTCGCGTTCCCCGAACCCCCGAGCAAGCAGGTCTTCCCTGCGGTTTGCAGGGGGGTTCGGGGAACGCGAGAGCAAACCGCGGTGAAGCTGGTCTCCTTCCCCGGTTTGCTCTCGCGTTCCCCGAACACCCCTTGAAGCCGCCAAACAGCGCTGCAGTGTGGCCACATCTAACACCACTTGCAGCACTGGTTGCTGTAAGTGTGGCCACTCTGCAGCGCTGGCCCTATATAGCTGTACTAATACAGCTGTAACAACCAGCGCTGCAAAATTGTAGATGTAGACATACCCTGATTGTGCTGCTTCTGCCTAAGGCTATAGAGAACAGCAGCAGACAGCCTCTTGGAGCACCAGGGGGAGGGGAAGAGGGAGAGAGGAGGGGGAAGGAGGCACACACGTGCTTGGGAGCTCTCTCCCATGCCCCCCCCCCGCCCCGTCACCCAGAGGCAGCAGCAGGGGTGGGGACGCCACACATGATGGCAACCCCCTGCCCCGGTACCCACCATAGGGGAGGTGAGTGGGCTTTCTGGACCTGAGAGAGTCCCTAGGAGCATGTACAGTGACTGTGGTGCAGAGTGAGTGTGCTGCGGGGGGGAGAGGAGGGGTCCCTCCCCTGGAGCTTGCTGCTGCCAGTAAGGATGGGGGAGATTCCTCTCTGGCCCTAGCCCTGGGGAAGCCTGTCTGCGTCCCAAGTTCCTTATCCCCAGCCCTGCCCCACCCCAGAGCCTGCGCCCCCAGCACCCCAACACTGAACACCCTGCTGCACTGTGAACCCCTCATTCCCAGCCCCATCCCAGAGCCCTCACTTGAGGGGAAAAACGTGCAACTTAAATTTGATGGTCAGTTTGGAGTATCATTGTGTTTAGCACAATACTTGATTATTTTACACCCTTTAAAGTATACAGGTGTTACAAAGTGGGAATGTTCTTAATGTTTTCTCGGAATACTGTGTGGGTGCCTAAGTTTCCCCTCTGCATTTCGCAAGGATCTAGATGGTGGGATAAGGGTGTGTGATTGTTGCAGAGTCCTAGAATGCCAGTGTGATGTTGTCTGCACAGAGAATGGCTGAAACCCTGTCTCCGAGCAACTGATGCCATTGGTCGCTCTCCTGCAAGGTGCTAACTGAAGGTGTTGGAGAACAAAGAGATCAGGTGGCCTCCTAATGCCTGGAAAAGAGACAAAGGCCAGAGGAGAGAGTGTCAGTGCCTGTGTGGACTTCCGGGAAGTGCATGGTGTGGAAGGGGATGCAGGGATGCTTTGGAACTACTCCATACAAAGCCAGTCAGGACTCTGGGGAAGCCTCCTCTCTCTGAGCATATTGGCTCCAGGCCAAGAAGCTTACCCCTTCCTGGGTCTGACCCCTGAGCATGCAGCATGCCCTTCCACACTGTGCGCTTTCTGCAGCGAGTCTGCCCAGGCAGGTCCTGGGGCAACCAGAGGTCCCTGCACCCCAACTCTGCAGTCAGACATGACTCTCAGCCAGTCGGTAAAACAGAAGGTTTATTAGACAACAGGATCACAGTCTAAAACAAAGCTTGTAGGTACAGAAAACAGGATCCCTCAGTCAGGTCCATCTTGGAGGGTGGAGAGCCTAGACTCAAGTTCTGGGCCTCTCCCCATTTCCCCAGCCAGCTCCAAACTGACACTCCCTCATCTAGCCTTTGTGTCTCTTCTGATCTCTTTGTCCCCAGCACCTTAAATTGGCACCTTGCAGGAGAAACTGAGGCACCCATACAGTATTCAGAGAAAACATTAAGAACATTCCCACTTTGTCACAACAGGTGCAACAAAATATAATACCGTATATTGAAGCAGGCAAGTGCTGCTTCTGACTCTCCACTTTTAATTGACTCTTGTAATCTTGTGGTGCCGACGCGTTGTAGCTTCATTTTATATCGGCTTACAGGGCGACAGCGGGGAGGGGGGTGGGCACCACCATTTTGGGCACCACCAAAAATTATACAAACTTGCTACCTATGGTTTCAACTTCAGTACCAGAAGGAGTCCCACACAGCCCCGAAGTGTTGGGAAGGGGGTCATGATCAGGCCAGCCAAAGGCCTGGTCTACACTACGCGTTTAAACCGATTTTAGCAGCGTTAAACCGATTTAACGCTGTACCCGTCCACACTACGAGGCCCTTTATATCGATATAAAGGGCTCTTTATATCGGTTTCTGTACTCCTCCCCAACGAGAGGAGTAGCGCTAAAATCGTTATTACCATATCGGATTAGGGTTAGTGTGGCCGCAAATCGACGGTATTGGCCTCCGGGCGGTATCCCACAGTGCACCACTGTGACCACTCTGGACAGCAATCTCAGCTTGGATGCAGTGGCCAGGTAAACAGGAGAAGCCCCGTGAAATTTTGATTTTCATTTCCTGTTTGCCCACCATGGAGCTCTGATCAGCACGGGTGGCAATGCAGCCCCAAATCCAAAAAGAGCTCCAGCATGGACCGTACGGGAGATACTGAATCTGATCGCTGTATGGGGAAACAAATCTGTACTATCAGAGCTCCATTACAGAAGACGAAATGCCAAAGCGTTTGAAAAAAAAATCTCCAGGCTACACAGTGCTGCGTGACAAGCGTAACGGGAAGCCAGAGACTCAAACAGACGCTCATGGAGGGAGGGAGGGGGTACTGAGGACTCCAGCTATCCCACAGTCCCCAGCAGTCTCCGAAAAGTATTTGCATTCTTGGCTGAGCTCCCAATGCCTGTAGGGTCAAACACATTGTCCGGCGTGGTTCAGGGTATAGCTCGTCAATTTACTCCCTCCCCCCACCACGTGAAAGAAAAGGGAAAGAAATTGTTTCTTGACTTTCTCCAATGTCACCCTATGTCTACTGAATGCTGCTGGTAGACGCGATGCTGCAGCAGTGAAGAGCAGTATCCGCTCCTCGCCCCTCCCTGGTGGCAGACGGTGCAGTAGGACTGGTAACTGTCCTTATCAACCCGTGAGTGCTCCTGGCTGGCTTCAGGTGAGGCTGGCTGGGGGTGCCTGGATGAAAATAGGAATGACTCCTGGTCATTCTCAGTAGATGGTACAGAACGGCTGGTAACCGTCTTCATCATAGCAACTGGGGGCTGATCTTCAATCAGCCCCCTCCCTTTCATGTGAAAAGAAAAGATTCTGTACTGCCTGGACTATCATAGCAGAGGGATGCTGGGCTCCTCTCCCCGACACTGCTCGATGTCCTGCCTGGACTATCATAGCACCAGGAGGCTGCCTCCCCCTCATTTTATGTCACTAAAAACCCAGTGTTTCTTATTCCTGCATTCTTTATTACTTCATGACACAAATGTGGGTGGGACACTGCCACGGTGCCCAGGAAGGTTGGGGGAGGAGGGAAGCAACGGGTGAGGTTGTTGCAGGGGCACCCCCCGTGAATGGCATGCAGCTCATCATTTCTGTGGGATCTGACACAGAGCAGCTGTACTCTCTGATACACTGCTTCTCTAGTAAATTTGCCCCATATTCTAGGCAGGACTGACTATTTTTAGAAACCATAAAGGAGGGATTGACTCGGGGAGTCATTCCCAGTTTTGCTTTTGCGCCCCCGGCCGATCTCAGCCAGGGGCACCCGTGATAGCAGCAGACAGCACAGAAGGACAGATAACTGTCATCTCGTTGCCAAATTACACTGGCAGCAGACGGTACAGAACAACTGGTAACCATCTCTGCTATCATGCAAAAGCAAATGAATGCTGCTGTGTAGCGCTGGAGTATCGCCTCTGTCCGCAGCATCCAGTACACATATGGTGATGACTGTAAAAAAAAAAAAAAGCTGAATGGGCTCCATGGTTGCCGTGCTATGGCATCTGCCAGGGCAATCCAGGGAAAAAGGGCGCGAAATGATTGTCTGCCGTTGCTTTCCCGGAGGAAGGAATGACTGACATTTACCCAGAACCACCCGCGACAATGATTTTTGCCCCATCAGCCACTGGGCTCTCAACCCAGAATTCTAAGGGGTGGGGGAGACTGCGGGAACTATGGGATAGCTATGGAATAGCTACCCACAGTGCAACACTCCGGAAATCGACGCTAGCCTCGGACCATGGACGCACACCGCCGAATTAATGTGCTTAGTGTGGCCGTGTGCACTCAACTTTATACAATCTGTTTTATAAAACCCGTTTATGTAAAATTGGAATAATCTCGTAATGTAGACGTACTCAAAGAGTGTGAATAATAAACAGTTATTATTGCCCTCCATTCTTCGCAGAGATAACCATTTCACTCTACAAGTCCTCGGGAGTCAATAGATTCAAGAACAGACCACATAAATATTCTTGCTGTGTGTTTTATTTTCAATTAACAACAAAATAAAAGATGAAATAGAATAAAACACACCAACAGCAGTCACAAACCATCCATCCAGGTTTGTTCTCTCTATCTTTAGGTCCCTTTAAAATAGCTCATGCAGGTCTCCCCTCAACTCGAAGATCTGTCTGATATAGGGTTGCCAATTTTGGTTGGATGTATTCTGGAGGTTTCATCCCATGACATAATCTTTAATTTAAGATTAGTCTTTAATTTCTGGAGACTCCAGGACAATCCTGGAGCATTAGCAACCCTAGTCTGGTATCACATGTTTTTATACCCATGTGACCATGATTTTCAGGATCCAAGACAAACCCCAGAGCAGACCTGAGTAGGGCACAAAAGTCCAGGAAGTTTATCAAGGCAATTCCCTACACTGCCCCTGGGCCTGGGTTTTCTGCAACAGTCTCGTTAGGCCCCGTAAGCCCGTCCCAGACAGCCCAACAGTCCTCCTGATAATAAGTCAAAGAAACAGTCCCCAAACCAAACTCAATAGTCCTGTGCCAGGCCTACCTTCCTTCAGAGAGCTCTGGCACCCATATGTCTGAGATCAAAGACTGCTTTGCTCTCTGGGTTGAGTCTGTGCTGCATTCCTCCTAGCTCTGCTCAGGAGACAGCACCAGGGCGAGGAGCAACACAGTCCAGTGAACAGGAGTCAGAAGACCTGGCTTCTATTTGCAGCTCTACCACTGACCTGCTGGGTGATTTGGGCAAGTCACATCACCTCTTAGCATTTCTGTTTCCATCCCACACTTTGTCTGTCCTGTCTATTTGACTGGAAACTCTTCAAGGTAGGGTCTGACTCTTGCCATGTGTACATGCAGTGCCTAGATCTTAGTAGAGGCCTCTCAGTTCTAGCATAGAACAACAGCACTACCAGTCCCAACTGTTCAAAAATTGTGAGTCAGGACCCAAAAGCAGGGCTGCCCAGAGGATTCAGGGGGCCTGGGGCAAAGTGGGGGAGTTGCAGTGCTTGTACTCACCCGGCGGTGGTCCAGGTCTTCGGTGGCATTTTGGCAGCGGGGGGCCCTTCAGTTGCTCTGCATCTTCAGCAGCACTGAAGGGTCCCCCGCCACCGAAATGCAGCCGAAGACCTGAAGCGACTGAAGGGCCCCCCGCTGCTCAAGACCCAGGCCAGGGCTTGCGGGGCATTTTGGCAGCAAGGGGCCCTTCAGTCGCTCCGCGTCTTCGGCAGCACTGAAGGGCCCCCCGCTGCCGAAATGCCACCAAAGACCCGGAGCGGCTGAAGGGCCCCCCACCACCAAAGACCCAGGCCAGGACTCGCGGGGCATTTTGGCAGCAAGGGGCCCTTCAGTCGTTCCGTGTCTTCGGCAGCACTGAAGGGCCCCACACCGCTGAAATGCCAGCCAAAGACCTGGACAGCCACTGGGCCAGGGCTCGCAGGGCCCCTGTGGGGGCCAGGGCAAATTGTCCCACTTGCCCCCCGGGCAGCCCTGCCCAAACGCCATGATATTAACTTAAAAAAAATGAGACTGTTTTCAAATACATTTAGGGATATTTTTATTTGCCTTGTGGATTCTGATCCTGGCAACATAATTTCAAGCTTTTCTTTGTAGCCAAGAAGATCTGACACTTAAATAAAAGCTGAAATTCTCATGCAATATCATGATTCCAGCAGCTGAGGCTTGCAGAAAATAATAACTCATAAAATAAGACTCATAATAAACTCACAAGATGTGCAAAAAGGATATAAATGATATAAATAATAAAGGACAATCCTAAAGTGAGGTGCCCTATCCCAGAACGAATCTCTCTACTTGCAGTAATATGACCACTGATGCTTTTTACCATACTTGATTTCTCTTTAGAGACAAGATGTGAAACTTAAATTTAGTTTCAACTCACTAGAGAAGGCCAGGTATTTTTGCACATTTCATAAACAGAAGGTGAATAGCTCAGTCCAAGTGGGCATCTAGAAAGGAGAAGACTCAAAGAAGTTAGTGACTTAAACAAAAAAAAAAGCACTTTTTCTCATTCAGTTCTAGTATAAAAAATTGTTAATGCTTTGTGTTAGAGCTGTATGAATAATGGATTTTTTGGTTCACTGATCATTCAAAAACATTTAAAACAAAATTTGTTTTGGGCCTAAACGTTTTGTTTTGACCACTGAAAAACCTTTTAATTTTATTAAAAAGCAAAGGACGTTTTTAAAGCAAAGTATTGTTTCAAATTAAAAAAAAACTCACAAAACCTGATTTTTTTTTCTGATATGCATTTAGATTTTTTTTTTAAACCAAATTCAGTGAAACTTGCATGTATTTTGGAAATGTTTCAGGGTCACCAAATCTTACATTTTTTGCTGAAAAAAAAAAACTGTTGAAAATTTTTGCCTAGCTGCAGGGTTCAGTTTCTCTCCCCACCCCCCAACCTCCCCGTCCACACAGAGTGTTTCCTCTTCTTTGTACACAGTGGAATTTGGACATCCCTGGAAAGCTTTGGAGAAAAACAGTGCATTATAGTGGACATTCTGGAGTGGAGTCTATTAATACCAAAGCTAAATGTTTTCCTAAGATTGTATACTGAGGGTCTACTAATGATTATTTTGGCTGTTAGCCAAGTGTTTTAATCACTGATTCTGATTAACTGAACATTATTGTACAGTGGTGTGGTGCAATATATGATGTTACATGCCAAATTCTTTTAGGCTCAGCTGCCTATTACAGTATACTAAACCCTATAGTGATCATCGGCTCTCAATGCTCACTGCATCATATTGTTTTTCTGATCTGAAAACAAGGCCTAGTTCCTGCTGGTATGGTTCATATTGGTAAATCCTAGACAAGACAATGTGGCACTAATCCTTGGTCATGCACTCCTCTGATAATGCAAACATTTTCCAGCAAGGTTCTGGAACTATGATACAGTTACATCCAGGCATTTGGCTGCTTTACATGCTGTAGAGGTCTTTATCCTTAAAAAACAAACCATCTTGCAAAGCAAGCATTAAAAGGCAATATGGAGACTACCCACGTTAATTACAAAGCCAAGATTAGACTAATAAAATTCTGCCTTTAAGTTAAAAAAAGAGGAGTGCTCTTTAAATAGCCAACTCTGTTTTATACCCTCATTCTTGCTAATCCCATTATAATTACTCTCCTCAGGATGCACCCAATGCTGTTAGATGCAAAGCATGACAAACACTCACAAACGGCAGGAATTTACACCTCTCCTCCACCAACTGCCCAGCAAGGCATCTGTGCAATTCTACAGAATGCTGCCAAATCTGAGCAAAGATGAACAACTGACATTCATTAACAAACCATTCTGTCACCTCTAGACATGCAACTTTACTGCCTCAATGAGGTCCCAAGTGACAGTGGCCAAGATTTTCTGAAGCAGCTAGTGATTTTGGGTGCCTGATCGGGGAGAGCCTTTAAAGAGACCTGATTTTCAGACAGTGCTGAGCCCCTGCCCTCTGCAAATCAGGCTCCTTTAAGGTGGCACCTAGAATCACTAGTTGCTTCTGAAAATCTTGGGTGATGAGCTCTGTGGAGTGGCTGCCAATTTGGGCAAGGAAGACGCCACTAGCTTGGTACAACCAGCAGTCTCTTTGAAAGGAGCCTAGGACTGGAAGAGGCATGTTGCCTCTTAGAACTGAAACACATTACTATTGGTGATCTGTGGAGAGGCTCGAACAGCACCTGTGTGTATCATAACTGATTCAATTCAATGCTATTAGTCACTTTCCGGAGCATGCTTACTCAGCCGCACTAAAAAAGCCCAAACATTGCAAAATTTTCTACAAAACCCACAACACTTCTCAGCTTATCGCCCTGTATTCTCACAGTATTCTCACACACAGTATTTCTAGTTAGAGTCTCATTTTCTTAAAAATATTATCAAATGGATCCTGGTGTTTTATGCATAGACATATAGAAAACACACACTACACATGCCAGAAGCAAAGCACACACAACGCAAACATAATTTCAGACTTTTAAAATAATATTACTGTTAAAATCAATTTAAGCAGCAAGGACTTGCTCTATAATAGATATGTGACTGCTGATGAAAGAATAAAGGATGCTATCAGCCAATAATTTGGGTGTATTCATATTTTCAAATATATTTCCTGTTTTGTAAATTACAGGTAAGGAACATGCAGAGTATCACAGTTATATAATGACCTTGTATTAAGAGTCAATGTCTGTAATATACACAAACGTGGATAAAAAAAGTGTGCAATTCTCTAAATTACAACGCTAATCAGCAACTTTGAAAGCCAAGATGTTGTTAATGCTCATTAATATGAGACTCAAGATTTACCCCTTCTTTTATAAAACCATATTTGGTCATCTTCAATTGGGGGATGAAAAAATATCACAATTGTTTGATCAGAATAACTACAAATGCGGCAGCTGGGAATGTCTGTTTACACCAGCAGTTCTCAAACTGTGGGTCGCAATCCTGTTTTAATGGGGTCACCAGGGCTGGCGTCAGACTTGCTGGAACCCAGGGCCAAAGCCCAAGCCCCATCACCTGGGGCCAAAGCCTGAGGGCTTTAGCGCTGTGTGGTGGGGCTCAGGTTACAGGCCCCCTGCCTGGGGCTGATGCTGTGGGGCTTTGGCTTTGACGCATACCTCTCCTTCCCCCTCCACATGGCGCATGAGGCTTGGGCTTGGGCTTTGGCTTTATTCCCGCCTGCCTGCGGCGACGGTGCTTGGGCAGGCTCAGGCTTCAGTCCCTCCCCTAGGATCGTGTAGTAATTTTTATTGTCAGAAGGGAGTTGCGGTGTAATGAAGTTTGAGAACCCCTGGTTTACATATAGGGTTTTATACCACAAGGAAAGCATGTGCTCTTAATCCAATGCCTCTTCACACTGTCAGAAATATTTAGGTAGCCGTCAAATATCTACTGTACCATTTGGCTGCAGAGGGCATGCATCTGGAACAGACGAAGCAGTGCATGTAATCTAATCTTGTAGCTATAAGCCATCCCAGGAGAAAAAAAAAGGTTACCAATTAAGAGAAAAGCACCATAAATATAGCAAATGTGTGGTTGAAAAACAGCATTGTAATTGGGCAAAGGTATTTAAAGAGACCCTAATACCATTATCTCCTATTAGCTATGGATTTCTGTAGATGAATTAAATCAATGAAATACTGATACTGTATTTTAAGAGTCTGGAAATTCCTCACACTCGGTGCCATGTTCAGTGCTGATGTTAAGTTACTGCGCATATTACACAACAGGGGAAGCCAAACAGAAAAAAAGACACATCAGTGGCAAAGTAGTGTACATCGCACCACTTGTACAGGAGATCAGGACCTAGTGCCAAAGTGTGTAAAGCCTTTGATAAAAACCCCTGTGACCGAGAACAGAATCTGGCCTAGTGGATCAAAAAATGCACATTACTTTTTTGTCATTCCCGGGGAGCCAGTTTCAGACCTGCGTGCTGGTGCAAATGGGATCAGTACTCCCAAGAGCTGAATTTGCCACCAAGAAAGTCAGGAACTATGTGGATCTAAGCAGAGTTCTATCTTATTTAATACCCATCTTCTTCTGCACCTTTGACCTGCCAAGGGAATAGGACTAAGGCTGCCTCCTACCATTGCTCCAGCCTCAGAACAATGGAAATGCGTGAAACTGACCATCTGGGAATCATTTTCTTGGGCAACAAGCAAAGCAGATGTATTGATGGGAAATGAAAATCAGTTGTGTTGACTTTGTTTTTTCTGCTCAACAATCCTTCCCATGTGATTCAAGGAGTCACTTTATTAAGAACAGATTCTTGCTAGTTGAACCCTAGATCTGCTGTATAAGGTTACTCAAGGCCCTTGTATCAGTAAGTGATACAGTGAAAGACCACAGTTCTAATTACTAAAGAACAAGGACAGCTGTAGTCCACACCACTAACATTTGTGGAAAGATTAGATGCCATGTGTTCACTTGCTCAGTACCCATCCTGCAATGCAAGGGTCAGTATTCAATCTGGGAATAAATCAGGAGACGATTTTGGAAAGGGGAAAAAATAAAAAAGGAGCTGTAACATGTAACCCTTATGTCTGTTTATACTTGTTCAGTATCAAACTCTGGGGTAGAACTTATCAAACAAAGCCACATAAGTTACAACTACAGAACTATCTTCAATAATAATGCATTACATATTACACACACCCTGTAAAAGTAAGGCACTGGCAAAGCACATTACATACTTCTGTACTGCTCAGGAGAACCTCCAAGTAGTGTTGTTAATTTGGAACACAAAAATGACTCTCCATACACTACCACCATTTCCATGCACTGCCTACACTACACCCACTCCCTGCATGTATCTCAACTAAATCTGATTAAAAAAAAAACAAAAAAAAACCATTAAGGAATTTTGATTGAAAGTCATCCAATCAGGAACGGCTTTTAATTCAGTTTGATGTGCGGCTTACCATCATGAAAAACAAATAACTAATCTCTGAGTGCAGACTTATAGCCTTTCCCAGCAAAAGTATGACCCGTTTGGCTGGATTCTGATGTGTTTTTAGGTCATGTAAAGTGGCAACTCCAAAGAGCAGAATTTTCAGCTGACTGCATGGTAGAAAGGAAGCATGATCTAGTGGAAAGGGGCCTGTTTTCAATTCCCAGCTATGCTACAGACTGCTTATGGGACCTTGGGTAAGTCATTTAGCCTTTGTGTGCCTCAGTCCCCCATCTGTAAAGTGCAGCTAATACAAATTCCCTACCTCACAACAATGTTGTGAAGCTTAATCCATTAATGTCTGTCAGATGCTCAGACAGTACAGTGATGGTGGCCACATATAAAGCACCAAGAGAGAGATGCATGGTTTGAAGTGTTAATTATTTAATTCAGTATTCACACGCCAGGTTAATAACCAGCACTGGGTGTGCATGAGTTTTAACAGATCAAATCCAAATTAACACTATAAAACACACACAGAACTATACCAACCTCTGAAAAACCTCTTCCTGCAGGCTGTACTTAGGTGGAATTTATACTGAAGTCGAAGGGATCAGTCTGGACTGCACGATCAGGCTAATTTTGCTGATCCAGCAACCATAAGTATTTACAGAGCTTTTCTTCTTTAAACTACCAGTCTTCCCTGCATTAATGCCAACCCCTCTTGTCCAAAAAATAATGAGTCATCCCCATCTCAAAGCCATCTTATCAGATTGGCTTAGAGAGTCGCATGGTTTTTAAAAATAATAAATGTGGGGATCTTTTTAGTTTCCTTCTGGGTTTTGAATTTTTAAGTTACATTTGAGTCATGTGTTTATGCTTTTCTCTGAAGCCATGAGAGCAAGAAATTTTTTTTATTTTTTTTTTTTTAAATATGAAAGCAGAGTTTCTCACTTAAGAATGCTTGAGTCCAGGCACTGGATCTTTAATAAAAGCAGCAAATATCAGACTTAAGATAAATATGAGAGTTGGCAACACTGACATTATCTTCATTTAAAATCCTTTAATTGTTTTAACAAATGCTCTTTATTTTATTCTTTAAAAACTGGAAAATCCAATCTGGCTACCCAGAATGACTTAGGGATGAGTCACTAGGCAGCACTTCTGGATAGCACATTTTAAACACCAATGACTCTGGTGTGGAAGGTTTATGGAAATCCACTGCTTCTGCTTTGTGCATTTTCAGAAAGCTTGCTGCTTTAGCAAGTGCTGATTATTCACAACCCTGCTCAGCCCACACCTTAAGCCCTCCTACGCCCACAATACTAAGTTTTCCCACAGATCACTGGGAAAAAACTTTCCATCAACAAAACCCCAACTTGAGTGTGTGACTCAAGAGGACCTTATCAAGGCTTTGTAAAACCACAGCAAATAGAGGCTGCCCTCCCTCCTGAAATCTCTTTGCCGAAATGTATCCCCATATGTGCTTTATCCAACAAACATCAAGCCTGTAAGCTGCTTTTCTAAGCCAAGAAAAGTTTAGAAAGGGTCACGGTGGAGAGCACAGTCACTGCACATTTCCTAAGAGGGTCATATTACCCAGAATATCCTACAGGGACAAAGTGTTCTTCTGATCTGGATTCCTACTTCTTCAGGCATCAAGTGAGGCACGGGGAGAGGAAGGGGCAGGGGGTGGATGTTGTGTTTTGTGAAACATCTTCAGTGTCTAAATGAACATTCACACTCATCCTTCAAAAGGTAATTATATTTGCTCAATATTCAGGCCTTTCCTCTTAAGGTACGAAAGACATACGGAGGTTGATTTTTATCCTGATAACCAGCAATGCTAAAGCCATTCTCTCACTGAACCATTGTGCAAACTTTAAAATACAGCTCAATCCAGAGCCTCCCGTTCTCCATCTAGTTTACAGGATCTGCAAGTGCTACAAAGGCAGCCTGCTGAGACTCTGGAAAGTAAAGGACAGTTTTGCATCACTCAGCTGTGACCCCACCAATTGACAGAGAGGCAAATGATTACTTTGGAAAGGGAGTTCCACCTGACCCTCCCACAGCTGGAAAGCAATGATGCATGGACGGGAGTAGGGAGATTGAAGTAAGGAGGGGTAGGGGAGAGGAGTTTTTCAGTGCCTTATGCTAGATGCAGCTTTTTTTATGAAGAGAAAAATCCCTGCCCTTAAAAGCTCACAACCTAAACAGATGAGGCAGACAAAGCTTTGTGGGGAAGGGATATGACACACAAGCAAACTGAACACTGGGATGGTTTGTGAACATCACATTAGCGCCAGGATTTTAAATTTTCTGGGTGGGATTTTACTGGGATGGAATTAGCTAAAGAGAGACTAAGGAAAAGAGGGGACACTGGAGTTGGGAGCTAGATAGAGTGAAGCTGAAGTGAAGAAACTGAGTTGGAGCAAACACTCAATCAGTACAGAGGAAAAAACATCCAGAGAAGAAACTGGAAAAAGCAGTTGGACACTGACGACATCATCAGTGTCTGAAGGTCCCTCTCCAGTTGCTCCCATTCATGATCACACAGACCAACTCCCCCTCCCATCTGTGATTGTACAATGTCCCCAGAGGAAGAGCAGAAATTGGTTACATCAAAGTATTTTGTGTATTTTTAGCTTCTTTTAATGCAATTTAACAGCTGGAAGCAAAGGATAGCCAGCACCATGTGACCGGCCAGCTCTCTACAAACCACCAGCAAGTTTTCTGCAGGCCACCAGTAGCTTACTGATGTACAATAAACCTAGCACAATGGGGCCCCTGGGCCTCAAGGTGCTACTGAAATAGTGGGAAATAATTATATTTTCTGAGATCGTTTTAGATAGTGGAAAAGCAGGGAAGCAGAAGTGCCATCACTAAAGACATTTAAAACCAGACTGGACAAAGCACAAGTAAATATTCTGCAGGGAGCAAGTCTGAGTTAGCAAGAGAAAGCACTAGAAGACCCAAGAGACCAGATAGCCTTTTTTCAAATGAACTATATTAATTTCCTACCTTTTCTTCTTCAAACTCACTCCTGCCTGAAATTCAGAGACTCAGCACTCCCCACATAGGAACTGGCTAGTAACCACACTCACTATTGAGCCAAACCCCAGTGTATTATGCAGAGCAAAGGATTCAATGCGCTGAGTATTTAAGCAGCGTGGGAATGTCTCTCCTGGGAGGAGGTAGTGCAGAATGTACCATCCATCAGCCTCCCAAGTGCCATGTTGCTGGGAGAGCCAAGCAATCTCCGTACCACAACATATCTGTATTTGTGAGTGCGGGGAAGGGAAAGTAAATACAATTATGCAACAAAGGAGAGGTCTGGCTGCCTAGAGAGCCTCAAAGAGCACTGCTCTAGGGCCTTGATAGAGCTGCAAAACATAGTGGTTGCTTAGTTACAGCTGTTCCAAGTTCTGAGGAACTTACAAATTCCCCTTGTGGAGACATACTAGCTTCCAAAGCGCCTCCTGTTGTCTTCTCCCATTCCTACCTCTCAGCCCATAGCTGAACATCTACCTAAACTCCCCCTACACCTTCAGAAACTTAAATCAGACCTGGCTTAGTCCTTAGAGATATCAGTACTCTTCTTCTCCAACCAGCCAGTCAGGTTGGCACAGACTTCTGCTCTTCTTCATCCCCACAAAACACTGGTCCCATTCCCCTTCATAATTAGCACACCCCCTTCCTTACACCAACAGTGTCCTCTCCCAACATGGCCACATCCCACCAACTCACAGATTGGGGATGGGAAGGCAGTAAGATAAGACATGTAGATCTGGGTTCCATCCCCAGCTTCTGCCACTGAGTCACAGTGTAATGTTGGGACCTTTTCTGCCTCACTTTCCCCTGATCTGTATCCATTTTCTGGGAGGTAACAATCTCTACCTTTGTAAAATGCTATGAGACCTACAGATGAAAAAAAGTACTATATACATAAATTATACAAGAAAAACATTCAATACTTCACTGGACAGAGGCTTAAATCAATGGTTTTCAACCTTTCCAGAGTACTGTACCCCTTTCAGGAGTCTGAAGCCCAAACCCTGCCACCCAGGGCTGAGGCCAGAGCCCCACTGCCTGGGGCTGAAGCATGTTAGCTTTGTGGGGCCCCTGTGGCATGGGGCCCCAGGCAATTGCTCTGCTTGACACCCCATAATGCTGGTCCTGCACTTGCGAACCCCCCCTCCCCAAAACCCATCCCATGACCCCCAGGTTGAGGAAGTCTAATCTAGATGAGTGGATGTAACCCTTAGAACAGAGGTGACCAAACTACGGCCTGTGGGCCACATCCAGCCAGGCAGCGCGGCTGCCAGTCCTGCTGCTTTGAGCAGCATGGTAAGGGGGGGGGGGAGGAAGTGGGGGTGTTGGATAAGAGTAGGCGGCGGTTGGAATAGGCAGAGGTTCGGGGGGGGCAGTCAGGGGATGGGTAACAGTGGGAGATGGATAGGTGTGGGAGTCCCAGGGGGCCTGTCAGGGGGAGGGGTTGTGGACAGGGGTTGAGGCAGTCAGGGAACAGGGAAGGTTGGATAGGGGGTGGGGTCCCGTTAAGGCAGTTAGGGGCAGGGGCAGTCAGGGGAAAGGGGTGGATAGGGAGCGGGAGCCAGGCTGTTTGGGAAGGCACAGCCTTCCCTACCCGGCCCTCTATACAATTTTGGAACCCTAATGTGGCCGTCAGGCCAAACAGTTTGCCCACCCCTGCCCTAGAAGATCTCTGTGTACCCCCAGGGGCATGCATACCCTGGTCGAGAACCGCTGGCTTAAATTAAGGCATATTCCCATTAGGAAGAATTGTGCAATTAAAAAGAACAGCAGAAAAGGGTATTCCTGAACATACAGGTCACAACTACTTTAAATGTAAGCACATCAGAATACAAGCCACTCTCTTTCCCTTTTTACGCCCCCCCAGACCAATGTTCTCTCTCATGTCATGTCCTTCCTTGTCTATGCTAGTTTGTAAGCTCCTTGGGGCAGGAATCGTGTCTGCGGTCTGAGAAGGATCAGGCATAACTACGGTGCTGTATAAATAACAGGCATGTAGTTTTCAGAAGTACTTATGTGATTTAGAAGCATAAATCCCTGTGAAAGTCAAAAGTCAGTGGAATGCGTACTCCTGAGGGTGCTTCTATATTGCAAGAAAAGAGGCACAGCAGCACGTCTCAGAGCCCAGTCAACTGACTTGGGCTTGCAGGGCTCATGCTACAAGGTTAAAAGCAGCAAGGTAGATGTTCTTGCCTGGGCTCTGAAACCCAGGGAGAGAGGAGGGTCTCAGAGCCTGGGTGCCAACCCGAGCGATAACTTTTACAGCGCTGTTTTCAGCCCTCTAGCATGAGCCCTGCAAGCCTGGGTCATAGCCAAGTGGTTTTTGATTCTGGTTTTTTTTGCAGTGTAGATGTATCCTAAGTGACTTAGGTGCTTTGAAATGCCCACCCTAGATCAATAATAGGTCTAAACACACAGACAGTAGATTCTACTTGACTTTACATTAATATCTAGATTCAATGCAAATGTTTTATTACTTACAATTATAGTACGTAACATAGCAACTTATAAGAAAATGCATTTATCAGAAGTAGAACATGTGTTAACCCAAAGATACAATTCACAGCAGCTATTTCTAGGAAGGCAACACTGTATTTCAAGCTTCTATCCTGTTTCCTTTGGTGATTTTAGCATGTTTGCTATCTAACTTTACTTCTATTGATTTATCAGTCCAAGTGTCCTGCCACAGGGTTGCATTACACAGTCAGTTATGAGTTGGTATAAACCCCCCACCTCCGGAAAAGCGTGTATGCTAAAGCTAGTCTCGCAACTTTCCCCATTCACCACAGTCCCCCTCTCAAGAAGCTAGGTCTTCAGCCTAGATTCCTGGGCAGAGTAATAGCAAAGTCATCTGATGCCTGCAAGAGCATTTTTTTAAAATAATGCATGCTGTTTTATGTATTTTCTCTCAAAGATAAATAATTAACAGGTGAAGAACAATCTTATTTATAATCAATCATAGTGAATTTCAGGCAGCGTAAACTACTTGATACAGGCCACGCTTGAAAGGCTGCCACAAATATTTTAAACTCAACACACATTGGAAGAGACACATGGGTCTATGCACAACACTGGGATCCAGGATGTCCCGAGTTTTACCCAGGCTCTGAAACTAACACTGTCCATAGGTTCGGGCAACTCTCACAACATCTGTGTCTTAGCTTCCCTTCTGCAAAAAAGAGACAATACCAACCTCCCAGGGGCATCATGAGGATTTATTAAGTGCTTTGAAGATAAAGAGCATTGGGTAAGTGATAATACATGTTTCTGGACAAATAAAATCTCAGACAGACAGTTACAGAGCCATCAGCCTTCCCTATCACACTCTGCTGAACGCCAGGTGGGGATGTGGCACTGGTATAGGTATGGCCTGTGTTATCGGATAGTTGCCCTTGCTAATGCTGCAGGTGGTCTCCTCGGCACTAAAGGATGGGAGGAGAATTCCTGACCCTTAACTGCACATTGCCCATTTAATTGTTTTAATGTTGTTGCATGTGCTGTTTGGGAATCAACCTGCAGGGTCTGTTTATCCACAGTTGTGCAAACCGCTTTTGTGCGAGAAAGAGTTGCAGGTAGTGATATGGAGACACAAAGATCAGGGAAGGACAGAGCTATTCACAGCCAAACAACCTCAACTAGACTAAAATAATGTTAAGGGGAGGTTACTTCTCTCCCCCGCACTATTCCAAGAATCTCAGTTACAGGGAGAGTTTGCTTAGATACCGCAGCTCACGGGATGCATAAACCACCCAAATTTTTGGCCCCCTAATAAGAGGACAAGCTCAGCTCTAGCATCTAGACCCAGAGGCTTCATACTTGTTCTCAGCCAGGAAAAGAACCGGTGTCCACTCATGGCCAAGAACAGCTAAAATGGGCACATAGGATGGAGGACTGCTCAGGAAGCACAAAGGTGGGGGAGTCTTTGGGTCAACTGTAGCCCTGTGGCCCCTGGTAGTGAAGGAGGAAAGGGGACTCAGGGGACAGACAGAGACGCAGGAGGAACATAAGAACTGTCATACTGGGTCAGATTAGTAGTCCATCTAGCCCACTATCCTGTCTCTGACAGTGGGCAGTAACAGAGATTTAGGCAGAGTGTGCAGAACAGGGTAGTTGGAGTGATCCACCCTGTCTTCTCCTCACAGCTGGGGTTTAGGGTTGCCCCAAGAAATGGGCTGCATCCCTGACCATCTTGGGTAACAGCCATAGATGGACTGATTCTCCATGAACTTATCCAGTTCTTTTCTGAATCCAGCAACACTGAGTCCTGTGGCACCTTAAAGACTAACAGAATCCAGTTATCCTTTGGACCATCACAACATCCCATGGCAAAGAGTTCCACAGGTTAGCTGAATGCGTGGAAAAACTACTTCCTCTTGTTTGTATTAAACCTGCTCCCTATTCATTTCACTGGGTGACCCTGGTGTTTGTATTGTGGGATTGGTTTAACAACACTTCTGTATTCACTTTTTCTAAACCATTTATGATGTATAGATCTCCCTCATATCCACTTCTACCTCCTTAGCCATCTCTTTTCTAAGCTAACCCTAATCTTTTTAGTCTCTCCTTGTACAAGAAGAGAACGAGAAGGAAAATAATGAGGAAAGGAGAATATTTTAAAGAGGGAGGAGGAGCGGTGGTGGTGAGAGGTATGTAACAAAGAGAAAAGGAAAGGGTTCAGTTATGGTAAGCGTGCTAGCCTGGGACATGAGAGCTCAACCTCTGCTCCACCACAGACTTCCTGTGCAACCTCGATTTAGTTACTTAGAGGCTGCTCTACACTGGAAAATTAGATCAACGCAGCCACATCACTCACAGATGTGAGAAATCTACACCCAAGATATATAATTAAGCTGACCTAAGTCCCCATGTAGACAGCGCTAGGTCAACAGAAGAATTGTTCCACTGACCTAGCTACCATCTCTTGGGGAGGTAGATTTACTATTGCGACAAAGAACCGACAGTTGCACCGCTGCAGCTGTAGCATTTTAAGTATAGACATAGCCTAAGTGTCTCTGTGCTCCTGTTCTCCATCTGTACAATGGGGATAATAGCACTGCCTATATCACAGGGGTGTGGTGAAGATCATTGAAAGATTGTGAGGTGCTCGGACATTATGGTGATGGAAGCCATATAGGCACTTCAGATAGAATAAAACAAAAAGGAGAGAAAACTTTCTTGCCTACATTTTCTTATTCCAAATTAAATCCCCTTGTTATCACATACATGTGGGGTAGCTGCATTAGGGATATTACAATTCCCCTTGGCATTTTTGTTCTGCGCTGCTCTTATTATAAACAGTGGCACGCAATCCTAACTCCTGTCAGAGCATACAAAGCCCTTAAAGTTGTAGTTAACTGGTAGCCCATTTCAGAAATTATGTTCATTACTTCATCTTCTCTGAGGCAGGAGTTCCCGTGTGGTTTTTAGCTAGTGCCGCTTATGGACCCATGAGTAATATTATTCACTTGAACAAGGCAAGTCATTGCATCAGAATCTCTGACTCTCAACACTTCAACAAACAGCACTTCAAGCTATATAGGAGGAAAAAGCCTGGGAAGCCTCTGGAGACGGATTTGGGAGAGCCAGAAGAGATGCCTGTCTTCCTGTATTATTTCTGTGCTTGCAAAACTACACTTGGAAAGCAGATTGCTCATCTGTGTATCTAGGGACATACTTCCCTAGTGTAATGCTATCAAGTTCTGTGAGGGTTCACCATCAATGAATTTGGCCTTGGTCTTCATTTTTAGGCCCATCCATAGATGTAACAAAGACAGGAGTCATCCTAAAATAAAGTCTTAGCAACATGCTTAAATGGAAACTTGAAGATTCAAGTTTCGGCAGAGATTCAAGATTCTTGATCCAGAGCTGGCTGTGGTGCATTCCAGGTTAGATACCATCTAGGTACAGATTATGTCTTCCATTTTTCTCTACACAGCTCCCAGGCCTTTCCTGGGCCCCTTATGACAATGAACAAACAGCAAGCCACCATTTCATACTTCTATTGACTGCAGCAAAAATTATATCTAGAGTGCTTTCAATGCAAGAAGTCAATCCATAGGAGGTTCGTGCTTTATAACTGCAGGTTTCCTCCAAATGTGTGGGCTCACTTCTGGGACACAAAAGAGGAATGAATATATTTTCTACACCAATTCCTCACAGGAGCGCTAAGGAAGTGGTGGTAACTTTTCTTTCTACATATTTGCCTTGACTTGATAGTCTGGGCTCGGTATCTCTGAATGGTGACCTGAAGCAATCTAAGCCAGGTCTCTACAGTTACTGTTTTGGAAGACTAATCACAAAGATTCCATCTAGGATTTGGGAGAACTGTAACCATAGGAAGGTGCTCTAGGTTACATCTCTAGCTCCCAAGATCTGTGCATTATTCAGTAAGGAGATGGAAGCAGCTGTGCAAGAGCTCAGGAAAGAAAAGCCAAAATGAGGAGTCTCCTAGTCAATAGCTTTATTTGCTCCTTGTCCTTGATGATGTATAATAAACTCCTGAAAGGTTCCCGAGAGAGCAAGCTCGCTCATGTTTTTGCTTACTTTTAACTTTTAAAGCATCAGTGACATCAAATCTCACCTTCCCCATTTTTAATGGAAGTCTCTTTGGAGGATCAGAGAACAGGTGCAGAACCTTTCAGAAGGCCTCAATTTAAAGGGGTGGGGTTACTGAATGTTTCACCAAAATGTATTTTCTTCCCCGTTTGTCAGATGTTTATTTTTGCTACCAGCTACTTAACTCAAAGTATGGTTAATAATTCCTTCCCCATTCACACTCTCAGTTTTACTCTCTGGGTATTTGTTGTACCTAGGGCTGTTGATTAAAATCGCAGCTAACTCATACAATTAACTCAAAAAAATTAATCGCGATTAAAAAAATTAACTTGTAGAACACAAAAATTAATTAAGGTTTTCTTTATATAGCATTTTAACCAACATGCTTTACAATAGTTAGCTAATGGTACAAACAACATTTGGAAAGATCATTAAGTGGTCCGCTGACACCCTCAGCTACTTTCAAGTGGTCTGTGAAAAAAAAAAAAAGCTTGAGAACCAATGCTCTATGCAGATGAGGACACAGATGTTCCAACAGATAATGACAACACCATGTTGGTTTACCAAAATTGCCACTTTACAAAAAAGCAAGGAAGTCATCTCACAGCCATGAAATCGTTCGTTTACACCACAGCAACCACATCCTTCCAATAACTCGAGAGACTAGAAATGTTTAAAAAGTAGAATGTCAGTTACACCTGCTGTCTTTATAACATTAGACTTACTACTAAGCAAATCTAGTTTATTTTTTACATTTAAGTCTGAGAAACAGAGAACGTACTTTCACAACTGGATCCTAATAAACTTCAAAGCTCAACAGTCAGCTTTTCAACAGTTTTTTATTCTGCAAATGACCATTCTTTCCTCAGGGCCAGAATTTTAGGGGAAAAAATAAAGGAACTAAAATGTGCTGCTAAAACAACCACCTATGCGTTCTTATTTCTTTAAAGGGGATGCTTCTTTTGAGATCAACATGCTTTCACTGGGAATCTCTTCACACTTCCATTGCACAGCCTTTTGGAAGTGGACTAGTTATTTTAAACACTCTTCACTATTTGACAGCCTGGGGGCCAATTCCTGAACTCTTTACTCTGGTTCTAATTAAGGAAAAAATCTCCAATCAAAAAAGCACTTAAACACATATTTGTGTCCCACTGAAATCAAAATGCTTGGTATTGTGCATATTCTATAGTATTTCCTGACTCAAGTCCTCGTACATTTGGAATTTAGGATTTGATTGTGTATTATTAATTTCTTGAACTCCAATTAAGCTACAGCACTCGACCCAAGGTTTAAGAATCTGAAGTGCCTTCCAAAATCTGAGGAGGATGAGGTGTGGAGCATGCTTTCAGAAGTCTTAAAAGAGCAACACTCCAATGCAGAAACTACAGAACCCGAACAACCAAGAAAAGAAAATCCACCTTCTGCTGGTGGCATCTGACTCAGATGATGAAAATGAACATGCATCGGTCCGCTCTACTTTGGATCGTTATTGAGCAGAACCCGTCATCCGCATGGATGCATGTCTTCTGGAATGGTGGTTGAAGCATGAAGGGACATATGACTATTTAGCACATCTGGCATATAAATATCTTGCGATGCCGGCTACGGCAGTGACATGAGAACGGTTGGTCTCACTTTTCAGGCGACATTGTAAACAAGAAGTTGGCAGCATTGGCTGAAGTAGGACTGAATGGACTTGTAGGTTGTAAAGTTTTACATTAAAAAATAAAACAATGCAGTTATTTTTGTACATAATTATACATCTGTAAGTTCAACTTTCATTATAAAGACACTGCACTACAGTACTTGTATTAGGTGAACTGAAATATACTATTTCTTTTGTTTTTTACAGTGCATATATTTGTAATAAAAATAAACATAACATGAGCACTGTACACTTTGTATTCTGTGTTGTAATTGAAATATTTGAAAATGTAGAAAACATTCAAAAATGTATTTAAATAAATGGTATTCTATTATTGTTTAATGGCACAAATAATTTTTTTCATCGCTTGACAGCCCTACATATAGTTAAAGACAGGGATTCTTTAAGTTTCCTAGCCACCGAAGACCCAGATATATTACAGAAGCCCAAAACAACTATACCAGGGGTCAGCAACCTATCAAAAGTGGTGTGCCGAGTCTTCATTTATTCATTCTGATTTAAGGTTTCCCATGCCAGTAATACATTTTAACATTTTTAGAAGGTTGCCTTCTATAAGTCTATAATATGTAACTAAACTATTGTTGTATGTAAAGTAAATAAGGTTTCTTATAATGTTTAAGAAGCTTCATTTAAAAATAAATTAAAATACAGAGCCCCTCCAGACCGGTGGCCAGGACCCGGGCAGCGTGAGTGCCAATGAAAATCAGCTTGCGTGCCGTCTTCACGTGCCATAGGTTGCCTACCCCTGAACTATACCATAAGATTACCATCGCTGCATGCTCTCTACAGCTTTTAAACCTTACCACTGAATAATCTGAGGGTAAGATGTACTCTTCTATTGGCTGAACCTTGCTGCAGATAAAAAACAGTAACTGGTTTCCACTTTATATGCAAGATATGATTCATCTCAAAGGGAAACAAAAATACTCACTTATTAAATAAAAATGCACAAACACAAATATTTCCAACATGGGTATTAAAGACAGGTAAGTACAAATTAACTTTAATCTTTCATAAATAAAAAACCACCATCACCCCGACAAACTTCAGCACAATCACTTTACGTAAGAAACCAAATCAAAGAACATTAGGAAGGTAAAGATCACTTGAGCATCAGAGTTATTTACTTGGGTACCAAATCCACAGCCTCCTTATCAAATCTCTGTGGTATTTTTGGACCATTCGCCCTTCCAGAATAAAGTAATGTACATTCCTAGCTCAAATATTTTCATTATGCTTTTAACATTCAAATGCTTTCAGACATAAAAGAGAAACAAGACTATAATCCAGATATAGTTTAATTTCCTCTGCCCTGCAAAAATTGAGCTAGAGAAACACAGTGTATTTAAATGCAAGGATTAGTAAATGTTCTCTTTTTTCAGCCAGTACTCCTGTCCGCACTTGAAAGCAACTCTGTTTAATTGCTGAATAGGTTAAAGTAAAATTTAACCACGTGCTAGACAGACTGCTGTTAGGAGGGTGGAGGGGAGAGAACCTGAGTAAGGGACCTAATAGTGGACAATTTTGAAAATTATAGTGTGTATCAGTAATGGGAGAGAACACTGAGATTCAAAAGGAATAATCTGTAATAACAGAAAAAAATAGCAATGGTCAGCAACAAAGCTATTTGTACCAGGGCATTTACCTTTGCCATAGCTAAGTCTGGAGGTAGTGACATGACAAACTTAGGGTACGTCTACACTACGGGATTATTCCGATTTTACATAAACGGGTTTTATAAAACAGATTGTATAAAGTCGAGTGCACGCGGCCACACTAAGCACATTAATTCGGCGGTGTGCATCATGGTCCAAGGCTAGTGTCGATTTCCGGAGTGTTGCACTGTGGGTAGCTATTCCGTAGCTATCCCATAGTTCCTGCAGTCTCCCCCGCCCCTTAGAATTCTGGGTTGAGAGCCCAGTGGCTGATGGGGCAAAAATCATTGTCGCGGGTGGTTCTGGGTAAATGTCGTCACTCATTCCTTCCTCCGGGAAAGCAACGTCAGACAATCATTTCGTGCCCTTTTTCCCTGGATTGCCCTGGCAGACGCCATAGTAAGGCAACCACGGAGCCCATTCAGCTTTTAAAAAAAAACAGTCACCGTATGTGTACTGGATGCTGCGGACAGAGGTGATACTCCAGCGCTACACAGCAGCATTCATTTGCTTTTGCATGATAGCAGAGACGGTTACCACTTGTTTTGTACCGTCTGCTGCCAGTGTAATTTGGCAATGAGATGACGGTTATCTGTCGTTCTGTACTGTCTGCTGCTATCACGGGTGCCCCTGGCTGAGATTGGCCGGGGGCGCAAAGGCAAAACTGGGAATGACTCCGAGTCAATCCCTCCTTTATGGTTTCTAAAAATAGAGTCAGTCCTGCCTAGAATATGGGGCAAGTGTACTAGAGAACCAGTGTATCAGAGAGCACAGCTGCTCCGTGTCAGACCCTGCAGAAATGATGAGCTATATGCCATTCACGGGGGGTGCCTCTGCAACAACCCCACCCATTGCTTCCTTCCTCCCCCAACCTTCCTGGGCTACCGTGGCAGTGTTCCCCACCATTTGTGTCATGAAGTTATAAAGAATGCAGGAATAAGAAACAGTGACTTGTTAGTGAGATAAAATGAGGAGGAGGCAGCCTCCCGCTGCTATGACAGTCCAGGCAGGACATTAAGCGGTGCGGGAGAGAGGAGCCCAGCATGCCGCTGCTATGATAGTCCAGGCAGTACAGAATCCTTTTCTTTACACAGGAAAGGAAGGGGGCTGATGGAGCTCGGCCCCCAGTTGCTATGATGAGGACGGTTACCAGCCGTTCTGTCTCATCTACTGGGAATGACCGGGAATCATTCCTATTTTTACCCAGGCGCCCCTGAGGCCAGCCAGGGGTATTCAGCAGTTATCAAGCACGGGCTGATGGTGACAACGGATAGCAGTCATATTGTACTGTCTGCCACCGGGGAGGGGAGAAGAGCGGATACTGCTCTTCACTGCTGCAGCATCGCGTCTACTACCAGCATTCAGTAGACATAGGGTGACATTAAAAGAAGTCAAGAAACGATTTCTTTCCCTTTTCTTTCACGTGGGGGGGGGGGAGTAAATTGACGAGCTATTCCCTGAACCACCCCGGACAATGTGTTTGACCCTACAGGCATTGGGAGTTCAGCCAAGAATGCAAATACTTTTCGGAGACTGCTGGGGACTGTGGGATAGCTGGAGCCTTCAGTACCCTCTCCCTCCCTCCCTCCATGAGCGTCCATCTGAGTCTCTGGCTTCCCGTTACACTTGTCACGCAGCACTGTGTAGCCTGTAGATTTTTTTTTTCAAACGCTTTGGCATTTCGTCTTCTGTAACGGAGCTTCGACAGAACAGATTTGTTTCCCCATACAGCTATCAGATTCAGTATCTCCTGTACGGTCCATGCCGGAGCTCTTTTTGGATTTGGGACTGCATCGCCACCTGTGCTGATCAGAGCTCCACGGTGGGCAAACAGGAAATGAAAATCAAAATTTCGCAGGGCTTTTCCTGTTTACCTGGCCACTGCATCCGAGTTGAGATTGCTGTCCAGAGGAGTCACAGTGGTGCACTGTGGGATACCGCCCAGAGGCCAATATCATCGATTTGCAGCCACACTAACCCTAATCTGATATGGTAATACCGATGTTAGCCCTACTCCTCTCGTTGGGGAGGAGTACAGAAACCGATTTAAAGAGCCCTTTATATCGATATAAAGGGCCTTGTAGTGTGGATGGGTACAGCGTTAAATCGGTTTAACGCTGCTAAAATCGGTTTAAACGCGTAGTGTAGACCAAGCCTCTGACACAGCAAATAGAATGTGATGAAAATCTACACTGGAAGTGAGCCTCTTCTTTCAGAAAACATTGCTTTGGAGCCCAGAAATATGTATTTCCAGGATGAAACTCATTGTCCTATTCCCAGTAATATATACTTGGATGCAATGACAGCTGCTAATTAGTTTTTCTATATCTGTAGCTATCTAAAGGATACCCAGTTATATGTAAGTCACTGAATAAAAACACTACCTGAATGAGAAACTAGGAGCCCCTAAATAAACATGCACCAGTTTTCATTCCCCGTGACAATTTACATGCCACTAATATTTAAAATAGGTGTTCTTGATCCACGTGTCCTTTAACTTGCCCATCACAGAATCTTCCACCATAGATTACAACAGTATTAAAAAGTGGCCTATTGCTAGCTCAGTGTCAGCTTCCAGGGGAATAGGCTCTCTCATGAGTTCAGAAGGTTCTCACAGGAACTGAAAATACCACAAACAGGAGACGTAAAAGCACCGCAGACATGAGACATACAAAGCATGGTGGCAGCTACATATAGAAGGGCCTGCTCAGAGTTTGCTTATGTGCACTAGTCCACAAGGCCATTCTTCAGTGGTTCTTTCTCTAAAAGAAGAAAACCATGCGGCTTGCAGTTTCTAACATGAGCAGCCCTGATCTGCACTGACTAGGGAAACAGTTGAAACACTATTAGTAGATTTTCAGAAAAGACTGATTTTATTATGGTGGTAGCTTTCATCCTAGGGGAGATGGGGAATACGGAGTGTAACTTTGGCACAGCAGAACGGGGGTGATAAAGATCATACCCTACCAAGGTGGAATAGTGGGCAATAAGGAAGGTTTGAGAGAAATCACAGGAAACCAGCGTGTGATTTACAGAACAAAGAAAATTAATTCTGCAGATAAAGAGAGGGGAAGGAAACAAGGGCAGTATGTACTGTGAGGTGGCCCTACAAGGGACCCAAGAAGGTGGGGGGATGTCATCTCTATAGGTCTGGTTGTGACACAAACTTGGGCTGGAGTTTCCTAGATTAACCATACCTCACCCCCATGCTCTCCTCCATGAACTGACGGGATGATGCAGCAACGAGAACTCGTCTGTACACTCAAAGTAACCTACCATGTGGGTTTTTCCACAGGACAGGAGCAGCTAGCCTAGAAGACACTCTCTGCTCCAACTGACAAAAAACCAAGATTAATTTATAATGGAAACCCCGACACAACCTTAACTATAGCATCCTGACTGCAATGCTATAATCTGATCTGCGTGTGAACTAACTCCCATCGTCTCAATAGTATTTATCTTACGTTAACTCCTGTTACAAAAGGGTTGAGTCATATAGCAGAGCTAGCCAAGAAATAAAACTGCAGGGCTTGCTAAAACTCTGACTCAAGGATAAACAGGCTCTGTCCTAAAACAGGTTATGAGAGCGACACTCCACAGGAGCATTGTTAGCCAGACTTCAGATCCACTAAACAATGGCGTTTTCTTTATGCTGTAGAGAGTATTACAGTCCTGCCAAGAAAGTGGTGAGGGGAGAAGCAAACCACTGCCCTTCAGTTCATGATAACACGTATTAACCAGTGCCTGAGAAACCAGATACCTTAGCAACCTCATGTAGGGACAATGACCCAATCAGATTTCAGTATCAGGAGAAGAGGAACAGTATTTACTCTGCATACAGATTAGTTGCAAAACTGGGTCACTTCTTGCCTTTTTTTTTTTTTTTTGCGGGGGGCGGGGGAGGCGGGGGAAGGCTTCTTTTTCAAATCTTTTAGAGTCTTTGCCTGGACTTTAAACCTACTTGGTGCAGGGTAGAAATCCCCAGCTGTCTGAGCTGACGAAATCATACCTGCATGTGTAATGTTAAAGCATGTTACATTGACTGGGCTTTGTATTTCTTAGAATTCAGCTCATTAGCTACTTACCGGTTCTTCTCCAGTTCGTTGTGTGTAGACCTGGAAGACAAACAAAAATTTGGATTAGCTCCCTTCAGCCTCCCAGCACAGTAATCCAACTGCTGCAAGACAAACATTTCCAACAGTACAACTCAGCATATAGTCAACCATTTGTATATATTAGAATATTCAGCCATAATTCTCCACTCTCTCTTGCTGTGAGACACACTTCCCATGCCAGGTCTATATTTACTTGCTGTTCTCAGATGCATTACTGTAAATTTACATGAGATATTTAAAAACATCCAAAACCCAGAATTGAGACAATGGTGAGAGCAGAGGACTGGGAGTCAGGAGCCCTGGGCTCTATTCCTGGCTTTGCCACTGACTCCATGTGTGATCACAGTTGAGTCACTTAACCTCTCTGTACCTCAGTTTGCCCATCTGTCAAATGGGAATATTGATACAACCTACCACACAGGGCTATAATAAGACTTCATTCATGTTCCTAAAATGTTTTGAGATCTTCAGATGCAAGTTGCTCTGTAACGCAACGTTGGACAAATCATCCAAAGAGTCACTATTAATATCTTTCCCACTTGCTGCCAGAGCCGAAAATTTGCCCAGCATTTGGGTATGTGAAGGTGGGACGTACATACAGGGATAGGGGTAGAGGAATGCTTCCTCTACCATGCTTGCAAGCACTACGGGATTGAAGCAGTGCTTGCGGGATTCAAATATGGTTCCCCAGCTCACCTCCAGCATCTCTCACAACTGGGGATACTAGCATCCTCACAAGACTCACAGTAGAGCATCTGTACCCTAAAAAGGTACTTAGCCTCATACTTACATCACTAAAAACACCTGAAAATGTGTGTTCTTGTCTTTATACCTGTATACCATCAAGCACACCACTGCTATTCAAACAATAACTCACAACTGGAAAATTAAAGAGTGTAAAAACAAAATGGAAATCGACTAATCTGTTTTCACTGTTTGTGTGATGACAATGTGAATAGACAAAGTTAGGTGATGTGTACACTTGAGACCTTACAGAAGCACAGCTGTACTGATGCAGCTGTGCTGCTGCAAGATCTCTCATGTAGCCATAGAGATCTCCCGTTGATATAATTAAACCATCTCCAATGAGCAGCAATAACTAGGTCAGTGGGAGAAGCTCTCCTGCTGATATAGCACTGTGCAAACTACCACTTATGCCGGTGAAACTTATGTTGCTCACGGGGGTGTTTTTTTCACGGCCTTACATATTAGTGTCTTTTCATAAGTGTTTATGATCTGCAGTGTTATTAACAGCCCACGTAATTTTATTTTAAAATATACAAATTTTAATCTAACATGTCCCTTTAATGTAAGGTCATCTTAAAATAGGAATAAATGAGCCAAGAGCTTAATAAAAAGGATCTATTTTCTGTAATTTGGCATCACATTTCTTCCGGAGCTCTGAGAAGATTATCCTCTATCCCCCATC
Source organism: Gopherus flavomarginatus (assembly GCF_025201925.1). Classification (NCBI taxonomy): domain Eukaryota; kingdom Metazoa; phylum Chordata; order Testudines; family Testudinidae; genus Gopherus; species Gopherus flavomarginatus. The sequence continues at coordinate 131,543,831 of NC_066622.1, forward strand.
TGGAGAATCCTGACAACAATTCTCCAGTTAGGGAACTGAATGAAGGTTCACAGCTCCACGGGAAACCCTCTAGTAATTAGGTGCTTCCCAAAAAAGGAGGGAAAAAAGTGCTGAATGGGTATTAGGAGTTCAATAAAGACCATAACTAAACCTGTAGACATTTGAGAAATAAAACAATTTTACAGAAACAAGCCCTGAAGATTAAAGCTTAATTAGCCATGGTTCAGAGCCTATAAATAGATGGACAAAATCTTTAAGACATGTCAGTGGAATGTGTCTGATTTGGTATTGGACACTGGTCTCTCAGGGTGTATCTGCATTTCAATCTGGAGGTGTAAATTCCAGTTTGAGGAGATACACCTGCACTAACCTGACGAGCACATACCCACTTGCACTGGTGCAGCTACATTCTACTTTTAGCAGGCTGGCTTGTTCAGTGCTCCAAGGCTGGAGCACTCACAGAGAAAATTAGCAGGTGCTTAGCACCCACCAGCAGCCAGCTCCCCTGCTGCCTCCCCACTGGCAGCCCCCAACCACCTCCTTCCCATCCCTCCCAGCACCTCCTGCATACTGCAAAACAACTGTTCGGCGGTGTGCAGGAGGCACTGGGAAGGAGGGAGAGGAGCAGGGACAGGGCACGCTTGGGGGAAGGGGCAAAAAGAGGCAGGGAAGAGGCAAACTGGGGTGGAGTGGGGGTGAGGCCTTGGGGGAAGGGGTGGAGTACAGGTGGGAAGAGGCAGAGCAGGGGTGGGTGCTTGGGGAGAGGTGAAGTGAGGGTGGAGTATGGGGCGGAGTGGGGGTTGAGTACCTCTGGGAGAAAATTAGAAGCCGGCACCTGGGCCGCCAGCTCAAAGTGCAGACATACCTTTAAAGGCACAGTATACTACACAGACTCCTGAAGCTAGACAAGCTCCCACAGTAACTGTTTTAATTTCCACATCATGCAAAGCCCTAAAAAGGGGTCACCCTCAAAGTGAAAGACAAGCAGCAACTTTTTATTCTCCTGGTTAAATGATCAACTAATGCTGGATGTTGAGTGTACATTTTTAATTTTATTTTTACATACATCTTTCGACAGCTGATAAACCTAAACACTAAGGATCAAGTTTCAAAATGTGACCTTCACTTGGCCATGTGTGACTGTAGATAGGCAAGTCACCTGCATGCGTATGGTTAGTGGAAGTCTAAGTGCCTGTACTACTTAAACTTCTGCCATGGAGGGGGTCTCTGCGCCAGCCCAATGTAGGCTGGCTTAGAGAGTAGCACTATTTAGGACAAACAAGGAGCTGACAGGTTCATAATTACTTGGATACAGTGGCCCTAGCAGCTTCAGTAACTGACACAAAAGGCATAAGTCTGCCAATTACTTTATAGACTAGAACAACTGCACTGCAGCCTTGTGCCCTGGCCCCAGGTAAAGGGGCTCTCACACCTTTTGAGTCCCCTTACTTCACCTACATGAAGCCTGATTACTTGTTGGGTGAGTGAGAGTGAAGTGGCTTGCACCCTTTTTTTTATGCAAGTGATAATTTAAACCAGCAAATCCCATCTGCTCATGCAACTAGACTGTAAATTCTATCATTTACACATCAAATGACAGTGCTCATTAACTATTTGCAAAAAACAACCTCCCAGAGACTGGGTCAAGGCCCCTTTAAAAGCTGACCCCAAATTCTTTGGAACGTGTTACAAGTTTTATTTACGTATGTTTCTGCAGGAGACTTTGCAGTCTTCCTGGCTATTCCATTAACAGTTATAAAGCCAAAGATATGCAATGAATTCCTATATTATACTGAGCCAATTATCAAGGCCAGCACAGAAAGAACAAAGTTTGGCTCACTGCTGTGAACAAAATTAAAACAGCAGGTTCCTGCGATTCCTCTCACACAGGAAACTCTTTATTACCTATCTTCTTTCCAATGAACAACACAATTCTGAGAGGTCACAGTCTTTTCATCAAGTTAGGAAATTTATGCTGTGACTTTTAACCATATCACCTGCAAAAACTTTCCCAGCACAAATGAATTCGAATAAAAGCAGCTCAGCAAACATATATGGATCTTGCCAAGTTGTTACCTGTGCTATTAGCACCAGCTACATTTAAGCTAACTACAAACATTTTTCAAAAGTCTGATATCCTCGTTATCATTTAGACTCACTTGCATTTTTATATTTACTTAAACTGGACAATAAAAATAGAAAAGGCAGTTTCGCTTCTCTTTATAGTCAGTTTCACTTTCTGTATCTGGCATGATTTTTCTATCTTTGGGTTGCAATCATTACAAAGATTTATTTGGATTTAAGTAAGACACCATTGCCATTGAAATGGAAAAAATAAAAATTCATGACCATGTCTGTTAATATTAACTTTTCTAACAACTTTAAAAAAAAAATCAACCACAAAATATTCAGTCTAAACTGACTGCTTTTACTTAAAAAAAAAAAAATAAATAAAAATTTTTCTCTTCTGATTAATATCAACCAGAATCTGGACATAAACCAGGCTATCGACTGCTTTTTAATCTGACAGTTAAATATTCAGAATTATAGAACAGCGTCAACTTTCTGATCCAATAACATGGGTACAAGAGATACCATCCACTGGAAAATCTGAACATTTTGTAAATTGTTGAAAGTAGTCCAAAAATTACACCAATGAGATTAGCCATATTTCTCTTGAATTTTTGTTTTACTTCATATATTTGGCAGTACTCTGGATACAGTCAGTTTCACTGTTGTTGATGGTCTGTTGCATTAGGATGATGCCTCCTGCATTAGGATATCACTCTCATGCACTGATCTGAGGGAGCTCACATACATGCTGTCACCCAGGCTATGCCAGAGGGTGTTTACCAGTAGCTGAGCAAAACTGAAACTGAAGAGGCAGGATCAGAGAGAGAAAGGGGAGGGCCCAAGCAAGGTTGCTATTGTTTTTCTCAGCCTGTCCTATATCTTCTGCTCAAAAAGACCTTTCTAAGCATCAGCAGGTGAGGAGAAAAAGCCCATTAAAATTTAAAAATCCAGGACATCCTACTCAAAGTGGGCTCAATCAGAAAGGTGATTTGTTTTATACATTAATCATTTATTGAAAAAAAATTGGCAGTGTGCCTTTAAATTTAATAAAGTGTCACATAAATGGAAGGACTGTTGTGATAATTGGGCTACAAATTTACTCTAACTATGAGTTCAACTCTAAAAAGTATGTACAAGTTCATAAAATGTCAAAATAACCTATAACAACAAATGTTAATGGCAAAAGGTACAAAAGAGAGACAGAATAACTGAATTAGTCTAAACAAAAAGGCCACATTGATAGGATTCAAGGACTGTGTTGTATGCATGTTAAAAACAGGAGGCATGGAGCTGGAAGTTAATAAGCCAAAATTGGTATGCCAGGTATTAGGCCTAACGGGGGAACAAAATAATAGGTTATTCCACCCATGACTCCCTTTTTGGGTACTTAAAAGAAAAATTTTGTGGGGAAAGAATGAAAGAACAAAACAAAGACTGAAAGGACAGAAGCTACTGAAGCGATCTTTACCTTCATGGTTGCCATCTCCCACCATATCCTGGCACCCCAGGACTTCATCTTCCCGATTCTGAGAGATCTCATGGCCCAAATGGGCTAGAGAGAGTGTGACCCAGACGACATCGCCACCCCTCCTGGCTCCAGATGAATCCCAACCACCACCTGGGATGACAGTTATTACTATCTTTAATACACTCTAACTGCGGACGAAACCATGCTATTGAACGTTACACCAACTGACTGTGAAATCCTTCAACATCACATCTGTGACAACTGCTCCACCGCTAAGGGGACAGATATATTGTCCCTGTAACATAACCACCAGATGACAAAAGGGAGAGTACCACAGTAGTCCTCATCCATTATGACTGTTAACGAGGCCAACCGACAACTCTCTGACACCACCTACTATAAAGAACTCAAAGAAGACTCCACCCCACAATTTGCCCAGGAATTTAAGGATATCATCAAATCCTTCCCCAAACAACTCCAAGAGAAATACAACAAACTCATCCTCTACGAACCCACCCCAGGACCTTCTACATATTTCCCAAGATATACAAACAAGGGAACCCAGGCAGACCCATCCTAAAATATAGGGTCTCATAGAAACCATCCTCAAACCACTCAACACACAAAGGGCCAGCTTCCTCCAAGAAAAAGGTGACTTCCTCAATAAATTTCGCAACACTAACAACCTCCCTCAGACCACCATCTTTGCCACTATGGATGTCACCTCCCTATACACCAACATCACTCACAATGATAGCATAGCTGCCTGCCTCAAATATTACAAGACAGCAGACAACCCAATGGACAGATATCCACCGCAAGCACACTGTCAAACTCATCCATAACAATTTTACATTAAACAAAAACACATTGTCCAAACCATGGGAACAGCCATGGCTACTAGGATGGCTCCCCAGTATCCCAACCTCTTCACGTATGCATTGTTGTTGTAGCCGTGACAGTCCCAGGATATGGGAAAAGTACAAAGAATATCACAGTTAATACAAGACACTGGATTTATAACTTATTTTTTCCCCAAAAAGGACAGTTAATACCATCTTTGATACCATCTACAAGACAGTCAAACAACAGGGTTTTTTCCCTAACTAAAATTGTCTATAGCTAAAGGAAAACACGATGTTGTTCAAATGAAAGTCTTATTTAATACTTAACATTTCAAATGCTTTAACTGTTTTTCCTTCTTTTCTGTGTCTTTAATTAAAGGTTAAAAGGATTTTTAAATGGTGTTTGCACCTTAGTACTAAGCAGGCTGAGGTCTCTGGATACCAAACCCCAGACCTAGTTTAAGAAAGTTTAATGCTAGACACTGACTGGGTTATGTTAACACCATTAGCCTATATATTCCATCAAATTAATAAAAAAGGACTCAATGTAAGATATTTTGGAAACAACTCATGAAGAGATCAGGAGTTATCTTTAAAAGAGTAAAGCACGAGAAGTTCAGGAAACTATATGACAGAAATAAAGGAGCAGTTAGCCAGTTCCCCACAATGTTTGTTTTTAATATGAAACCAGAAATGGAAACTGAAATAAGAGCGTCCCAAAGCCGCCTTCATAGAGATGTCTGCAGCCATATGCAAAAAATAATAAAGCATTATATCCATATAGAAAACGTGCAAAACAAGGACTATAATAATCCACTATAGTTTAATACACAATAAGCTACTACACTCCTATAAATAACTTTGTCATTCCAGACCTTTTCTAATAACATGTTACTGAAATATTAAGCTACACCAAATTATCTCTAAGAGTGAGATGCAGTAAATACTACATCGGCTTAGCCCAGTTGTTTTATTTAAATAAAATATGTTTTCTCATGGCATAGGAAATTAACTTGGAAAAGTAAATGCCTATAATCAATACCCAGTTCCAATTAACTCTCTTCAAATCAGCAGTCTCATGAATGCCTAAGGTTAACACCAATAGACAAGGTGGGTGAGGTAATATCTTTTATTGGATCAACTTCTGTTGGTGAAAGGGACAAGCTTTCAACACTCACCGATGTACAGCAAGAAATACTTGACAGTATAGCAGCTTTATTGCTTTCCTGGGAATTCATTACAAATCACAGGGATTTCTTTATACATGTTGCATCTCCATCTGAACAGCATCTCATCCCAGCCTCTCAAAGGAGCAGAAATTACAGTAATGGCTGCAATCCTCTGAGTATAATAGTTTCAACAAAATACACGAATGCAAAATTCTAGTCCTTCTGGCCAAAAAGTCACTTCTAATACACAAACTGAGGAATTGGGTTTTATGTGGTGAACAAAGCAAGGTTAGGATAGAGAAGATAGAATTTGCTCACAGACCCAATCCACAGGCAGGTTATGTGGCTGTGACAGAGATTATCCCATGGAAAGCTGACTCTCCTATGGGGAAATTTAGGGCTCTGAATCTGTATGAGCATGGACCTTCAACCTAGACCACTCTACTGTGGCAAGGAGACTACCTCCACAGCTTATGGGGGGTGTAAAGGCTCACTATGCCACCACTCTACCCTAAGTCCCACACACAGCTCTGCCATGAGGTTTAGGTCATACAACTAGCTTTCTGCTATGCCTTCACAATAGAGGGAATTTCATCCTCAGGGAGAAATTTTGGGCTGTTAGAAGAAATAAAGTATATAGTTCAGCTTTGCAAAATTAGCATTATTATTTGTATTACTGTAGCACTTCAGAACACAGTGGTCCAGGACCAGATGTGCTAGGTGCTGTAAAAACCCAAAAGATGGTCCTTGCTCAGCAATCCTGACAAAAATCTACTCATCCCTCCCTTCACCATGAGGAGGCTTATAATGAAAGATATTTTTCTAGCCCATAATGTAGTTACCTTGACTGAGTTTAGAAAATCCCATAATACTATATTAATAGATACTGGAACTGCCTGTATGCCCTATCTGTCTTGCCAGTGATTCTGGTCACATCACCCTCACCCCTTTATGTCCCTCCACCAGCTGCCCCTTCTCTAGATCATCAAATATAAGATTCTTGTTCTTAGTTTTACAGCCCTTCACAACTTACCCCCCAAATGCTTATCCCTGCTGGTATTCTACTGCGCCACGCCTTGGCTCTGCCAACTACTGTAACCTTTGATCACCTGTCCATCTACTCCTCCAGCACACACCCTGCCATGCTACCCTGTGAGCATGGATCATCCTCTCAGAGCTAGTACATCAAATGCTGACCCCTTCTCCGTCAGATCTGTCCTCAAACCTACTTCTGCTGGAAAGGTGCCAACTGACAGTGGCTAGGCAGATAGAAAGTTGGAATGTTCAACGGTTATTTTATTGTCTCTATTTTTTTAAATTAATTGATCCAGAGTCACCTAGTTGTGTACATAGGCCCTGAACTAATGCCCAGTGAAGTCAATGAGAGTCTTTCAATTCGCTTCCAAAGGCAGTGGATCAAACTCATAACTAGTCTATGAAAACATGGGCCTGATCCAAAGCCCATTACAGTCAAAAGAAGGGTTCCTATTAACTTCAGCAGGTTTGGGATCAGGCCCTGTGCACTTCCTATGAATGTTACCCTCATCTTCCATCTCCCTTTTCTTCTAACAGTTAAAATGCAGTGAGTTTGTCTTAGATTAGAAGCAGTTCATTAATATAGTGCATGGGTCGGCAACCTTTCAGAAGGGGTGTGCCGAATCTTCATTTATTCACTCTAATTTAAGGTTTCACGTGCCAGTCATACATTTTAACGTTTTTAGAAGATCTCTTTCTATAAGTCTATAATATATAACTAAACTATTGTACGTAAAATAAATAAGGTTTTTAAAATGTTTAAGAAGCTTCATTTAAAATTAAATTAAAATGCAGAGCCCCCCGGACCAGTGGCCAGGACCTGGGCACTGTGAGTGCCACTGAAAATCAGCTCGCATGCCTACCCCTGATACAGTGTGTTAGCCCTCTTATATCAGATGATAAAATGCTTGGTGCAGTATGTGGGGGGTGTAACAGAGCCTGTTGGCTAGACGATCCATGAAGACACACTGCATGTCCTCACAAATTCTATGTTTTAGATAGGACTTTTTAATCTCTGTCTTACCATTTATTGTTTGTATAGCAGTAGTGCCTAGAGGCCATAATAGGGGAATTTAGAGCCCTGTTGTGCTAGGCTCTGTGCACAAATAAAACAAGACCCACCCTTGCCCTTAGGAGCTTGCAATCTAAGTATCTCCCTTGGACATACAGAGAGAGTACAACCAGGCAACCATGACTTTGAAAACTGATCTAATATTTTGTGCCATAAACTAACAATCGTGGGAATGAGTGACAGGGACTGGATCACTTGATGATTACCTGTTCTGTTCAATGCCTCTGGGACACCTGATATTGGCCACTGTCGGTAGACAGGATACTGGGCTAGATGGACCTTTGGTCTGACCCAGTATGGCCGTTCTTATAACTATCTATTACCATGGATCACCTAGCACAATGGGGCCTGATCTTGGCTGGGGCCTTTAGGTGCTACAGTAATGCAAATCATACTAATAGTACAGCCTGTGCATGAAACAACCAGATCTTTGGTTAAGCTGGAGGAGCTCATGACTATGATTTTCAGAGGAGCTTCAGGGAGTCAGCTACCCAATTCCCACTGAATTTCTATGAGATTTGTGGATCTAAAAGTTCTTTGGAAAAAAAATCACAGTCCAAAGTCACAAATGCCACATACTACAGTCCCAGCTCAACTTCATTTATCAGTGAACCTGAACACTTTCTGGTGGGTAGTGCAACAGCCATAGGTTCTTTTCTAATGCAGCATTTTCATCCAACATTATTTTCCAGTCCCCACAGATGTGCTGGCCTTGGTATCTGAAGAAAAATGTTTTTCTACAAGGGACTAAACTGAAAAGGCAGAATAGGCTAGGGTTCACGTCACTGGAGTTGCACCACATTAATGTGGCCCCAAGTTCTGGCTGGTTCCTTTGTTACTCTTAGACTGACATCGGAATCCTTCCAAGGCACTGATCAAAGCCTTTTTCCCAGGACCAAACGAGTCCCCTTCCAGAGTTCAGATTCTCAGTCTCCAACAGAGAAGCAGAGCAGGGGACACAGAGTCTTTGGCATCTGTTACCATTTACTCATACTTGCAAATGAAGCAATAGCCATGCAGATAGTCTCAGCTACTAATCAGGGAAAAGACAGACAATGGGGAAGAGACCCTCAATAGGGAACAGGATAGTGAAGTCTTCAGACACAGACACTGTGAACAGTGTCCTACTGGGACAAAGCGTCAAACAAATCACAGCTAGGAACTCCACTGACTTTACTTTAAAGGCCTGTAGAAACACTGGATCCCAGCTTTATAGAATTAAAGGGTATTTTCAAGCCCTGTTTTTAGCACAGAAGCCAGGGTATCCCAAGGGGTCACAGGTCAAAGCTGCGGTGATGCTGGCATCGTCTTATACTCAGCACTAACCGGAGAGATGGTATGTACGGCAATGTAATCAATCCATTACATGCTTACACACTGGGATGCAGGGCTCCAGAAAAAGGGTGCTCATCCTACAGTCTTGCCCTTAATATCTGTAAAAGAACCATTCCATTCCATCTGGGCTACGGGGAAAGGGCAGGATTTGGCCATACAGAACCAGAACATAAGATCATAACTGCTGAGTCAGTCCAACAACTCATCTAGCTCACTACCCTGTCTCTGACAGTGGGGAGCATACAGAACAGGGCAGTTAGAATGATCTCCCCCTCTCAGCTTCTGGCTGACTTAGAGTCACCCCGAGCGTGGGGTTTGCATCTCTGACCATCTTGGCTAAAGTCATAACAGCAATTATAGGAAAATCTGGATTTATCACATAGCCCTGGGATGACGCATGCTCCGGTGTTCTGTGGGGGTGGTGAATGTGAAATTGAGCCGCAAGAGCAATAAGGGGCTCGAGCATATTCAGTGAAAATAGAATCTTCAAAGTTTGGGCAGCAAAGCTCTTGCAAGTCTCAACCGAGCATGCGTTAACTGAAAACTTTAAGTCTTATAAATTTGCCAAATTTGAACAGATTGTCACAGGAACAGGAAAATATATCTCCAACATTAAGGCCATACCCTGACTAATTTCAGGTCCATGCTGCAAAGCATGGGGCCATTAGAGCTTCCCAAAAAATGGTCCTAAGAAAATAAAAAAAAAAAGGGAGGGGCGGCGGAGGGGTAAAACATCATTTTTTTTTTAGCCTTATTCTTGGAAACTGCTGAACCGTTTGGCTGAAACTTTCAAGAAAAATTCAGCTGGACACAAACAACCAGTACAGACAATTTTATTTCAAATAGTTAAAGTTTGGCAAAGTTACACGTAACTGAAAACAAGGTCTTAGAATGGGAAGTATCAGGCAACCTTAAAATAGGCATGCTACTAGCCTCACCTACAATATATTCAGAAGAGGTCAAGACATCTCTATCGTCCTCCAGTCCAATGGTCAATACTAGAGATAAACATCTCTCCTGCACAGAACATTCCTAACATTGTCACACACTTCCTTTCCAGATCTCTACTGGGAGCCTCCTACAGAAGGATGAGATCAGCTTGTGTAAGTGTACACTACACTAATCACACAACCAAACTTCACTATATGATAAACAGAAAGATTAAAAACAAGCAAACCAAAACAAGTCTAGAAGTAGGTAGCAAAAGTAAGTCTTTAGCTATGGTTGGTTTCATTTTTAAGGGAATTTAGCGTTGCTGAACGGTATCAGACTGACAGTTCCAGAAGCTAAGAGGCTCTGTTTATTTATGACATGGGCAGCATCATCATCATGACTTTATTAAAATCCCTGACAGGGTGTGAGTACAAAAGCAGTAAGTATCCAAGAATAGAACTCAGTGGAACCCTCCTAAATCACAACTAAAGAGGATTCTGCTCACATACTGAAACAAATGAGCAGAAAGGATGGACCTCAATCATTTGAATGGTAAATCTTGAAAGCCAAACCACAGAAGCTAAATAATGTCTAAGGATTTTTATGCTCAACAGTTCTAGCGTCTAGTGTCAAAGACTCCTGGATAAACAAAGTAAAATGAAAACAGATCAGAGATCTCAAGATTTGCAGAAATAAAGTAATTACCAGCCTTAGCCAAATAATCCAAATAATTCGGACCATTCAAGCCTAATAGTCATGAAACAGCAACCAAGTTTTTCTTTTGGCTGTTGAATATTCAAGCACACTGGAAACCAACCTAAGGCCTGAACCAATAGGTGCAAAGCAGGGTATATCAAAATGCACCAGTGAACTTTAGTACATGGCAGCTGGGTACACACAGACCCTTAGAGAGCAATAGGATAGTGCGGGGTAGATTTACACCCCACTTTGCTGGAACTAAATGTTTGTGCAGATGAGCCCTCTGGCTCCTAAGTGTGTAAGTCACTTTTGAAAATGGGACTGGTACTTTGAAAATTTTACCAATTGTCTTCATTTTCTAGATGGCAGGATTTGTAGATGTTAAATGACTTGCCTACGGTCTCACAACAAGTTAGTGGCAGAGTCAGGAATGGAACTCAAGACTCCCAGTCACATTCAGAAATAGCCTCAGAAATGTTCACTGCAATGAAAAATTCTGTTGGGAAAAACCTATTTCACCATGCTCAAACTGCGAGAACTGCTTCTTACCTTGGGAAGTTCCCTCATACAAGAGCGATTTCCCTTGAGAGAGAGCTGGAAATGGGGCTATTTGATTCAATATGCCACTTGGTTAAGCACAACTTTGTTTGAAGAGAAAATAATTGTTCCAATCAGACAAGATTTTTTCCATTTCCGCTCAGAACTGTGAGCTGCCTGTCTCATTGGATCTATTTAGCCATTAGGTTACCTACAACTCTAGATCTCAGAGCACATCACAAAGAAGGATACCTATCATCATCCTCACTTTACAGTTGGGGAAACAAAAGCACAGATGTGCTTAAAATCACACCAGAGGCCAATGACAAAGTCAGGAATAGAACCCAAGTCTTCTGACTCCTAGGCCTGAGCACTATCTACGGGAGCATAGTATCTCAGCACTTAGGAGACCTATAGAAAATGAAGGCAAAGAAACAGGTATATTTTGCTTTCAGTTACTGCTGATTTACAATGGCATAACAGAGGAATCTGGCCTAGCGTTACTAAAAAAAAAAAAAAAAAAAAAAAAAAAAAAGGGTGGAGTGAGGAGAATCTAATAGAGCAACTTTAATCAACGTGGCAGAAAGAGCAACATTCTAAAGCTCAGTCCATGCCAGCTTCGTAAGAAGAAAGCATGATACAAAACAATAGATTAAGATCATGTTTAAAATCATCCAGATTAATTCAACCTAGACTGGTAAAACAACATAGACTGAAACAAAATATCTATGAAAATCAAACTAGAACCAAAGAATGGATGTAGAGTAGAAACCACAGAAATAAGAGTTGGGAAAATATCCAGAGGGATGGAAAATGCGTGACTGTTCCCTACAAGATCAACAGGAGAGTGTCTCAAGATCTGGGCAAAGGCCAGTCAAATACACAGCTCTGAAGACCCCCAGTTTCCAATCAAGAGAGAGTCCAAAATAGTCAACAACAAAAATACATTGTTGGCTCAAAGGCGGTGAGAAGGAGTCATGTTTCCCAGAAAGATTTTTTAAAAGAAGAAGCTAGTCTTTTAATTTAGGCACAAGTTTGTCAGGAGGGCCTGGTAGATAATGAACAGTGGCAACTCCAAAAAACAAGACATTTAACTCAGTAGCTTGATATGAAAAAATGGACTGGACGCTCAGGCCAGTAAAGAATCAGATCTTAAAGCTCAACCAGGAGCCCAAGGTAAAGCAAGTACACTCGCTTCTCTTCACTGCCTTCAATAACGAGGAAAAGGATAAAACCATTAAGAGTCAGGGCAGCCAACTCTAGAGGTATCAACCAAGTCTCTGCAAAAGCAAAGGTTTAAACTTTAGAGACAGCAAGACGGAGTTAACACAAACTTGAGCTGTGGACAAAGCTCTTCAGACAGAAGTAGACAAAGCTGGGGTGAAATGAGGGCGAGACAAAAAACAAACAAGGAATACTAATTAAAACTATGGAATCAACTGTGTGCTGTACACAATATAAACTTATTTGTGGAAACATGAGAAAACAGACAAAGAGGAATTCAGAAAATAACAACATAGGCTAGCCAAAATATCAGTTCCATTGTCCCAGAGCACTAATTCTTCACAGCAGCAGGGGCTTGATATCAAAAAGCCATGAAGCTAACAAACACTTACTGAAATCCGCCATTGCTCTAGCACAGGGGTGGGCAAACTCTATAGCCTGAGGGCCACATCTAGATATGGAAATTGTATGGCAGGCCATGAATGCTCACAAAATTGGGGGTTGGGGTGCAGGAGGTGTGGGCTCTGGGGTGGGGCTGGGGATGAGGATTTGAGGGTGCTCTGGGCTGGGACTGAGGGTTCAGAGGGTGGGGGGGGGATCAGGGCTGGGCGCTGGGACACGGGAGGGGGTCAGAAGTGCAGGCTCTGGGGGATGCTTACCTCAAGCAGCTCCCAGAAGCAGCAGTATGTCGCATCTCTGGCTCCTACACAGAGACACCACCAGGTGGCTCTGCACACTGCCCCATTTACAGGTGCCACCTCTGCAACACCCATTGGCCATGGTTCCTAGCCAATGGGAGCTGCGAGGGCGGCACTTGGGGCAGGCGCAGCAGGCAGAGCCCCCTGGCTGCCTCTGTGCGTAGGAGCCAGAGGTAGGACCTGCCGCTGCTTCTGGAAGCTGGGCAGAGCAGGGCAAGCCCCCGATCCTGATCCCCGGCAGGAGCTCAAGGGCCGGATTAAAACATCTAGAGGGTCAGATGCAGCCCCTGGGCCGTAGTTTGCCTACCCGTGCTCTAGCACCAGTGCAGCTTCCCCAGTGTAAGCAATATAGATTGGTCACTAATGGTTTTAACATGCTCCTCTGACCACGAGCAGGGCTAGAGAACATGGTGCCAAGAATGCCTGAGTCTTGTCTGCTAACAGTTTTGCTATGGCACCTGCTGTGTGGTGCCACTTCTAGAGTAAGCACGGGATGTTTTGCTAAAATGACCAACATACCTAAGTTCCTAGTGGGTTAATGGGCCTTTGGCCACAGAGAAGAATAATTTATAGAAGGTAGGCACAGCGCTGTAAATTATATACACAAACCAAACATATGAGCCTGATTCTTATTTACATTAGGGCCCCTTTATAACACATTAGTGTACAGGAGCCTTAAATGATATTACACCCACTTAAGTGCCTTAGTATAAATGACAATTAGGCACAGAGTCAACAATATCCCTGCTGTGTTACTGACAGTAGTGTTTTTCCTATGGTGCTGGTAACAGTGTGCATCAGCTTCTAAGGGCTCCTGAACCGCAGGGTAAAGCACTAAGTTAGTTAGATTCATTCCTGGTGTCACTCTGTTCAAACCAATGGAATTACAGCAAGGAATCATTTGGCCCATTGTGTGTTTGGAATAGCTCACCTATTGTACAGGCTGTGTACATTTATGGTGCATAATAATAAAGCACAATCAGGAGAGCACTCATTGAAACTCTGCAGAATTCTCTCACATGGTGGGTTGTAAAATGAACAAGATGATATAGGATATCACAAGTCTCGCAATCGGAAACCCTACTAAATCCAGCCTAATCTCACCTATAAAAGGTCTATTTACTTTTTCTGTACTGTGATTTACATTCCTGAATGACTTTTACCGGGCCTTCCCTCTTTTAATGTATTTTTCCCATTTACATGACAATTGTAGATAACAGAATAACAAGACTAAACTCTGCTTAGAACAAATCGTGTATGAGACCTTGTCTATACTGGGAATTATCTTCAATATCAGCTATCAGGTTGCAGCCACTTGTGCAAATCCCAAGTGTAGACAAGGAAAGCAATAACTTGCATCAGTGGAACCTACTCTGGTTTCAAGCACTCTAGCAATGTAAATGTCTACATCTGCAGTTTGTATTGATGGCAACCACAAGAAATGAGGGGAAATCACCAGGTAGACAAGGCCTCAAAGACCAGATTCTGAAGACATTCACATTTGTTAATCCATTGAGATCAGCCACCAAAATCCCTAGTATAACTCTGTCAAAGCCAATGGTATTACAGGAAGGAATCATTTGGCCCATTGTTCATTTGGCACATTCACCTGCTGTACAGGTGGTGCACTAGTGGTGCTATATTACTGTATTAAAGCGCAAAACATTTTCCGGAGGACACCCACACTCCTGTACTAACATAAATAAAATAAATATATATATAACTGAAGATATACCAATCTCCTAGAACTGGAAGGGACCTTGAAAGGTCATTCAGTCCAGCCCCCTGGCTTCACTAGCAGGACCAATTTTTGCTCCAGATCCTTAAGTGGCCCCCTCAAGGACTGAACTCACAATCCTGGGTATAGCAGGCCAATGCTCAAACCACTGAGCTATCCCTCTGGTTCCACCAGAGAGTGAATTCACCTCCAGTATTGACAATTTAGATCTTCTCTCTTTGATCATGGCAGATTCAGAGGCAAAATTTACACCAGTCTGGTCAAGTTGAACTCCATCAGGGAAAGGGAAGGATGGGGGAAAAAATCAACAACCCATTCTCGGACTAGAAGATTCAAAATAATTTACTCAAAGAAAAGCTCTTGTAAACATTTGGCTGTTCTCTTTAGAGCCTACCATACTGTCTTAGAAGCCTTAAATAGAAGGCTGCTTTTCCTAACAGTTTGGTCCTTTTCTATTTGACAAATCATGATTTTCTTCCCTGATCCTGCAATGGGATCTGTTTGTAGCGGGAAACCAGAATATCCACCTGGCTCCCATTTGCAGGATCAGCTTCTTTGTTTCTAATAGAGCTTGGAAATTAAGGGGACCATGTGAAGGCTGTGAGACAAAAGAAAAAGTGACCTCCTGTGACAGTGGTCTCAGATCCTCTCCTTGTACATGGTCAGAGTCAAGTACTACAACAAACTCATTTCAGGTCATAAGCAGAACAGATAAGAACATGAGAACAGCCATACTGGGTCAGACCAGTATCCTCCCTTCTGACAGTGGTCAATTCCAGGTGCCCCAGAGAGAACGAACAGAACAGGTAATCATCAAGTGATCCATTCCTTGTCGCTCATTCCCAGCTTCTGGTAAACTGAGGCTAGGGACACCATCCCTGCCCATCCTGACTCATAGCCATTGATTGACCTATCCTCCATGAATTTATCTAGTTCTTTTTTGAACCCTGTTATAGTCTTGGCCTACACAACATCCTCTGGCAAGGAGTTCCACAGGTTGGTTGTGCATTGTGTGAAAAAATCAAAGTGGATAAAAATCAATGATTTAAAAAAAAAATCAGATTTTTTTATTTAAATCAGATGTTTTTGATAAAATGCTTTTTGAGGGAAAAAATCCCATCTAAAGATAGTTTTAATTAAGACACATTATAGCTGAAAGATCTCTCATCATGGAATAGGGATTATAATTTCTAATTCTATAGTATGAGACAATATATTCATGTAATGTTTAAGAAAAGTTTTGTAAATGAGTTCCAATAGTTCATGGATTAGGGACACAATCTATGGGGTTCTGGGGGCTCCTGTATAGATTATTTAGGTTAATCATTCTATCTACCCACTGGGACTCAGTGCTTAGTCTAGAAGATACCATCAGAGATGCTTAGTTTTTCAGTTTTCAAACTGTGGATTTGCGTCTCCAGAGAAAACATGCTTGTTAACATAAAAAATGTTTTTAAATAAATAAATAAATATATGGAAGTGAGACATAGTTACATAAAACAATTTAGATGTCTGCCTGGTGATGTTTTCCTCCTAATACAGCATGGCAAGAAAATCTTTTAAATATTAATGATTAACCTGTTGAACTGGAGATAGTTCACTTCCCAATGACTTCATAAATATCTGCTTCAATTACCTTTGGTAAATGAAATAACCAAACAATCATTTATTTTCTGATATAGCTGTAAAGCAATCTGAAAAGTTTTCAAAATAAATCACTTTTAAAATATCCAGTGTATACCTTCTAAAAATGAAACCTACATCTATCTCTGAGTTGTGAAGAATATGTATTAAGGATTTAAATCAAATCCACTCTGGAAAAAATACTTCCTTTTGTTTGTTTTAAGCCTGCTGCCTATTAATTTCATTTGGTGACCCCTAGTTCTTGTGTTTTGAGAAGGAGTAAACAACACTTCATTATTTACTTTCTCCACACCATGATTTTATAGTCCTCGATCATATCTCCCCCTTAGAGGTCTCTTTTCCAAGCTAAAAAGTCCCAATCTTTTAAATCTCTCCTCATACAGAAGCTGTTCCATACCGCCTAATAATTTTTGTTGCCCTTTTCTGAACTTTTTCCAATTTCAATATACAGTAACTCCTTGCTTACTGTAGTCACGTTCCTGAAAAATGCAACTTTAAGAGAAACAATGTTAAGTGAACCCGATTTGCCCATAAGAATTAATGTAAATGGAGGGTGGGGTTAGGTTCCAGGGAAATTTTTTTCATCAGACAAAAGACTATATTTTAATATATAACACACACACATATATATATATATATATATATATATATATATATATATATATATATATATATATATATATATATATATATATATACACACACACACACACACACACACACACACACACACACACACACACACACACAGAGTATAAGTTTTAAACAAACATTTTAATACTGGTACACAGCGATGATGATTGTGAAGCTTGGTTGAGGTGGTGAAGTCAGAAGGTGGAAGAGGGTGGGATATTTTCTAGGGAATGCCTTACTACTAAACGATGAACGAGAACTGCTGAGCCCTCAAGGGTTAACACATTGTTATTAATGTAGGTTCACTCTACAAGGCAGCAGAAATGGAGGGAGGGGAGACAGCATGGCAGACAGAGACACACACCATGTGTGTCAGAGGGATAGACAGATGTGCATTGCCCCTTTAAGTACACTGACCCCACTTAAAGAACACTGCCTTTTTAAGTAGATCAGCAAGTTGAGACACCAGCTGCTACCAGCAAGCTCCTTGAACTACCCAGCAACTGATAGCCTGCTGGGTGGCTGCTGCACAAGGAATTTAGGGGTGCTGATAAGGGGGCTGCCAGTCCACCCTAGTTCCAAGCCCGCACCAGCTAGCTCCAATGGGCTCCTCTTCTTGCAAGCAGTGGAAAAGCAGGCAGCTGCCAAACATTGTTATACGGGAGCACTGCACAACTTTAAACAAGCATGTTCTCTAATTGATCAGCAGTGTAACAATGAAACAATGTTAACCAGGTCGACTTTAAGTGAGGAGTTACTGTATCCTTTTTGAGATGTGATGACGACATCTGCACACAGTATTCAAGATGTGGGCGTACCATGGATTAGAGGCAATATACATGATATATGATATGATATGAGGCACCTCACAGTATCAGCCCCTAAATGTCTCCAAGATACCTTAGCTTTGCAGTGTGTTTGGGAAATCAAATATAAATGATGATGGTGATCAAATATTATAATTTAATTTCCGATCTGTAATAAGTCTTAACTTCATTAAACTGATTACATTTTGGTAAAATCCCAGTTAGCATCCATCCTTACTTTATTTCCTGTTCATACCACAATTT
The DNA here is from genome assembly GCF_025201925.1 of Gopherus flavomarginatus. Taxonomy (NCBI): domain Eukaryota; kingdom Metazoa; phylum Chordata; order Testudines; family Testudinidae; genus Gopherus; species Gopherus flavomarginatus. Next base: position 131,562,004 of record NC_066622.1, read on the forward strand.
AAACTGATTAAAAAACTTTTGATATTATTCTTCAAAATTTATAAATAAAAAAGTCAGATATGTCAGGCCTTCAGTATAACGTATCTTTCACATAATCAGGGTCTAATCACTTTCATTGATATGTGGAGGATCCACAAAAGTAGATCCCAGTAATACCAAAGACAGTAACCTCCTGATACATAAATACAAATATACCATTGGAGGTTATATTTCACTCTCCTCTTACAAGTTCTCAGAAATCAACTGTTGTCCCACAAATGTTTGCTTCCTAACACATGGTAAATTATATAAATGACACTGCATGAAAACATGAAAAATTACTATTTTTCACCTTCATAGCGAACTTGAAATCAACATAATCTTGTTAAGAATGTGTAAAAAAAAAATAAATAAAATAAAACCCTCTACGTTAAAAAATGCTGGGGATTTAACTAAAGCAAAGGAAAGAGTTAAGCATCACAGCACTTTGTTTTTAAACTTCTCCCTTGTTATAGGTTCTGCAGCACAGACAGCCTCACCTGCAGATACTTACACAGGTGCTTAACTTTAAGCACGCGAGTAGTCTCACTGAATTTAACAGGACTAACTATGCAAGTAAAACTAATCATGTGTCTAGATGTTTGAGTAGTGGGACGTTATTATATACACCTCTATCCCAACACAATGCTGTCCTCAGGAGCCAAAAGAATCTTACTGCGTTATAGGTGAAACCGCGTTATATCAAACTTGCTTTGATCTGCTGGAGTGCGCAGCACCGCCCTCCCAGAGTGCTGCTTTACCACATTATATCCGAATTCGTGTTATATCGGGTTGCGTTATATCAGGGCAGAGGTGTAATACAAGTCACTGATCCAAGACAACCTTTAAAATACCTATTCAAAATAGACATAGGCCCCAATCCTGCAAGCAACATTAACTTTAGAGGGACTGCCCCACAGCCACAGTAATCTGCCTGTGTACCATCAACTACAGGATCAGAGCCAAAGTTGGGGAGAGAGGCAACACACTGAAAGTGGTATTCTGCACAGCACATAGTACCACATAAGACACACCTTAGACAAGCAGGGCAATTCAGAAATAAACTACTGAATTCCAGGAACATCTCTGCTTCATGTCGACCACAAGGGGCTTTCCACACAATGGGGTGGAAACAAAACACACTTCAATTAGAGGAGGAACTCCACTAACTGAAATGGGCTTTGAATCAGGTTGTTCATATATTATCATCATCTAAAACAGGACTTCATGTCTTTCAGGTCCAATAACTCCCATTTCCACCACAGCCAGAAAGCTATACAACTGCAATGCTAATGCAGTGCCCCACACTCTAAATGACGTCACTGTCACCTCACATTTGCCACTGGAAGTGGCTCAGGAGGCCACAGAATCTACCTTTGTTTGTTCCCTTTTTTGTTTCATTATATATAGAATGTTTTTCTTCGTTATTTTATTTACATTTGAGGTGTAACATTAAAAAACTCTCTCACACTTTGGAAGAACTTGCACATTTTAAAACGAGAGACTGTATCACCAGTCCTATAGGCTGGCTCTACATTCTTCTGTGTTTCTCTAGTAACTGTGCCATGACAGGATGGAACATGCTGGAAGGGAATAGCTGTGATGTCTGGGTTGCAGATGCTGCAGCAAAATGTTTGGATTTTAACTATATGTATTTTTTTTCTCTAATGAAAACAAGAACATCCAGGATCTGTAGCCATCTAGCCCTGCATGTTTTTTTTCTAAATGAACCAAAGTGTTCCAATTTAAAGACACACAAAGTAAGCAAAACAAATTCAGTGTATTTCATTAGAGGTGCTTGAGAGAACTTTTTGTCAATTGTACTTTCGATTTCAAAATGTAACACTGTGCATTCACCTACAGGACTTCCCATATGTTTGTTACAATAAAAAGATTTCTTTTAAAAAAAAAGATTATATATCTCATGAGAAAAATAAACCTACCACCACAGAACTTAAGTTTTAATTCATAAACCAGTACCAGGTTTTGAATATCAAAGCTTAGACGACTTGACTAGACAGTTACTCGACACAGACTACTGAAGTGACCCTTTGATTTTAACAGAAAGGGACTCAATGAACCCTATTTTAACTAGTGCTCATGCTGCATTCACAAAGCCATGCAAAACAGATTCTAGAAAATCTGGGGTCCCCTAGAACTGCACAGTTGTCACCATACTGCACATCATAGCCATTCAGAACTCTGATCATTTCATTCCAGAAGCACTGGCTGGCTATGACTTGAGCTAAAAGTGAAACCCCATTATCTATAAGTCGGCTTGGAAGGACTAGATTTTTAAATTGATAAATGTGGATTTCACCATACACAGACAAACTGATGAAAAAAATATTTTCAGCAATGATCACTAAAATTTACCTACAAGTAAAATAAAGAATATTGTGCTTTAGTTTGATTTAAGGCTATTGAATTTATATATTTTGACATATGATCTTGACAATTTGTGTTTTAATGGTTATAAAGCTTTAATGTTTTGTATCTCAACATCTGCTGTCATTAAGTATTCTCTGCCCCTCAACTGTTTGAACCGCCATAATTTCCTGCAACTCTGAAAACTGTAATTGATAAAAATTAAAAAATGCTTAAAACCCATAATTTTGTGCAACTGTGAAAATCTGACAAGATACACTTTGAAAAAAATGCTTAAAAATAAACATTGATATTATTCATCTTAATTATAAAAAAAAAAATCAAATTCTGCCAAGCCTATCCATCAGCAGTATAAGGCCTATGACACACAGTTAAGCAGGTCCAATTCCATTCAGTAGAGGGCACTATTAGACAAATACCCTAGCCAGTTCATGACAAGCTCTCATGTATGCATCAGCTTTACAAAAATCAAAGAGTGCCAACATACTTCATGTTAATACCACAACCAAAAAAGAAAAAGCCTATATCCTCTGTACTAGGCATACAAAGGAGGTATTAAATAAGGCTACAAAACATTGTCTCTATTTTCTTGTGGCCTTGGAGATTTTTATTTTGTACATGTCCTGCCCACTAGCATACTGGTCTAATATCATATGCTACCACATGAGGCTGCATATCAGGGCTCTGTACTGGCAGGGTACGCAGAGCATTCAGACTCCAGGGAAGGGAGTGCTTTTCATAACTCTATAGAAGATGCAAACACTGGTGCTAAGAAGTTCCCAAGGGATCTACTTCTAGCCCCCCTTGTCAGAGGCAAGGTCGCCATGACAACGGCCTTTGAAGGAAAGTGGTGCAGGAGGAAAAATGGTGAGGGGAAACTTTCGGGCTCCACTGACCCACTCTATGCCAGGCAGAAAACAGATCTTAATGCTGCACTCACAATAATTTTCCAGCACACACAGTAGTTACCGTAGATCTGGGATTGGGATCAATGTGCAGAAAAAACATGAACAGATCATGCAGCTACGCAATGCAGCAAACTAAAACATACTCCTCTCTCAACCACAGGAAACAGTCCAGGATGATGCTGATCCTGATGAGGAAACTTTCTCTGTAGCAAGTAGTTCCAACACTACTCCCAGCCACATTATTACCAAGTATGTGGAAAGTGGAGTTGGGAAAATAGAAGAGAATACACAAGAGCACCCCAATCTACCACCCTTTGTCATGCTCTTGGGAAAGCTCTATCCCTTGAAGAGCCCTCCTTCATTTTACATATCATGTAAGCCTCATTGTAGTAAGGCTGAGTTCTGTTTGAAGAATATATAGCTAGTTTGGAAGTCTCTTGTTTTAATAATAATTCTTCACATTTCTGTAGTATCTTCAACCCAAGAGGTCCCAGTGAAAATGGTCCACTCTCTCAGGGATGAGAGAAAGTACCAGAAGAGCCATTAAATCTCAGCTGGAAGGAAGAGAAGGTGGCAGAAAGGAATCAGAGGCAACATGTTAGGGCTGCTGCTGGTTCTCTCTCCTAAATTTACTAGGCCAGCAACCCAACCAACACAACATGGTTTCCTATAAAAAAAAATCCTAAACTCGAATTCTGTGATTGGCAGTCAGAAAGCAGGGAGCTCCTTATGGAAAGGGGACTGAAACTCCAACTTTCTGAAAGCCAGGAATCTGGGTGAAAGACAGCCAGAGATTTTCTAGTATCTAGTTTAGTGTGTCATGTATAGAAGCCAGTTACGCCACTCTGTCATTTTACAAGATGCTGATTTAGTAAATATCCAGATCCATTTTGGGGATGCCGTTTCCTTCCTTTGGCTGACATTTATCATTACAATCCCAAAGTGCTACATTTGCTGTCTACCTACTGAAATGCAGCAAATTTTTGAGATGGGAAGGTAGCATAAAGCATAAGAGAAGAAAGAGGGGACACCTATTGGCCATACTAGTATTGCTGTCCCTGCCCAAGAACTCACTATGATCCCTCTCTTTCCTGCTTCAAGTTTGTGATGTGGAATCAGGTGGCAGTGGCAGTGCCAAGCCACCTACAGCCTCTCTGTGCCTCCTCTGCTCCCAGCATCAGGTCCCCAGCATGGCAGCTACCAGCTCTGGATCCCCCTGTGCTAAAACTTCCCCCAGTTTTCCAGCAGGGTACCTCTCAGTAGCAGGCACTGTCTCCAGCCAGAGGCTTTCATCTCATCTCCCCTTTTTCCCCCAGCCCTGGATTTCATTGCACTCCATGACTTCCCATCCCTGCCTCCCAGTGTGGTACCTGTTGGCAGTGCTTGTACTGCTGCCCCCGCTGCTGTGTTTCCTCACTCGGCTCAGCCTCCGCATTGGCTTTGGATCCTGCAGTCCAGGGCTTGGTAACAAGGGGAAGGTCGAGGCATAGCCATGCTCACACTCTGCACAAAAATCAACAGATAAGAAAAAGCAGTGATGAAAGGTTAATTTACTTGAACCCAACGACATAAGGAAGAAAGACCAGAGGCATGAAATAACCCAGTGCGGGGGATGAGGGGGAACAAGTGACCTGCTATAAGCAGGAGGGATGCAGAACTCTGTGGGAGAAAGGAGTTAGACTGAGCCATGCCATTGTGGGAGATGGGGACTATTAACTCAGTACCAGGGGACGAGGTTTAAGCCCCTGTAAACCTTGGGGAGAGGACCCCAGATCCCAGAAAACACTGAAAGCTGACAGAGTGGCCTGGGCAGCTTGGTTCTTTGGTCCTCGATCAAGCTGTGTGACCGGGACACAGTGTAAAATAGGCATTTCCATTGCGTTTTCAGGCTCTTAGCAGCCCCAGACCTTCCCCCTTTCTCTCTGTGGGGAGCTCACCCCAATCCCAAAGAACCGTTCACACCAATCTCCACCTTTTCAATTGTCTCTCTCTCCCCCCAATGTTCCTCCTCAACAGGGATCTCCAACCCCAACATCCATGGAAACTCCTCACTCCTATCCCCACCTCTTCAGTCTCCCTTCCTCTATGGGGATCTCTCACCACCAACCCCAAGGGTGCTTCTCCTCCATACACAGGATTCTCTCACCATAACCCCCCCTCCCTTCTCACCCCAACCACACTCCTTCCACTGGGAGCTGTCACCCCAGCGTCCCTCCCCCATTACCTCTCTCCCTTCGTTCCAGATACTCTGCCGCCTCCAGCAGCCGCTGGATGTTGATCATCTGCACCCGCTCCATGGCCCCCGGGTAGGTGGCTTGGGGAGGGGGGTTGCAGCCACTGAACCACCACGCCCCAAACCCCCACCCGAGGCAGCCGGAGCTGCCAAGGGGAGCGGTGACAGAGCTCCTCTCCCCGAGATCTGGACTCTTCACATCAATGACAGCGTCCCCAGGATGCGCCTCCGTCAGGGAGGGAAGGATGAGGGAGCCACACAGGACTGGGGGCAGTCCCGTCTCCTGCTGCCTCCAGAGATCCACTGGGGCAGGAACAATGTGCAATAACAGAGAATCAAACAGCCAGATACCCCTGCCCCTCCCCCCACTCGCTGCCCTCCCTAGCCCTGCTCCTGCCCCCCACTCTGCCTCCTTTCTAGACTTGGTCCTGCCCCCGCCCCGGTGCTGCGCCTACAGCTCTGCTCCAAGCCCTGGCCCTGACCCGTCCCCTCAGCACCCCATAGCAAAGCCCTGCAGCGGCGTCCAGCACCCTCTCACACTTTGTTTACCTCCGGCGACCGACCACGGGAGGGGGAGGGGACACACGGCCACCGCTGCCCCACGGCCGCCTGGGAAATGTAGTTCCCGGCCGCCGCCTGCCCGCAGGGGAGGGCCCCGCGATGCATGGTGGGAAGCGTGTCTCTTCCCGCCTCTCCTCAGACTTTCGGGGCGGAGTCAGACCCGCGCGGGCGGCCGTTGGCCGGGCTGCGCGTTCCCGCGCCTGCCGAGGGGAGGGTGGCGCGCGCTGCCCCTCAGCGGCCATCAGGCGCTTTAATCTCAGGTTAGTCTGGTGCCCGTGGAACGGGCCAGCCCCGGCAGGATCACCCCACGGATGGGCCTCAGGCAGCCCCGCTTCGAGGCGGGCCAGAAGGTAAAACCTGCTCTGGGGCCCGCGCGCTGCTGAGGCCGGCAACAGGGATGACAGCAGCCAGGGTCTCAATCGGTTTTCTAGCCAGGATTTGCCCCTTCCTTCTCCCTACATTGCATTGTTTAGCTGCCTCGCGTGCTAGGGGCTGTGCCCAGAAGGGCGGTGCTGACTGGTTTTCTTAAAGCACCAACTCCCGGAGTCCTGGGATGACGTGAGACTCACAGTTTGCCTTTTTTTAATTTAAAAAATAAAAGCGTCTGGCCCTTCTGCAGGAGGAGGAAGAGAAGAGTTTGAAAATAGTCCCTCCTTAAAGCTAAAAGGTAAATAAATCCCCCACACTTATTTTTTAAAACATTTGTGATTTTTAATCCAGTCTCACAGAAGTGGGGGGTCTGGTGCATGAATGGAGTTGGCAGTGCAGCATACACCAAGTAAAAGATCTTCCACCCCTTTAGCATCAGAGGGGTAGCCGTGTTAGTCTGTAGCCACAAAAACAGTGAGGCGTCCGCTGGCATCTGTAGAAGTGGGTTTTTTACCCACAAAAGCTTATGCCCAAATAAATTCATCCATTTAGTGTATATTCTAAATAGACAAGAGTGCCACAGGGTAGGAGAAGGGTTGTACAGATAGGAAACCAAGGCTCAAAGTGTTTTAGGATATGTCTACACTACAAAATTAGGTCGATTTAATATAAGTTGATTTTTTTAGAAATCAATTTGATACCGTCAATTGTGCAGGTCCCTACTTAAGACCATTAAGTTGGCGGAGTGCATCCACAGTACCGAGACTAGTGTTGACTTTTGGAGATTCAGCCCTGCCTGGAATATCAGGCAAGCCTACCAAAGAACTAGAGAGGCAAACTGCAGTTCCGGGTCAGAGTCTCAGACATCTCGCTTCTGTGATGAGCTGCATGCCATTCTAGGGGGTACCCCTACAACTACCCCACCCTTGTGCTTCCTTCCTCCCCTACCCCTCCCGGGCTACCTTGACAGTTATCCCCTCATTTGTGTGATGAATTAATAAAGAGTGCATGAATTTGAAACAATGACAAGCGGAGATCAAAGAGGGAAGAGGAGGGCAGTTGGCTTACAGGAAAGGAGAGTGAACCAAGGCGGCAGGTTTTCATCAAGAAGAAACAAACAGAACTTTCACGCCATAGTCTGGCCAGTTATGAAACTAGTTTTCAAAGCTTCTCTGATGCACAGCGCACCCTGCTGCGCTCTTCTAACCGTCCTGGTGTCTGGCTGTCCTTAATCATTTAATCTTTTAGAATGGAGTTCTGATAGCACAGATTCATCTCCCCATACAGCGATCAGATCCAATACTTCTGGTTCAGTCCATGCTGGAGCTCTTTTGTGATTCTGGGACTCCATGGGCACCTGTGCTGATGAGCTCTGCATGGTCACCTGTGCTGATCAGCGTGCCATGGTGGCCAAACAGGAAATGAAATTTGAAAGTTCACAGGGCTTTTCCTGTCTACCTGGCCAGTGATTCTGAGTTAAGAGTGCTGTCCAGAGTGGTCAATGGAGCACTTTGAGATAGCTCCCGGAGGCCAATACCATCTAATTGCATCCACATTACCCCAAATTCGACCCAGCAGGGTCGATTTCAGCGCTAATCCCCTCATCAGGGAGGAGTATATAAATCAATTTAAAGAGTCCTTTAAGTTGACAAAAATGGCTTTGTCATGTGGACGGGTGCAGGGTTAAATCGCTCTAACGCTGCTAAATTCGACCTAAACACGTAGTGTAGACCAGGGCTAAGACTGATTCTACAAACTGCTCTGAATGGGCAGAACCTAGTAGGGATCCACGCAGACACAGGGTTATGCTGAAAGGAAGCAGCTCGGAAGGTAGAGGCTTACATGACACATCACACAGGGAGCCTCTGTTAGAGCAAGGAACTGAACAGCTCTTCTTGTGCATTGCGAAATTTGACTAAGAATCACAAATTCATTTCACATAGGCCACATAACAAACACCAGACAGGAGTGACTTTCAGGCAACCGTGTCCCTGCCTTTAAAAACACTCCAAATATTGCACATTAGTAGGCCAACTGCTATAACACCACTAAAGCAGAGTGTACAAAGTGGGTTCAGAATGCTACTAAATCAGAATGGTAGCATTTTACATCTGCTCTGGGCAGCTCTGAAATACTGCAAGGTACAAGACAATGAAGAATCAGGCCAAGAGTGGTTGATCTAGTATTTTATAATAAGAGGAATTTAGATCTGAACCAAAGATGCAGGACCCCGTCAGGGTTGTTTTTTATTGTTGTTGGTGTTTTTTAATAGCCCTTTTCTTCATACCTTTCAGCTTCCCTGCTACTTAGATACAAAACAGGTTTAGCCTACGTGTCTGTGTGTCAGGATATCAGGGTTCTAGTCACAGCTCTGATACGACTGGCTTGCTGCATGACATTGGTTAACTGGTTGCTCCGTCCCTCATTCCCATTTGTAGAATAGACAAGGGCCCTTACCTACCATATAGAGCTCTGAGAGGCTTAGTTCTTTGATGTGTGTAAAGTTCTTTGAGATCCATGTATAAAAGGTGACACGGAAGAGCAAAGTAGCACTACATAATGATATTACAGTGTTTTGTACATTTGAAGCACTATATAAATGTTAAATAGCAGCAGTGTGAAACAGACCATGGAGAGAGTCACTGCTGCACAGGCTCTGCAGCCCATTCTGTATTGTACTCAGTGCACTTAAAAATATATATTTTAGTGTTTCCCTTTCTGTAAACAGTGACAAACGATCATGGTAAGCGTGCAGGACTTGAAACTCTGTCAGCATCTTTTAAGGTTACTATGGTGGAGCTTGAAATCTGCTAATGACTGAACGTGTGACACCAGCCTTGGAAGTTGAACAAAGACCCAAAATGAGAGACATGGCAGAGAGCAGATGCAGTATTGCCAACCCCAAACATCCAAAAGTCATCACTCTGACACTTCCCCCCCCAATTAGAATGGTGTAAAAATCATGTTGTTTTTTAATGACTTATTTTCATTTGCTTTCTGAGTCTTTAGGATGCATCTAAGTCACATTTTCAAGCTTTCCTCCACAACCAGGAGGCCATTCATTTTTTAAATGAAAGCTGAGATTCTCACATCATCACCTGACTCCAGGAGCTGGGGCTATAACAAAAACAGCAAATATCATGAGAGTTAGCAAAATGTTCTTCACCCGTCAACATTCCTGAGCTAGGCAGTGCCACTTTTTACTTATCATATTGCTCCCTAACCTCCAAATAAGTCTAGCAAAATCTAAAGGGGAAAGGGCTCTGTTGTTTCTCTGTTAAATTACTTTGAAATAGTTTTTTTTGCCTCAGGTCAAATGTAGTATCAATTCAATATCTTATAGGGTTCCTCCATCAGGTGATTACATCCTCGATCTCACAAGCATATGACCTCAATGATCTAACTCTTTTTTATGGTCTTGTACTATGACCCTCTACTGCATGACCAAAATCAGGACTTTTTAAATAATATTACTTTTTTTAAAGAAGTATCTCACTGTATCAGATAATTCAGCATCTTGATTCTTGGTTGTCTAAACATATCTAGGAGAATTTTTCCCATACCATTTTGCATTGGTTTAGTGCCCCCAGAGCTCCTCTGATCACTTCAGCTGGTTGCTGGTAGGACCCTTAAGAAACAAATAACATGCCCAGTTTCACCTTCTGTGGCCCTGATTCTGGAATCTGTTCCATTAATCTGGATTCCTATATCTATGCAAAATTCATTAGAGTTCCATACAAGTGCAGGAGTCGTCCTACACTGGTCTGATTGCAGGACTCAGGCCTTTATCATCATTCACGGTGAGCCTCTTTTCAGATTGCCCACGGTGGGACTTACAGTGCCTCTAAGAGAACGCTGTTGAATTAAAATGGGGAGCCAGTGATAGGTTGCAAAGGGGGTAGTGTGGCACGTGTGGACACAAACTTCTCTCTCAATCACTTGAAATCCATGTTCCATAAAGTGGGAGCAAAGACAAAATAAGAGAAACAAAAGAGTGCAGTAGTGTCATAAGACAGTATTTCTAATGCTAATAACTTAAAATTAACCTGAGAGAAAGACCACGGAAGATCTGTGCATGGTAAAGGTAAATTTGGGGCTAAAAACGCAGGACATCCTTCAGAATGAGGAGCATTCGAGAAGTATGCAAGCTGTGTTACAGAAGCATTTGAAGAGTATTTCAGCTGTCATCTCAAGCTCTACTGTGGGTAGGGTCAGTCTACAAAATGCCAGATATGTACAAGATAGAGACAAATGTGGGTGGGAAATGAATGACAAGAGGCAGCTTCCTTGAGAGGGTTAGGGCTGCTTGATGTCATATACATTGATACCAACTAAAAATCCAGAGTCAAATTAAAATGTAATCAAGCAATACACATGCAAAGCTGGGGAGGGAAAGAGGAAAGGGTATTTTAGGGGACAGTGAGATTATTTAATTTAGTGGCTCAGGATGATCTATAAGTACAGTTTTCTAGTTATAAGTGCTTGCTGCTTGGCATCTCCTCTGGCAGCTGTGATTCACTTTCATTGTGTTCTGCAGCTTAACCCTTTAGAAAGGATTTTTTTACATTTTATTAAATGGCACTTCAGCAGCCCTCCATTTCCAGCCTTAATAATGGATTTGTTCATCTCCCTGATGACCTTTCCCTCCTTCTTAGCAACAATTTAAATCCAAGAAGAAATCTGCAGTGCAGGAATCAGTTAATATTTACATCTGAAATGCTGCTTTACTATTTTATCAAATAAAATAGATGTAGTTTATAGTAACAATACTTAATACTTTGACCTAATGTAGCACCTTCCATGAGGGACTCTCTTAGTGCTTTACAATAAGTAATTAAGCTTCAAAAGATCCCATGGCTTTAGATTTTCTTCTCCCCGTTTTACAGACGGGTAAACTGAGGCACAGAAGGGTTATATGATTTATTGAAGGTCACACACTCAGCCAGTAGTGTAATCAGGAATAAAACTCATGAAGCTTGATACCCGAGCCCTAACTCTAACCACTAGACCACAGGCCCTAGAAAATACTGTACTTTGCAAACCTGAAAAAAATCTTAAACATGGGCTGTTATTTTTTTATTAAAATCAACTGGTGTTCCATCCCTGCCCTGAATATTTTTTTATTTTATTAACCCTTTCTCTCTCCATAGTTATTGCAATCTCCAGAAAGACCACAGAAATGGCAACATTATATATGTACATTTCTCGTTTGCCATAGCTAACATATAACTATTCCTCTGTATTTTAACAATACATATTCTGCAAGAGTAAAGGGGTAATATTTTGAGCTCCTACCAATCCTTTGCAATTTTTAATCCTGCCTTTGAAGCATTATATTAGAATCACCACCCTTGTGCCCAAGGAGGAGTGGACAGGATCCAGAAGGGTCACCGGTGATCAATAGGGCTTGAACACAAAATGTTTGAGGGGCTTAGCTCTGTAGCACTTACAGCTCTTGGTAGCCTGCAGAAGAAGAGACCAGGAGGACTAACATCCAATTGTCCTGCATGCCAGTGAGGACCATAACTACACAATCATCGCTCTTTTATTGATAGCTTTGAACACTGCCTGAAGCAGAATTTCTCTCACCTGACTGGAGGATTTTCAAGCACAGCCTGCCACCTGCACCCCTCTAGTTGTTGCAGTGCATTCAATAAAGGACTTACGGTGCCCTTAAAATATGGTTTGTGTTTCCACTCTTGAACATTCTCTTGCAAGGCATGACACAAACAGCTTCACCAGATCTGTTTGAATCCCCTCTCAGAAGAGGATTGAGTCTCCTCTGAGTTACACTACTTGTGATACTCTGTCCCTCCAACAGGCTGCAGTTGTAAAGAGGTAAAAAAAACAACGCTGTTGGACCTAAACATGAAATCTAATTCTGTACATTTTGACTGGAAAAGGCAGAAAAGCTCAGCTCCTCAAAGGTTGATTTCTGTGGCAGTTAGAAGCATAAGGATCCAGGCCAAAGTGTCAATAGGATATCTCACAGCAGGTCAGTAAGTAAACCCCCAAAGCCAGATATGCTTTTCAGCTGCCACTTTTAGGTAGATTGGAGAAGGATGCTTTGCTTTCAGACTTGCACTCCTCCACAGGTTATTCTAATCCAAGATGAGTCCATAACTCACCTCATGACTTTGGTCAAGTCACTTGATTGACTTGTGCCTTGATTGATCCAACTGCAAAGCTAGGTAAGAGCAGGATCTTGCTTAAAAAAGGATGTTATATCCAAGAAGCGAAAGCCTAATGTAAGATGCAAGGAAGCTAACCTCTCTGAATATGAGTAAATAGGGCATTTCTTTAGAGGTTCTCAAAATGCTTTACCATTGAGAAGTATGATCAATTTGCAGTGGTCTTGGTTTAGGATTTTACCTTTGAGTGCCCTGTTGTATTTCTCTTGCTGTAGCCTCCTCATGAACTTTGTTAAAAGGCCCAGGCAGAGTGAGGCACAGTAATCCAACCTGGAGGTGACCAATGCATAAATCACTGTGGCCAGATCAAAATCTGGGAGGAATGGATGGAGACTCCTTCCTAGCTGGCTGGAAGAAGAGCTCTGTACTACTCCATTGACTATACTGCTTTAAGTTCTAAGACCACATTCACTGCCCTTGATCCATACGTAAAGCTCTCATTGATTCAGTGGGAGTGGTGCACACAGTGAAGTTAAAAATTCTGTCTTTGCTAAGTACAGCTTGGCAATACGTATTTGCATCATTACCTCTGTATGATAAAAGGATTAACAGCCAGTGGGAGGAGTTGCATTAAAAAGATGGTGTTGATTCACCTTCAAGGATCAATTTTCCTCCACCTTAAATTGCTGTTCAATAGCTAGGGACAATTCTGAGGTCACTCGTTAGCCATTCCCAGCATGCAAGGTCAGTAAACATAGCTAGCAACTGAAAGCCAGGCTTATAGTAAGTTGTAGTTATTTTCTGCCAGAGGATAAAGTCAACTGTCCCATGAATGAATACCTCTGCAAGGCATCCAAACAAGGACGTTAGTGTCCCAAAAAAGTGTTCACTTGCACTCAAGCCTTTGAAAAGGAGCTGGGCAACAGGTAGCCATTTGTGTAATAAGCATAGTATATACTGTGTTCTGTACCTATTACATATGTGGACATTATATCAAATGAGGTCATTGAATGCTTGTGCGACTCCTATTGACATCAGGAGGAGTCCCATGTGTACATGCTAGTGCAGAGCTGGGTGCATGTTGTTGAACACAGATCATTTTAATTCACTCTGTGTCCTAACGGTCTTTTTATTCCACAATCCAGAGCAGTTATTGCCTCAATCCTTCAGCCACTTTTGGGTGCTGTAATTTATTTCCAGTTGTCATTGTCTTTAATGTAGAGTTCCAGAGTTTACAATATGCCAACAGGATTGCCCTTAGCAGGCCTTTGATTTCTGAAAATAGCCATTGGCATTTTTCACAGAAGGTTTCTGCCCCTTTCAAACCAAGGTTAACTTCCTAGGAACAGGTCATCTTGAAACCCGTACCGAGATGTGTTGGTCCTGAGTTTTTGGTGGTGGTGTAGTGAGAACTATGCCAAACAGCCAGTCAGCAGTGTGACTCATTTCCCAAAGCCCGGTTGGAAAAACAACAGCTCAATTATATTCACAGTTCAAATACAGTGTTTTAAATGGATAAACAGATCTTTCTAATGAAGCAATAGCACACTCTAACATGGCTGCCTCATGCACATTGTTTTGTGGAGAGTTAAGATCTTTGATAAGGTAAAGTGAATTTAACTACTGGAAGGGATTCTAATGCTGGTGACAGGTGCTGGACTGTGGAGCTCTCTAGTTAGCCCCAGGACATATGCAGCTCAGGTAATGGTGATGCCAACATCTCAGTACTGCTCCATGGACACCTCATCTCTGACCTGAAAAGATCATCAGTGGGAATAAACAGGCAGTACCATCTCCACATGACCCATTTGATCCTTGATTCCTCGGCTATTAATCACAACCATGGTGATGGTGTCTGGGATTATAAACATGTCTAGGAAGAACTGCAGAGAAACCATCAACTCATTTCTCATAGGCCACTGAACTGCTAGCATACTACCAACCTGTCCTACAGGTTAAAGGCTCCATATCCCTGAATTATTAATCCCCTGTGAAGAAAGTTTGTGACAGTGTTTTAAGTCCATGTAATGATTAGTTAAGCACTAATTAGCTTGGTATATCAGGCAGGGAAGATGATGACAGAGAAGAATAACTGGCAAAATTGATCTTGCTGCTGCTGAGGTCATCTTCTTGGCTCATGCACTGAGCATGCTACCCTCTATTAAACTCCCTCCCATTGGCTTCCCTTCTTCCACTGCAGATGCAAACTTCTTGTCCTTGTCTTATTACTTTCAAAGCCCTTCACAATGTAGTGCCTGTCTTATCCTGCCCTTCACTCTGCCCATGATGCCAGCCTCCATCACCTGCCTCTCCACCTCTCCCACAAGCACCATCACGCTTTCTCCCCTTTCACATGAGAAAAATTCCCAGCAAAATCCATAGATCCACCACCTTACCCTCCTTCATGCACCCCTCAAAATGCACCTCTGCAATAACACAGAGAAAACTGCCACCTGATAACAGCTACGTAGATGGTGAGTTATGATTACTGCTCCTGACTGGCCAAGAATTCCTATTATTTTTTATCATCCCATCTCCTTCACTCACTCTGGTCTGTTTGTTTGTCTCATCCATCTGCTATGCCTAATCTTTTAGTGGGTGGGCTTTTGGGGGCAGGGACTGTCACTCTATATGTTTGTACAGCACCTAGCACAACGGGGCTATGACCTAGTTGTCCTTTAGAGGCTAGCATAATATAACCATTAAATAATAACAATCTGGTCAAAAAGAGTGGGAGAGGTCCAGTGACATCAGCATAATGCAGGGAAGGGGAGACGTTGATGTTCATTACCTTGAGTTTTGCTGCAATATCCATCATTAGCATCACACTTTCTGCACTTTTCACCTATGCTATTGCTGGTTGGTGTGTATAGGCTGTGAAGATACATGAGCAGACATCACCAACGCCTTTGTCAGCTGGTCAGCAAAGGGTGCACAGAGTAATAGTTCCTGCTTTGGCAGGCTAAAGAGCATAGGATCATTTTGGTGCAATAATATGAGTTGAGACCATAAATCCCTGTCCAATAAGACTGAGAATATAGTTTTAGATACATCTCTTCCTGCTATACCCCTTCTTTAGTATATTAGGGCCTGTAATGCTGAGAGTTCATCTCCTAATTCAGGTAGCCTTTTTCTTTGTTTGAGAGCAACACACTAACTGCACAATCCAGCAGTATTATGACAGTCGTATTTTAAACTGCAAATAGAATACAGCACAAGGTTGTTGCAGTTCTTGAATAATGAACCATTTATTGAAAGGGAGTTTAGGCCTGAAATTTAAACATTTTAAATATAAAAAATGGAAAGTTTTTGCAAAACCTACTACTAGTGGTAGAAATATTTTCATGATTATTAATATTATGGAAAATTTCAATGAAAACGGGTTTTTTTCCCTTTGGTTGTTGGTTTGTGTTTGTGTTTTTTGTCTGGATATAAATATTCCCTATCAGATTTCCTCCAACCTATGTCCTCCAGTTTTGTGTCAAGCTGGTGCTTGAGAGAGGGAAACTGACCTGTCCATTTTCATGTTCCCAGCCGAGTGAAATGCAGAAACTAAACAAGAAAATTGATAAGAATTACAAAAAAAGAGGAGGAGGGGAATAAAAACAAACAAACAAAAAACACCCCAACCACTAGGTTTTATGAGCCACAAGAGTAAGGAAATATCTGTTTTAAAAATACGTAATGTTGACAGTGTCCCTTTAAGATAGATCCTGGGTTTTTTGTTGTTATTTTTAAAAAAGCAGCATAATAGTCATCCTCAGGGTTTTTTACATAAGGAAATTGTTCTTGCAAGGTACTGTGTAGGTTTCCTCTACTTGATATCTAGATTGTTTATATATCCAGATGTTTTGTCATTTGTAGAGACATGTAAAGAAATAAGTGATTTTATCTATTTAAAATATGAATATGCACTTTGTTCTTTCATTTATTATTAGCAAAACCATATTTTAGCACTTAGAAGCTGTAGCTTTCAATTAATGCCCCCTGGGGCTTTGATAGAAAGGCAGCTTCTCTGAAACATGATCGTTTTATTTTGCAGCTTATATGGATAAAACTGTGCCTACTAAACAATGGCATCTTATAGTAAAAAATCCATGGCAAATGTGCAGCTGCTTAATGACAGTGACCACTAATAAGAGCAGTCTTCTCAACGAAAATATACGGTAATTCATTTGTACAGTTCCATTCACAAGCATTGTAATGGCGTCACAAAATTAAAACAAATGGAAAGCACAGCAGATTTTGTAAAGAGGGGGGACACTTTAGTTTTGAGTCTTAAAATGATGATCATGTCCAGGCGTACTACTCGAGTAGGGGCGGGCAACTTTAACCATGATTCCAAGGGCTACTCAGACAGCCCAAAACTGTAGTTTTTTTGCTGATAATAACTTAGAAATTAACTGACAGGAGCACTGTATCTAATTCCTATATAAGGAAAGGAAAATATATACAAACACCAATTAATGCCATATTTTAAATTCATATGTAAATTTAGAACAATCAGGAGATAATATAGCAAGATATTCCTAAGCCTTGAGATACCAGTTTTGGATCATTACTACAGATATCAGAAACCTAAGTTTGATACTTTGTATATTATCTTTAGTAGAAATAAATAAAATCTTACTTTCTCTAACAGACACACTCTATTACTGCCATTATATACTCTATTTTAATCAACTGTTTTTCATTCCACTAAAAACATTTTTATTTAATTTTAACATAATTCTATGATTCTAAGGTTTTTTCCTCTTTTATTAAGAATGGAAATTTATTAATTATTTTGGCATGTATGTTTACCAATCACAGTCATATATGTGACTCATTAACATTTGATTCCATCATTACTATTAGTATCAGACTTGGAACCATATTTATTTTTGTATGAATTTTAAGTTATTTTACAGATATAACTACATCTACAATTTGAAAATAAGCAACCACCTGCACAGTGTCTAAAGTTATGTGTTTACTAGCTATTTTTTTAAACTGGTACTACTAAGGTGATTACAAGCTAAATTTACATTTTAGAAGGATACTGTTATTTGATTGTACCATTTTAAATAATGAACAACAAAGCACAATATGGTAATAAAAGTAATAATAATTACTCCATCTAGGACAGGTTAGGCATTTTAGAACTGGCTATTCAAATAATTAAATTTAAACATAATATAGAAATAAAATTATGAAATGCACACACCAGTCAGAAAAATAACAGTACTGTAATCCTTAATGAACTTTGAAAGAATACTGTTACAGAGAATAAATTGCATTGTGCATTTTGACAGGTAGTACCAAGTAACAACAGTGTGTGTGTGTGTGTGTGTGTGTAGAGTGTCAGAGAGACTCTGTATGTGAAAGAGAGAGTGGAGGGATGTGTGAAGAAGATTGTGTACGTGTCTGAGTATGTCAGTGCACTGTCTCTTTAAGCTGAGTTCTCAGGAGTCTGAAGGCTTGTTCAGTATAGCAGCCCCTCCAACACCCACTCATGAGCCCCAGGCAGCAACCAGCACAGATAGGCTCCCTGTATCCCCACTCCAGCGGAGACTGGGTACGGGGAGGGGAACACCAACGCTACACAGCAGATCAGGAGGCAGTCTCCTGGTCAGAGCAGCTTAGCCAGCAGCGGGGGAGGGGAGAGCTACTGCAGACGGGGCGGAGGGGAGGGGCGGGGCAGCATCTTCCCTCCTACTGCAAACTTCACCCAAATGTGTACGAAATTCAGGGGGAGGATGGGGCAGGTGCTCCCTCCCTCCGCCCTCCCTAAATGGCTCTCCTGATCATCTCTGACGAGAGAGGAAAAAGACCCCCCACTAGATGGGTGCTCTATTTTTCTCCCTCTGCAAAAAATCGTAACTAGTTCACTCTCCCCTCCCCCTAAGACGCGTCCAACGGAAGTACAAGAACATCGTGCATTTGAGGAAGAACCATTTGCACACACACAGGGTGCATAAACACAATTTGTTGCACAAGCATAAAAGGACACAGGCCAGCTGTACCACAAAAGGCATTTCGTCGCCTGTTTTGTACTAATATGAAGGCCCAAGTAGATCTTGACGGTCCTAACCTGCTGTACAGAACAGGATGGGGCTGGGATACACCTCGGCAGTCGCCCATCATTCCCTTCTGACAGCAAAGCCAACTTAGCAGTACAATGTTCAGGATTGTGCCTGCCACTTTAAGCAGCGACTGTGACATCTGACTATAACTCCCAGCAAAAACCACAAGGAATCTGGTAGCACCTTATACCCAAATAAATCTGTTAGGCTTTAAGGTGCCACCCGACTCCTTGTTGTTTTTGTGGATACAGACTAACACAGCTACCCCCTGATACTTAACTCCCAGCAAGTACCCTGCTCTGCTGCTAGTGCCACCTAAGCTGCAGGCTCAGCAACGCGTGACGTCAGGGAGGACACAGGCGCTTCCCATTGGCAGACAGGCCAGCCTGAACCACGCCTGCTAAGTTCGGTCATGTCCAGTCAGATGAGAGGAGTTTGTCTCCATGTGGAAACCATGTGGCTCCTATTGGGAGGAGGAGCCTATGATCAACTGATGAGGGGAGCTGGCTGTGTGATGCAGGTAGGGAGACAGAGTGCACCTGGGGTGGCAGCAGCAGGATGGATTGTGGCCTCAAAATAAACTTTGGGGAAGGAGTAGGACAGGAAAGGACACAGTCAAGTAGCCGAGGCCCAATGTTTATGTCTTTTTAAAAAATAATAAACCCTCCAGCTTAGAAAATATATATACACATATGTTTCAGTGACCCCTGACTTCCGTGTAGATGAAAACATTTCCCTGGGAGCCTTGCAACCCCAAACATTTGCTGCACTGGGCTAGTGCATCAGGAACAAGCAGTGAAACTGGCCAGCCTCATTTAATGTCCAACCTGAGCAAACAGAGCAGAGTGAACCAACCACAGAAAAAAACAATTCACTCTCTTTTCATCATCTGAGGCATTGACACACAAAGGGTAGTTGCTTTGGGTTTTCTTAAATCATATGTACTGATTGCAGTTGTAAATACAGAGGGGATTTTTGTGTGTATTTTTAAAAAATACTAATTCAACAATGCCCCCTTTTAAAAGAATGGCTCCTGTTTTAAAAAAGTATTTTTTGAAAACTGTTAGCCACATATTAGGATGTTAAGCAAGCCATTTCCCCATAGCATGCAGAATACATTTAACTCTTTAATGCAGGCTTTATCTGCAGATACCTTCTCCCCGCTCCAAAGAGGTATTAGGGATGGAGGTGGGATTTTCTGACCGCAGTTTAACATTTAATATTTCAAAATGCATAATACTAGATAATTCATACAGCCCTTCAGGAGATGCACCAGATCTCTCAGCAGACAGGGGCTGTAGCAATATTTTGCATGGTATCATGCCAGAGAGAGACAGAGACCAGAAAAGGAATATCATCAGAGGGGAATTCTGTCGCTTCAATTGTATCTCAAGTCCATATTTCTGGAGCCTAGCTGTACAAATGTATCGATCCTTCTTCAGTCTGTGTCTCTCCCATTATGCTTTGACAGTCATAACAAAATGAAGAAAGAGGAATGATTAAAACAGGGTAAAAAATAAGTGCCTGGGTGGATATTTAGTGTGTGTTGTAGAGAGCTGCATGCAATTTGCCCTGATTCAGAGACTGGGAAGCAGGTCTGATCCAGTTATTCTAGTTACTTGCACTACCACCTGCGCTAATGAAATGAGGTGACCAATAAAGTGATTAACCTCGCTCTAGCCAAGTCCTTTATAGCGACATCCACCTCGCACGTTTTTCTGCTGGCAACCTGGCTAGTTTTGCTGCTTGCCTACGTGACTGTCCCCATGCGTAGGGGAGAGAGAAAGGAAAACAAGGACGTGTCCCTCAGTTAACTACACTATCCTTCCCCACTTTGGTGACTCCCCTAAACTGGTAAAACGGCCCTGGATCAATATATGACCCCTTGTTTTGGGAGACGAAACTGCTTTTGTTGCACTTCCCCTCCCCCCGTAAGAACTACTTCCATTGATGCCAAGGCATTAGCTAACATTGATTCCATTGATTGATTCCAGCATCAAGCTTCCATTGATTCCAAGGTATTACCCCTCTTCTTAAAAAGCCCTATCACACCATCCTTTTAGGAAACAATTCTCTATTTACACACACAGTTCCCCCACTCCACTATAAAAGAGACTGCGATCAACAAAGGCTTGGCTGATTTAATTGCGATTGAAACATGAAAAGATCATTGGGGGGGGGGGAATGACACTTTATCTAAGGAACATTTCCCCAAACCAAACAATCCCCCCCCCCCTTAAATACAGATCAACAACTTAAATCGGAAGGGAGCTAAGGTTTGGATTAGATTTTTTTTTTAATTTTATTGCGGAGGCTGACACGGTGCATCTGATCATTTATTTTCTTCCTTCGCTGACCTTCAGTGTTGTGAGGCTAGATTAAACACCAGCCAGGCTATTTATTTCCTGCTGTTATTGTCTATTAGTTGTGCTCAGAGACGTTGCAAACGTGTGAATCGTTCTGGATTATTTATTTTTTGCTGACGAGTACTACCCAAGGTGGTGGCGGTGGAAATCCCTTACTACATATAATTATTCCCCCCCATTAATTTGTTATTCGGATCAGACTGCTTTTAAAAAATCTGGGAGAGGAAAATAAAAACGTTCGCTTAGCTTTAGGGGAGAGTTGAAATATGCACAAGATATTTAATTAAGCTCTCGAACTGTTTATAATTTGGCTCCCTGCTTGATCATAAAGTTTGCTTCAAACTGGACCCCCCTGTTCAAAGACTAGTTTAGTTCATTTTTTATGCATTTTACACTTGTCTTTGTATTTATCGGACTATGGCTGGGATGAAAACATGCTTCTCTCGATATAGATACACATAATATTGTGGACCACTGTTCCTGAGTCTCTTAAAAAACAACTAAAAAAACCGAACAACCAAATCAACTTTAGCCTAAGCACATAATTTTAAATGAAGAAATTCGGTGCATTTTTAAATGGTTTGCCCCCCAGCCCCTCTCCGAATATCACTGTCTGGTTGTCATGAAACTAACAGTTTAGCCTCATCTGGCAATCAGAACCCAAGTAGCTCTCTCTCTTTGTTACATCTTCATACGCATTTTCTGTTGTCATCAAACATTCCTGCCTTTTTCCTCTTTAAGGAAAAACAGAAGGGGGGAGGGAACCAAACCAAAACTTACTTTTATTCTCCTTCTCGATTTTCTCCAAGTAGCTGGCTGCTTCTAGCAAGATCTGCACATTCTGCAGGAAAGTGTTGATCTTTTCCATGGAGTCCCCACTACTGCTGAAAATGTCACTGAATGGGCACCTGGACATATCTGCTGCTGGCATTTCTTGCTGCTGACCTAAAGAAGGATCCAAAACATCACCCTCGCATTTCAGTTCTTTCCTCGGCCGGCCACGTTTCCCCATTGCTTTTGGAAATTCAAACTTTAAAATTTAAAGCTCTTTCCTCGACTTCTCTTGTTCCTCTGCCCTTGTTGCAGTTTGTGTGTGTCTGTGCGTGCGAGAGAGAGAGATTGAATGAATCAAGGGACCTCCTGACTTTGAGACTCCGCTGTGGTCCTAGTGCTAGTTGAGTTCTAAACAATAAAGGGGAATGGAAAGGGTGACTTGGTTTTATTTTAATTTAAACTGTTCTTCACTCGCCATTTAAGTTTATGGAAATTTTGCCTGGGCAGATAGTAAGTACATCATCAGGCCCTGTAAATTCAGGCTAGACTACACAATGTTAATCCTGCTTCCAATCAAAACAGCTATTTTTTGGGTGGGGTGGGAGATGTTTGGATGGGGTGAATTTAGGTTATCTTGTAGTTTGACTATTGAAGACTAAAACTGCTGCCTCATCCTTTTCTCAATCCTACATATTCTGGGTTCACTTTTCAACTGCAAAGTTGTTTGTTCTGCCAATTGATAACGTTTCACTATATAAACCCCTGAGGTTTTCAGCTACCATCTCATACAATTATAATAAAGAGAGGAAATATTTTCCCTACTGGGCCAGCTATATACAGCACTTTATATATTCTTTTGAAACCTACAAAAACCAGACCCTCCCAGTTGCTTCTGCTCTTTGTATGGATACTAAAGGTTACTGCCTTTGTCTTGGCTTTTGGGGCAGGGATTGACTCTTACTATGTCTTTATACAGTGTTCAGCACACTGGTACTCTGGTCTCAGCTGGCACCTCCAGTGTCCTGTTACTGTACTACATACCAACTGTGTATTTTCCATCCCAGAGCTGCCCGCACTCAAATGGTGTTTGTATGGTGGCTGGCACAATACAGCCCCAATCCATCAGTGACTTCTTTGTGCTATCACAATAAAACTAAAGATTAATAATGATTTATGGTGTGAGGAGCATGTTATAATAATTTATAGTGAGAAGAATGTTAGAATAGTGGGAGAAGCATGTTAGGGTTTGCTTTATAAACAAAAGGATTCTTAGCTTTCGAACAATGTTTCCATACGTGCCTTCTCCATTGTACTATTTTTAATCTTGAAGCAACCTGAAAAAATTGTTTGTGAAACTGATTGAAGTATAGAACAGATAGGCAGTGTGCAGGTGGCACTTCTGTTCTTTCTTTCAATGATACCTCTGCTAACACAGCTTGGTTCTGGGCAGTAACACACCTGCTGTTCCAGACTTGGGCTCCACTGATTAGATGCTACTTTTATTCTCACCCTGTTTTATGTTAGGTTTTACAGACAAACATCACCTAGAGACTAAACTGAGACCACACTTGTTAAGTGGGGGGAAAGGGTTGTACAGAAGCACACTAGAACAGCTTGGCCTACATTTGCAAAGCGATTAGTGATCTTGGGTGCCTCCATTTTTGGGTGTCCAATTTAAGACCTGCTTTTTAGGTGCTCAGCAGCCAAGATCAGACTCAACCCCTCTCAAGACACAATCATTCAAACACTTACGCACCCAGCGACAATACTGACAGCTGTAGAGCTATCCAGTTAACTGAAACCTGCACCCTGATCATTTAGGCTCTGATTAGGCAAGGTACTTATGAACATGCCTAACTTTACACATGCCAGAACTTCCATTGCAGTAATGTGCTTAAAGTTGGGCATATGTTTAAGTACCTTGCTGAGAGACTAAGGGAGTTAGTTTTTAAAAGATTTGCTATTACTACATAGTAATGGTTATGTAGAACACTACAGTGTCATTGAAGGGCCATACACAAGTGGACAAAGCACCGGAGAATAGTATATACAATAAAGGTTGTGCAATGGCAGCAGACACTAGATCTATGATCTAATAGGTATCTCCTATCTCGTTTCTATAAATTTATGCATAATATTTACCCAGTTTTATTATTTGTATTGTGGTAGCCCCAGGAACCCTAGTTATAGACCCGGGTCCCATTGTGCAAGGTGCTGTACAAACACAGAATAAAAAGACAGTCTCTGCCCTAAGGAACTCCCAATCTAAGTATAAGACAAAAGGTGGATACAGACAGACAGGGGACCACAAGGAAATGATGCATCAATTACCCTCCTTTAATTCTTTACTAATCCAGTCCCTTATTAGCTGCTCCATTATCTTCCCTGAGATCAATGTCAGGCTGACAGACCTCTAATTAGCAGAGTCATCCTGTTTATCCTTTTAAAAAATTGGCACAACATTACCTTTCTTCCAGTTTTCTGGAACTTCCCCAGTGCTCCAAGACTTATTGAAAATCAAGATTAATGGTCTACCAAGCTCTTCAGCCAACTCTTCAAAAACTCTTGGATGCAAGTTATCTGGACCTCTGATTTAAACATGTCTAACTTTAGTACCTTCTGTTTAACATGTATTACCATTACCATATGATGAGACTACATAATCTGTTTTCCCCCCAGTGCAGAACAGAAATATTTATTGAACACTTTTGTATTTTCTGCATTATCATTAATAATTCTACCATTTCTATCTAGTATTGGACCAATACCATTGTTAGGATTCTTTTTGTTCCTAATATATTTTAAAAACTCCCTTTTATTGTCCTTAACTCCGCTAGCCATAGTTTTCTTCTTGTGTTCCTTTGCTTCCCTTATCAATTTCCTGCAACATCAGATTTATGTTCATGACTATCAATTTCTCCCTTCTTCCTTTTGTTATATATTCTTTTTACTTTTTTTATCTGCCTTCACTTCCCCTCTAAACCAGATCAGCTTTTAACAAGTTGTGGGATTTGGGCTTTTGGGGTATCTAGTAGGATGCTCTTAAATTACTCCCAATTATCATTCATGTTATGCAGGAAGAATCCATAAGATTTAGACCCAGTTTGCATGTGAGGATCTAGAGAGAGGTTTGAGTCAAAGATGACTCCCGCGGTTATGAGCTAGAGGAACAGGGAAGATGGTGGTATTGTCCACAGTAACTGAGAAGAGGGAGCAGGCAGGGCTAGAGTAGAAAAATTAAGAGCTCTGTTTTAGCCATGGTTAGCTTGAGCTGGCAGTTGGACACCCACAAGGAGTTGTCAAAGAGACAGGCTGAGATTTTAATTTGGACAGATGGAGACTGGTCCAGAGTGGAGAGGTAGATGTGAGTCATCCACAGAGACATGAGAGGTGAATTTGCATTTGAAGAGTTGTTAAACCCACTTGAACATGCCAAGGGGTTTTAAAATGTAGTTTTTATTAGCTGCAGTAACTGAGATAAGACCCAGTCCCTGTTTTACAAATGTGCCCTGAAAAACAGTCACATTAATACATCAGTCACAGAGACTATTGCTTTCCAACCACAGCATGAATTGAATAGTAAGAGGGAATCAGACTATTGCCATTTGGATCCAGCACTATCAACATCAGCCTAAGACTCAGCAGCACACAGAGGAATACAACACACTAGTAAATCTGAAGACAACTTCATATTTAGGAATTTTACTATAGTTGTTCAAACTCAGTAAATGAGTTTTCCATCACTGAAGGAGGATTGAAGGGAACACAGCAAAGAAAAAGTGCCTACCAGGAAAATATTCTATTCACTTGAAATCATAGAACTTATAAATCTTGGGCCCTCTCTCCGTAGAAGGCAAGAACATTTGTGAAGATCCAGAGCAGAAGAGCCTCACACCTTTTACAGCAGATCACAAGCCCACTCCCACCTTCATCACATCTGTTGGTTCTCTGCATTCACCTGAGCTTCCCCCTCCGCTGAGATTTTAAAGGCATGTTGGGTGAATCAGTGCTGACAAGGGGATCATTAATTTACACTGCTTTTCCCAATGTAACATCCACAGGTGTGAAGAAAGAATCATAATAATTGTGACCCTGGCTCTCCTGCTTCTCATCTGACCATAGTCCAGTTTTTGCTGTGATTCATGGAAGTTATGACAGGGAAAACAAAATGATCCAAACTCCAATTATCCCCCAAATAGTTCATCCCCAAGTTCCTAGAGAAAACGCATTTTGTTCATGCAAATTTCAGATTATGCAAAGGGTCTAGATGTCCCTCAAGAAACTTGGATTGTGAGGCATATTTTTTCAACAACAAGTAGGGGACTATGGGTGCCTCAGTGTTTGGGAACCCAACTGGAGACACCTTGAAAGGCCCCGACTGTCACATGGTGGATGCTCAGCATTTTTGAAAGTAGAACCCTTTTAAGGTATCTGAAGCAGGGCACACAAAAATGGAGGTGCCCAAAATCACTAGACACTCTTGAAGATTTAAGGCTGTATTTGTTAAAAGTAACTGCTGAGCACCAACACTATGATCAGCATTATATACACCTGGTCCTTACCCCAAGAAGTTTATCATCTAAGAGACAAACCAAAAAGACAACAGGTCATTATAAAGAGCAGGTTTTTCTCTGCTGTGGGCAGTGTCTGTGAGGACCCAGAACTCTTCTCTGTCCTTTGTATTTACCACTTGGAAAAGAAGAAAATGCCAATGGCTTCTTAGGATTTTGGACTCCCCTGTGCACCTGTCCTGGCTCTACCTGCAATATCTCCTTGACACCTAGCCAGGGTGCAGGGAGTGAGCAGAGATTCCCCTGCAGGGACTCTGCCTGGATGTTGGAGGCATCGCTGTGGTGCTGATATTGACCAGCATGTGGGGGTGGGGGGTCATGGCAGTGGCAATGGGTAACCCTGAGGCCTTGCCAACAGAGGGCATGAATGCAGGGGTTGGCCACCAGGCAGAAAAAACCCAGTGGTGGGGATGGGCTGAGGGGGTTTGGGGTCATCAAGGGGAACAGACTGGAGTCGGGGGACCAAATAATGGGATGGGCTGGGGATGAGGGACCCCCGCTTAAAAGCCTTTTAATTTGTACCCCCCTTCAGCCACCCTCCCCAGCCTGTACCCCCCCAGTGGAACACTGCTTCCCTGGGGGAAGGATTCACCCTTCAGCTGCAGTTTGGCTCAGTCCCTCCACACCTGGCTAAACTCAGCATAGAGACAAACCTATCTAGCCTCCTGGGACCTGTGTGGGTAAATCTGCTACAGCTGCCTATACCTTAGCTGTCTAGTGCTTCATTAACAGCTGACCCATAGAAAAACTGTGTGCGCAGGGCATGGGGAAATTAGGCCTGAGCCCATCTGCTTTGATAAAAATGAGGCTGAATGGTAAAGATTTTGGGGCACTCTGACATAGAGGGACTGAAGCATAAAAAAAATGCATATATGTTTGTACCATTGGAGTAATCATGGGAAGACTCACGGAAAGAGCCTGTGGGGAGAATGATCTGGAGGAGTAAGGAGTAGACATGTAGCACACAGGCATCAGGAGTGTGTTACAGGCACAGGGGCACTGTGCAAGAAAGCAGAAAGAGACAAGTCGGGGGAGAAGATACCGTTTGAAGACATAAACACTATAACCACAAAACAGATGCAAACCATTGTTAAGGCATGAAGTGTTGCAGCACTGCTAACATCATATGTTTAAAAATCATGAGTCAGGCCCCCACAATCACAAGATTGGCTTTAAAATCATGGCATTTTAAAAAATAATAAATGTTGGGCTCTTTTTATTTGCCTTTTAGTTTCTGAGCTCTCACCAGGACCCTGTTTTCAAGTCTTTCTCCACAGCAATCGAGGCTAGAAACTTGCTTCTTTCTAAAATGAAAGCTGAGATTTGCATGCATTCTCTTGACTCCAGCAGCTGGGATGCTCAGAAAAACACCCAATATTGTGAGACCCACAATAAGATCGTGAGAGCTGGCAATACTGTGTTGACAGAGCATTTGCTCTGCTGCCTAACTGGAACATATCCTGTTCAAAGAGCATATTGCTTCAGCATTACTTATCTGTGCTGGAGGTTCCGGGTCCCTTTGAGCAACAACTTGTGCCCATCTGTTTCCCTCCGTATTGTGCAACAGAGGGGAGCGTGCGTCTATGTAACTGAAGATCACAGACTAAGGTCAGAGAGCCTGTCTCTCCTCTCAGCAAGGTCAGTTTTACTCCTCTGCACATCAGTTAAAATTGGCTGCACCCAATTTACGGCAGCGTAAGTGGAAAGGGAACCAAGCTCAATATTTTTGGAACATATCACGTAAGTGGTAAGTTTCCAGGGGAGAGTCACAATAAATAAAACAACAACATAAAGTGTCTTTATTATAACTCTAGCCAGTTTAGAAAGTTTAATAGTACAGGACAATATGTTCTTAAGTGCAAATCTAGCAGACACCATGAGATCTAGAAACCCAAGGATTATTGTGTGCCTATATTGATTTTGAATGGCATGCTTTACTGTTCTGTGATTTTGTTTTTTCATATCCTACTGCATAATCATGCACAGCAACTGAAAACAAATCCATCAATTTGAGCAAAAATATTGGGCCAGGTCAGTGGCTGGGGTGAACTGACCTAACTCCACCTGAGGATCTTTCCCAGCATCTGTAGTTGTAGCACAGATGTTTTTAATCCAGTTCAACAAATGCACACATAAAGCTCTATTCAGTGCAATGGCAGCGATAGATGTGGTGGTGTTTGTTCACTGGGCACTAGCATTCAGAACAAACATTTGTATTTTTTAAAAGAATTTCTTCATGGAGTGCCAGGCAGCAGCGCTGGTCTCTGAGCTCTGTAAAAAATAGAAGGCGGGGGCTACACTTGAGCCTGTTTTCTAGTTGGAATAGTGGAAAGCTCTCCCCATTCTTAGCTTCCAGACCTTTGCAGTATTTTTCATTCAAAGAATGAAAGCAAGCCTGCAAAGTATTCCACTTAGGAATATTCACTTGTTTTTGTGGCAGCCATTCTAACTTCCTGATCCTCGCTGATGCCATCTTGGGTGTAAATGGCTGGTATGAGACACACATCGCAGACTTTGAAGGGAATATTTTAAAGTATGTAATTAAAAATGACTGTGGATTTTCTGTCAGCAGAGGATCTTTGATGCACCTGTTCTCTCTCTTGCAGGGATAATCCCATTCTAATCCTTTTTAAAAATTTCACCTGCCTTTAAAAGTCTGTTGCTGCCCTTTTTGAAGGACGGACCTGTTTTTCTAGTGATGATATACTGACCATCTGCCAATGGCAGACATTTCACTCCATGCAATAGTGATAATATTAAGATGAAAAAATGAATTGGTTTGCGTTGCTGTGACATCTATTTCCATGTTTTTCTGTATATTAGTATTCATATGGTGATAGAGTATTATTACTGCTATTATTATTTTGAAATAAACTTCAGTCTGATGATTTACCAACATCAATCTATAACAGAAATGTAGTGACTCCTAAAGGGATCAGAAATTCACTTGACCTTTAAGTGCATGGCCTGATCATGCTCCCATTATTATTATTTGTAATGCAAGCACATCTAGTCATGCTCCAGGACCCCACTGTGCTAGGCACAGTACAAACACAGAGCAAAAAGATGGTCCCTACCCCAAAGAACTGATCTGTGCATGTAGGAGACCCTGCATATATGGCCTATAGCACTTCAACACGGAAAGTGGGGGTAGAGTGACCTTAGCTGACTCTACAGCAGGTTGAAAGCATTGTTATTATTTGCTAAGAACAATAGCCAGGATAAGCATTTATTTTCTGGGACTTGTTTACACTGTAGCTGCTGCCTTTCCATTTCCAAATTGATCGATGTCTTTATTTTATTTTTTTGTTTCTAACAAGAGGTTCTGAGCATGTGTACAAAAACTTACTGTCTAGCTGCAGTGTTCATTGGCAATGTCACACTAAATGAACTCAGGCCTGGATCCTCAACTCCCACTGATTTCATCACAGCTAGGCCTCTCAATATCTTTGAGAATCTGGGTCTCAGTCTCCATCCCACATCCTTCATTGTTAGCCTCATCTTTTGCTGACATCCAGTTGTGCTTACCACTGTACTGAAGATGGATGACACATGACCTCTGGCTCATAGATCTGCCAGGCTATGGCCCTTAACCTGCCTGTTGCTGCATGTTAAGCAGACCCCTATGCCCACATGAAGTCCATTTGATCTCAGTGCGAGTCCACACAGGCACATAGATCCACTAGCACAGAGCGGATTGCTGGATTGGGGTCTAAATAATTTCACACCCCCTTCCCGCAAGACATTGAGGGCCAAATCATGGCTCTACTGAAGTCGATGGCGAAATGCCTATTGATTATAATGGAATTAGGAGCAGATGAAATTTACACTGTGCCCTAAAAGACAACAGACTTGGGCTCTGACAGACCAGTGGAAGAAATGAATTCCAGAGTCAAGGGCCTTCCACTGAGGGCACCCTGGCCATGGGCCCCTAGAGACTATTATTATCAGCAGTGCCACAACTGATGTCTAGAGTCATGGTGGTGCATAGAGAGAGAGTGGGAATTTCCAAGATACTCAGGACCACGCTGGCCCTTTAACTCTGTGCAACCCAGTCCACATTACATCTTGGTAACACAGTCTATTCTACTAACGCTACCCTGGCTGTAGAGGTTTACTTATGGGAAAATGATATTATTAGTCAGTTCTTTCCCTTGTTAATCTGGAAAGGCTGCTGAACATAAAGTAGGAACAAACAGTAAATGGATGAATTATTTAGAGTTAATAAGAGGTATAGAGAGATAATATTTTTACAAGCTTACACCAATGCTGTTTTCTCTTTTTTCAAAAAAGCACAGATAAAACCCAAATATTTTCCACCTCTAACCAGGGAAACACACAAAAGAGCAGCAGTATCATCATTTACTTTTCTTCTAAAAGGTATTCATTCAATTTCTTCCAAAACCTTTAGGGATAAATTTCCAACTCGGCCTCTAAAGCTGAACCCACACATCTTGCACAGGTTTCAGAGAGGTAGCCGTGTTAGTCTGTATCAGCAAAAAGAACAGGAGTCCTTGTGGCACCTTAGAGACTAACAAATTTATTTAAGCATAAGCTTTTGTGGGCTAAAACCCACTTCATCGGATACATGCAGTGGAAAATAGAGTAGGAATACTGCATGCATCTGATGAAGTGGGTTATAGCCCACGAAATCTCATGCTTAAATAAATTTGTTACTCTCTAAGGTGCCACAAAGACTCCTCGTTCTTTTTACATTTTGCACAGGCAGCCATTTGGCAGAAGAGTTAGCAAGTGGGATTTTAAAGGTCCCTTTGGAAATTCGCTATTGAAAGTTGCTCATTGACACACACACACCTTAAGCTCTATCTACACTGGAACTGTTCCCCAAATCCAGCAATCGATTGCCACCTACTAATGTGGCTCATTTCCACTTTTGCCAATACCCAAGTGTCAACAAGGGAAGGCAGGATTTGCACTGGTGGAATTTATCTTGGTAGCAGGCAGGAATAAATCCACCAGGACCAATCACAGCTTTCCTTGTTGACACTTGGGGGTTTCCCTCATGGAGTTATATCAGTGGCTGAAATTCCCAGTGTAGACAAGACTTAAGTAATACTGTACAGTGGGCCAACACAGGCCAATTCAATCCTGCTTAAGCCCTCAAATTATGATTTAAGTGGTACTTAAGTGGTGTATAAGCCCTCTGCACAGCAATGAATTTCATCTATAGATGGCAAAACAACTGTTCCGTTACCTGATACTCCTGAAACTTTATTTTATTGGCACGCCGTGGTTTTCCTGTGTAGTTTCTTGTATCCTTACTTTTTTAGGACCCTACAAGCTCATATCAATGCTATTTCTCTTTTCTTTAATGCACAAAATGTCACTCATAGGCATTTCTGGGTAAAGCGAATAACAGTCTCCTCACCTTGGATACTTGGTGACATCAGGGAATTTCTTTTGCAAGCTCTTTTCTGATTCCAATGAAAAAAGAAAAGCAAAGTTTTTTTTTAAAGAATTTAAAGGGAATTTGGGGGATTTTTAGAACATCATGCAATAATGGGTTTTGAGGGCCTGATCCCAAACTCAGTGAAGTCTTTCTGTTGATTTCAGTGGGCTTTAGATCAGGTACAGTTGCCAATGACTCATTCAAAATGATATAGGAGTTCTTTCATTTTCTTTTCTTTCTGGGGCAAATGCAGCCCAGGCAGAAGTGGGCGCAACTCCATTGACTGCAAGGATGTGGCAGCAACTTTACACCAGATCTGGTTCTATGTCACGAGACGATCTTCAACTTGCACAAGAGCATTTTACTCTAGCGTATACGATTTACATTCTTCTCTCACCATAGGAATGTCAATGCTTTCAAAAATAACTTACAAGCACATAAAGTCCTGGAAAATTAAGTTTGCCTCCTCGCCCCCCGCCTCTCCATCAGCTTTCCTCCACTCTGTCACAACACTGACCTCAGCCCATTGTCTGGAGGAAACTTCTTTTCAGGGAGTGACAGGTAATTTATTCTCCATCATGACTCATTCCTGGGCATTTTGAAGAACAGAGAAAGATCACCCCCGTACTCCAAATTGTGACAATGCACACTATGGAAAGTGTTAATGTAATGCAAATGATTATAATCTCAATGCTGGGTGAACTTGAACTGCAGCCCCAGAGGTGAATGGACAGGTCTTTTTCACCTAAACCCCTGGGCCTTTTGGATTTTTTGCTTGTAAAGTTGATGGGGTCTGTTCCTGCAGCCCTTACTTATGAAATTAGTCCTCACTTGGGTGAGTAGTCCTGGCATCTGGCCGTCTACTAGCCCAAGGCAGGTGATAGAAATGAAACTCCAAGTGGTTTGCTTTCATTATGTTTCATACACGCCGGAGTTAGTAGCATGCCTACAGTCCAATGAATTGAGTTGTCCTGCAAGAGTAATTAATCTTTCCTCTGTTTAATTGCCCCTAAGAAATACTTTCAAAGTACCCCCCTCCTCATACTGGCACATTCAGCCATCCAATATGGTTTGTGGCACAGATGAATTTGATGCTGGGCTATATTACTATCATTTTCATCTCATCGTAGTTGTACATGAAACCTTAAGTTGTTCTTGGTTTGAGTGGATTATGTGCAGTTCAAAAGTTACTTGGACCCAGGGGTTGTCTCCAAAAACCAGAAGTGAAGCCCACAAATGTTGGTTGTCATGTTAACTCTGAAATTGTGTTGTCTTAACTCGTGATACAGCTGACGTCTTTGGGAATGGCCAGCTGGGAACTTAAGTTCATCAGGGACAAAAACTGAGATTTTGATCCCCATCCCCCCCTCACCACCATCCTCCCAGTTACTCAGGTGCCATCTTGGACATGGCCCTTTACCCACACGTCCAGCCCACATCCAAGTCTTCCCCCTTCAATCTGCATAACATTTCTCAGCATTAGCCTTGTCCGTATGGACTGCCAAGGCTCTTGTTCAGGCCTTTGTCCTGTTCCCCTTAACTACTGCAATCCCTTATTTAGCCTTGTAACCTGCCGCTTTGTTCCCCTCGGGTCCATTCAAAAGGTGGTTGTTACATTCAGTTTCCCTGCTCTTTGTACTGACCACTTCACTCTATGCTCTGTGTTCCCTCATTGGTTATGCTTTCAAGGCCTGCATTTAGCCCCACCCTACCTATATCTACTAGCTTAGTGAGATATCAACTTCTGCCTTCACTTTGACAGAGGGCAGCTTCAATTGCCCACCTGTCCACTTCTCCCTCTAACACTCCTGCACATGAGGGAAACTCCCCTGCAGTATTGGTAAAGCTGCAACCTCAGTATGTTTTAAATCCCTCCTTGAAACTTACTTCTGTTGTGATGCCCCAAAACCTACTCCTGTCTGGCACAGGTAAAGCATGTGGCAAACTGACTTCTGCTTTTATGATAAATTATTTTTATGGCTACCTCATTCACTTAATTCCCCACTCCTATTCATCTCACTTTTGTCCTGACACCTAGACTGTATTCTTGCTAGACTCAGGTACTGTTATTTTTATTACTGGTCCTTCCATACCTAGAACCTTTGGGCCCTGATCCTTGATTGGAGTTGTTAGGCACTACTATATATAGATAATAAACAACAATGTGCCTCTTTCCATCCTTAAAGGGAAAGCACAACTGAGTCCTCATGCTGTAATGCACCGGCAGGGGAGAGGTACGTCTTTTCCATGGATGGATTAGCTGCTGAATATTCCAGACAGGTCCGGGTGGCTCTGCATGACACAGATGGGATCAGCTATCTTTTTAGGTAGATGGAATGACACATCAAAAGTCCTCAGATCATGTCCCTGGTGGGATGGGCCAAATGGAGGATCTAGTTCTCTAGCCACTGAAATGTGAATTTTACACCACTCTTAGGAATACATTGATTGATCCACTGTCTAAAAACAAGTCTAGGCTGGCGGCTAAAGAGAAGGTCATTTGACATTATCAGTGCAGAAAGAACCCAGACTATTTTCAGCAAGCAATTTTGCACACAATGTACTTGAGTTCTTATATCAAGCCCAATCACTGTGGCATCCATGCATCTAAGAGCCAAATTATGCCATCAGATTTACACCTACCACTCACACTAATTCTAATGGGAGCAGAATTCATTCCTTAGCAGGCAGAGAAGGAAGAAAAAACACACACTGTATCCAGCGCTGCCTTAGAGCCAGTCCAGTTGCCTTACTCATCCGAGTTGTCCCACTGAAGACAAGGGAGTTGCTCGGGTGAGTAAGATAAGCCAGCGTTAGCTCTGAATTTGCCCCTTAAAATATGGGTGGGCATTCATAAAATTTTAAGTAACACTTTCTTCCAAACTATAGCAATTCCTGAAATGCCTTGCAGTGGTTTTTTCAATTTTTATTGGAATGTACAAGAGTTTTCCTGCTTTATGTACCATCCTGTGCATGATGTATTGAGGTTTTGCATACACCGTAATATAGATACTGAGTGGTACAAGGTGTAACTTGCCCATTCTTCACTCTAACCTTCAATGGGCTTCCATGGGTCCAAATAACAGATTTCAATTGATTCCCAGGGAGCACCAGTAACAGATAAGTGGACTGAAGAGCCAGTAGCAAAGGGGTTATTAAAAGAGGCGTTCTTGGAGGCTTTACAATGCACAAGTAAATCATTTGGAACACGATAAGGTTGTGTTCAGGGAAAAGTGTGGAAGGAACGGCTTATACCCCAGAGGTGGATAATCATTACCTGAGCCTTTTCTGATTTTGACTACCTGATCACCCCAACTGATTGCATATCAAATCGACTCCTGGCTGGTACTCCACGATGACTGAGACTCTGTGCCAACCCCATTAAACCAAGTTTCCTTTATGACTGTAAAGGAGGAGCTTGGAGCCCTGGTGACTGCAGTGTTGTGTCAGCTGCTGCCACAATGATTAACCCAGCTATTTTTATGTACAGTGCTGGGTCTGAAACCACACACACGCACACACACACAGGTTTTAAAGGGACAACTCATATGAGTAAGAGCTAGAGGCCTGGACCTTTATACAGTACAATAGAGTTTGTACAATGGTTCCTGATCCGTAGAGAAAAGGGAGTAGAGTGTACTATTAGGATTTGAAATTACTGTATTAATGACTGTGCTTTCACTCTTGTTCAGTATGTTTCACCTTCAAAGCATTTACAACCTTTAAGTAACTAATCCTCACAATTAGTTCTGCCCAATTTACAGATGGAGAAACTGAGGCAGAAATGTGCAATGACTCACCACAGGCCAAAGAGGAAGTCAGCATCAAGGGGCCACATTAATCTTTGGTGTAACTCCACTGAATGAGTGATGAATTTGGCCCAAGCTATTTCTTTTCACATTGACCTCTCATAATTGAGGATCCACATATAAGACTTAAGTGACTCATTCATTCTTTCAGTCCCTAATTCAAGGTAGACTGGACCTTCTCTCTCTCTGAGGTAATTGGTGATGATGGGAAGAAAAACAATCTATAGAAAGAAAAGGCAGCAGTTCTCTCAGAAGAAAATATACTTAGACAATTCCAGCAATGCTCTGCTGTTAACATCATAGACAAAACTGGATTGATGTTTCGGCACTGGGCAGGGTTTACAAACATCCCTTAGTGCACATGCTGGCCATGCTATTTGGAACCTATGCTGGAGCTGTATTTGCTCTGTATCCAGCTTGATCAAACAAAAATCAGAAAGCGTCGCCCATCAGTTTGTGTTGGTTGTCACTAGAAATCTGAAATCAGGCATGTGAACTCTGGCACTAGGATTGCCAAAAAACGAAACAAATTAAACCCCAAAACAGAAAAACAACCACAGCCTGGAGATTTCCCCCTCAAATTGTATGCATATAGTTTGAGTAATCCAGACGGTCTCATCTTGCTGTTCATATGTGTTTTGTTCTTCTAGTTGTGGCAGGAGTTTATTGGTGGTGGGTTGCATTTATGACAGGAGCATAGTTAATGTGAAAGCATATTCACCTTCTAGTTTATCCATTCGTATTGTTTCCTATTTAGGTGCTGCAATTCTTGGAATCCCTGCACCATGCTTAAAGTCTCTTTTGTACTAGGGACTGTACACATGCAAAGAGTTCCTGCCCCCAAGAGCTTACCCATCAGGGATGGTCTAGACAGTATTTGGTCCTGCCATGAGGGCAGGGGATTGGATTCAATGACTTCTCGAGGTCCCTCTTCCAGTCCTAGAATCTATGAATCTCTCTGCATTGTATCTGTTTTTCAAGCTCATGTTATAAAGTCAGTAGGAATCCAAACGCATGACAAACGTCAAATCAACCAACCAAAGAACAACAATTAAAAGACTTTCCTAGGGTAAAGGCTTTCCTAGGGTAAAGGCTTCAGTAAAATGATGGAGGCATGGTTTGTGTTTTCTTAATTTTAGCAGTAGTTTGAGGTTGTCTCCCTCATGTAGACTTTCCAAGTTGATCAGGTTTTCCATGACTCATGTGGCCCATTGTTTGGCCATCCAAGTTTTAACATCAGTTGTTCTTTCTGTATTCAGTAAGATATTGCAGCCATCCTGAGCTGGGAATTCAGTTATTTCCTCAATGCCTGATCCCCTAAGAAAGATTGCAGGAGTCTATGGGAGAGAGTGACTGCTGAGATGCAAGAACTAAGCGAGGGTATCCCCACCAGATATGCAGAAAGTAACCTGTCTCCCCATATTTTCATCAGCCTCTATTCATTTTTTAAAAACTATTTTTAAGTGCAACTGTTCTTTAAGCTGTGTGCTTGCCCTGTTGACTACAGCGAGCAAGTAATAGTCTGAATAAGGCAGTCATCATTACTAACTCCCATTCAAATCAAAGGGAGATATGTCCGAGTAAGCACTGAATACAAAGCGAGAAAGGACCTCAGGATTTGGGCCAATAACAGCATCTAATGCTCAGAGCACTTTTTATGCAAAGATCCTGAAGTGCTTTACCAGATCAAATATTATCCCCATTGCACATATGGGGAAACCGAGGCACAGAGCGGTCATGTGATTTTTACTTGTCACATGGCAGATCAGTTAGTGGCAGAGCTAGGAACAGCATTCATGTTTTCTGATTCCTAAGCTGCACCCATGAAACAATATTGCAGCACAGGGTCCAACAGAGGGGCAAAGGGCTGAGAAATCCTCTGCTCTCAGTAACAGCACCATACAGGATCAGGCCCAACGAGGTACCTAGACTCAAGTTTTTACATTTCTGGCCCAGTTACCATTATTGGCTCACAAATTTGGCCTTGGAAATAGAGAAGAGAGGAGAGGAGGGGGGAAGAGAGTTCTTAGACATGTTGTCAATATCTAAGCATGAGAAGGGGGAAAACAGCCCTTGGACACAGTGTCAGTAACTAAATAGGAGATTGTCTCAAAAAGAGCGTGTGTTGCTGACAGACATCAAAGTGCTTCCATTGAAAGGAACTTACAAGAAAACAAAACCTTGAGATCAGCCTGTGTCATTAGCTACCAAATGGTTCCGCTTTGTTATTATGTAAATGACATATTGAAATACAAATTGGAAGCCTTACAGTGTAATTATTGTTGCGTATTAATTTCCTTCATTTCTTACCAGCATTTCCCGCTAAACCCCTCTTATCTAACATTGGTGAGGCCGCTTTGTTTGGCTTGTTTTCTTCGTCAGAAAGGAAAGAACAGCCATGGGAAATACAGGATTTAATTAAAAGTTTCTATTTCAATCAAATAATAAAACAACACACATTTCTCTGGCAGCTTTCATTTAAAACAACAAGGCTTACTTATAGTACTGGAACTCAAAGCACTTTACAAAGACGTCAGACACATCCCCGTGTAACAGACAGGGACAATGAGGTGCAGAGAAGGGACTTGGCCATGTTATAAAGCTGGGAACCAAACCCAGATCTTCTGAGGCTTGGTTCAATGCCCTCTCCGCTAAGCCACGCTGCCTCCCTGATAAAGGAAATCAGCAGTTTCTTTACTAGTGTTCACATTCCTGTATGCGATCCCATACGTCACTTAGGTCCTCAAAAGAAGGGTTAAACATAGGCCTTGTGCTGGGGTCCCCTGCCCGGCGGCTGAATTTCACGCACAGGATTTCCCTGATCTGCAGTCCCCTGCATTTGCCACTAGATACCACTCCTTCCTCATTGGATTTAGCTACCATTCCCCAGAGTGCCTCCAGGCTGAGTGATCCACTATTATTTTGTTAAAGGTAGAAGACTCCACGCAAAAGCAGAGGTGTTACTCTGTCTCCCCTATGGTGCACTGTTACTGTTAAGTAAGTGGGCAGCATGAGCAAGGCCCAAGCCAGTGCTCTCTATGGCCAGAGGCAGCAAAACGACTTTGATGTTATTTACTCATGGAAATGTCCCAGGACGTCTTTGAACAGCGAATGGTACATCACAGGGAGAAAGAAAGAACCACAAGGAGAGAGCCTTGAGGAAATGTGTAGCCTTTTATTAATCTAACCAAAAGAACAGTGGGAAGATCTTCATTACTTGATTTGAAGGTTGCAAGGCTCTGGGTTATTTAAACTGTATTTCAGGGGTGAGTTTATGACCACAGCTCAGGGAAGAGTACAGAGAGTGGATTGTTATCTTACCTTTGAAGCACGCAGGAATTGCCAAACGACAGAACAAAGGGAATATTTAGAAAGATCAAAGCCTTTCTAGGTTTTTTGATATTGCTTTTAAGTGGATTTTGAAATGTAGCTCCTCCTTCCCTGACCTGCACTGCTGCTCCTCCTTATTTCGTGAGCAACAGCTGGACAGCAGAGGAGATTGTCCAGCTCAGCAAAGACCTAAATGGTGCAGCACATTACGCATCAGATGCAAGTGGGAAAGCAGTGAAACACACACCAATTTTAAACACAAAATGGCCTCTGTCTCTCCAGACAACAGAGGCCTTTGAGATTTCAAGATAAAGAAGGTGGCCGTGAGTTCTGAGACTGAACTCTCTGGAATAGGGATTGTTTTATTTGTTCAACGTCATCCAACACAGTGGGGCCCTGATCCTGACCGGAGGCATCTAGATGTTCCGGGAAGTCAAATAATAATGATAATATTGCTAAACAAGCCACCTCAATCAAGGTGTGGAAAGTACCATTAGGGGAAGCCTGATAATATACTGGCCAGAGACCTTATGGCCCAATGTTCCACAGTTACCGGTTATGAAGGACAAGGAAGAGACTAATTCACGTCATACACAAATGCTCTGTGCTTGGCAGGCCATAAGTCTGGAAGCTTCTGTTTCTTTATGGAACTGAATTCTGCCCCCAAAACTGACCTAACTCCAGGCTCAGAGCAGTATTAGTAAGATAAAGGAATAAGTGTGGTTACCTACCTGGCCTCGGAAAACCTTGCTCCAATTTAACAAGTGTTTCTTGTGGCAGCACTGAAGCGGAGAGTTCTGGGTGTGCTGCTCATTTGCCAGCTGTGCGGTTCAGATCCGAGTTTACACTTCTCCACAGTTTGCAGTGTTCTGAGCCAGGGTCTGGGTTTGGCCCTGCAAGCTCGGAGACTGAGGTGGCAAAAACAACACAGGGACCAGAGCTCACTTTAAAGGATAATGTCAAGATAGGCCCAGTTGTGGATTCAGCACAGGCCAAGGCAGTTCCTCTCCTTTCTGCATCCCCAACAGCCAATATATAGTCCTTCCCTGGAGCACTGGGTGCAAGTGGCAATGGTTGTGAGAGGTTCCTTGCTCATTAGTGATCAGAGAGGACACGCTCCCCGCTGCCACACGACCCGTCTGTAGCTCCCTGCTATTTCAGAGAGCACTGGGGTCCAAGCTGTGGGAATACACAATGAAGAAAAACCCCACACAAATATCTTCCCAAGATCTTACTCTATGCAAGGAACTGGCCACAGCAGCAGGCAGCCCTGCTATGTCATTTTCAACAGGACTTACTTTTAGGAAGGTAAATTGGATAACCCTGTAATTGGATCTCCTCTCATTACACAAGTGGTATCTTCAGACCCAAAGGGGATAAAGTATTTATGAGGACCTGCTGGGGAACAGCAAAGAAACACAGCTTCAGTAATAGCAGGATCAGGCACATGATACTGTATTTTAATGTGCCCCCATCTACCCAAGCTGAAATTATTTGTAGAGATGGGTGAAACAAGGGATACTTCAGACCTGAGGTATATTTAATCAGAACCCTCAAAGTTCAGCAGGGTTTGGATACTATTTTGCTTCTGTCTGGTTACTTCAGATTATGTAGCTCATCATCTTGGCAAATCCCAAAGGGACATAGCCTCCTGACAGATCAAATGCTATGCAGGTTGATCTCTGGTTAGGTCCTTAAAACTGAAAATCTAGCCAGACCATCTAATGTCCGTCATTTGGAATTTTATTTTGGTGAACACATCCGTGCTCACTGGCCATGGAGCCGCATTCCTTGTTAGACATGCTTTGGAATTCATTGGTCTTTCATCCTAGTAATATGCCTGTACCAAGAAAGCCACTGAAACTGCTGATGGAGGTGGGTTTGGCTACAAAAATCCTCATTTCTGATCTTGTCCTGCCATTTAATATGAAGCAGCTGAGGAAGATGATAAAAACAATCTGGTGTTCTTCACCTTCCTCCATGCCCACATTTCACTGCTGTATGATAGCATTGATGCAACCGTGGTTCTATAGATCCAGACCTTCGTAGCAGGCTTGATGTCTCCCACAGAGGCCACCAAAGGGCCTGAAACATGGTGGTGGCTCATATGTTATTAGAAAAGAGCTCACATTATTATTGAAATATAAATAAAATACGGTTCAGTGACTTATAGCGACTTTTCTTCGAAGGATCTCAAAACACTTTATAGTGCACTGAGTCTCACAGCATCCAATGGAATAGGCAAATATCATAACTTGACAGATGGAGGTACAGCATCCAGGGGTGTGGCCACTTTGCATCAGCTTCGCTGG
The DNA here is from genome assembly GCF_025201925.1 of Gopherus flavomarginatus. NCBI lineage: Eukaryota > Metazoa > Chordata > Testudines > Testudinidae > Gopherus > Gopherus flavomarginatus. Next base: position 131,603,249 of record NC_066622.1, read on the forward strand.
CATAAAGTGACCACAGACTGGGAGTCAGAAGTCTCCTCGTAGGATATACCCTGGGTGTAGGGGCCGCTCCAGAAGATGCAGAGTTGGTTCTGTGGAAGATGTTCTGAAGTGGGATGTGGGTTTTGTATGAGAACTTGGTAGCAGAACTGGACAAGTACCTGAAAAATATTTTCCATGCATATTGGAAATAAAAAGCAGAATTCGCTCTGGATACATTTGTGCCTCCTTTTTGCGTTCACTTTCTGTAATTCTCCTAGTGATTGAGTTTGCAGGCATGAAATGTACATGGAGGTGGTGAATTTTAAGTAACTGTCCACAGAAAGTGAATTTTGAATATGTGAACTGGAGTCAGCACTAAGGAGCACATAGGTCAGGCTCAACCAGCATGGCTTATAATTCAAACACTGGACTTTAACAACAATTTGCTCATGAACACTCTCTGGGCCAGGGGCAAGTCAGTCACATTAACTAGCAATAACACATCAATTTGAGAAAATCAGCAGCTGGTTATGGACAATTTGTGAACAGACAGAATTGGAATACATTATTTGCTAAGAATTATTCACTATTTGATAGCGCATGTAACTTTCTATGCATATCTTGGGCACTTTCATTCAAGACTTGCAAAATACTTCATAAACACTAATGCATTAAACCTCCAAAGACCTATGGTAGAGATGGATCCAAATGGTTCCCCGTTTTACAGATTGGTGAACTGAGATGCAGAGAAGTGACTTAGCCAAGGCCAGACAGAAAATCAGTGGCAGAAACAGGAATAAGACTTAAGAATTCTGTTACTTTATCCTTGCTTCAGCCACTAGAGCACACTTTTTAGCCAAGCTCATTGCGATAGAGGGTTTAGAAGGCTGGGTAGCCTTGTGGTTAGCACACCCAACTTCTGGCCATGCGCCCCTCTCTCAGGATGGTAATGGTGCCTGTTCCAGACCTTCAGGAATCTTCAGTTTTCCACCAGCATCTGGGCCTCGGCTCTTAAGTGGTGTGGTAGGGGGACCCAAACCCTCCCTCTACACCCAGTTTCAGCTCGGGGACCTGTGGGAAGCAATACTGTCTGGGTCTTCCATGCAGCAAGTCCAAGTTCACTTCCCTGGGTTACTTCTTACCATTAGGTCCCTTCAGTTTGGGGCATGGCCAAACAAGCAGTCTCTCAACAAACCACACAAAAGTCTAAAGGAGCAGGGCCTCAAAAGGGGTAGTGGTGATAGACGAAACTGCTTGTAGGCCTTATCTGCTCTATAGTCCCTTCTCAGGCTCAATCTTCTGTCTGGCTTCCTGGAGGAGGACTCCTCTTTCCTGCACCCTGTCCACTACCCTTTGTCTGGGCTTCTGAGATCCCTTTTAACTTGCTCTTCCAGTCAGAGCATGCTTGGCAGGCCCGGAGACCCAGCATTGCCTTTTAATGCCCTCGGGCTCAATGTGGGGTTTATATAACCCATCATACATGTCTGATTGTAAACATCACTTATACAGGTAACATGCCTAATTCAGCCTGGCTTATTAGCACCCAGTCTAAACTATGTCGTTTAGAAGAGCTCCAATTCACCCTGTGCACAAGCCGGCCTCCGAGAATACATGACTCCAATCCTTCAACATTTGTCAAGCACCAGTAAAATACTCAGCACTGTAGAGGACCCAGAGTGAGACAGTCTTTGCTCCAAAGAGTTCACGGTCTAAAAGATATGGAGAAGATGGGATTTACTGGGAAGCCAAGAAGAAGAAAGAACTCACAGGAGAGTTTTGATGTCTTAAAATATTTGGCACAGTTCTCTTCTTATGGGTATTGTGGGAGACGTGAAGTGAATCTTAAGGAGGGACTTGCATGTGACATAGGTTGGGGCTTGGTGAAGAGGAAACTGCATTGCATGCATATGGAAATTATACTTGTGGAAATACTGGACACGCCTGCCTTCACATCCCTTTCTTATGTGAAAGTTCAACCCAGTGATAAACTGTGGCTCCAACAGGAGGCAAACAATCACGGATGGTCTCAATTCATGATTAGTTTACAAGGCAACTAAATTCCTGATGCCCACAGAGTATCTGGGTCTGGAACCATAGAACTAATAATGTAGAGAACTCTCATGCAGGAAATGGCTTTAGATCTAGGATTTTCCAAAGGGCCTAAGTGAGTTTGACACCGCACTCCCAATGAAAATCAACTAAGGCTTAAGGGCCAGCATCTGTTGAAGTCAATGGAAACCTGTCAGGACCCCAGTCTCAAACCCAGGCCCACTGCATTTTTGGGAAGCAACAGCGGTCATTGTGACACCCAACACACCGGATTACCAGCAAATTCCTTGGCTAGGTCAGCGTCCAGGGCTCTGCAACTCACTTCCTGATTGGCCACAGTCTTGACCCTGATTGGCTAGTGGTTATATATAAACTTCCTTCTTCCTTTCTGGACTTGTCTGTGCAACAAGCAAATTCCCGTTAGTTGCTACTCAGACCCACCTGACTGCCTTGTCACCACTCCTGACCTTATGTTGCTGCCACACCTAACCCTACCAGTTACCTTGCTGCCCCATGCCCTTGGATTGGACCTCCTGGCAATCAAACCTCGTGTGTGGACTCTGATCACTGATAGGACGTGCCTTACAGAACTTTTCCATTGACTTCAGTTGGAGTGCAACTCTGCTTGTGCTCATGCTCTGATCCAATCTCACTGAAAACAGTCCCACTAACTTCAGTGGACACTGGATCAGACCCTTTAGTCCTAGTTTTATCATTCCGTGGCATTCAGACTTTTAGTGGGATGGGATGAGGGGCCCAGTGGGCTTTTCATACTAGAAACCAATCAAAGCCAGAGGACTTGTCTGGACTGTAAAATTAAGGGGCCACTAAATGTGTTGTCAACCTTTGGTTTACATAAACTGGTCCTGAGTGCAGTCAGACTTTGAGTGGGGATGAGGAAAGACTATGCTTAGAATTTGAGTTTCAGCACAATAGCTGAACACAGTTTCTCTGTGTCTCTACCTGCGTCTTTAGCATGCTCAGTAGCAATTCAGCCAAATCACTTACTGGCAGTCGTGCTCAGTAGGGGTTTAAGTTTTGCCGTGCAGACAATGCTGGCAAGACAAGACAGACAGACAGAGATAAAATGGAGTTGAGAGAAAAGCCATAAGTAAGAAGGTTAATATTTTCTGACTGTCTCTCCCAGCTGCCACGTGGATTATGGCTGCTTCTCCTCAGCCCTGTTGGCTGGGATACCAGTTTCACTGGTATTTAATTGTCTGCGCCTAACTATACATTACACAGAGTGTAATTTAACATTGCTGGCCAGATCGTAGAGATAAGCAAGGTTTACACAAACAGCTACCAGAGCAGAGAATCGTTTCTGTCTAATTCTAGAGTCCTTTGTAGTTAGTGGCTCCAGACAAGGGTGGGACAACTGTATTGACATCACATCTTCAGATGTTTCTGAGAGTTGTAGGAAAAATCTTGTAACACCGGAAGAAAAACTTTTAAACAAAAATTAGGGTAAAGATCCTCAGCTGCTGTAAATTGGTGTAGCTCCATTTCAGTTGCCATAGCAATACTGATTTACACCAGCTCAATATCTGGCCATATAGCTGTATGATTCAGTTTATCCCCTTTAGCAATGATCCGCAAAAGGAAAGAAAAAAAGAGGATTGTGCCCCCGATTTTATTACCTTATTTATGTATTGTTACTTTATCACATACGAAGGACATATTTTTTCACCTTAGCAATATAAGGAATGTCAAGCCTATTCTTCCCTGCTTTTGTTATAGGACTTGGAAGGGAGTAGGGATAGTCTCAGAGATGTGGATTAAAAGCTCCATTGGCTGAAGGGACCAAAGTGTTGATTCTTTAGCAAAAATATTTGTTTCAAGAGTTGTTTGGGCAACTGCGTTAAACAGGAGTGTACAAGCAGCAATCAAACCCCAAGAATTCTAAAGATCCTGACTAAAAATTACCTCCTCTCTCAATTAATCTGATTTCACACTTTAGTTCTGCACTGTCACACTCCTAACAGTTCTCTGGTGGTCCAGAGAATATTTCGGGGTAAGGAAGCTTTGAATTTCTAATAGAAGAATCAAGAATGCTGGGAATCATTAAGAAAGGGATAGATAAGACAGACAATATCATATTGCCGCTATTTAAATCCACAGTACATCCACATCTTGAATACTGTGTGCAGATGTGGTCGCCCCTTCTCAAAAAGATATATTGGAATTGGAAAAGGTTCAGAAAAGGGCAACAAAAATTATTAGGGGCCTGAAACAGCTTCCATATGAGGAGAGATTAATAAGATTGGGAATTTTCAGCTTGGAAAAGAGAGGACTAAGGGGGGATATGATAGAGGTCTATAAAATCATGACTGGTGTGGAGAAAGTAGATAAGGAAGTGTTATTTACGCCTTCTCATAACACAAGAACTAGGGGTCATCAAATGAAATTAATAGGCAGCAGGTTTAAAACAAACAAAAGGCTGTCAAATGATTAAAAAATTAATCACATGCTCTTAAACAATAATAGAATACCATTTATTAAATGTTTTGGACGTTCTCTACATTTTCAAATATATTGATTTCAATTACAACACAGAATACAAAGTGTACAGTGCTCATTATATTTTTGATTACAAATATTTTCACAGTAAAAAAGAAATAGTATTTTTCAATTCATCTAATACAAGTACTGTAGTGCAATCTCTATCATGAAAGTTGAAATTACAAATGTAGATTTATGTACACAAAAATAATGGCATTCAAAAATAAAACAAGGTAAAACTTTAGAGCCTACAAGTCCACTCAGTCCTACTTCAGACAATCGCTCAGACAAACAAGTTTGGTTACAATTTGCAGGAGATAATGCTGCCCGCTTCTTGTTTACAACATCACCTGAATGTGAGAACAGGCATTCACATGGCACTGTTGTAGCCAGCATCACAAGATATTTACGTGCTAGATGCGCTAAAGATTCACATGTCCCTTCATGCTTCAATCACCATTCCAGAGGACATGAGTCCATGCTGATGATGGGTTTTGCTCGATAACAATCCAAAGCAGAGTGGACCGACGTACGTTCATTTTCATCATCTGAGTCAGATGTCACCAGCACCAGGCTGATTTTTTTTTTTTGGGTGGTTCAGGTTCTGTAGTTTCTGCATCAGAGTGTTGCTCTTTTAAGATTTTTGAAAGCATGCTCCACACCCCGTCCCGATCAGATTTTGGAAGGCACTCCAGATTCTCAAACCTTGGGTCGAGTGCTGTAGCTATTTTTAGAAATCTCACATTGGTACCTTTGTGTTTTGTCAAATCAGCTTTGAAAGCGTTCTTAAAATGAACATGTGCTGAGTCATCATCTGAGACTGCTATAACATGAAATATATGGCAGAATGTGGGTAAAACAGAACAGGAGACATACAATTCTACCCCAAGGAGTTCAGTCGCAAATTTAATTAACGTACTATGTTTTTTAACAAGCATCAACAGCATGGAAGCATGTCCTCTGAATTGGTGGCCAAAGCACGAAGGGGCATATGAATGTTTAGCGTATCTGGCACGCAAATACCTTGCAACACCAGCTACAAAAGTGCTATGTGAATGCCCGTTCTCACTTTCAGGTGACATTGTAAATAAGAAGCAGGCAGCAGTATCTCCCATAATATAAACAAACTTGTTTGTCTTAGAGATTGGCTGAACAAGAAGTAAGACTGAGTGGACATGTAGGCTCTAAAGTTTTACATTGTTTTGTTTTTGAGTGCAGCTATGTAACAAAAAACTACATTTGTAAGTTACATTTTCACAATAAAGAGATTGCACTACACTACTTGTATAAGGTGAATTGAAAAATACTATTTCTTTGGTTTTTCATTTTTACAGTGCAAATATTTGTAATAAAAAATAATAATATAAAGTGAGCACTGTACACTTTGTATCCTGTGTTGTAATAGAAATCAATATATTTGAAAAAGTAGGAAAAAAATCCAAAATATTTAATACATTTCAATTGGTATTCTATTGTTTAATAGTGCGATTAATCGTGATTCATGTTTTTAAGTTAATCACATGAGTTAAGTGCAACTAATTGACAGTCCTAGAAATTTTTCTTCACACAACACACAGTTAACCTGTGGAACTCTTTGCCAGAAGACATTGTGAAGGCCAAGACTATAACATAGTTCAAAAAAGAACTAGATAAATTCATGGAGGATAGGTCCATCAATGACTGTCAGCCAGGATGGGCAGGGTTGGTGTCCCTTTTCTCTCAGTTTGCCATAAGCTGGGAATGGGCAACAGGAGATGGATCACTTGATGGTTACCTGCTCTGTTCATTCCCTTTGGGGCTCCTGGCACTAGCCCCGTTGAAAGACAGGATACTGGGCTACATGGACCTTTGGTCTGACCCAGAATGGCCGTTCTTATGTTCTAAGCAGGAAAAAAACCTCAAAACAATTTGGGTTAAAAATAGAATATACAAAACAAAAATCTTCCCTGGTCCTTCTTTATGGACAATAAAGAGGCACATAAAAGAGAGGCCCAACCCAATTTTTGTTTGATTTTGCAAGTGACCTTTCAGTCAGGCTGAGTGTGATTAACTAACTTGGCTTGTCAAAAAGCAACTAAGTGGCAGTATGATAAGCATATCAGGACGAAGACTCTGTAATTCAACCAGTTGTATGCATCTAGTCCAGACAGGTAAATTCCAATATGTAAAGTATATTTTTCACCCTCACTAAAAATGTATTTGCTTTTTATAAAGATTAATCTTTAAGTTAATATCCTGGAGAAAAGGAAAGCCATGTCACTTGCAGACAGCATGAATGACATGTGCCTTGGCTTCTATTAGTCACATACAGAACATTCACTGGGTGTTCCATATGTATCAATCATGTTATTAATCATTGCATTTGCGAGACCACTCAGTTCTTTACAAGGCAAAGGAGGGCTGCTTAACAAGCGGGGTGGGGCTCAGCTGGCCAGCTAGCTAAACTCAAACTAAATTCATAAAAGCAAAATGGCAAGAAGGTAGCGGAAATAATCAGGTTATTAGAAACCCAGTGGTTGATTAGTGGACTGGGCAGCAGCACAAGGTGGCTTATGGAAGGGCGGTTTCGTTATATATGGAGATTACAACAGTCAAAGTAAATTGGGTTCCTCTGTCTAATCACTGGCCTTGCTGGAGGTTTGCCTGGCTTTGTGTCACCTGCCCTGAAATTTGCCATCATGCACAAACACCTGCTGCTCCCTCTGGTTTTAAGTCTTCACACTCCCTCTTTGAATCTTATGCATAAGGGGCATACTCTGTCTTCAGCAAATCCTTCCACTTCTTCTGAATTACAGACACACAGCAAAGCACAGACTGAGCTAAACAGCACTCATGATTCTTTGCTTTGTGGGTCAGGTCTCCAGAGGAAAGGGCCCTGAAGGTCACTAGGCCCTGAAGTGTTGGAGTCTGTCCTGGCAGAATGGGAAGGAGAGAAGAGAGTGTTAAACTGAATAAGGCCACATGAGAGGCAGGCAATGAAAAGTTGAACTGGTGTACAACTTCAGGGGAACCGTGGGAAGGTTTCCTGGGATGCAGAGTAGCCAGAGATAATCATGGGAGATCCTCTTCCCACTTATAACCCATGTTTGACCTCTCCAGAGATGGGGACTGAGAGGAGTAGCTGTGCCCATGTCTCGGGGGGTGGTGGGGGGGAACTCTACCCTCTGGGATCTTTGGGGCAGGTTCTGAGATGGTGACATTGGAGTGGGTGGATATTGAATCCAGTGGCTCTAATATCACATGCAACTGGCTCAGGCTGGGGAGGATGGAGGGCTCTGACTGTGAGGAGGGGCTGTGACCATAGGATAAAATAGCAGCTGTTGCCTCACTCCCTGTCATAGGCTGTAAGGCGAATTTCACCTTCCCAGACCTGGCTCTCATCACACAATTAGCTGGGCTGTAGGCAGGTGAAGTCAGTTTCAGTGAACATGTTTTTACATCCTAACTTTATACCATGCCACCATTAGTAACAAGGCAGAAGCCACACATCCAATACTGATATAGAGGTAAACATGGTTGCACAGATAACTGTATGGATTTTAATATTCCTTAAATATTTACACATTCTAAGTTGTTAGTCAGTGTCACTTTAAATAACTTTAGATATCAACATCAAAATAAGCCTTAAAACAAATCAGACATAAGGGGTTTTGCTGCTGAAATTCATTGACGAGTCATCTGGTTTAAAACAACTGTCTGTGTATATTTTAAGGTTCATTTAGAAAGGGTCATAATTTGATCTACAGACTAATTGCAAATATTTAGTTCTTACAGAGCACTTTCCATCCCAGAGATCTAAGTGGTTTATAAATGAAGTGTAAGTATAGTTTATCCCCATTGTACAGAGAGGGAAACAGACGCATAAAGAGGGGAGCTGACTTGGCCATGGTCACACAGCTGGTCAGTGGCAGAGCCAGGTTACAGATCTCTTAGGATACAGCTATACAGCAATAGAAGACCCACAACACTGATCCTCAAGGGATGTCTATGCTGGAATAAAAGATCTGTGGCAGGGCTGTGGCTGGCCCAGATCAGCTGACTCTGGCTCCTGAGGCTCAGGCTATGGGGCTAAAAACTGCTGTGTAGACATAAAGGCTCAAGCTGGAGCCCGGGTCTGGGATCTTCCTGCCTCATGGGGCCTCAAAGCCCAAGTGTCTACACAGTAATTTTACAGCCCCGTGAGCCCAAGTCAGCAGGTCCAGGCCAGCTCTAGGTGTTTAATGGCTGTGTAGATGTATCCCCAGCACCCAGGTCAGCTGACTGGGGCTCACGAGGCTCGGCCTGCGGGGCTAAAAATTGCAGTGAAGATGTACAGGTTTAGGCTCAGCTGCAGGGTCTACCCTGTGGCCGGAGCCCCAGAAACCAGAATCAGCTGACCCAGGCTCAGACTTGGTGCTGTGGGTCTTTGAATGCTGTGTAGAGGTATCCTTTTTCTTCCAACACAGTGCCCCAGAATCATCTAGGTGCCCAAGGCTATTCTGTACCATAATCTTGCATTTTCATTTTAATGTCACCCATGCATGGTAAAATCCACCACTCATTCATTAATATATATTAAAACACACACACACACACACACACACACCCCACCCCGAAAACAAAAGGTTAATTTATGTAGGCCCTTATGAAAATAATATGCTCTTGTGTGCCCTCTGCTAGTACTGCAGCAGCAGCTACTTATTAAACCCTGTTCCCAGAGGTGAGGTGATGTTACCAAATGATGTTTGAACACAGGGAGGAAGTAAATAAACAAAGAAAAAGGATCGCTTTTGTCTCAGGCTGTTCTAGAAGAGCAGGAAAGCAAGGCTTGCCAAAATGGAAAAGAACAAAGCCAGTGGAGAAATAGCATTTATTTTTAAGCCTCCCTGAGAGTCATTGCAAACAATGGGGAGTAGGAAAAAAAATTCTAACAAACCATAAATGATGAAAAAATGTGATAAGAATCTCTGTCCTGGGCTCTGGCTTCCGTTCATGGGTTTGCTTAAAAGAGTTCTTACAATGCCTGGCTTATATTAAAAAACCATCCAGCCTTGTACTTGGGTTCCCTGCACTTAGGGTCTCGTCCTATCTGTCTAAGTACCAACATGTCCTCCTTTACTATGGTATCAAAGCCTCTTCTAATTATTAGCAGCTTTTGTCCTCAGTCTCTATGAGGTAGGGCAGGGCCATTATCTTCACTGTACACATGCAGAACTGAGGCACAGAGAGACTAATTGACTTGCTCAAGGTCACACAAGAAGTTTGTGACTGCGCAGGAAACTGAACTCAGGTCTCCTGAGTCCCAGTCCTGTCCCTTTGCCACAAAACCATCCTCCCTACCCTAAAACAAATTGATAACAAAGACTCCTATGCCCTTAGTGGTGCCGGATTTTCACCCACATACAACACAATCGAGCATCTGAAAGGCAAGTGTCTTAGAAGAACAGGCAGCAGGTAACTCAAGAGAAAGGAAAACTACCTCTTCAACAGACTGACATGAGCTATTCCAGCTGTAACAAACCTGGTGAGAATACAGAAAAAAGTTACTTGACTGAAACATATCTGAGATACGAAATATAAAAAGGGATTAACAGACAAGACCAGAACCAAGCTGAGCTGGAGCAGGAATAATTTGATCTTAAATATATGATTATGAGCTGGATGAAACCTTGGATATGTCTACACTATGGGGTTAGGTTGGGATTAGGTTCTGTATTTTAGCTACTAGACCACACTCAACCCATGACTGTAATTTAGAGATAACACATCAACAAGAATAAAAATTAGATTAGATGGTGAATACAAGAGAACAGCAGGACTTTCTTATATAATAAAACATTTATCAATTAAGAAATGGTCTCTAAATCAAAGGGACTTAAGCACATGCTTAATGTTAAGTACACCTCTACCCTGATATAACGCTGTCCTCGGGAGCCAAAAAATCTTACTGCGTTATAGGTGAAACCGGGTTATATTGAACTTGCTTTGATCTGCTGGAGCACACAGCCCTGCCTCCCCGGAGCACTGCTTTACCGTGTTATATCTGAATTCGTGTTATATCAGGTCACGTTATATCAAGGTAGAGGTGTATGTTTTTAAGTATTCTGCTGAATAGCAATAGACTTATGCATTTGCTTAAATGCTTTTTGAATCAGGACTCAAGGCCTCAGTCTAGCAAAGTACTTAAATACATATTTAACTTTAAGCATGTGAGTAGTGCCATTGACATCAGTCAGGTCAACAACAAGCTTAAAGTTGAGCACACGCTTAAACATGTTGCTAATTGGAGCATATGTGAGGAAAGGTTGTAATACCAGGCCCTAATCACCCAGGGCATTAATTTTATTTTCTTAAATGCAGCATTGAAAATATCAGGTGTATTTTTTTTTTAATCTTATGCAAAAAACTAATTTTTTTTAAACAATAGTAACAGCTGATGGAGATGAGAAACCTGATGGAAATAATATGAAGTGGGAGCTGCAAAGATGCTCTTAACCAAGAATTCTAGAAGCTGCAAAAAATGTCCTAATTTTACTATTCTTTTTAAATAATTGCTCCAGCAATTGTAACCAAGTGAATGCAAATAGTACACAGAATTAACTAGGCTATCAAGGTAATTCATACAGACAGAAAATAGATGCAACACAACGGAGGAGTAATGGAATAAAAGGAGATGTCAAGAAACCGACATTATCTCTGCCCAGAAAATGTGTGGGATTGTTATATCCAAGTTCCTAAGTCTATGCAGCTGGCTGGCCAGTAGAAATATCCTTTTAGGTTGCTGAAGACAGATAGCAGGAATAAAGGGCTAAATTAGCTACAACTTTGACAGCCTTTTGGTTAACAAAGAGAGTTAAGGAGTATTGTAATTCCCTTTAGGCCAGAGAAGTAAAGATGGCTAATCCTAAAATCAATCCCTTAATCACATCTATCAAATTAGAGGCAGCTGTCAAAAAATAACACACTCAAATGCCTCACTGAGAGCATGGCTGAGTCCACACAACACAAAGGTCTTTAATCAGATGCTGGAACAGACTAATATGGAGGAATGCTCCATGCATACCAGAATTTCTTCTATCTTCTTATGGGATGCTGCCACGTTTAATTTAAATTTTCTGGGTATTAAGCCAGTTGTGTGCTTCAGAAATTTGAGTTAAGGCAGGGAGAATTGTCTTTGTGGGCTTGGCTGGCAAACGAAAAGCTGGTCAGACCCAAACCATGGGTCTGATGAATTTGCCCTTTTAAAATCCAGCTAAAAAATTAGTTTGGAAAGTTAAGTCTACTGGACATAGTTTGGCCCATGCTCCCAAGGGGGGCACAGATGTATACTGCAAAGTTATCCTTACTGTGTATCTGTAGTCTGGTCAGTGACTGCTCATTGTTCACGTTCTCCATACAGAGATTCCTCCAAGAGCACATATCTGGAAGCAGAGCAGAATAGCTATTCCTGGGTCAGGTGATGTAAGCTTAAAAGCTCCTTGAGCATACAACCAAATCCAGTTACACACACTCCTGCCAAAAAACAAACAAAAAACAAAAACGAAAAAACCCAACCCTATGCCACTCTGGGCTTGCCTGTTTTCTGGCAAGTACTTATGGTCAGTGTTCAGATACTATGCTGATAATTGCACTGTGAAAGATACTAACACATCAGAATTTGGTCCTAGATCTTCTAAGCATGACTGCCAAAATATAGTAGAGTGGATGCATATTTTAAAAGGTGGAAAATAGACAGAAGATGGACACAAAAAATCATGTCTGGCTTCAGGAAGTTGTTCCTTAGAAGGTTTTTCCTTGTGGTTTATCCAGGAGATCTATAACTGGCAGTAATGACAACAAAACTACCCAACTTGAAAACAAACTCCCAAACAATGCAATAAGCATCATATTTTGACAGTTTCAAAACAAAACATTTTAATTTTTTTGATTCAAGATGACTTGTTATGAAATGTCCTTCAATTTTATTAAACATAACAATGCCAAAAACCTCAAAATGGAAACAAAACATTGTTTGACCTGAATTTTTTTAATTCTCCAGTTTACCAAAAAATAAAACATACACACATTTTGGTTCGACCCAAAATAGCCTTTTTTTAAATTTTTGAAACGGCCAGGAAATTGAAAAAAAATCAGTTATTCACCCAGCTTATCCCTGAGTCATATTTGGCAGTCAGTCAAAGTTTTACTTGATTACACATCACAGATCTTGGCTCATAGTCACTGAACACTAGCAAGAACTACTTTTCTCTCTCAAAAATTCCCTGAACTGGGATAATCAGTGAGTGGAGCCTCATTTGCAGATTTCAATAGACATGAAAGGCAAAGATTACAAAAAAATTAAAAAACTGTTTAAGATCACAAATTAGTAACGGAACATAATGTAGGTTGGTGGTCTAAAAGTTGCAAATAGACATCTAATTCACTTACCTGTCTAGACTGGATTGCAAGATTCTGTGCTTCCTCTGCAGAGAGTTTTGTGGTGTATGTAAGCTTTGTATTTGTTATGAAATTGTTTTGCATACTGGACCTTTCCATTTCTAGAAGCCTGCTGGAGGCAAATACCATTTTGTGTTCAGTTCAGGTACAGCCTTTTACAGAGGAGATGCACAAACTGTCCTTTATTTCTGGACATTTACTTTTGTTCTTTCTTGTTTTGTTGTTTTCCCTTAAGAATATGCCTTGTACATAGAAAATATTGATAGCATCAGTTGTATCCAAATGAGAGCATGGACTGCTTTTATCAGAGGCTGCAGCTCTGCTTTAGGTGGTACCACCAGCTAATCAATTCTTGCAGAGAAATCACTGTGATGGAACTCAGTACAATATTACCTCACTCACTTCGTCTCTCTAGCCAGCGTTTCTCAAATGCGGCCACCAGGGACTTTTCTTGCAGCCACAGCCTCCTGGGCTGTGATGGGGGCGGGGGAGGAGGGGGGGGGAACAACAGCCCCCTCCCCTAGGGCTGCCAGCAGGGGTTGGGCCCTGCCCATCTCTGGAGACAACAGCTGCAGGAGCAGGCAGCCAGTGGGTTCCCCACCTTCCCAGGACTGGTGGGGTCAGGCTTCAGCCCTTGGGTGGTGGGTGGCAGGTGGAAGTCTCCATTCCCTGGCCGTACAGTGGCAGGCTCTGGCCCCAAGGTCACCCTCCTCCCTGTCCAGTGCCCTGGCCCCCTCTGCTTCCATATCCGCCTCCCCATCCAGGGCTTGCCAGGGCTGAGTAAGTCTGCTGTGAAAAGTGATATATGTGTATGTTTGTTAATATTGCTTTTCACAGCAGACTTAGTAACTAGCACATCTTGGGAAAAAAAGCAACCGAAAAAAAAAAAAGGCAAAAAAGTCAAGAACATACAAAGCACCCTATTTGTGTTTGTATTCTGTTTCGGTCCAGGAAAGAACAGACACAACTGTACATTATTTTTATTATTGAGGCTTCAAAAAAAATCCTACATAAATAAATTACAATGATGGTGCTCAGATCCTCTTGGCTGCACGATGTCAAAAGATCTTGGTTTGAGATTGTTCTGGGCCAAAAGATACGGAGGATTTTTCTGAGGCATGTTGTACAGAATGAAGACAGTTTGGACACGTCATACTTTCTCATTCCCCAGCATTCTGCACTATAAAGTAGTGTTGAAAGTATGCAGCTCTGATAAATCTTGAGTTTGGTTTTGGTGTTGTATTTTGGTGATTTCCAGACTGTATTTAAGCTCCTGAAGATGTTCCTGGCTGTCTTGATTTTGTTACAGATGTCCTGGCTTGTTCCACCATCCTGGCTGATGGTGCTGCTCAAGTATGTGAATGTTTCTACCTTGGTGAGAACATGATCCTCCATCTGTACTGGTGATGGGGAGGCAATATTAAAGGTGGAGATGGATCAGTCATGTGCTTCGGATGGAAACTGATTCCATTACCAGAGTAGCAACATGATGGACACCTGAAGGCAAGTGAAAACGAGGCTGACTGAAAACAACATGGCGAAGAGCTGTGGAAGCCGAGCTGAAAAACCTGGGGCACAGCTGGGGAACCACTGAAAGACTTGCCAGAAACAGACAGGAGTGGAGGAGCTTCGTCACTGCCCTAAACGCCAGAGGCATAATAGGGACATGATCATGATGATGAAATTAATTACAATGATTTGGACATGGATAGGTGCATATTTATTTGTTTTTTAAAAGCTAATTAAGTATTTTAGGAAAAATTGTCAGGACGGCCACCAACAAAAGATGGTGGCCACATTCTGAGGCCACCAAAAAAATTGTTGTGAGAACTCCGGATCTAGACATTTTCCAAGTGCAGAGAGGCACAGTAGCCTCCCTCCAATCTTGATGCGGAGGAACCACTCCACAGCCCCTGGAGGGTGGAGCCAAGATAGTCCCGCCCACTGCAACAGGAAGTATAAGAGGCGGGCCCTCCAGCTCAGTTGGGCTGGAGCCAGGGAAGGAGGAAGATATCACTGCCTTGCTGCGGAACTCCAGACCAGGGATCGAGCTGTCCAGCACCCTGCCCCGGAGGAGACCTAGTGTGGAATGGAGTTGCTGGGACTTCCGTCTACCGTTTACTCCGAGAAGTCTGAGGACCCAAAAATTATGGAGCCACACCAAGGAAGGGGGGTAGGAAGTGGCCCAGGGGAACCAGTCATTAGTCCAGTGGTGTTGCTGGGAAATGAGTCAACATGTTTCAATGACTTCCCCACTGACCCACTGGCGGTAGCACCCACCACTGTTAGGGCCCTGGACTGGGACCCGGTAGAATAGGGTGGGCCCAGGTCCCCCTACTGCTAACCCCATCCCTGAGGTGGCGGTCTGGTCACCCTAGGCTGGAAGACCTGTGCCTTTTTTGTGGCTTATAGACTCATAGACTCATAGACTCATAGGTCAGAAGGGACCAATCTGATCATCTAGTCTGACCTCCTGCACAAGGCAGGCCACAGAACCCCACCCATCCAATTTTATACAACTCCTATCCCAGGACCGAGTTATTGAAATCCTCAAAAATGGTTTGAAGACCTCAAGCTGCAGAGACACCACCAGCAAGCGACCCGTGCCCCACGCTGCAGGGGAAGGCGAAAAACCTCCAGGGCACCTGCCAATCCGCCCTGGAGGAAAATTCCTTCCCGACCCCAAATATGGCGATCAGCTAAACCCTGAGCATGTGGGCAAGAGTCACCAGCCAGCACCCAAGAAGGAGTTCTCCGCAGCAACTCAGTACCCATCGCATGCAACATCTCCCCGCAGACCACTGAGCAGACCTGTCTGGTGGTAATTCAAGATCAATTGTCCAAATTAACGATCCTATCATAACATCCCCTCCATATACTTATCAAGCTTTGTCTTAAAGCCAGGAAAGTCTTTTGCCCCTACTACTTCCCTCGGAAGGCTATTCCAGAACTTCACTCCCCTAATGGTCAGAAACCTTCGTCTAATTTCAAGTCTAAACTTCCTAATATCCAGTTTATACCCATTCGTCCTCGTGGCTACATTAGTACTAAGCTTAAATAATTCCTCTCCCTCCCTAACGTTAACCCCCTTGATATATTTATATAGTGCGAGCATATCCCCCCTCAGCCTTCTTTTGGCCAGGCTAAACAAGCCAAGCTCTTTGAGTCTCCTTTCATAAGGCAGTTTTTCCATTCCTCGGATCATCCTCGTAGCCCGTCTCTGAACCTGTTCCAGTTTGAATTCATCCTTCTTGAACATGGGACACCAGAACTGCACACAGTATTCCAGATGGGGTCTCACCAACGCCGTATACAACGGTACTAACACCTCCTTATCCTTGCAGGAAATACCCCGCCTGTTGCTCTGTCCCACCCATAGGGTCAAAGCCCCAGACTGTGTTTGCTGTCTGATCCAGCCCGAAGTCTGCACCTAAAGATTGCTTGTTGCTTTGCCCCACCCAGAGGGCCAGAGCCCCTAGACTGTCAATTGCTGTTTGCCCAAGC
The DNA here is from genome assembly GCF_025201925.1 of Gopherus flavomarginatus. Classification (NCBI taxonomy): domain Eukaryota; kingdom Metazoa; phylum Chordata; order Testudines; family Testudinidae; genus Gopherus; species Gopherus flavomarginatus. The sequence continues at coordinate 131,619,698 of NC_066622.1, forward strand.
CAGAGGCTGGACAATTGACTGTGTGCTACTCTGCCTGACCTGAGGGCCAGAGCCCATGCCTGCTAACTGACTGCTTGCTATTTGACATAGTGAAGTGGAGTGGCCTCCCTCTGAGCCTGATGGAGAGGGATGACCACTGAACCACTACACCAAACAGAAGTAGAACAATTTTCCCCACCCATTAACCACATGTGAATGTGACTACAGGACCAGGATTTACAGTATTAGTCACGACCTCCAGGTAGCAAAATGCACACACAGATTCAAAGCCCGGTCCTGGTCCTAGTGGAGGCAATGCCATGAGTGACTTGCCCAAATCCTCATACAGTTAATGGCACAGGAAAGTTAGAACCTGATTCCCGCTCTGTGTTCAAGTCACTAGACCATGCTATTATTCCTACTTATTACTTGTACTGCAGTAGGGTCTGGGGCTTCAGCCATGGACCAGTACACTGGATAAACACAACAAAAAGATGGTCCCTCTCCCAGAACGCTACCCTGAGAGAACTTTACAATCTATGAAGATGAATCCTAGTTGTTTTAGGACACCGACATTCAGGACAGACTTTGGACAATGTTAGAAAAAGTGGCATTAATATGGTTAGCTATGAAGATTATACAAGCCTGTTCTAAGACTAAGCTTTGAGCAGAGAGTGAATTGACCAAGAGGATTTACTGTGACAGAAAGATGGCCCAGAACAGTACAGAAGTGACAGATCTTTTCCATGTTGTACGCAGTGCTGTTTTAGCCGAGTCAGTCCCTGGATATTAGAGACCAGGTGGGTGAGATAATACAACTTCTGTTGGTGAGAGGCACAAGCTTTGGAGTGTACTCTGACCCGAGGAAGAGTTCGGTGTAAGCTCGAAAGCTTGTCTTTCTCTCCAAGAGAAGTAGGTACAATAAAAGATATTCCCTCTCCCGCTTTGTCTCTCTAGACATTTCCCAAGCAGAAATAGAACAATTTTCAAAACTAATTCCCCACTCATTAACCCCAAAACAGCATCTCCGTGTCACTGGCAAAACAAAAAAAATTCTGATCCTTGACTGTGATCTATCTTACTGTTTCTTGCCCATTCCTAAACAGATTCCATCTAAAAGCGATATATTTCTGCCGGGCTGTCAGCTCAATTCACCAGCTATAAAGAAAATTTCATTTTAAAAAGGTGCTCATTCAAAAGGGCCATTTGTACTGTCATCTCCTTTAAAGCCAACACATGTGATTTAGCACAAAGTGAGAACTCGTTAGCTTAGCCATGCATGCGCCGTGAGGTCGCAGAGCAGACAATGAGTGCAGATGGTAGGGGGCTGCAAGTGTATTGGGATCCACAGCTGAAATGCACTGTACTGTGTCCACAAGTGCTTGGGATACTCTCACAAACTCAGCAGGGTCAAGGGAGAGCTCAGACAAGATTATTGTCATGCAGATTAAAGGTGCTGATCCCCTTTGTAAAACAGACTGGTTCCTTGGGCCAAAATTTTATCTCTTTTATTAGCCCGCCTTGCTTGCTGTCTCTTGCTAACATCCAATTTCCCATTTAGCAAGAAGTTATCACTATATATACACACACAAACGTGCACAATCCCTCTACTCCATCCATATACATGTTTGTGGGTAGGGGGCATATAATATATTGAATGTAATGTAATTATTATGGCATGGGAAACGTTTTTTAAATTATCTAGACTACAGTATTCATTTACACACCATTTATAATATAAATAATCAAATTAACATTTCCACTTCACCACTCAGACAACAACTAGGATTTTGGCAGAATTTAAAAGCTACTGTCTTTCCAGTTTAAGTTATATGGTGGGGGACAAGACTGAAAGGAAAGGACAAGAACAATCAGACTTCGTTACTAGCTGTAAATTGCATTTAAATCTGAAAAGGGCTGATGTAGGACAAGTACATTTCCCTCCTTCCCACACCATTTGTTTAAAAACTTAACAGAAAAGAAAAACTGCTTTGTGGTACTTGTTGAATTTTAATAAAGATTCAATGAAAACAAACATATAGCTGCTTTTTCAGTACTAAATGATATGCATGGTACTGTGTTATCCTGATGGCACAGAACTAGTCAGTATGCAAAGCTCTTCATGGTTTCCATCCTCATACTGGACAGACAGTCAAGATATCTCAATCATAAAGGAACCTACAGCCTAGGAATTAATGCACATTCAGTACAGCTTAAGTAAGCCCCAAGCAGCATCTGGCTATCAGAAGCCACTTGAGTAAAGATAGGTTAGCTTCTCAAATTACCTGAACACATGCAGAACAAAGTCTCCTAAGTTGCTCCTTTCAGGTAATGTCAGGATGTAACCAGATTCATCAAATCCGGGAAGGATCAACTAGTCTAGATGAAGGAGAATGAAATTATTTTGAGAATATACCAGAAGAGAGAAGAGAAGAGAGCTAGAAATGAATAGTTATTACTCTTACAGTTCAGTAGCTTTATAATTTCAGATAATGATTCATACTTCTGCTTAAGATTCAAAGTCAGGCTGGAAATAAGGCCTACATTTTTAGCAGTGAGAGTAATTAACCACTGGAACAATTTACCAAGGATCATGATGGATTCTTCATCACTGTCAATTTTTAAATCAAGACTGGATGTTTTTCAAAATATGCGCTCTAGGAATTATCTGTGGGGAGTTCTATGGCCTGTGTTATATAGGACGTCAGGCCTTGGAATCTATTAATCTATTTATCTATGAATTTCTTCTGTAAGTATTTGCACAATATCGTCCTACACTGCTTGAACAAAAAAAAAAAAAAAATCTGTGCCCCGACTCTAATTTTATTTTACAGCTGAAAATAAAAAACAGTCGGGGAAAGAAGGCTTTCAGTGTCAGTGGCTTAGAATTAAATGTGTAAGACATAATTGTCTATGTGAGAAATTGTTGTATGCTCACATACAGGAGAGTAGTTAAGATTTAACATACAAAAGACAGTTACTCACCTTTGTAACTGTTGTTCTTCGAGACGTGTTGCTCATATCCATTCCAGTTAGGTGTGTGCGCACCGCGTGCACGTTCGTCGGAAGATTTTTACCCTAGCAACACTTGGTTGGTCGGCTGGGCGCCCCCGGGAGTGGTGCCGCTATGGCGCCGGATATATACCCCAGCTGACCCAACCACCCCTCAGTTCCTTCTTGCCAGCTACTCCGACAGTGGGGAAGGAGAGCAGGTTTGGAATGGATATGAGCAACACATCTCAAAGAACAACAGTTACAAAGGTGAGTACCCATCTTTTCTTCTTCGAGTGCTTGTTACCTAAGCGGTGGGGTCAGAGTGAGATGTTGCAGAATGCAAAACTGCTGAGCCAAAGGCTGCATCATCTCTGGACTGTTGAACCAGAGCATAATGCAAAGCAAAGGTGTGGACCGAGGACCAGGTAGCTGCGCGACATATCTCCTGGATAGGTACACGAGCCAGGAAGGCAGCAGATGAAGCCTGAGCTCTGGTAGAACGTGCGGCGATGTGGCTTGGGGAAATATAAGCCAAATCATAACAAGTGCAGATGCACTCTGTCACCGAAGATGAAATCCTCTGAGAGGAAACAGGTAGGCCTTTCATTCGGTCTGCTACCGCGACAAAGAGTTGTAGCGTTTTACGAAAGGGTTTTGTCCGCTTAATATAAAATGCGAGCACTCTGCGGACGTCCAGGGAGTGCAATTGTTGCTCCCGTCGCGTTGAGTGTGGCTTTGGAAAGAAGACCAGCAGAAAGAAGTCCTGGTTAACATGAAAGGCCGAAACCACCTTAGGGAAGAATGCCGGGTGTGGTCGCAACTGCACCGTGTCCTTGTGGAACACAGTGTACGGCGGATCCACCGTAAGAGCCCTAGGCTTGGAGACTCATCTGGCCGATGTAATGGCTACAAGGAAAGCTGTCTTCCAAGACAGGTATAGTAGTGAGCAGGTTGCTAACGGCTCAAATGGGGGAGACATAAGTCTGGTTAAAACCAGGCTGAGGTCCCAGGCTGGGGCTGGGCGGCATACTTGGGGGTATAAGCGCTCCAAGCCCTTGAGGAACCTCGAAACCATAGGGTGTGAGAACACGGAACGGCCAGCTTCACCTGGGTGGAAGGTAGATACGGCTGCCAAGTGCACCCTCAGTGATGATACTGCTAGGCCCTGCTGTTTGAGAGACCAGAGGTAGTCCAGAATAGAGAGGATCGAGACCTCAGTGGGAGTAAGATTAAGCGTTTCGCACCAGCAGGAGAAACGTTTCCTCTTGGCCAGATACTCTGACTGGGTGGAAGGTTTCCTGCTACCCAGGAGAACTTGTCGTACTGATTCAGAGCAACGTAACTCTGACTGGTTTAGCCACGCAGCAGCCACGCCGTGAGGTGAAGAGCCTGCAGGTCTGGGTGGCGAAGTCTGCCGTGGTCCTGAGTTATGAGGACTGGGTGGAGTGGCAGGGTAATTGGGTTGGCTATCGACAGGTCAAGCAACGTGGTGTACCAGTGCTGCCTGGGCCACGCTGGAGCGATCATGATGATGCGTGCTCTGTCCCTGCAGAGTTTCAGCAGGACCTTGTGAACCAACGGGAACGGTGGGAAGGTATAAAGGAGCTGGCTCTTCCACGGCATCAGGAAAGCGTCTGAGATTGATCCCGGGGAGAGACCTTGGAAGGAGCAGAACATCTGGCATTTCCTGTTCTCGCGGGAAGTGAAACAGGTCTATGTGGGGAAATCCCCACTTCTAGAAAACAGAATGAATAACGTCTGGGCGGATCAACCACTTGTGAGACAGGAAAGACCTGCTGAGTCGATCCGCCAGAGTGTTCCGAACGCCTGGGAGAAAGGATGCTACCAGATCTATCGAGTGGGCTATGCAAAAGTCCCAGAGCTGGATGGCCTCCTGACAAAGGTGGGAGGATTGTGTCCCTCCCTGTTTATGTAGTACATGGCCGTTGTGTTGTCTGTAAACACTGAGACACAACGGCCTTGCAACTGTTGTTGAAACGCCTGGCACGCCAGGCGGACTGCTCTCAGTTCTCGGGCATTTATGTGTAATGCCAGCTCCTGAGATGACCAAAGGCCTTGAGTACGAAGGTGACCGAGGTGAGCACCCCAGCCGAGAGATGACGCGGCCGTCGTCAGGGACATTGAGGGTTGGGGCGGATGGAACGGCATCACTGCACACACCAGGGAGGGAGTTAGCCACCATTCTAGGGAGCCTAGGGTGCTCAGGGGAATGGTGACTATCGTATCTATTGGGTCCCTGCCCAGGCGCTATACCGAGTTGAGCCAAACTTGGAGAGGACGGAGGCGGAGCCTGGCGTGTTTGGTTACAAACGTGCAGGCAGCCATGTGACCCAGGAGACCGAGACAAGTGCGAGCCAAGGTCGTCGGGAAATTCTGTAGACCTCGGATGACTGTTGCCATCGCCTGAAACCGTGGCTGTGGTAAGGAGGCTCTGGCTAGATTGGAGTCCAGGATAGCTCCAATGAAGTCTAACCTCTGCGTGGGAACCAGAGTGGATTTTTCTATATTGATCATCAGGCATAGACGTGTGAATAGGTCCTTGACGATGCCCACATGCTGAGTGACTTGTGTCTTGGAGGCCCCTTGGATGAGCCAATCGTCCAGATACAGAAAAATGTGTATCCGACGTCGGCGGAGGTAGGCGGCAACTACAGCCATACACTTTGTAAATACCCTTGGGGCTGTAGAAAGGCTAAACAGCAGAACCATAAACTGGAAGTGCTGACGGTTGGCTACAAAGCGGAGGTATCTCCTGTGCAGAGGAAAGATGGCAATGTGAAAGTATGCATCCTTCATATCGAGGGCAGCATATCAGTCTCCAGGATCCAAGGACGGGATAATGGTCCCCAGGGATACCATGCAGAACTTCAACTTTATCAAACTGGTTGAGTCATTGCAGGTCTAGGATAGGTCTGAGACCTCCCTTCGACTTGGGGATTAGGAAATAACGGGAGTAAAACCCCTTGCCCCTTTCGTCCATCGGTACCTCCTCTATAGCTCCCATGGCGAGGAGCGTCCGCACCTCTTGTAAGAGGAATTGCTCATGAGAGGGGTCCCTGAAGAGGGACAGGGATGGAGGGTGGGAGGGCGGGGTTGAAATAAATTGGAGGTGGTACCCATACTCCACCATGTAGGACCCAGCGATCTGAAGTTAACTGGGATCATGCCGGGAGGAAGTAGGAGAGACGGTTGGAGAAGGGAGGAGAGGGATCCTGGCCTGTAACTGGTACGCCGCCCTCGGGCGCACCTTCAAAAGTTCGTCTTTGGTCCCGGTGGTGGTTTTGAGGGACCTTGATTTTGGCCCCCTTGGGGTCCTGACAGTCGTCTGTGACCACCTCGGCCGCGCTGCCTGCCAAAGTCCTGTCTTTGTGTAGGCACAGTGTGTGGGTGGTGAGGCTGGGGACGGAAAGGCCTGCATTGAGTCACCGGCGTATGCATGCCAAGAGAGTGCATTATGACCCTGTTGTCCTTCAGGCTTTGCAGCCTGGGCTCAGTTTTTTCCGAGAAGAGGCCTTTACCATCAAATGGCAAGTCCTGAATGGTATACTGCAGCTCCCGTGGGAGGCTTGAAACCTGAAGCCATGAGATGCGCCTCATGGCAACACCCGAGGCGCCTCATGGCAACACCCGAGGCCAGAGTCCTGGCTGCTGAGTCTGCTGCATCCAACGAGGCCTGGAGGGAAGTTCTGGCTACCTTTTTCCCTTCCTCCAAGAGGGCAGCGAACTCTTGGCGGGAGTCTTGAAGGAGAAGCTCCATAAACTTACCCATCGCCACCCAGGTGTTATAATTATAGCAGCTAAGCAAGGCTTGTTGATTTGCCACTCGGAGCTGTAGGGCCCCTGCCAAGTACACTTTGCAGCCAAGTAGGTCCATTCGCCTAGCCTCCTTCGATTTCGGGGCTGGTGCCTGCTGGCCATGGGGTTCCCTCTCATTAACAGACTGGACAGCTAGTGAGCAGGGAGGAGGATGGATATACAGGTACTCGTACCCTTTAGAGGGCACCATATATTTACGCTCGACTCCCTTGGCCACAGAAGGGATAGAGGCTGGGGACTGCCATATAGTATCGGCATTCGCCTGGATGGTCCGAATAAACGGTAGGTCCACCCGCAGATAGAATGTCCACTACCAGGTCCTCTACCTCCGGGACCTCCTCCACCTGGAGGTTCATATTGAGTGCTAGCCTCCTTAGGAGGTTCTGATGGGCTCTCAGGTCGATTGGAGGAGGGCCAGAGGAGGATGTTCCTGCCACCGCCTCATCTGGAGAAGAGGAAGAGGAGATGCCGGCGACGAGCGGGTCCTGTGTGGCCTCTTGCTCTTGGGCGACCTCCTGCTCCAGTGGAACCTGGGAGTCCGGTGGGTGAACTGGGGCTTCCTCCGTAGCAGTCGGAGGGGGACGGCTAACTGTCACCTCTGGCACTCGGTGCTCTGATGGGACAGAACGAGACGGAACTACTGGTACACCTTTGGCCTGGTGGTATGCCCAAGGTGTCCAGAAAGTCCACTGATGGGGTCCTTGGTCCTGGTCCTGGGTCTCTTGGAAGACTCTGGTGGGCACATCAGAATCGTGGTCCTGAGCATAAGAGTTGTCCGTGTGGGACGACACTGATGCGTGTCTGGATGGCCATGGAGGTGCTGAAAAGCCCTGGGCAGAGTCTCTGTCTCTAGCGGACCTTGCTCCACTTGGCACTGGGGACCGGTACCGGGAACGAGATCGGGACTTGTGACTGGAGCGGTGCCGGGAGGTCGACCGAGATCTCGAGGCTCGACATCGGGAGCGGCTATGGGAGTCACGGTGCCTGGAGCAGTGCCGGGAGCTGGAACGGTGTTGAGAGTGGCAGGCCGGCGAATGGGATACCGACCAGTGCCGCGAGTGCGACTGGTACCGAGGAGGAGAATGGTACCGGGACTGCGAGCGGCATCGGGAGCGGGAGCACTGACGGGACCTGGAATGTCTGCAGGACCGTGATCGTGAACGGTGCCGCTCTGCTGTGCCGACAGAGGATGGTCTTATCAAGGTAGGCTTGCCGATAGACTGTATTACCCGCACCAGCGGTGCCGGGGGTTGAGGCAGCGTCGACTCTGTCATGGCAATCAGATCCCTCGCCGTTGAGAACATCTCTGGCGTGGATGGAATAGTAAGCTCAACCATGGCTCGCGCCAGGGAGCTGACAGGCACCGGACTCGATGGCCCTTGTGGGACCAGAGTCGACGGTGCCAACGTCGTTGGTGCCGCAGCAGGTGTCAGTGCCAGGCGATCCGACTTAGATGAGCTCTCTGGGTGCGGCGCAGGTGGCATGGAAGCAGCAGGAGTCTTAGGCTTTCTCGACCTCGGGGAGAAGGAGCAGTGCCGAGTCGACTTCGGTGCCGGCGACGGCCGGTGCCGAGAGGCCTTGGCAGTACCGGTGTGGTCCGGTGCCAAGGAGGCGCTTCTACCCGCCGATTGACCAGCGCTCGGTGCTGAAGGCAGAGGGGTAAGAGCCGCCTCCATGAGGAGCTGCTTTAGCAGAAAGTCCCGCTCCTTTTTTGTTCTCGGCTTAAAAGCCTTGCAAATATGACACTTACCTGTCAGGTGAGATTCCCCGAGGCACTTAAGGCAGGAGTCCTGTGGATCTCCTGTCGGCATCGGCTTATGACAGGCTGAGCACGGTTTGAAACCCCCGGTGAACAGGGCATGGGCCCCGGCACCGGGTGCGGGGAAGGGGCTAATCCCCAAACCCCTCTTAACTATACACTAACTATGAACGATAAAAATTAACTAAAACTATATAACTTTGAACCACATACACAAAAAAATAACTAGAGAACTACGAGTAGCTAGGGAGGTGGAGGTCAGTACAACTGCACTCCACTGTTCCAACGACCGACATGGGAGGTAAGAAGGAACTGAGGGGCGGTTGGGTCGGCAGGAGTATATATATCCGGCGCCATAGCAGCGCCACTCCAGGGGGCGCCCAGCCGACCCACCGAGTGTTGCTAGGGTAAAAATCTTCCGACGAATGTGCACGCGGCGCGCACACACCTAACTGGAATGGATATAAGCAAGCACTCGAAGAATATATTTTACTGTACAACAGAAAAGCAGTGTAATTTACTGGCGTTAGAGCTCGGAATTGGGATTAAAAGTTTCTGGGGGTTTTTTTCCGAACTTTCCTGTCTTGCTGCTTAAATTTAGGCAAGTCACTTCATTTCTCCATCACCTAGTTTTCCCCATCCATAAAATGGAGATAATACATGTACCAACTTTTACAAAAGTATTGAGATCCTTTGGCAAATGACTATATTTGCACACACAGCCAACATTTACATATATACACCATGTTATGTGAAAGGATTCTCACATGAGAAAGTTCAGAGCCATGTGATAAGGGACATTTATTATTTTCCTGGGGTATCACTTGTACTCTATGCTTCCAAACAGCTACCACTACTGCAGAAAAGTCAACGTGCCAGAAACACGTATCTTTATTTTCATCCAAATTACACTACCTGGTGGTACTGGGTGGGCAACAGTCCTTGATGATTAAGTGCCACGCTAAAAACTCCATGAGCCATTTTAGCTACAAACAGATATCACGGACGAGGAAGTAGGAATCTGTCTGTAATTCCTAGCCCTGGCAGATCATGAGATACTGAACATTAAAATCCCAATAATGTGGTTGACGCAAAAGCTGGTTTAGATCCTTTCTAGAGCATTCTAAAATGTATTAGCTGTAATTTCTCTCTCTCTAAGGTCCATATGGATGGGTTCATGGTACTAAGGATGCCTAATTTTACAAGTGGAGGAAAGAGTCATGTAAGGCACGCAAACACCTTTAAATCTACCCTGCAGTGACACCAGGAGGGAAATAGAGAAAAATGAACCCTGGTCTTTCTTCAAAAGTCAGTTTAATCTAACATGGGCTTGCAGACAATAAAATGCTTAATCATAATAATATGGCTATTGCATAGTATCACTACAGGGCAGAGTTAAAGTTGTTTAGGTGCCTTAATTTTTTTCCTCATTGACAATTTAATTAATTTTTAATACATAATTAAATGGAAGGAGGGGAACAAAGGGGAGATACCTGCAGGGGTGGGTGTGGGTGTCTCATATCCCCCAACTGATGCTTCCCCCCTTATTCCCGATGGAGGTTTTCACCTTGCTCAGTTGGACTCCTGCTCCAATGAACGTGATCTGTCCCTTTGGAATGGAACTCCCTTCTGAGCTTTGTCACAAGGAAAAGCTGCAACAGTAGCATGTGGCTGTGGAACTTTTAAAGAGCAGTGACAGCTCATCTGCCAATGATAAACTCTTCACACACACACAGTACTGTCACCCTGTTGATCCTTACTTCAGGCAACAGAACAAGTAACATGCAAATAAGAGTGACCTCAGCTATTGTCCCAGCCCTGTCTAAAGAACTATATAAGAAATTTGGTATTTATTGTTATTAATTATTATTATAGTTTAGGGGTGGGATTTTTAAAAATACTTAAGGAAATTAGGAGGACAAGTCCTGTTCAATGTCAATGGGGTCTGTGGTCCTAAATCCCTTAGAGCTTTTTCAAATCTCTCCTAGAATAGTAACAGATTCAGCAGCCATGGCAGTGTCAGTTGGCATGGGAATTAAAAGCCCTCTGGCTCTCCTTTACACCTCACTGTGCTAAACATGAACATGCATGACGTTCAAGAGCCAGCCCTGGCGCTATCATTAGAATCTTAGGCCTTTCTTAGGGGGACAGCAGGGAGAAAATAAAGAGCACTACAAATGTAGGCCTGAAAAAAGTCCAGTAGCTCTCTTGAGAAAAGAAGAGCAGAGATGAGATACCAGATACGTATCTGAGCCAAAGTATGCTCCCCCAAGAGACAGACCCAGCAGCCAACCTGCAGGATTTTCTTTTGGGCCAGAGAGTTTAAAAAAGGAATTTTGTCTCATAGCTTGCTAATGACCACCACGTACATGTGCCTTCACCTGCATCTGGCTGCCACAAAGTTCTCAGAGTAGCATCCTCCTCCCACTCCTCTCCCCTTCATATGCAGTCTTTGTTTGGATGTAAAGGCTGCACTTTGCTGCAAGGTTAATGTAGACAGCTAGACAAGCCACAGAGCCACTCATACAGAACATGGCAGAGTGCCATCTGCTCCTTTAGCGATACCCCCCCGCCCCTCATCCACACACAGGGCCCAAGGTTCTTTGGGCATGTTTACTAACTGTCAATTAGCTGGTCTCAATACATTGGAAATAGAAAATCAGCCATCCATAACAATCACCCTTTCCCTATCCCTAAGTGGGGGTCACTCACCAGAACTTTAGCTGTGAAACCTGATCCTCATGAGACCTTCAAACCATAAACGCAACCCAAACTGTTTGTGTTTTGCTTATTCTCTTTCACTGACTTCCTATATCTTACGGCCTCTTATGCAGCAAAGGGGTTATGATCTCTGACGCTAAAAGGACTGGGTGAAAGGCACTGATCTGCTGTTGCAGTGATCTCATTTGTTTGTGAGGCTTAAGGAGCCTATCCTGAGCGTGTGGGATATTGTGAAGTGCATGGATGCAACAGCAGTGGGTTGGCGAGTGCTGGGAGCATCTACTTTAGTTTGGCCCTTATTACAGCAACCATGTCAGTGCATTCTGCATTTTCCACTTTTGAGAGACTCCAGAGAGGTATGCAAAAATCAGGCATTTAAAGGGAGGTTGTATTCAGCAAGGTGACTATGTAGAAAAGGCACTCTCTTGGCTCACCTTAGGTCAGGTGACACAAACTAGCTTTTATTCCTCTTGCCCCTGCAGATACAGGAGAGTGAAATAGGCTCACCCCACCCACTAGCCTGTCTATTTAGATTGTCAACTCTTTGTGGCAGAGATGGTCTCTTACAGAGCGTTCATAGAGCTCCTAGAAAAAATAGGGGAATCTAGGTAGGGCCTCTAGATGTGAGTAGCACTAATATTCATCATTATCCCCATTTTACAGATCGGGAGATTAAGTGACACTGGTAGCCTATGGCAGACCTGGGAATTACACCTCAGAGCAGTTGACCCATCTCCCTTGCATCCCTTTACTACCTAGATCCCCTTGACTTATAACATGCATTTAAAAACTAGGAAGACAATGAAACAATGAAGAGGGTGGGGGTGAATCTCTCCTCACACCCCATCAGTGCTAGCTGTGCGCCAATGCACAGGAATAGTTCAAGAGCAGAATATCAGGTGCCTCACTCGCACACAGTGTAGGCCAACAAATCCACTTATTAAGGCCCTTAAGACTTTCAAACAAAAACTCCTGCTGGAGTTTAGCAAAATACTAGCTCAGCAGAGTCCAAGGGCATTTTCATGCAATAATGTTGGTACAGCAGGAGTTTGAGATCTAGGTCAGGGTCTGAGGTTTCAAACATGAGTCCAAAGTGAAAGAATTAATCAAGAAACAGCCAACGAACCGGGAGCTAAACGCTGCTCTCAGTTCCATTGGTGTACAGGCAGAGTAACTCCACTGGCTTTAACGGGATTACTCTGGATTTACAGCACACTGGTGTAAATGAGGGGCAGAATCCAGCCTTAACTGTTTAGCCATTGACTGCACCCAGTATTAGAATCACAAAAACCTGCTCAGAAACTCTAGCAGCATTTTAATGGTGAAAAAAATGTAGAGTCAGTTTGAAGAGACACTCACATGTCAACTGTGAAAACTCTCGGGCCTAGAAGCAACTGGAGTGAAAAGCTTTTGTTTGCATGCCAGCAGCTAATTCAGCCCCTAATTTCTTTCTCTCTCCTTTTTTTTTTTTTTTTTGTATTGGTACATACAGTTCTCACACAATTAAAAAGAAAAAAATATTTTTCTCTTAACTTTCAGTCTGAGGACAAGCAATATATATATATATAAATAAATAAAAATAAAAATAAAAATAAAGAGCAGTCCTGAGGCAGCAGCTTTTGCAGAGCCAGTTTCCTGGAGTGCCTGGGCAGACACCGCGTGTGCTGGTTTGCACAGGGAGGGAATATCTGACCCACGTCACTGAATTACAGTGATGTCATCAGAGCTGACAACACATTTTTAGAGCGTAGGCAGGCCTGTGTAGTCTGCCTGCCCTAGTGTAATGAGATGGGAGGTTGGGGGTGAGATATAGAGGGGGCAGCAGGCTTGGGTGCGGGGGTGCTGGCTGCCTGTGCCACCACTGAGAGCCCCAGGGGCGGCGGGGAGCCCGGCTCGGCCAGTGGTGGAAGGCGCAGCTGCATTCTGCTCTTCGGGTGGAGAAGCTGGGTGTCTATTCCACCTGCAAGGTACCTAGCCAGGCTGCGGGGAGCCGCACGGGCCCACAGAACGCCGAGGGGTGGGCAGGTCCAGTCCCTCGCCTGGGGAATGGTGTATGTGGGAGCAACCCGGGCACCCCTCCCCCAGCCAGCACCACCCCCTCCAACACCCACCGACCAGCTACCTTTTCTCCTGTGCACCCAACACTTCAACAATCCACCCTGTCCTGCCACTTTTGCCTCTGGACAACCTCCACCTGGCAACCCCTCGAGTCAGCCACGGTCACTTTCACCCCTGCATCAACCTTGGGACCCCGCCCCTGCCTGCCATCTCCCTCCTGTCCACTCCTCCCTTGTGTAAACCCCTCCCTCCCACCTTCACCCCCCTGCAACAACCCTGGGGACAGACACACCCCCGCCTGTCAGCCCCTTGCAACAACTCCCTCCTGCTCACTTCTCCCTTGTGCCACTCCCTCCCTGCCACTACACCCCTGTAAGAAGCCCCTTTTGTCTCTGTGCAATCTCTTCACTGCCACTACACCCCGCCCCCTCCACCCCCTGCAACAATCCCGTGCACCCCCCTCTCTGCCACCTTCACTCCCTGGAAGAGCCCCCATACGACCCCCCTCTTTGCAGCCCCCCTTCATGCCCCCTGCACTTTGTGAACATCTGGGCCCCTGGGGGGAACTTGGCTGTAGGAAGGTGGGGGCTGGACATTGAAGGGGGGGTGCAAGGTGGAAGTTTTGCCTAGGGTGCAAAATATCCTCGCACCGGCCCTGTTGACAGCATTTGTCTAACCTGCTCTTAAAAATCCCCAATGATGGAGATTCCACAACCTCCCTAGGCAAATTTATTCCAGTGCTTAACCACTCTGACAGGAAGTTTTTCCTAATATCCCACCTAAACGTCCCTTGCTGTAATTTAAGCCCATTGCTTCTTGTCCGATCCTCACATGTTAAGGTGGACATTTTTTCTCTCTCCTCTTTGTAACCTTGGTCCCCCCCATAGTCTTCTTTTCTCCAGACTAAACAAACCAACTTTTTCAAGCTTCCCTCATAGGTCATGTTTTCTAGACCTTTAATCATTTTTGTTGCTCTTCTCTGGACTTTCTCCAGTTTATCCACATCTTTCCTGAATTGTGACTCCCAGAACTGGACACAATACTCCAGTTGAGGCCTAATCAGCGCGGAGTAATGTAAAAGAATTATTTCTCATGTCTTGCTTACAACACTCCTGCTTATACATCCCAGACAGATGTTTGCTTTTTTTGCAACATTGTGACACTGATGACTCGTATTTAGCTTGTGATCCACTATAACCCCCAGCTCCCTTTCCGCTGTACTCCTTCCCAGGCAGTCATTTCCCATTTTGTATGTGTGCAACTGATTGTTCTTTCCCAAGCGGAGGACTTCACATTTGTCCTTATTGAATTTCATCCTATTTACTTCAGATCATTTCTCCTGTTTGTCCAAAGTGGTTTGAATTTTACTCCTATCCTCCAAACTCACCCGCAACCCCTCCCAGCTTGGTAACGTCTGCAAACTTCATAAGTGTACTCTGTGCCTTTATCTATAAATAACGATAAAACGTTTCCTAAACTTAACCTAGACTTGGTTCAAGATGACATCCCTTACCACGTTTTCAGCGCACTGCTGACCAACCTCTGAGGCCAGGATCTGTTTCCAAAGTCCAACAGTTGTTTCTTTTTTCTTCTTAAGTGAAAAGAGAGAGAGAGAGAGAGAGAGAAAGAGATGGGTACGGAAAGATAACTTGGCGTGTTTTTGCCCCTCACTTTTATAGTTCAGTCACCATTTGAAATGCATTGTCCTGAGAGTGACCCCTAGATAAAGTTCCTTTCAGCTGAGCAAGGAGACAAGGAGTCTGGTGGGGGAGAGGTTTATGCTGTTGTTTGCTAAGAGGCAGATCTGTGTGTTCCTGCCTCGCTTCCTTGCAAAAGAATGGCCACTTGGTAGGTGGTGGACCATCGCATTGGTAACACCTGGCTGGCGCATCAACCTTTTTTTTTTTGAGCAACAGAGTTACTCATTCCCCAAACTTGTCCGGGGAACACATGTGACGTTGCAGTCTATATTAAATTTTATAAAAATATGCTAATGAGTGAATATAATGTAACCGGAATATGCTTCATGTAAAAGGTCTCTCGTAAGGTATCATTACAAAGCTTATAATCTACTGAGTGATTATCCTATTTGTATAAATGTACCACTCTTGTATCTGAAACTAGAAATATGAAATATAGCTCTGATGTCCTATTGTTATTATGCAAAGTGTGGGCCATTAATGATGGTTTGGAATCTTGATGACTCCATTTAACCAGGACAATTGTCTGCAGATGAGTGTGTTTTACCTGTAAGTCTTCCTGAATATGTGCGTGCTGGCAAGTGGGCAAAGAGGTCTTGCAGTGAACATGTGATGTCACCTGAACTGGAATCCATCTTTAACCTGGTGGCTTTCCACTGAGAGGGAGCAGGTGGGAACCCAGAGAGGGACAGGGGATTCCTGCCTTATGCAAGAGATGTATAAAGGGGTGGAACAGAACAAAGGGAGGAGAGGAGCCATCATGACTAATGCCCTAGCTACCACCTGAGCTGGAACAAGAGTTGTACCAGGGGAAAGAATTGTGCCCAGGCCTGGAAGGTGTCCAGTCTGAGGAAAAAACTTACTGAAGCATCTCTGAGGGTGCGATTATCTGTATTCAGTTTGATTAGACATAGATTTGCCCATTTTATTTTATTTTGCTTGGTGATGTTGTTCTGTCTGTTACTACTTGGAACCACTGAAATCCTACTTTCTGTATTTAATAAAATCACTTTTTACTTATTAATTAACCCAGAGTATGTGTTAATACCTGGCGGAGCAAACAACTGTGCATCTCTCTCTATCAGTGTTATAGAGGGTGAACAATTTATGAGTTTATCCTGTATAAGCTTTATACAGGGTAAAATGGATTAATTTGGGTTTAGACCCCATTGGGAGTTGGGCATCTGAGTGCTAAAGACAAGCGCACTTCTGTGGGCTGTTTTCGGGTAAACCTGTAGCTTTGAGGCAAGTAATTAAGACCCTGGGTCTGTGCTGGAGCAGATGCGCGTGTCTGGCTCAGCAGGACAGGGTGCTGGGGTCCCGAGCTGGCAGGGAAGGCAGGGATAGAAGTAGTCTAGGCACATCGGGTAGCAGTTCCCAAGAGGGTTTCTGTCATGCAGCCCGTCACAACACACTTCAGTCATGATTTCAGCTTATGTTCATAACTTTACATATAATGTTTATTATTGACCAGCAAGTTACGAGTTTTCCAATTGTACCTTACAAGGCATATTTTGTACAAAGATTATTACAATAGCATGTAGGGTGTGAACACAGGGATGCATTCTGCCACAGAGGCACAAAGGAGTATTTACTCCATCAAGCTGAAACTCATGAGTTCTCTTCCACAAGCAGCAAGTGTGCAGTGTAGCCAATGACTGTGGTGTCTGCATGCAATCATGAATTAGATGCATGAATGGGCACTGGCTCTTCTCCAGCTGATGCTTCCGCTACCACTGACAGCAGGTATTGTGTCCAGCTGTGCAGATTCAGTACTGTGCAACTGATGGCTCACTGGATGAAATGGCAACAAATAACTGAGATGTGGCAGGGTGAGGGGAGGAAACCTATGGGCTCAAACTCTCTTATAAGCTACCTCCTCCAGGACATAATTTCACCTTTCTACTGAGGTGAACCACTGGCTAAAATGGGGACGGCGTAATGCCCTTGTCCTTGGGGCTGGAGCATTAAGGTAAAGCTCTGAAGAACAGACACATCAGAAAATATGAGCTCTCTCATCAGAAGTTTAAGAAGTGACACTCCCCCCCTCCCCACCGCATCTGAGAAATTGCCATGTCAACAGCACTACAGCTTTGAGGCTTTAATTTATTCACAATACAGCTATGGGAGTGGGTAGCTTCCCCATACTGCCCCAATGCTTCTGTATGCCACATTCCTGACCTGGAAATCCTTGGTCCATTCATTCCTTGGCATTTCTGCTGAAATTGGCAGCCAAGTATCCATCAAAGACAAAGAAGTTGGTTTTTTGATGTGGGTAGATTATCCACTAGGAATCGAAGCCATCAGCTCATTTAATGTAATTCACAGAGTCACAGATTTCAATCACTACTAACCTGAGCTGGATTCAAAACTCATAACAGGGAAACGAAAGACTCCATATTGTGTTATCAACCCTTTGGGTCCATCTAGTCCCCTAACAAACAGGAACCATGTGGTTCAGAGGGGAAGAGCAGAGAGCCTCAGTGGTCTGGGTGTTAATATGGGTTAAAATACATTTTTGTTTGAGTAAATATTTGGTCAGCTTGGTTAAAAGCAAACCATCCACTTTATTATTTTCGCCCATTGGCTTGTGGAAGTCTCTCTCCCTGAGTATTGTTTGACAAGGATGAGGACTCAGAAAGCTTAGCTCTGAGAAGTTTATTGGTCTCTGATACGGTCAGTCATCTCTGACCTTTGCTTTCCCTTCACGAGTAAATAACGTTTTGAGAAACTGTTGGTTTTGACAACAGATCAGGTGGTATCTGGCAGGTAGGGGGAGAAAATCTATATTTGGAGCAGTGAGGAAGAATAGATGCATTTTTCCATGGTGTTATCTTGCTGGGACAGACTACTTGCGATTACGACTGACAGTTGAGCACCAGGGTAAATAGCACCTTATCGCTATGGTGCCTGCCTCTGCTGATTTCAGCAACTGTACACTCACTCCTGAGTCATCTAGCTCTGCAAGCTGTTACAATGACCTCATTTATTTAACAGATTGTACTATCAAAGTCTATATTAAATAAAACCTAGGACTGTGCCAAGGAAATGTACTGCAGCCTGAAAGAAAAAACTATAAGCAAAAGCTTGCATGCACCAATAGATTTGGGCATCATGTGGTTCGATTTAAAAAAGCACTTTCATACCACAGAAAGTGATGTAGTTCATGTATAAGCATAAAATCCAAAAGAGACAAAAAAGGTCTCTCTCTCTCTCTCGTGGTTTTGATTTTACTTCTCCAGTTTTGATACAGGTCTGAAGCCTACTGGGGAAAAGAAGAAGAAAATTCCAAGCAAGACTGGCTAAGAAGAAAGTTCTGCTAAACAACTGTTCAGACACTTCCAGCCATTGTTCTCCTCTAACCTGATTTCATTTATAATTGAATCCCAAGTGAAGAAGGTCTCTGACTGATCCACTTTGACTTGCTTTGAAAGATTATTGACAGGTTGTTAAAATGTACAATTTCCCCACTTCTTGAGAGCATCTGGAGCAGCCATTGCCTTGTCCATCACCTTTCTCCCACAAGGACTTTCACCAGCTCATGACACAAACATGGGAATCCTATTTATTATTTGCTTGAGACAATGCCCGCAACATGCTTGGTACTTTCCAGATCCCGAGGAACACCCCTCACCCTGAGGAGCCCACAATCTAAGGACAGAGACAAGCAGGCAGAAATCAGGGCAGGGGAACAATAAAAGGTATTTTATATACAAACCATTAAGATTCAGTATAGGCAGCACAGCAGAAGTGAGCCTAAGTGGGATGTAAGCGTGGAGAAGGCAGGTGCCTTGTGATTCATTCAGGAATGTCACTTGTATATGGTGATAGGTTCTTTAGAAATATTAATACAAGTGATTAAGGTCATTCTCCTCACTTCGGCTAGCAGAGTGACTGGATTTCTCCAGTCATACCTGCACTATAACTACCACCATATTGAGGCCCCTGGTTACAACAGAATAGTGGCCTGACACATTTAAAATGTGATTTGATCTTTGGGCTCTGAGAAGGGGGATCTTCTCACTGAATTATAGTACAGCCTTGCTAAAATTCAAGGTGCAGCACCTGATTCAGAAACATGGGTAGGTCCCATCCCAGAAAAGAAAGACAAAACTGAACCCTGTGGTGGCACTACAGTGATGGAGCAAGATTGCCCAGCAAATTAGCTCTTGTAGTGTAGAACGAAGCAGCACGAAAATGAGACATGTAGGAGGAAATACGTACATTGATGAATGGCCTCTGAAGGCTAGTTGTGAATGCCCATTTACACTGTCCCATGAAACAAGCATAAAGGAATTCAAAAGCAACAGTTAAAAAAAGATGGAGGGCAATATTTTTTACACAAACCAACCAACTGGAAGGTGCACCATGCACCTTCCAACTAACACCCAATAGGGTTCTTGTCATGCTAAAAATCTTAGTAATAGTATGTGAAGACATTTTGTGCCGGTGCTCATACCTAATGGTCATTTTGCTGCACTGGTTTATCACCACATCTGAAGGATGGAGTCTGTACCAACACTGGTAGTGCACTGCAGTGCACACACTAGGATTTGGAGCTCATGAACCAGTGAGTCAAGACACTGACACACTGGATTGCAATCCAACAGGATCATCAGAATCATAAAAACTCACGAGTCATTGCAAAACAGAAACATTTCACGTACTGGTTTGGTTTTGGCAATATTGACATGTTTTGGTTTTTTGATGGGAGGAAAGTTCCTGGAAGGCAGGAAGTTGAATACGAGACTTATATAATCCTCTGTTCCAGAAGGTACAATTTTAAGAATATTCATACCTACATTTTTGCACCTGTTGCTGGTTGGAAAAGTGAGGAAATCGTCTGAAAAACTGAATAAAAAGGATGGAGCTCACTTCCCAGAGTCCACATTCCATTTCAGGGTTTTTAACTGAACTGATAATGAAATCAGTTCTGTAGCCAGATGTCTGCTTTCATCTCTCTGCCACGCAGCTGGAATCATGCCCACACAATCTCCACCAAAATACTTTCTTTGAAGGCTGTTTGCTAATGGTTTTCAAATAATGTAGAACAAATGTCTCAAAAGTGAAAGTTGACAGATGCCACCTAATGGCCATCTGCATGTTCAGCTACAAAACACTGTGCTATAGTTTGGTCTCAGTTTCAAAGATACATGCCTGAATTTTGTTAAAAAAGGCCCATCTTTCCATAGGAAGAGACTCAGATGACGAGTGTTTAGTTCAGAGAGGAGACTAATAAGGAAGGACATGATAGAAGTATATGAAATCATTATAGTTACAGAAAAGTAAATTGGACAGTATAAGAAAAAAGGAACACTCAAACTATAGGAAACACATTTAAAACTGAAAAGAAAACATTTTACACAACATAATTCCCCTGTGGAACTCACTGTCAAGATATTATTGAGGTCAAGAGTATAGAAGGATTTTTTAAAGGGTTAGACATCCTACGGATAAGAACAACCACCAAAGTTACGTTAGACAGGATAATTACAGGCACTGCCTATACAGCATGATAGTCTTTAATTACATGATCTCATACTATTTTTTCCTCAGGATCCATGCCTCATTCAGTGCAGAAAACAGAATTATATTAAATTTCCTTAGGGGCTTTTCTGTCATGCTCATTGCTTACAGTACATGAGTGCTTCACAAATATGAACTTCTCTTTCCAACATCCCTGGGAGATGAGGTGATGTTATCCCCTTTTTACAGAAGGGAAGAAGAGAGACAGCAAGAGTAAGGTCAAAAGTTTCCACTCGTTTTGGGTGCCCAATCTGAAACACCATGGGTCTGATTTTTCAGAGTACTTAGCATTACATAACACTTAGTCTAGTCAAAGCACAGCTCCCGTTGACTTCAGTTGCAGCAGAAGTGTAGAGTGCACACAGCAAACCTGACCTCTGCATATCGATTCAGGTATCCAGTGACTTGTCCAACATCAAGTGTCCAGTGACTGAATGCTGGCAACGGCAGGGACAGAACAGAGTTTTCCAAGGCAGCATTCAACTACCTTAACTATGAGATCACTTTCTCTCTTCCTGCAGTCCCCTGCCTCAATCACTACACACCTTCCAGCTTCTGCAGCAAACAAGGCAGGGGTCAGAAAACAGCCTTTTTCACCACATAACCCTAATTCATCCCCAGAGCAGGTCCCTCCTGTGTACTGAATGAAGCAGGGGTCCTGTGAAAAAAATTAATGTGATCATGGAATTAAAGCCTGTCATAATGCGCATGCACAAGGGGTGTGTGTGTGTCTGTGTCTCTGTGTGTGTGTGAGAATGAAGCTTGCAAAGGCATTCCTAACTTTTGATTACTTGATTTTGCAATCTTATTAGTGTTCTTATAACAGTTTGTGTGTAATAATCTACATAGGTTCTTACACCAACTCTTATGATCGTATCTGAGCGCTTTCCAGTAGTACATTAGGTAATATGACTAACATCAGTCACACCTGGTTGTAGTGCTCAAGAAATTGAGGGGCTGAGAAGAGTTTTCTAGGGAGGCTGGCACAGGGCAGATTTCTCTGCATGACCCTTATGCAGAGACGGTCCATTCTGCCAAACTCTGTGGTAGATATGAAATATGGAGGCAAAGATGAGACCTTTCACTTACAATTTAAGCCAGGATTTAAAGTCTCCAGTGGTGAAAGGCTCTAATCTACTGCAACAACAGCAGCACTGATGCACACTCATCTAAAATAACTTCTCTGTCTGGGCTTGATTTCACTGCCACTGAAATCAATGGGATAATTTTTGTATTGCAAATCATTGGATATGCAGTACTCTATTTAAATTCTTAATTGCACATGTTAATATATTTTGATCATCATGAGACAGAACGCACAAAACTCTTGTACGTGTGACAAGTTGAGTAAGACCCATAAAATTTTAAATGGAAATGATTTAAGGAATTATAGAATGAAACTTAAATTGAATTACATACCTTATCAAGGTGAAAGAGCAAACAAAGCCACTTCAGAGAGCAATTACTATAAGCTTTATTCATTCAGGTTTCCTGGTTCAAAGGGCACAGGCCACAGATCCTTCATGACTGGTCGTCTGACCGATTTCTGGCTCCATACAGGGTTCGTGGAAGATCATTCAATGAGCTTCAGCCTTTTCCCTTCTGTACAGGCCAAAATCC
Source organism: Gopherus flavomarginatus (assembly GCF_025201925.1). Taxonomy (NCBI): domain Eukaryota; kingdom Metazoa; phylum Chordata; order Testudines; family Testudinidae; genus Gopherus; species Gopherus flavomarginatus. Next base: position 131,641,892 of record NC_066622.1, read on the forward strand.
CATCTGATGAACACACATGAAACACGATTATGGTTTATAATTTCATAGCTGCAGTGACGCGTACTGAGTGATACTTACACAGTCAAACCGCTGAAGTCCTCATGAGGAAGGGGGTATTTCCAGGTTGATTGACATTGGTTCTCTGATGATTCCAATTTTTTTTTTATAGCTCCTCAAAACGAGCACCCACATTTTAAGAAAAAATACAAATGTAAAGTCAAAGACACATACTAGTTTAACTATAAACCAAACATCTGGGGTAAGAAATGGATGAAATGAAGTTTGATTGCACAGGCCTGGGAATCTGCAGCAGTGCAAAAAAGCATCTAACTGCACTTACCATTCCGAGAGAGTAGCAGGTGATGGGAAGCCAGCCGCAAAGAGGGCAGCTAAGGGGAAAATTCTACAAATGCAATCCTGCTATGGTATCAAAAAGCATTTCATAAGAGGATGTAAAACAGTTCAATATAGTTTGAGCACTTAACATGTAAGAAGGTTACAAAAGAGATTTTCAGTATTGACAATAAAAGCAGCAAAGAATCCTGTGGCACCTTATAGACTAACAGACGTTTTGGAGCATGAGCTTTCGTGGGTGAATACCCACTTCCTCAGATGCAAGTATTGACAATATTCATTTAATAATACTCGACATGTTAAAAACATGTTCCATGGCACATATTAGGCCCTATGGTGATGCTGCATGGTCTGTGTGATCCTCTGTATGGCTCCTGCATATGGTAATTTGAACAGCTGGTAAGGTTACTTTTTTCTCTTATTGCTTTGGTTCTGCTATCCGCTGAGCCAACAAACAGCTTTCCTACCAGTCTGTCCAACCTGGGTTTTTCAGCGTTCCCAGCTTCCTACCAACACTGCTGTGGACTGCACATTCTCTGTGCCTGACTTACACTTGCCTTATTTTATATGTTCCGGGTCACAGAATTGTACTCTTTTGTAACTCTGTGGAAGAATTTGGCTCTAGATAACAAGATAGGTAGTTCATGGACATCCTGAAACAAAGGGAGATTCCTAGTAACCAACAAAAGCATTTAGTGAATAAGCTATTTGGGGCAGATTTCATGCCTTCTTTTGTCTTTATACATGACTGAGCACAAGAGATAAATAATAAGATGACAGGTATGGATACCCAATCTAAGATCTGTGACTCTGCAGCAATTTATCTGCTAGACTGAGATCGATATCGTTCATGGAACGATCACTGGAATTACAAAGAGCTTGGATTTGGCCTTCATGGAAAGAATGTGTCAAAGGCAGATTTGTGGAAGACAGTCTGCTGCTACAGGAAGTTTCAACACCATTCATCAGCTCTCTACAGTGGCCCAGGCCATAAAAAAAGCAACACTTGAACTCTGGCAACTTGGCAGAGATTTTGAGGTAAGCTATAGGTTGCTGGAACATGACACAGATCACTTTGTATGAAGAACTTTAGGCAATGGCCTTCTTTGTTACTTTTCATAAAAGAAAGGAAGCTAATTTATCTAAGATATTTCTATATAACCTAATAAACAGGAATATTGTACACTTATAGATCACTTTCCATTCAAGGACTTCACACCACACTTGTGAGGTCAGTATTAAGCTCATTTTGTAGAGAAGGAAATAAGAACACAGGGATGGAGTGACTTGCCCGAGAAAGAAAGGAAGTTTGTGGCACAGCTGGAAAGAGAACTCTGGCGACCAGTCCTGTCTCTTAGTGGCAAAACTTTACTTTTCCCCCCAGTGTGGCCTACAAATCAATGACAGAAACATTAGCCAAATCTCTAAAGCCCACGTTATCTCCTTGCAGGTTTTAGGGGCAGGCTGGGAGAAGAGTTGAAGTCATAATTAAGGCAGTTTTTCCTTACAATTAGGTCAGTGGTTTTCAAACTTTTTTCTGGCGATCCAGTTGAAGAAAATTGTTGATGCTCAATGGAGTTGGGGATGAGGGGTTTGGGTTGTGGGAGGGGCTCAGCACTGGAACAGAGGGTTAGGGTGCAGGGGTGAGGACTGCAGGGTGGGACCTGGAATAAAGGGTTCAGGGTGTGGGAGAGGGCTCTGGGCTGGGCCAGAGGGTTGGGGTGCCAGAGGGGATCAGCGCTCTGGGTTGGGGAGTGCAGGCTCTAGGGCGGGGCTAGAGATGAGCAATTTGGGGTATAGGAAGGGGCTCCGGGTTTGGGGGAGGCTCAGGGCTAGGGTAGAGGCACATAGCCCCCATACTTAGGAGCCATACCCGCTGCTGGTTGCTTCCAGGCCGCAGCGTGGTATCAGAACAGGTAGGGACTAGTCTGCCTTAGCTGGGCAGCTCTGCCGATGGGACTTATAACGACCGGGTTGGCAGTGCTGACCAGAGCCACCATGACCCAGTGCCTTACATTCTGTGACTCAGTACTGGGTCGCGACCCGCAGTTTGAAAACCACTGTCTTATGTAATCTTTATAGTAACATACAAAAATAAAATGACATTTGACAGGCAAATGAACACAATGAAAGACTGTAGTGCAAAATCCATCTATTTAAAATACTGTTTATTTGTGATTTAACATTAATTAGCATTACATCTATGAGCAATTTCAGATAACATTTATATATTTTCCACAGGACACAGAGTTGGCTGGCTCATTCTTTATGCCAAAGCAAGTAAATATAGGCATTAGCAAAAGGTGCAAATAGTTCACGGTTGCATTTTAAAAAATATTTATGCACATTGCATTCATTTAGATATATTTTTTAAAAAAAGTTATGAAAAGCATAGTTCACAGGTTACTGCTTCTACATATGTTGTAATACAACACAAATAATGTAGAACTTAAAAAAAACAACAACCCCAAGTTAAGCAACTGGAAGTGTCCACTCAGATTAAAAACACTGTTTCCAGTATTTAGTGATAACTAGAATATCATTTCCAGGATCCATTCCAATATGCATTGTCACACTTACACGGTCAAAGCTAACCAGCCCCAGAACATAGGATAATCAACATCTTTGCATGCCAAACCACTCTCCAGCCATACTTAATCTATATATTGTATATATTTCAACTGGCAATCTGGGAATCACACTGATCTTTAAAAGTTATTTGCTATTGCAATAACTGATGTTCTATGACAAATTTGAGAAGAAAAAAACCTTGTTAATTTCTATGTTTAGCTTGTTTTTTACAATACAGTAAAAAGCAAAAATGAAAATATCTGCAAAAACGAGTAAGCGGCACTATTGCCACTACCCATGACACTAAGATCTACTTTGTTCTGGGTTTGTCTGAAGGACACAACACAGATTAATAAGACCCTTTTAAAATTCAAATGAAAATGAGAAAGAAGAGTAGATCTCCATGTGAAACCATGTAAGTTATTTTAACTTCTAATATGGAAATGTGATTTTGCTGATTTAATAAAAATACCTCACAATCCATATCATATATTTAATAAAAAATAATCACCAAACTTATACTTTCTTTGCATCATTCTATTTTCTTACTATTTCACTTTCCCTTTTAACAGTTTTGTTTCCTTCATTTGGTTTTGTTAAGAGATTATTTTTCTTCATTCATTAGCAATGCCATGAGGGAAAAAACACAGTAAGATTTAAACATGAATCCAGTTTAATTTTATATGTTTTAATCCTTTGATAGCTGAGTCCCTGGATTCCTGAATTATATTTAAGTATACTCTAAACCAAGCATCCTTAAATACACTCTACTGTTAGATACTTGGCTTACATGCGTATAATACTTTTATACTAAATGGTATACAAACATTTCAACATATAAAATCTTATTTTGTTTTGCCATAGTTTAACTAAGTTATGTTCAGTGTATAAAATCCCCTTTATTGAAAAATAAGGGTTTTTTTTCCAACTGATAGAATAAAAAAGAAGTATTCAAAAATTATATTTCACTAAAATGAAATATTTGGCAAAAAAGTTTTGATGAATGGACTTCTTACACATTTTGTATAATTCCAAATAAAAATTATCTTACAGTTTTTCTTCTAATATGTGCCAGTGTATAATATTCTATATAACCTAACCTTAAAAGATTTAAAGGCGTGCTGTTAATATGCACCCACTGAAGCAGGGTACAGAAACAAAATATATGGTCTGAATCACAATACAAAAAAGTATTATATGATTACCAAGTGAGGCAGCAGTTTAAAAATGAAAATTCATATAATCACTCAACAGTAACTCTATTAGAGACTTCAACTGTGCTGAAGATTTTAAGGTCTGCAAAATACTCCAAGTGTAACTTGCCACAACAATGTACTACAATGGTATCTGATCTCACTATGATAGTATTAAAGCACCTGCCAGTGTAGCTCTACGTGAAACTACTGAATGTTTCAAACCCTCGGTAATTTTGGACACTAAGTGAGAGATGAATTAGTTTCTTATTTAACAGAAGATGGTTTTTAGTAAAACCTTTTCCAGTTCTGTTCATAGGTTAAGGTCCAGTTTACTGCACAACCCTAACACTACTTTGTTAATGTTAGACTTAAATGTGGTTTTTAAAAATGTGCAATGCCTTCTCTTAGCAACAGAGCTGCAGTTATGCTTCCACCTTCTCCTTCTTTTTGTTCTTTTTCAGAAAAGACGGAGTGCGGAATTTCTTCTTCTTCTTTGATGGAGATTTTGAAGGGGAGCCCTCAGGGGACAGGGTCTCTTCAATCTTTTCAGAAGTTTTAATTGTAATCTCTACGCTCTCCACAGTACTAGTGGTTAACTGACTGACCCGCTGGGTGAGATCTTCTTCCACGTCATGCATATCTTCCTTGCCATTCACCACCACAACAGGTACCTCTGTGGAGATGAGGTTAGCATTCTGGGCATACATATCTTCATGATTTTCTATGAAAATGGAGAGTTCCACTATTATTATTCTTATTTTTGTGAGCAATGTCTATGCAAAAAATCAGAAATGGGCCTGGACTATGAAGTCTGGATTTGGATTCAGATATGAACTGCTGCAAAGTTTAAGGTGCTCAGATGTGGGTTTTTCCCGTCTTCTGTGCTCTTTATTTTGTTTATGTCAAATGATACAAATGTAATAGTGTGCAAATTTCATTAAAGGATACAGCCCATTCGTATCCAAGGGTAAGTCAAGTACTTAGAAGTCTAAACAGCCTAAAGTGCAGTTAGAATTATTTGTGCCTGCACTAGGCCAACATATGAAGATGACCCACTATGCAGGGTACCTTTCAGAATACAAACCTTTAAAAACATGCTGTATTGTTTCTGCTGATTATGTATTAACAGAGGCTCTCTTCTGGAAGATTGTTATACAAAAAAAAAATATAATAGCTACATTACAGGGAGCAATAGACAACATACATGCCTCCCATTTTATTAATATGTGATTTTATTGTGTGGATTTCACAACAGGAAAAATGTTTATTGGGGAAAATAATTCAGTTATATACTAAGACGGACTCACACATGACACTATAGTTAACTAGATCAGTTTTTGACCAGCCGACTTTGAGAACTTGTCTACTCAATTTAAATGAAAAATTGGAGTTGATAAAAGTCTGGAAAGATGCAGGCTTCATAAACTCACTAGTTGTAAGCGGCAAGAATCTCGTACTGAAATACTTAAATCCCAGTTTCTAAAATACTGAAAGCAGGCTATATTGCACCTTACTTAAAGGATATAATGAAACAATCAGTGACCCAGGTTATTAGAGCTCTTTTCATTTTATAGGAAGCTGTATTTAATACCTTCTAATTTTTCAGGGACATTTTGCGGGGACTGTGTTTGTGACTGAATTTGTGACACAGATGAACCATCATCTGAGACTAATTCCTGTTCAGCATCTGCAGGACAAGATTTGAATTAGTAGCCATGCAAAAATAAAAATGAACAAGATCATCAGTGTTAGTACATACAATCTTTACAGCTCTGCTAGCATTGAACTGTTCATGCTAATGTTGTCAAGAAGTTAATATACAATAGCTTAAACACATTATTAGGAAGTTATTACAGTCATCATCCATTAACAGTTATCAGATGTTAGCTCTTCTATATAAATAATTAAAAACAAGGCTGAACACAAGGGAGCAGGCAGCCCATGCATATGTGGCTTCATCTCACCATTAACTATATGACATACAAGAAATCATGATACTATTCATACCCTTAAAAAGTCTAAACTATGAAAGTCAGCCACGCAGTATTAGTTCATGAGAATGTATTAAAATGCTATTGTTAAGCAATACTGAATTAGTAATTCTGATAAGGAGTAGCAATATAAAAAAGTTATAAAATGCTTTTAACTGAAGTGGATGAAAATCTTGGGGATATAGGAAAGATTACTGAAAATGTTTTTACCTTTGAATCTTTAAGCTTTTGAAAATAAGAAATTACAAAGTTGTGCTTTAAAATACTGGCATTTCAGAGTTAAGACATTGCCAATGATATTGCCAAGTTTATAGCAAACAGAAAACTATACCATTTAAGAATATTATTTTTGATAAATGAGGGTTCATAGGCTTTTACTTTCTATTCCTATCATCTGTACTGATGGGAAAAAAATCTACCTGTAAATGTTTAAAATTTTATTTTTTGGTATGTGTTTCCCAATTTATGGTGACATCTCTCTCCTTTCAAAGGATCAACTATTCCTATCTGCAATACACAGTATCAGAAGACAGTACAAAATGAACGTTACTGTATTTATTCGACTTCCATCGTTGTGTAAGTCTTCTGGTGCTTTAGTTCCTATATAAAGTAAAATCAACTAAGATAAAATTCTGCAGTTCTCAAAGAGCAATCATTTTTAAGTTTTCCCAGGATGGTTGCAACTTGCTCTTATCATGTGAGAGTAAGAACTATAGCATGGCAAGGTTTCAAGATGTGCTATCCTGCCCCAACATAAACAATGGCAGTATGCCCATAATGCCATAAATCAAAGTTCAATAAGGTCACCCACTTACTGTTTTCCAGTTTGTCAACCCAATTAACTCCACATTGTTTTTTTATTATTATTATTTACATTGCAGTAGTGCCTAGGGGCCCCAATTGTGGGTGAAGGTTCCATTATGCTAGGAGCTGTACAAACACATTACAAAAGACAGTTCCTTCCCCACAGAACTTAAAGGTTTGTAGTGTGCTGAATACTAACTGTCCCTATAGATCCTGCTACTGTGCACTAAAGGTTCCCTAGTGCACACTGACTTAGTCATGTTTTAAAGCAGAGTAGATCAAAGCACACTAGGGAAATTTTAATGTGTGGTAACAGGGTCCATCCAGATGGACTGTTAGTGACTGGCACACTAACGTCTGGTAGATTTACACCCCATCTTACCTTGAACTTACTGTTCATCTAGATAAGCCCTCAGTATAAGCAGAGAAGAGAGAGACTGGGAGAGCACAAGGAAACACTGGTTAGCATGAAAAACTGAGGTCTCATTACACTAGCTAACCAACAGAGTCAGGATTGGGTTGGGTTTTTTTGGTAGGGGTCATGGCAAAAGAGTTTTAAGGAGGGATTTAAAGGTGGGCAATGAGGATATTTACAAGGACCTCCCACACATGAGGGTACCAAGGGAGAAAGCACAACGGTGCTTGTTTGAAAGTTTAACAAATGGGTGCTGAAGGCTGGAACCATTGGTAGAGTGGGGGCAATCTGACATCTCAAAAGCATACAAGAGGTAGAGTGGAGATTGGGCATGAAGGGCCTTAAAAGTCAAGATGAGTAGTTTGTGTCTGATGCAAGGGAGAAGGGACAACCATTGAAGAAATGCAAAGAGAGGCGTGACATGGTCAAAGCAACAACCCAGGAAAATGATCTTTGCAACAGTATTATGAATGGATCTAAGTGGAGAAAGAGTGCATCTATCAAGGCTAGAGAGGAATAGGTTGCAGTACATGAGACGTGAGATAATCAGGGCCTGGACAAGAGATGTAGCTGTGTGGATGGACGTCAAAGGTCATAGCTTAGGATATGTCTATGCTACCTGCCAAATCGGCGGGCAGCGATCGATCCAGCGGAGGTTGATTTATTGCATATAGTCTAGACACGATAAATCAACCCCCAAACGCTTTCTGGTTGACTCCTGTAATCCCCCCCACCTTAGAGATGTTAAGCAGGAAGAACTAGCAGCATTTTAACACTGCCTGGATGTGATGATCCAGAGAGATGGTTGAGCTGAAGACAACACCTATAGGCCTGTGTGACAGAGATAAGGAGGTTTTCCACAGAGAGGAGGGGAGACAATGGGAGGAAGATTAAGAGCTCTGTTTTGGCCACCCCTATTTTAAGATGATATCTGGGCTTCCACAAGGAGACATCTGAAAGACTGACAGTGATTTTAGTGTATACAGAAAGGACCGGACAGGTATACATGAGTTGTCAGCTGAGAGTTGATAGTTAATGTCATTTACAAATGAGATTGCCCAGAGACAAGTTGCAGAGGAGGGGGCCAAGAACAGAGCCCTGTGGAACTCCCACAGAAGTTTGGTAGGGAATGAAGAAAGTCCTCCTAATGAAATGCAGAAGCAGCAATTAAAGGTAGGAGATCCAGGAGAGGACAGTCATGAAAGCTGAGCGAGGATACAATTTCAAGAATGGTTAACTTGGTTGAAGGCAGTGGACAGACTGAGGAGAGCAAAGATTGAATATTGTGTCTGCTTTGGCCAGGAAAAGGTCATTAGAGGCTTGGTGAGAGCCACCGAATTGGAGTGCAAGGTAGAAGCTGGATTGGCGAAGAACTTCAGATAGTGACTGTACAAGACACAGTCAGTTTAGAGATAAAAGGGAGAATCTAGATGGAGCGGTAGTTGTATAGTATAGGCAAGTGGAGATAAGGATGGAAGAGACTAAGGCATGCTTGCATTGCAATGGGATGGATGCTGAGGAGAAAGGTAAAGGAGAGAATGGGAGCGGAGGTAAGATCCAGAAATGGGATGAGCTCACTGAGGCCCATGGAAGGTTAGAAGAGGAGAACAGATGAGAAGCTTGTGGGTTACTGAGAGGGGAGGTGGAAGAGAGCATGTTATAGTATGGTATGGAAGGGTGGTAAGTGGGGATGCAGGAGGTAATGCTGGAACCTGTCAATTTCCTCTTTGAAGAGGTTAACAAGGTATTTTGCACAGAAGAAGTGCAGGGTAGGAAGTGAGGAGATGGAGTCAAAGGTAAAGAACAGGGGCTAGGATTGTGGCCATGGGAGTCTATCAGGGTGGAGAAGTAGAAATGATTAGTTAGGGAAATAGCAAAATATGAGGAAAGAACAAGTTTTTAGTTTTAATTCCTCTTCACTGTTAAAAAACTCTCCTTTAATGTTAAATCTAGCAACAGCTGCCACTACTCTACCACGGCCATGCTGTACTGAAATGTGCTCCACCAGAGGTGAGACATTTCCTGTTGTAGAAAGGTCCTCCCCTAAGGGCAAATTCAGTAAGGCTGAACTAGTGGAGCTCTAGTACAGACTGATGACAATGGTTTTACAATCAACCAGCTACTTCAACTAAAGGAGATTGTCCCATATTTAAAACAAAAGCAAAGATTCATCCTGTACAGGTACTTTTTTTAAGTGAAGAACATTTCCACTATTTTAGATTAAAGGGAAAATGTGCAAAAATACAAAAGCCTTATAATGAAAGATTTAAAATGCTTGGAAAAGGCACCAAAAATGCTGCAAGCAATTAGTGGTTCTCTTGAGCACCTAGCGCTGAACCACACAATTTTCTTGAAATAATTTACTGGCTGGACAGTATCTGAACCAAAGAACTGCAGTTCTAAATTGAAATTTGTGGTTTTGTGGTAAATTTATAACAGCTTTGTCATTCATTTCAATGGGCTTTTATAAAACGACACTTAACTATATGCAGTACACAGCAAAATAAATGGAGATAGATAATTAAGTTATTAAACCAGGGTTTCTGCATGTACCACAAACTGTAAGAGTAAGTAGAATTAGTTGCAATGACAATGGAATACAAGATTAAGTAGTACCTAGGCAGCCGCTCTGTCTGCAAGAATAATTATAATCTAGAAAAATTTATATACTTTCTCAACTGTCAATAGATTTAGATGTTGATGGTCCTTCTAAGCCAGTATAGGCACCTTATAAATAGCATAAATATAGCCTATGTAACTTGGGTATCAAAGCATCAAACAAAAAAGTGTTGGGGGGGGGGTGCGGGAGAGGGAGGGAGGGGAGATCACAACAGTCCTGGGCAACTGGTGTACTGTTGCTATTAACATAAGGGTTAATTTCTTCTTATGTCAAGCAGGAAAAGGTGGCCAGTGAATCAGCCTTTTCTGTAAAAGACACAAGGTGAGTGAGGTAATCTTTTACTGGACCAACTTCTGTTGGTGAGATGGTGAGATACACAAGCTTGTCTCTCTCACCAACAGAAGCTGGTCCAGTAAAAGATACTACCTCACCCAGCTGATCTCTCTAATATTCTGGGACCCACAAGGCTACACTACTGCGCACAGCAATTCCTCTGTAATCCCTTATGACCTCTCACAGGCCTCTCTCCATAGGAGGACTTCAATGTTTGATCAGGATCTTAATCTCTGAAACTGAATTCCACAATTTAGCTAATTAATAAGAACTACTTACTCTTCTCAAACTACTTTGAAGAGAACAGTTAAACAATAATGATCATGAATACTGGACTTGCACCAAGAAACTGACTAGAGAAAGGAATTCTGCTGCTTTCCCCTATGAATTGCATCTGTCCTGTTGCAGTCAGATAACAAGGAACAATTAGCACATAGTTTGTTGCTCTGAGATTTGGCAGCCATCGTACAGACCAGGGGTCGGCAACCATTCAGAAGTGGTATGGCGAGTCTTCATTTATTCACTCTAATTTAAGGTTTTGCGTGCCAGTAATACATTTTATTGTTTTTAGAAGGTCTCTTTCTATAAGTCTATATTTTTGATCCAGCAGTGTATTATTGGTTTTTTAGGTCATTTGAATTTGATTTTTCAGATGAACTTTTATGCATTACAGAAAGAGTGTCTAAGCCCATGCAAAAATCTTGCATTTTCAGGAAGACAGAATCTAGCTGGCTTTTTCCATCTTTTATTTTGATGACTACCGTTAAAGTGGACAAAACTCCACAACTTTATATGTCAAAAGTCACTAGGAGTTAGTCAATCCCAATGTCATAGCTGGTAACAAATCAAATAAATAGGTATAGCCAAACTCCACACATAGAAAGTTCTATTTATACCAGACCATATTACATTTGCTTTTAAATTGTGTTTTAGTTTAATTGTCCTTTTATTGTCAGATTAATACAAGAGAATTGTTCAGATAAAAATTAGCAATTAACCGACCTGCTATATTAAATTATTGTAAGTTTTTCCTCTCTAAAACTTAACTTCAAATATCAAGTCTCAATATTACAGTTTTAGGGGCTGTTCCTGCTCCCACTGAAGCTGAGAGTTTTGACACTGACTTCAGTGGAGGCAGAACTGGGTCCGTGTTCACAAGAATTAATACACCCGCTTTGTCCCACCACACCCCCACCATCAGCTGTCAATTTGAGTCTAGCACAGATGCCATGTTAAAGCTGCTTTGCTAATGGCAGAGACTGACCTTTTGGAAACATACAATAATCCAAATGAACTTGATTGCTGAGCCTTTTAAATAAAAAGTACTATTTTAAATTTTCTGTTGTTGAGACGTATCAATTAACAACGATAAATTAGTTTCCAGAGTGAAATGAATCTTTCAAGTATATTATAGAATTTTTTTTTCTTATTATGTTGAGTGCATAACATACCACTGAAAAGCCTTAGCTAACCCCCTTGGAAATTCATTCAGACGCACCTTATTTGCCTTATGATGCACAAAGCTTTCAATGCAGACTAAGATCTGAGATTTTTCATATATTTTCCTGATATAAGATGTATGTATGTTCATTCCTCTCCTCCAATTCTACCCTAGACATTCTCCAATCTGTTCACCATCCCTTGCACTCCACTGAAACTGCTCTCACCAAGTCTCTAATGACCACTCCCTAGCCAAATCTTCACAACCAGTACTCCATCCTCATTGACCTGTCAAGCTGCCATTGACACTAATCTTGTCCTCCCCTGGGCTTCTGTGACTCTCTCCTTTCTTGGTTCTCCTCCTACCTCCCTAATTTTTCATTCCCACTCCCACTTTCCAAGGGAGTTTCACAGAGCTCTGTCCTTGGTCCCTGTAAAGCAGGGGTAGGCAACCTATGGCATGCATGCCTAAGGCGGCACACGAGCTGATTTTCAGTGGCACTCACACTGCCTGGGTCCTGGCCACCGGTCTGGGGGGCTCTGCATTTTATTTAATTTTAAATGAAGCTTCTGAAACATTTCGAAACCTTACTTACTTTACATAAGTAAACATACTTTGTTTAGTTATATATTATTGACTTATAGAAAGAGACCTTCTAAAAAGGTTAAAATGCATTACTGGCATGCAAAACCATAAATTAGAGTGAATAAATGAAGACTCGGCACACCATTCTGAAAGGTTGCCGACCCCTGCTGTAAAGGATTGAGGCCTATTTTATAGTATCCTCTGCCTACCAGATAAAGGTTTGATCTTACTGAGCCAGCTCACTTCCTGGGGTAATTCTGTCTGAGCTCTCACAGAATCCAGGGAAGCAGTTTCCAGTGGGGTTAGTTGTTTTATTTTAAGCCTTCTTAACAAAAACACCACCACTTATATCCATTCAGACTGGTGCTGCAGAGATATTTCCCTAGCTTGTGGCTTTAAACATATCATCGCCTCTCTTTGCATTCCTCCTCTGGGTCCCCCTTCTCTACTTACTCAAACATAAGCGACTTGTACTCACCTTCAAGGCTCTTTTGACGCTATGCCACTCAACTGATCACCTCTCAGTCACTTCTGCTTCCAGTCAGTCTCCATTGCCCCCGGGTTAAAATTTCCAACAAGCACCTCTGTGCTTTCTCCCATGCTGCCCCTCACAACTGGGAGAAGCTCTCCATAAATACCCACTACCCTCAGTATCCTCAAATCCCTCCTCTGCTGTGATGTCTTCCAAAAAAACAAACACTCAAAACCCAACCCCCTCCAATGATTAGGCTGGTGGTGTACTGAAACAGTGGCCTATCAGGTTGACCAATACTGACTCATCGTTTCCTTGTACTCCCAGTTTGTCTCTATCAATCGGTTGTCTCATCTTAGATTGTAAGCTCTTTGTAACAGGACTGTCTTTTTTGTTCTGTTTGTACAGCGCCTAGGACAATGGGGTTCTGGCCCATGATTAGAGCTCCTTGGTGAGACCACAATACAAATAATAAACCAATTGTAATAATAATACTCAGAATATTTAAGTATGAGTGTTTAGATTAATTCCTGCTGATGTAGTGCCCTTTCATTATCATTAGTAATAGCACTTCAGTTAAAGACAGCCATATTCTAGTTTAACTTGCGGTTTGTTTGGCCGGGGAATCTTTAAACATACCCTGACTGTTAGCTGCCTTAATTAAATAGGACAGCAAGACTATTGCAAATAAACCTGTCAAAGAAATATGACACCAATAGAGTGTAATATTTCAGCTGCTTTGGAATTATTCTATGAAATGTTCTCTCTCTTTTGGATACGTTTACTACACTATAATTCCCTAGCAACTCTCTTCTTTAAAATAGTAAAGAATATCACATTTTAATATCACCAGCTTCCTCAGTTCCATAAAGAAAATGCTTCCAGTATAACACATCCAAGAGACCTGACATTAGAAAGGGAGTAATGGGATTCAGTACATATGCAATAAGATGAATATGCTTCTCGTTTCCGATTTTGTATATATGTTATGTTTAATCTACTAATTACAGTAGATTTTTTTAAACAAGCAGCCATGATTTAATTTTGCCAGAAGCTGAGAATGGGCAACAGGGCATGGATCACTTAATGATTACCTGTTCTGTTTATTCCCTCTGGGACACCTGGCATTGACTACTGTTGGAAGACTGGATACTGGGCAAGATGGACCTTTGGTTTGACCCAGTATGGCTGTTCTTATGTTCTAATTACTACTAAAAATCTCAACCACTTCATATGTAGTTAATTATTTCAGAATAGGTTCTAAGAAGCATTCACCTCAAACTTAACCCGTTTGGCAGTTTAGACCACTGACCTTCCACTCCTTGTTGCTTGCGCTCAATTGCCTTCTTGTACTCGTCCAGTTCCTTTTCTGTAAGATCACTGAATGGATTGGGAGGGGCTGGTGGTGCATGCTCATCTTCCTCAAACTGCATGGGCTGGAAAAAGAAAAAATCAGATACAGTAAGTAACAGAAAATATTTACAATTTCAGTTTCTTTCTTTCCCCAAGGTTTGGGAACAACAGACCTACAAGAAAGGGAGCTTTATGGACAGAAGGAATACAAAAACAAATAATCAAATTGGAATTGCCTCAATTAATAAGTATTTGCTTCCAAGCATATTATAAACATTTGCTTATTTAAATACTGTGGGTTTGGGTATTATTTTCAAATAATCAGAAAGTTTACTTGTGGTGATTTACTTCAAGAAACTACTAGGTGAGACCGCCAGTGACTTATCTATTGCTGTTGATATAAAGTGGCAACAGGCATTAATTGATTGCTTATTGCAAAGGTTCTCAAACTGGGGGTCAGGACCCCTCAAGGAGTTGTCAGCTGTCAGCCTCCATCACAAACCCCACTTTGCCTCCAGCATTTATAATGGTGTTAAATATATTAAAAAGTGTTTTTAATTTATAAGGGGGGGTTGCACTCAGAGGCTTGCTATGTGAAAGGGGTCACCAGTACAAAAGTTTGAGAACCAGTGGCTTATTGTATAAGATCTCAGATTAGCCACCAAGGTGCAAATTTATTAAAGCACTTAAGCATATACATAAGTGCTTCGGTGAACTGTTGTCCAAATATCTAAGCTCTTTTGAAAATGCCATTTTGTCCATTTCAATCAATGGATTTACCTAAAATCTCATGATAATTCATTTTTACAAAAGTGAATTTTAATGCTTGAGAAAAATGTCTGAATGATAGTGACTGGATGCTAAGGGTGAGATTTTCAAAAAACGCCGTGACTCAAGACTAAGTTGCACTGACTTTCAGGAACTTGTACTCCTCCATCATGTATGTATGTTTGAAAATCTCATGAAAAATTCTAATCTACAGAACACCTATAGACAAGGATAGGCAACTTATGGCATGTGTGCTGAAGGCAGCACATGAGCTGATTTTCAGTAGCACTCACACTGCCTGGGTCCTGGCCACTGGTCTGGGGGGGGGGACTCTGCATTTTAATTTTAAATGAAGCTTCTTAAACATTTTAAAAACCTTATTTACTTTACATACAACAATAGTTTAGTTCTATATTACAGACTTATAGAAAGAGATCTTCTAAAAATGTTAAAATGTATGACTGGCACGTGAAACCTTAAATTAGAGTGAATAAATGAAGACTTGGCACACGACTTCTGAAAGGTTGCTGACCCCTGCCTATAGACAATGAAGCTTTGTAAGCTTCCTTCTTCCTTTCTTACCACAGTGCCTAAACTCTCTTCTGTAGGGTCCGCTTCTAAGAGTGAT
Source organism: Gopherus flavomarginatus (assembly GCF_025201925.1). Taxonomy (NCBI): domain Eukaryota; kingdom Metazoa; phylum Chordata; order Testudines; family Testudinidae; genus Gopherus; species Gopherus flavomarginatus. Next base: position 131,657,423 of record NC_066622.1, read on the forward strand.
AACTCTTTATCCAGTGAATATTTGCTCATTCTGCTGAGAATTCTAACAAAAGCACCAATGAAATGTGGACCTCTCTCTACACAGAGAGCTTAATTAAGACTAACTTATTTTACATTGGCCACTTGACAGCGATCAAAATAGCAGGACTTCACTGTCAACCCAGGCTAGATTTACATCAGTAATTTACAGGAATATGGAGTCTGAGTTATTCAGACCTTGCTTATTACAATTCCTACAGAAAGGTGTGTACAATTCCTCCATCTACACTTCAATATAATTTTATTCTTTCAGTTTATGATTGTTCTATAGCAAGCAAACTGCTCTCAAGTTCCATTTTATGAAATGAGATGGAGAACCTTAGTAGTTGTTTTGTTCTGAAAACAGTGTTCAAGTCAATAAGATGACATTAACTTACACTACATAACAAAAGAAAAAAAAAAGAAAAAGAAGAGTACCATTTCAAGAGTATAGGTAACAAAAGTGAGGAAATAGGAATAACCCCAAACATTGTGGGACAGCTGCACTCTCAAAAAATGAGATGAGATCATTGTCAGAGTAAGAGGATTTTCCTTGTTTATCTACCAGGGTATGCAAAATTATGCATAATTAGGGCCATCTGTATAATTCAGAAATAAATACAATTGTGCTGAAGAAAAATCAGAGGTATGTGTTCAAGGAGGTAAGAAATTATCACCACAGAACTGGAAGTCCTTCTTGCTCCTAAACATGGTCAATTGATACATGGTTCTAAGTTAATTATCTAATTTACAAACGCATTATTATAGATAGTGGACAAAAGTAGTACCTGATTTTATTGACAAAGTTCATCTCATTGGTGAAAAACTGGTTAAGGACTATTTAGAAAAGCTGGAAATGCATAAGTCCATGGGTCCAGATCTATTGCATCTGAGGGTGTTGGCTGATGTGATTGCAGAGCCAGTGGCCATTATCTTTGTAAATTCGTGGTGACTGGGGGAGGTCCCGGACCATTGAAAAAAGGCAAATGTAGCGCCCATCTTTATAAAAGGGAAGAATGAGAATCTGCGGAACTAGACCAGTCAGCCTCACCTCAGTCCTGGGAAAAATCATGGAGTAGGTCCTCAAGGAATCCATTTTGAACCACTTGGAAGAGAGGAAGATGATCAGGAACAGTCAACATGGATTCACCAAGGGAAAATCATGCCTGACCAACCTGATTACCTTCTATGATGAGATAACTGGGTCTGTGGATATGGGGAAAATGGTGGATGGGATATATCTTGACTTTAGCAAAGCTTTTGATACGGTTTCCCACAGTATTCTTGCCAGCAAGTTAAAGTATGGATTGGATGAATGGACTAGAAGGTATATAGAAAGCTGGATAGATCATTGGGTTTAATGGGTAGTGATCAACAGCTTGATGTCTAGTTGGCAGCCGGTATCTAGTAGAATGCCCCAGGGGTCGGTCCAGGGGCCGGTTTTGTTCAACATCTTCATTAATGATCTGGATGATGGGATGGGATGGATTAACCCCTCAGCAAGTTCGCAGATGACACTAAGCTGGGGGGAGAGGTAGATAAGCTGGAGGGCAGGAATAGATCCAGAGTGACCTAGACAAATTGGAGGATTGGGCCAAAAGAAATCTGATGAGGTTCAACAAGGATAAAGTGCCTGCACTTAGGACGGAAGAATCCAATGCACTGCTACAGTCTGGGGACCGACTGGCTAAACGGCAGTTCTGCAGGAAAGGACCTGAGGATTCCAGTGGATGAGAAGCTGAATATGAGTCAACAGTGTGCACTTGTTGTCAAGAAGGCTAATGGCATATTGAGCTGCATTAGTAGGAGCACTGCCAGCAGACCAAGGGAAGTGATTATTCCCCTCTATTCGACACTGGTGTGGCCACATCTGAAGTACTGAGTCCAGTTTTGGGCCCCCCACTACAGAAAGGATGTGGACAAATTGGAGAGAGTCCAGCATAGGGCAATGAAAATGATTAGGGGGCTGGGGCACATGACTTACGAGGAGAGGCTGAGGAAAGTGGGCTTATTTAGTCTGCAGAAGAGAAGGCGGGGGCGGGGGGGGGATTTGACAGTAGCCTTCAACTACCTGAAGGGAGGTTCCAAAGAGGATGGAGCTAGGCTGTTGTCAGTGGTGGCAGATGACAGAACAAGAAGCAATGGTATCCAGTTGCAGTGAGGGAGGTTTAGGTTGGATAATAGAAAAAACTATTTCATTAGGAGGGTGGTGAAGCTCTGCAATGGGTTACCTAGGGAGGTGGTGGAATCTCCATCCTGAGAGGTTTTTAAGGCCTGGCTTGACAAAGCCCTGGCTGGGATGATTTAGTTGTGGTTGGTCCTCTTTTGAGCAGAGGGATGGACTAGATGACCTCCTGAGTTCTCTTCCAACCCTAATGTTCTATGATTCATGAAATTTCTTTACTACAGTTGTATACGATTACGTGAGTCTTACTCATTTTAATCTCGCACTCTTTTTGCTATCACAGAAGTTATGGGTGGAAAAGAATGATTAAGACCATCTTGTCCAACCTCATGGCCAACACCTCACTATTCCCTACAGTATTTGTAAACATTTGGTCCTTTTTTGCATTTAATTTTTATTAACAATTTTCAGAGATTAAAATATTAATACACAATACATATACAAAAATAAGTAGCAGCAAGAACAAACTAGAATCACACATTTACAAATCCTTAATCATATACATTGTTGCAAATAGAATCATAGAACAGAATCACAGAACTGGAAGGGACCTTGAGAGGTCATCTAGTCCAGTCCACTGCACTCATGGCAGGACTAAGAATTATCTAGACCATCCCTGATAGGTGTTTGTCCAACCTGCTCTTAAAAATCCCTAATGATGGAGATTCCATAAATAGTTTTTATTGTAACTGTATCTATTATATGTATTTTGGGAACAACTGAAACAAAATTGTGAGGACTTCTAGTGTGGCTAATTTTATATAAAATTAGGCCAATGTTGTAATTTATCACATTGCTACTAGCTACAGATATGGTTAGCAGGATACTAAATTACGAATATGTACTACAGCTTTCTATTTCTGGGTCTGATTGGGTTATAAATGTAGTTATAAAAAGTGAAAAGAAAACTACCACCCACGAAACAAAATCATTGTACCCAGACTAACGGAGAGCTACGCATCTCTGCTGTTTTGATCAAGTGAAAAGTGACCATGCAAAAAGAAATAGCTGCTCACACTATCTATGCACTTGGTTACAGTATAAGTGTATTTAATGTTAGTTTTCCATCTCACTGTTTATGTGGATCATGTGAGCTCTTACAAGTAGCATCAGTAAAAATTACTCACTCACTGAGGAGGAGGTTTGGACCTATTTCTGCAAAGGAGTTCTCGAGTCTGGATCCTGGCCTGCTGCACTTCACTGCCACATTGCTGTCAAGTAGCCCCTCCATCTAGACTGGTTACTAGTGTTGAGCTTCTGACAGATATGTATGAGTAGCAAGAATATAAGGGGGTCTCATGTCCAAAGAGAAGGTAGTAAGAAGCTGAACACCAAATGGATACTGCTGCAGAAGGGGAGTGTGTTCCCCACATATTTCTTTGATTCCCCATTTTTCTGCAGGGCAGCCAAGAAATCTGCGGAAGAATTCCCCTAGGAGTAAAGGGGGTTATTCTTTGTCATCATGAGTAAACTGATTAGCCCTGTAAAGGAAATGATTTGAGAGAGGAAAAAGAACAAGATGTTGAAGATTTCTGTCATTCAGAACCTCCTTGTGAAATTAGTTTGAGTTCATAAGGACATAGGAATTGCCATGCATTCCATGTAGTCCAATAATCTCTCTCTGACAGGATCCAACACCAGATGCTTCAGAGGAAGATTGAAGAAACCCTAAAGTAGGCCATCGTGGGGCACTGTGTCTATGATGGGGCCCAGGGTGCAACTTGGACTGTGGGACCACTGAGCTCTTTGTCCCCACAACCTGGAGCATCCCTCTCATTCTGTAATGCTGTTGCCAAGCTACAAACCTCTGACAGGTTTTGCGTTTACACAGACCTCCACATGCAGTGACATACCCAACTGAATTACATGAACACTTTGCCAGCCACTCATGAACCAAAAGCAGAGGGTCCAGCCAATTCCCCCACAGATCCCCAGCCTTGCACTGGTTAGAAGCCTGGCCAGTGTAAGTTCATTACCCAGTCCGCCCCTCCCTCAATATGGAGAGGACACACACTAGCCTTTGTAAACTGACCTGAGATTTCCCAAGCACGTCAACCAAAACACATTGTTTTAGGTAAAATATAGAACAGATTTTTTAACTACAGAAAGACATTTTAAGTAGCAAGCACAGAGATCAAAGCTGGTTACCTAAGAAATAAAATAAACTCACAGTCTGAGTTCTACAAACTAAGCAGGATTTGAATCAAGCAGTGCCGCTCCCTGACAAATGGTACAAATGGGTCACAGATCTTCAATACACAGGCTGGAACTGCCTTCCAGCCTGGGACCACCCTCCCCAGTTCCAAGTCTTTATTCTCCAGACGTGTTTCCAGGTGGGTGAGTCATGGGGAGCAGTGAGGCTGGGGAGAATTGGCTGGAGCCTCTCTATTGGTTCATGAGTGGCTGGGAGAAGCATTAATGTAACTCAGTTGGGTGTGTCCCTGTCTGTGGATGTCTGTGAGTGTGCAGTGCCTGCCAGAGGTTTGTAGCTTATCAACATCACAGGGTGAGAGGGATACCCCGGGTTGGTAGGACAGAGGGCTCAACAGTCCCACAGTCCCAGCTGTATGCTGGGGACCCCATCACATTGTCCCCCCATGAAGGATTCATCCCTATCACTAGTAGTTAAGCACAGTCTTAGGGTACGTCTACACTACGGGATTAGTCCAATTTTACATAAACCGGTTTTGTAAAACAGATTGTATAAAGTCGAGTGCACGCGGCCACACTAAGCACATTAATTAGGTGGTGTGCATCCATGGTCCGAGGCTAGCGTCGATTTCCGGAGTGTTGCACTGTGGGTAGCTATTCCGTAGCTATCCCATAGTTCCCGCAGTCTCCCCCGCCCCTTGGAATTCTGGGTTGAGATCCTAGTGCCTGATGGGGCAAAAATCATTGTCACCGGTGGTTCTGGGTAAATGTCATCACTCATTCCTTCCTCCGGGAAAAACAACGGCAATCATTTTGCGCCCTTTTTCCCTGGATTGCCCTGGCAGACGCCATAGCACGGCAACCATGGAGCCCGTTCAGCTTTTCTTTTTTTACTGTCACCGTATGTGTACTGGATGCCGTGGACTGAGGCGTTACTGCAGCGCTACACAGCAGCATTCGTTTGCTTTTGCATGATAGCAGAGACGGTTATCAGTCGTTCTGTACCGTCTGCTGCCATTGTAAATTGGCAATAAGATGACGGTTATCTTGGGTGCCCCTGGCTGAGGTCGGCTGGGGGCGCAAAGGCAAAACTGGGAATGACTCCCCGAGTCAATCCCTCCTTTATGGTTTCTAAAAATAGAGTCAGTCCTGCCCAGAATATGGGGCAAGTGTACTAGAGAACCAGTGTATCAGAGAGCACAGCTGCTCCGTGTCAGATCCCACAGAAATGATGAGCTGCATGCCATTCACGGGGGGTGCCCCTGCAACAACCCCACCCGTTGCTTCCCTCCTCCCCCAACCTTCCTGGGCTACCATGGCAGTGTCCCCCCATTTGTGTCATGAAGTTATAAAGAATGCAGGAATCAGAAACAGTGACTTGTTAGTGAGATAAAATGAGGGGGAGGCAGCCTCCCGCTGCTATGACAGTCCAGGCAGGACATTAAGCGGTGCGGGGGAGAGGAGCCCAGCATGCCACTGCTATGATAGTCCAGGCAGTACAGAATCTTTTCTTTACACAGGAAAGGGAGGGGGGCTGATGGAGCTCAGCCCCTAGTTGATATGATGAGGACGGTTACCAGCCGTTCTGTCCCATCTACTGGGAATGACCGGGAATCATTCCTATTTTTACCCAGGCGCCCCCGGCCAGCCTCACCTGAGGCCAGCCAGGAGCACTCACGGGCTGATGGTGATGACGGATAGCAGTCATATTGTACCGTCTGCTACCGGGGAAGGGAGAAGAGTGGATACTGCTCTTCATTGCTGCAGCACCGCATCTACCACCAGCATTCAGCAGACATATGGTGACATTGAAAAAAAGTCAAGAAACGATTTCTTTCCCTTTTCTTTCACATGGTGGGGGGAGGGAGTAAATTGACGAGCTATACCCTGAACCACGCCGGACAATGTGTTTGAACCTACAGGCACTGGAAGCTCAGCCAAGAATACAAATACTTTTCAGAGACTGCTGTGGACTGTGGATAGCTGGAGTCCTCAGTACCTCCTCCCTCCCTCCTTGAGAGTCCATTTGATTCTTTGGCTTTCCGTTACGCTTGTCATGCAGCACTGTGTAGCCTGGAGATTTTTTTCAAACGCTTTGGCATTTCATCTTCTGTAACGGAGCTCTGACAGAACAGATTTGTCTCCCCATACAGCGATCAGATCCAGTATCTCTCATACGGTCCACGCTGGAGCTCTTTTTGGATTTGGGACTGCATCACCATCCGTGCTGATCAGAGCTCCGTGCTGGGCAAACAGGAAATGTAATTCAAAAGTTCGCAAGGCTTTTCCTGTTTACCTGGCCACTGCATCCGAGTTCAGATTGCTGTCCAGAGCGGTCACAGTGGTGCACTGTGGGATACCGCCCGGAGGCCAATACTGTCGATTTGCGGCCACACTAACCCTAATTCGATATGGTAATACCGATTTTAGCGCTACTCCTGTCATTGGGGAGGAGTACAGAAACCAATTTAAATAGCCCTTTATATCGATATAAAGGGCCTCGTAGTGTGGACGGGTGCGCCGTTAAATCGGTTTAACGCTGCTAAAATCAGTTTAAACACGTAGTGTAGACCAGGCCTTTGATCCTGAAACATGAGTTTCTCTCTCTCTTCAGGTACGTCTACACTACCCGCTGGATCTATCTATTGGGGATCGATGTATCGCGTCTCGTCTAGATGTGATACATCAATCCCTGAATGCACTCCCCGTCGACTCTGGAACTCCACTAGGGTGAGAGACGGAAGCGGAGTTGATGGGGGAGCGGCGGCCATCGATCCCACACCGCAAGGACGCGAAGTAAGTCAATCTAAGTTGATCTAAGATGTCGACTTCAGCTATGCTATTCTTGTAGCTGAAACTGTGTATCTTAGATCGATCCCACCCCAGTGTAGACCAGGCCTTTCCAAAAACTCTTCTCGTTAGCATTAGCTGGAACAACATTGCATACTCTTTTTAGCTATACAAGTGTGCAATTCCTATCTGAATCTTGCTAAATTCTTGGCCTGAATGATGTGCTATGGCAATGAGTTTCACAGTCCTATTAGGAGCTATGAGTAGTTCTCCATTGACCGAGCTACCACTTCTCGGGGAAGAGGATTAACCTCTCCTGTTGCTGTAGTGAAAGTCTACACTGAAGCACTTCAGCAGCATAGCTGCAGTGCTGCTGTAGTGTTTTAGGTGTAGACAAACCCTGAGTAACTAGAAGCCCCCCAGATTTTTTTTTTTTTTTTAAACATTGTAGATAAAAACTTGTATTGCGAATGACGAAAATATCTCCCAGGTTAGATATAGTATTTTCATGTCACATTTAACAAAAAACATTTAAAAAGAAAAGACAAAACCTTCAAGTCTGAAAGATTGATAGAACCCATTTAAGGCAGTGAATTAAACCCAAGTCATGATGTACACTTACTGGACTAGGCTTTTTATCCACAACAATCCCAGCAAGTAACTGAGACTGTGGTCCTGCTGTCTTTAAGTCGTATCGGTTTTGCTCACGAATCTATATGGAAAAAGACAAATGTTATTTAAAGCATCTATTGTCCTTATATAGCAAACCAAACCCTTTTCCCACCATCAACTTTGTATGGCCAATGTATAGGGCAATGGAGCACAACTGGAGCACTGGACTTTGTACTGCTCTACTCTGGGATAAGGTGCCCCCTGCCTCTGACTACACAATACCTGCTGATCCTATGACACCACTTTGGCACCACTAAAGATTCACCCTGGTCCCAACCCCAGCCACCTGCACCAGTTGTGAGTCACCATGTATGGAACCCCAGTGGAGGTGAGCTCTGCAGAGTGACTGCACACCATCTGAATCCACCTTCCTCCCTTGTGAGGTAGAATCACACAGGCTCAGTTGCCAATGGGTCAATACCATGTGTGGTCACAGAAGTTTTGGTAGAATTTGCCCCACTTGAATAATTTGCTGCTTTCCTCAACCATCAGCCCTATCGACAGTGTGCATCATTGCCATGTGAATATTTAACTAATGAAAAAAAAAAAAACCCACCCCAGGACTCCTGCCCCTCTCTCTTTGAGACAGCAAGGCTTGTGAATCTGCCTGGGAAGAGCAAGCTTAGTGTCTGGGACTGATAACAGTAGTCTAAATCAGTGTCTGGGTGATTACAGGGCATTGTTTTATTTATCCTTTTTGAGGAAGGGAGTTGCTCCTTCTGAATCATATTCAGTCCTCAGGGATGGTAATATGGCCCTTTAACCCCTAAAAGACTCCAAGTAAGTAAATTCCACAATTTCACAGAAACAGCATTACATGTCTAGCAACACAATCATGCCTAGGGTGGAGTTTGGGTCAGCTTTCTGAAAATGGCTGCTTTTCACATTCATGATATTTATTAGTTATGTACATTTAAAATAAATATTAATTCTCAGAAACTACCTATGCAACATTTTAATGGGTATTTCTGCAGTTTTTTTGAGAAAGGGCACCTACAACATAAGAGAGGTGGCTCAGAGCTGTTCAGTTCAGATCTAGATACAAACTTCCACTAAGCTTTATGCTAAGCCAAGTGCTACAGTTTGGGGCCATCTCTGATTTGTCATTCTCAGAGTAACTGCTGATCATCCAGCAAAGTATTATAATCAAGGTGCTACCAGTTTTAATATTCAATTCCAACAGCATGTGGAATTAAAAAAAAAAAAGACATTTTGGTAAAGCCAGGATATTTTCAGTAAACCATTTTATTACTGTTTCTAATGATCACTTGACTGCTGACTTACAATATATATCTGGTACCTGTAAACAATTGAAGGTATTGTCACAGATTTTTTCATTAATCCTTTCCTACCTTATTCCTCTTTTCTAACACGTCACTTGGGTTTGTATTTAGAGGCACAAATTGATTAGGATCTTCAATTTTGATTGGAGTTCCTCCACTAATCTTGGAGGAGTCTTCAGCTTTCATCCACTTAAAGAAAAATGTTTAGATGTTAGATGAAAAAAAGGGGGAGAATGCGGCCATTGCAAAGAGCATGGTTTAGTGGTTAGGAGGAGGAGCAAGGACTAGTCACTCTGCTAGTCACTCACTAAGAGATCATTGCCAATTTATTAAACCGTTCTGTGCCCCAGCTTACAAACTTGTAAATGGATGCAATACTTATCTCACAATATCTACACAAGGCAGGTTTAACTAAATGATTGAAAAATTGAAAAGCTCACTTGAAAAATTATACAGAACTACAAAATGATATTAACATGATTATGTTTAGAAAGGATTGCTTTTACCAAAAATCCTGTATAAAAGGGATAAAGACCATTGAACTTTTTATTCCATTAATGCAGCATCTAATGGCTCCAGAATTGGTTCTCTCTTCCCCTTACTCTATTTGTACTGTAATCTCCTACCTCTGCTAACTGCAGGTTTTGTATTGGGATTTTTCCTTTTTAAGCAAATTTTAACATAAGTCTGCCATTGATGATATATCTAAACTAAAGGAACAGAGAAATTGGTTAACTACCACCAGGTGGTGCTGCTGCTTTTAATCTATGTTTTATGCAACTGGGATCAGGTGTACAGCAAATGGGATACCTCTACTAGGCACCGCTTTGCAAGAGACCTAATCTCTCCCCTAGCTGATTGGGAATGTGGTGGAGGCAACATACTTAGTCCTGGGAGAAGGAAGTCCTGCACATCATTCAAAGACATATGTTAACAGGTGGCGCTAATGGGCTCTAAAGAAAGGCCTGATCACTTGTCTTTGACCAAAGATACTGACAGTGACCTAGACTCAACAAACATGGAGAGATTGATTTAGCTTGGAAAAGATAGCGCTCCTGTGGGGATGGAGAGGCCCTGACACAGAGGGGGGGAAAATGAGACACTACAGTTGATGCATGGGTAATTCTTAGCATGCTAGATGCAGTACAACCACAACAAAAAAGCTCCTATTACAAGAACCAATAAAGAAGAGGAAATCCATCAAAGACTGGATAACAAAGCTCTCTCTTTTTCCATCACCAAAATTCTCCCAAACAGAAAGGGCATATCAGTGCAGCAGCTATTCTCATGTTCAATCTCAGACAAGCCTGTCTTCTTGTTTGCTAGCTTTTAACTAATTAGATAATCCAGCTAAAAAGGATTTAGTGCTATAAACTCTGTATAATTCACTTTCTCTCAGGTAGAGTAAGAACAAGCCAACTACCAAAAATAGCTTCCTACCGTTATCTTAGTTCTGGGACTAGTCTCTCCATTCCAAGACTCTTCAGGCACATTCACTTTCAAGTATGTATTTGGAGAGTTCAGCCATCTTGTCTTCTCTCGCTGTTGTCTTTGTGCTAGGAATTTGAGGGGGGAAAGTGGAACTGTATCATCTTCGAAAGAAAAGGCAGTCACAGTGGCTGGGATCTCAACGTCACTCTTGTGCCTGGGTTTTTCTCTGACCAGAGGATGCCTATAAGCATAGCCAGTTCTGTATCCCTGAGAAGTTAAGAAGAAAAATAAATAAATCAATCAACCAATAATCCCCAAACAATAAGAAATTATGGTAAGTTTTTACCCCTGTGTATGTATTAAATGAACTATCTGCACTCATCCAAGTAAGAGGTTTGGGGTATCCGTCTTCAAACTATTTTTCATGTATTGATTTATAAAAAAAAACCTTTACAGTCAGCATCACAGCAGACAATCAAAATTTCACATAACTGCAGTTTTTCACATATTTGACAGTCTTTCCACTTCCACTTATGAACAGTGCAATCCAGAAGGATTAAGAATAATCTGTGGAAGTTTATAATGGTCAATTCCTTCCTCCATTCAAGAGCCAACAAAGGTAACTTTTCCCTTCTGATGGAAAAAAGTTACCTTTTCCTAACTGGTGTTCTTTGAGCTGTGTTGCTCATGTCTATTCCACAATAGGTGTGACTGCTCGCCATGTGCATCAGTGCCGGAAGCTTTTCCCCTAGCAGTACCCGTAGGGGGGAGCGCCTGGAGTGGCGCCTGCCTGGGGCGGTATAAGGGTTGCTGCACGCTCCCCTCACTCTCAGTTCCTTCTTGCCAGACAACTCCAACAGAGGGGAAGGAGGGTGGGACATGGAATAGACATGAGCAACACATCTTGAAGAACATCAGTTATGGTAAAGGTAACTGGTTTTTCTTCCTCGAGTGATTGTTCATGGGTATTCCACAACAGGTGATTCCAAGCTATACCTGTTGGAGGTGGGTAGGAGTTCACAAGTTCACAGGAAGGAGGACAGTCCTGCCAAACCTGGTGTCATCCCTGGTTTGGAAGACGATCACACAGTGCAAGATGAACATGTGAACTGATGACCACATGGCGGCCCTACAAATGTCCTGGATGGGGACATGGGCCATGAAGGCAGTCGATGAGGCCTGTGTCCGGGTCAAGTGTGCCCTCACAATGGGTGGCTGGGGAATGCACACCAGCTCATAACAGGAACGGGGCCCTGTCCCTGAACGGGACCCGTTGGAGCATGTTGTTCGGGGTGGACCACCATCGCAGGGAGGTAACCACAGCGTCCAGCATGGTGAGGGCCTTGTCCATCCTGTCCGTGGCCTGGGAGAAATTCAAGGCCAACCAGAGCTGGAGGGGCCTCATCCTCAGACTGGCATGACAGACCATGTACATCCATGCCGACATATGACCCAAGAGCTGCAGGCAAACCCTGGCTGTTGTCACCGGGAACCTTTTGACCGAGTTGATGAGACCTTTCAGGGTCTCGAACCTGTCTGGTGGGAGAGAGGTCCTGGCTGACACTATGTTCAGGAGTGCCCCGATAAACTCTATGCATTGGACTGGGACTAACGTGGACTTTGTGTTGTTTACCAGTAGGCTCAAGGCGGTGTACGTGGACAGGAGCGCCACGTGATCCCTCACCTGAGACCGGGAGGTGCCCTTAACAAGCCAATCATCCAGATATTTCCCTATCTGTACCCCCTTCCCACGAACATGCATTTTGTAAACACCCTGGGGGCAGTGGACTGCCCAAACAGAAGGACCGTAAATTGGTAATGATTCTGTCTCACCACAAAATGGAGGAAGCGCCTGTGCCCCTTGAATATGTGGATGTAGAAGTACACATCCTGTAGATCGAGGGCAGCATAATGGTCCCTGGGATCCAGGGAGCGGATGATGGAGGCCAGGGAGACCATGCGGAACTTGAGTTTCCCCATGTGCTGGTTCAGAACCCAGAGGTCCAGTATGGGCCTGAGACCCCCTTTGGCCTTGGGATAAGGAAATAATGGGAGTAGTACGCCTTGCCCATGAACTCCTCAGACACTGCCTCTATTGCTCCTAGTCCTAGGAGCCACCTCATCTCCTGCTCGAGCAGGGCTTCGTGTGAGGGGTCCCCCAGGAGGGATGGGGGCACGGGGTGGTTGGGCGAGGAGGAAGTAAACTGGAGGGTATAACCCCAGCAAATGGTGTTGAGGACCCATCGGTCCAAAGTGAGCCGAGACCATTCTGGAAGGAAAGCATAGAATTGGTTGGAGAAGGGAAGCTTTATTGGGGTTGGATCCCTGATGAGGGCTGGCGGGTTGCCCCCAAGCGTCTCGTCAAAATTGCCTTTTTCCCCGCTTGCTTGCCCTTGGAGGGTACAGGTTGGGGGGCAGGCCGAGGCTGCCTATGAGCGTGTCTCTTATAGCCCTGTTGCTTCTTATGCGTGGCCTCGTACTTCGAGAGGGCAGCCGGGGTTGAAATCTGCTGTGGCTTGAACTTAGGTTTTGCCAGAGCCGGGACATAGAGACCCAGCGTCTGGAGGGTCGTGCGAGAGTCCTTCATGCCATGCAGCCTTGTATCTGTTTCCTCTGTGAACAGTGCTTTCCCATCGAACGGGAGATCCTGCATGGAAGATTGCGCCTCGCTGGAGAGCCTGGAGAGCAAGAGCCATGATGGCCATCTCATGGACGCTGCGGAGGCCATTGAACATGCAGCCGTGTCCACAGCATCCGAGGCAGCCTGCAAGGAAGTCCGAGTTGCCGTTGCCCCTTCCTCCACCAGCGCCCTGAACTACTACTTATTGCGCTCCTGAAGGGAGACCTCAGATTTAAGCAGCGAGCCCCACAGATTAAATTCGTACCGACCCAAGAGGGCCTGATGGTTTGCCACTCATAACTGGAAGCTCGAAGACGAATACATTTTTCTTCCGAAAGAGTCCAGCCTCTGAGTCTTTGTTCTTTGGGGTCAGGGCTAGCTGACCGGGTCGTTCCCTGTGGTTGACCGACTCGATCACCAGGGAGTTGGGCACCGGGTGGGTATATAGGTACTCATGCCCTTTAGTGGGTACAAAGTACTTGCGTTCTGCCTTTTTTGATATAGGAGCCAACGAGGCCGGTGTTTGCCACAGGGCATTTGAAACGTTAGCCACCCCTTCATGGAGCAGCAAGGCCACCCTACCCGTTGCCTATGGGGACAACATGAACAGGAAGTCCAAGGGCTCCTCCATCTCCTCTGCCTGGAGGTGGAGGCTTGCTGCCACCCTCTTTAAGAGCTTTTGGTGGGCCCTGAAGTCCTCCTGTGGGATGGAGGGAGGCAGGGCCAAAACTGCCTCCTCCGGGCGGGGTGAAGAGGACGGTGTAGTGCTTTGGGTGTCGGCCGGCGCTGGAGGATCCACCACTTGGTTGGACTCCAGGCACAGTACCGAGGACGAGCGTCCCACCAACTCCTTTGTCGGGGGTCTGGAGAGGGAGGCAGACGGTGCCTTCGAAGCTCCGGCCACCAACCGAGCTCCCACCGGGGCTGTGCCGGAGGCCACGGTACCCACTGGTACCACTGGGCCGGCCACGACACTCTGTGCCACTGCACCTGCTATGGCACCGGCGGGGCCAGCTTCCCGGGTTGGCCGGTCTGGCCCACTGAAAGACTGCTACAAAATGGAGACTGGGCTGATGTAGGATCCACTGCGGTCTCTCGACAGGGAGTAGCGGCGGTGCCAGGATCTGTGACGGTCATGGGACTGTGATCTCGAATGGAGGACCAGTACTGACGGTAATAGTTGCTTTGTGAACGGCCTCGACGGGCAGACCCATGATGGCGAGACACCAGGGATCAACACCCGGGGCTGCGGTGCCTTGGTGGAGACTTGGAGTGGGAGCCCGAGCAGGAACGGCATTGACAACCGTGCTGTGACCAACTGCGGTACCCTCTCTGGGATGAGGACCAACGACGACATCTGCTGCGGTCCTGTCGATATCCGCTGTCTGAGGAGGACCGGTGCCACGAGTCCCGGCTGGCTAGAACACAGCCTGAGAGTCTAGTCGGTGTCGAGGGCGATCCACGTGGACTCTGCCCCGAGCAGACACTGGGCACTTATCGGCATTGGGAACGTTCCCTCGATCAAGACCGATACTGAGTCGGGGGCGACTGCAGAGATCCCAGTGGAGGCTTGCCTCTGGAGCATGGGGCCGACATTAGCGGCGCTCCAGGCACCAGCATGGACAAGATGTCCCAGCGCCTGGAGGGCTTCGGACGTGGATGGCATCTGGACATCTGGAGAGGCCTGTTCCGAAAGGGCTGAGCTACTTCGCTCTACAGGAGTCAGAGGCCTAGGGCCCAGTGGGGATCGAGGACTGCCCGACATGGGCCTAGCCTCTGTCCCAGACTTCCCTCGGTGACACTGCGAGGAGGGAGTCTTCTTGGCCCTCCTGATGTGCCTGTGGACAGGGAGCAGTGCCGATGGTCAATGGCACCGGCGGATTACCGTGTACTCACACCGTGGTGCCTGGTATTGGCTCGGAGTGGCGTTCTGGGGTTGGAGTCGGCGCCGACTCCATCAGAAAGGCTTGGAGCCTAATGTCCCTTTCTCTTTTGATCCAAGGCTTAAACGATTTGCAAATCTTGCACCTGTCGCTGATATGGGTTTCTCCCAAGCAGCGCAAACAGTCTGTGTGCGGGTCGCTTCTTGGCATAAAACGCCGACAAGAACCGCACGACTTAAATCCTGGGGCATGCCCCGGCCCAGGCTCACTGACAACAGGTACCAAACAAATGAACGGCACCAATGCACGTGGTGAGCACGCACAACTATTGTGGAATACACATGAGCAATCACTTAAAGTAGTAACAATATAGTTTGAGCTAAATTGGCCTCTGGAATTCTGCCCTGAGTAAGGGGAAGCACAGAAGCAGAGCAGGGACCAGATAGTGACCTACAGTCATCATTTGATTTTTGCTTAGCCCTTGCTCCAATGGGGGGATGGGAGGGAGAAGAGGAGCATGGAGAGAAAGTAGTACGTTCTATCAGTCCTTTTTCTGCCCCTCCATACCAGCTGAGCTGTGTTGCCTAGCACGTCCAGTGGAGCCCCAGCTCCACCCACATCCCACTCCCTGCCCACCCATGTGAAAGGGGGAGCAGTTGCCTGAGCGGAGTGAGGGAGAATACCCTGGTTGCTGTGTTGTGACCCGTGATATAGGTACTCCGCACAGGAAAGCAAGGGGTCATCTAACCTCCCTGCTTGAGCACATAGCGTAATTCATGTCTGAGTCTTATACACTGCACTCATATGCAAGTGGTAGCCTGTTTTGCTTTGCTTTTATTTTATCAGTAAATCACTTGCTTTGAAATTAATATTTCATTACATTTTGAATAACAATAATTAGTACTGAACTTCATTTCTTCCAAGTCCTTAAAAATTAAAGAGATAAAACCTGATTGAAGATAGAAACAAACACTACAATTCATAACAAAATAAAAATGAAAGCATCCAAGTATATTTACTAAGGTGATGATTAGAAAATGTATGTTGCAGCAACACAGCTTTATAGAGAAATGACAAACCTTTGTGACATAGTGTCCTGACAGAAATTTTAGCTTAACTAGCTCTCACTATTCTGCTGTATTAGGCTTCAGATATGGAAAGATTTTTTCTTTTTAAATATTCTGTACTAAGTCAAATGTTCAGATACAGGAGATATTAAATATTCAATAAAAAAACTACTTTTCATTTACACATTTCATTTTCAAGTTTATAAAGAAAATCAAACAGACAATTCCTTCACTTAGGGCCTAATCCCACAAGTGGAGGAGTAAAAAGCACTCAAACTCTCAAGGGTTGCATTTGTATTGTTATAACTGTGCACCTACCAGGTTGTCTAGCATTCTCATGAGCGCTTCAAACTCCTGCTCCCCAACTTTCCATTTTTGTTGGGAGCCCATATTAACTCCAACTCCTCCAGCTGCTACCACAGTGTGTGTGAAAGGCTTGTACTTTTGCAGGTCTAGTATAAGAAGATTGTCTATTCCACCTGCGCCAGCTAATGCATGAACCTGCAACAATATTCACACAGTAGTTTGTTTCTTTATAGATAATTTTTTGGGTGTAGAATTCTCAGCTTGTCTGAATTTAAGGGAAAAACTGTAAACATAAAATTGGCTGCAATTATATTTTCAGGTTACTTTTCTTCTCACTACAATGATGACAACTACATTAAGACATGCAGAGAATGATTCCTATTGTATGAATGTCAGTATCAGTTAATAATTATGGCTCTAAAAGGAGTAAATGCAATAAACTTCAATTATTTATTACATGCTCAACAATGTACTTTTAGCTATAGAAGACAGAGAAATATCTTTAATCTTCATACAGACGTACCCTACAATTGGAGAGAAAGGCAACTCTGTGTCTGATTAATTACTTAAGACACTAACAAGCGATTTCTGGATTCTGCTTAATTTATTTTGCAATACACCATTCTTCTCCACTTTGTGTTCTTTGTGGAAAATCCTCTTTTTCTCATCCCAACAGTGAGCTTGAATAATTGAGTTGGGCGCTATGAATCTCCACAAGGACAGAGGATGGAGGGGGGAAGGAATTCTTCAATCAGACCACAGAGGATCTAGTGGTATCCACAGACTATGTGTTCTATTTCTATGCAGGGTAAGGAGTGATGGATCCGTTTCCTTCCTCCTCCTCTAACAGTCACTGTGTTCAGCCTGCAGGGAACGCTCATGGATCTATACTCTGTAGGGTGTAGAAGTATGCACCCCAGGACACAGGCTCCTGAAGTTTACTCTGTCCACCGTGGAAAGCACTGTTACAGTTTCACATGGATGATCTGTATTTAGATAGGGGGGACTCCAGATTTGCCCTGTAATATTACAGATCCATCTACATTTCCTCCCAGATTGACTGGCTTTCAACACATTATTTGGCAAAGCATTAATGGCTCTCAAAATAACTTTCATGAAATGGTATCATGTCGCAATGCTGCAGTGCAATAGGAAGACTTTCTAATGAATGATACTATCCTATGGGATAAAGTCATTCCAGTGAACACAATGTGCTCTACAGCAAAGCCAACACATGATGCCTAAACTAACGTTCATACCCAGAGTGGTTTTGATATTGCTAACTGTGCACATAAAAGGAAGTAAACGGAAACATGCTTTGAATTTCATGCTATAATAGAAACAAATCTCCTCTTTAGCCCACAGAACTTCTACACCGGGGTAGTCTATTTTTTGTCAAGGTCCAAATTTCGTGGTCAAGGTATTGCAAAGCTAAGATTCCAAAGAAGAAAATAAAAAAATAATAATGATAAGTAAATAAAAAGATTTTGGTGCCCGTTCAAAAGCGTCCGGTGGTACAGATTTGTTCCACCTATTGTAGTCAAATATTGCATCTAGTAGCAGAGATTCTGTTGAATACTTTGCAATAATGGAACTTCCTCCCTATGGAGTCAGGTCTATCCATTGCAATATCTTGTTATGGCATAAGTATTTCCTTCAGAAATTAAATAATGACAAAGCATCTCTCTTACCTGTATTTCACAGGCAAGCTGCACATTGAAAATATAGTGAAAGGCCTCCTCTAACGTCTCTCCTAAGGCTACCACACCATGATTTCTCAAGACCAGAACCTAGTAAATGAAAACACTAATGTTAAATAGTAGAAACTGGTACAGTACATGCAAATGATTAATGAAAAACATGAATAAAGGTTGAGACTACCTTGCAACTGGGCCCAAGAACCTTCTGAAGCTGAATTCTCTCTTCCTGTTCATCAAGAGATCCTTGGTAATTGCAGTAAGCAACATCTCCCAGAATCAAAGCTTCCTGAGAGACTGGAAGGATACCACACTTCATAGATGAAACCTGTTTCAAGAAAATTTATCGCTTTTAAGTTTCTGAAAACAAACATTTAAACCAGAGTTCTGTACAAAGTGCCCTGTTCCACAAGTTTCCTGGTTAAGCTTCCAAAGTTATAACTAAACTATTAGGTCATCCAGAAATTCACCATATTAGTGGTAGATTATTCCCTATAGGATTTTTTCCAATACATGGGTTCTCTACCTGTGGATCATGACCACTTGGTCCCACCTATATTCTTAAATGAAAGTGAAGTCTTGGCTATATGCTAGCTAGATAAGAAGAGTCTCAATATGGAGTAGATACTGTTCTCGTGCTTTATCCAGTCTAGTTTAAAAATACGGTGACAGCACTGCTACCACTTCACTTGGGGGACTATGCCAAATAATAGATGGCACCATGAGCAAGCTTTCCCTGGCAATTGATATTAATGCATCTTTTCCTCACTTCATTCCCATTACTCTACATCAACCCTCAACAATTTTTCTTCCTTCCTGATGTTTACACTCTTCAAACATTGGTACACAATCATGTCTTCCTTTTCTCATCTCTAGCCATGCTATACAGACTTATCTCCTTGTTTCTTTTATTTGTTAGTTCAGTCCAGCCTCTTACTCATTTTTGCCCTTTTTTGACTTCTAGTTTAGCAATAACTTTGAGAGATACCCAGAACAGTGTTATAATATAACCTCTTAAAAATGCAATTCATGTCATCCACATCACGACTTAGAATACGTTATGTAGTACTGAGATGATTTAAAATAAGCATTGGCCTAAATTGTACATATTCCTCCTTCACTATGACTGAGGTGGTCCGATCCTCATTTTATGAATGGCTCATTCCAGCAAAGTGCTCAGTACCCTCAGGTCACTCAGAATCTTGAAGAATAAGCCCCTTAAACTGGTGAAAGTCAAGAGTAACTGAACTGAAGTCAATGTTACACAAGTATAAAACTGTGGAGAGGAGAGTTTGATCCATACCTACTAGATTTACATTCATAATATACATCTTAATATATTTTCATATTTTGAAACTGTTTCTTCTTTAGGCCATGTTAGGAACTGTACAGACTTACAGCTGCAGTTGCAGGGGTGTGTATGTGTATCACACATCTGACATCAGGGCGCATGGAATAGATGGCAGCATGTGGACTGAATCCTGCATTGTCGATGCTCAGATTGGTACTCCCCTGGTCAACTACATCTCCTAAGATATTTAATTTAACCTGGAAAATCAAACAAAGGAAACTCATGGAACTACTGTATGTTGGCCATGACTAAGTGGCCATGAATCAACAAAAAAACAAAAAAAACAACAACTCCCTCTTCCCACCTCCCCCAAAAACAAACCAACGTACACAGGAGGGAGGGGGAGAGGAAACAGAATCAATTTAACAGCTATCATATTTGATCTTAAACTTGTGCTTAGTTTGATCTTTCCTAAACAAACTAAGATTTTCTTTTTACCACGTGCAGTAAAATAACAGTTAGAAGTATTAGGGAAGCCAGGTCTAAGTATACAAATCCTCCTGCTGTTAAAGATCTTGCCAGATGGTGGAAATAGCCATGAAAAAGGCCAGATCCTGATAAACAGAAAGAAATTCCTCTTTGATCTGGCTGCCCCTTAGCTAAAGGAAGAGATGGTAGTGTAGCACACCAAGCAGACTCAATTGGAGTAGAAAGCCTGTATGAGAGCCTTCAATAACAAGCTTCTGTTCAAAGCACAACCTGCATAGATATATTTAGCATACAGATAACGATAAATAAATTCTCAAACTAAAATGGTTAAGAGCAATAGATGCTAAAACTGAACATTTCAGATGAACTACATATTTTTACAAACTATTAATGTACTGTGTGTTATATTATAAATTACACCTCCTATTTTCTCATATTTGAACTTGAAAATTTAATTCAACTTAATGTGAAAACAAAGACTCAATCTCAGAACAACTGCCATTAAAGCATTTTAAATAAAAGTCATGAAAATAAAAAAAATCCCCAAACTGTTAGGGAGGAGGCGGGGGTTGGGGGGGGAGAGAAAAGAGTAACAGAGGCAAGAAAAGCAGCATACAAGATCCAGTTCTTATGG
This sequence comes from Gopherus flavomarginatus, assembly GCF_025201925.1. Classification (NCBI taxonomy): domain Eukaryota; kingdom Metazoa; phylum Chordata; order Testudines; family Testudinidae; genus Gopherus; species Gopherus flavomarginatus. The sequence continues at coordinate 131,677,939 of NC_066622.1, forward strand.
TTATATTTTCGGCTCTGCTTTTAGAAGTTGACCATATTGTGCTACCTACCTTCTGTTCCCTTCCAATAATTGTCAGTAAGACTCACCAGTAGATATGACAATTTGGGTAACAAACTTTGCAGTTCTTTCATACCATGAGATGCCTAATTTGGTAGTCTAGACACTGAATTAAGAGCCCTTATACCAATTACCTTTTTGTTCTTGGACAAATTACTTAACTTTGTTGTTTCCCAGTTTTCCAACTGTGAAATGAGGATAATAATACATGCCTCACTCCTGACAAGGATGTCATGTGGATTGATGCATGCAAAGTGCTTTGAAGATCAAAGCACTATGGATTACTCATAAGAGATTGCTGTTATACTAATAAAGTAGCTGACAAATTCTATTGGACTTTCTTTTGTGGATTGGTGGGAGCCCAGCTAAAATGCAAAAAGCTTGCTGGACAACATTAAAGTTTTAGTGGAACCAAAGCAGTGAAAGTGGATCGGAAATCTGGACAGAAGTGTTCAGGAGCACAGGATTGTGTAATCCCAAAAATTAATCTGCTGTTCACTAGATGATTTTATATGAATTTCAGAATGGGTAAACAAAAACCTGATGCCACTATCCTTCTTCATTAGCTGCAAAACGAAAAAAAAACAATCTAAGCTTCAGTGATTATTATTAGTGTAAGTGAAGCACATACCAAATTGGAGGCTGAAGCTTCAGAAAAAGACAGACCTCTTGGAATGATTAGAATGTGGTCCTGTTCTTTGCTTACTCTTACCTGCAAAGGAGAAAAAATGATTTCTGATTTATTATTGAATTTACTTGAATAACATTTGGAAAATTAATTCTAATTTTCTACGGTTTAATTTCAAACATACAGGTGAAAACACACAGAAGCAAGTAATCATTTTTACTCTTAAAAATACTCACTGTGATGTAGGAATTTGCTAAGTGTGCCCATCCAAACAAGTCAGCCAACCTGTACAGGCTGGCTAACTTACAACGAGTAAGTTTTTCTCCCTTAACAAATGAGCTGGTGTCTATTCCAGGTAGGTCACTGATGGGTGTAACCATTCCAAGGCCTGAAAGAAAAAAAAATAGATGGCAAATAGGACAATTAAATTCTCTGTAATTCTCCAAAAGCAGTACACTTACATTTGTAGTATAGAATCTCAGTTTTGGCCAAAAGATAATATCATTAGACTAGGCTTGCAGCAGAGGTGTAATGTTTTCTAGGACTGCCTTAGCAACTTTTATAATATACCCTAAAGTAATAAGAAAGTCTCCAATTTTTGAGAGAAGAAAGGAAGGATGAATTAGTGACAGAGGATTACTTGAAGAACCACTCAGATTTGAACTATTCTGTGTGCCAAAATAATGTGCTTCTGGACAGATTCCAGTGTTTTAAGACCTCCTGTACTGGTGAGCTAAGCTACATTTACAGGCTGTTTAATAACACTCCTACTGAGCTCTGCAGACTTGAATAGCCATTTGATTAGATTTCTCATTCTGAGTCAGTAGTTAGTTCTAGAGATGTCATGAGGGAGGATATAAGAACGAGAACTTTTGCAGTAGAACTGTTTAATAGCACAGAATACATTTTAATAGGGAAATTGTATTATGGAGCACCTCCTAGCTCATTTATGACTGTGAAGACCACTCCTTCTCCCCTTCACAAATACATAATATGTCTGTGGCAACTACAACATCTGAATACATAGGAAGTTACTATTAGGAAAGTTAAAATACATTAAATACTATGTTTTAATACGATTTAACAGATAGAAACAAGAAGAGAGTTAGTACCTTATGACCAGCCACCTTTCCAGAATCCACTAACAAATGGTTCAAGGACAAAAGTTTGAGAACATCTAGTTTATCTGATAGTCCACAAGACTGGAAGTCAGGAAATTTGGATTCTATTTTCCTTTCTGCCACTCACTTTGTAAACTCACCTAAAGTGACTTGTCCAAAGTCACACAATAGAAGCGTTGAGTATTATCAGCTCCCACTGGATTTCAGTGGGAGATGCTACTGCTCACAATGCTGAAAATCAGGCCCCTAAGAACACAATACTCAAGAACGGCCACACATGATCAGGTTGACAGCCCATTTAGTTTAGTATCCTGTCTCCGACAGTGGCCAGTACCAAAGCTTCAGGGAGAGTGTACAAAACATGACAGCTGGAGTGATCCACCAGTCTTCTACTCCCTGCTCTGGAAGTCAGACGTTTAGGGTCATCTGAGCATGGGGTTCCATCTCCGATCATCTTGGCTAATAGCTACCAATAGACTAAACACACAGCTGCCAGGAGCATGAAAGTAACATCTAATCATGCATTTGAACAGGTTCCTCCTTCCTATCAAATTTTAAAGGCAGGTATACTATAGTAAATTGCTGCCAGGTTAGTTGTCATGTTACTATCTATGTGAATCATAGTAAAATGATGAGATTGGATATTAGTTTTGCTGCAATAAGTTGCAAAACTTATTGACTATTAGCAGTTTCTAGAAATTATAACTTTTCTGATACCAAATATTAGAGGGAGAACATTTAAAAGTAAAATTATTTTTTAAGACCACAATCTGTATTGCTTTACAGATTAAAAAAAATGGCAAAAATTCTGTTGAAAGGATGAGGTCCCAGCATCTGGTAAAACAGAGACAGAATTTTAGAAAAATATTGGCAATTATACACGTTGTTCACTTACTCAGCGGAGATGAAGAGAAACCTGCAAAAGAGCTTGCCATGATGTAATCGGCAATCTGTTGCAACGCAAGCAGTCCAGTTGGGTTACGGCCCTTCTTCATCTGTTCTTGAATAAGACATTCCAGGTCTTCTCGGAAGGCCTGCAGAAACATTTGAGAATCACTCGGATAAACTTTCCTCGATAGTAGTGAGATCATTATTATAGGCAGGGTATAGGTATCAACACCTATTAAGGTTAACCAACACTTCCCAGTATAAGAGCCTATTTTAGTTGCTCATCACTTTGAAAAACTTTAACCGTCACACAGGAAGTCTGTGGCACAGCTGAAAAAGGAACCTAGATCTTCCAGTTCTTTGCTTTCTCCACAAGATCATCCCTGGGCAGGAACATGCTATTCACCAGAGAGATGGCTTAAAAGTTCAGAACTATGAGCCTATTCAGCAGTTCATGAACTCAAGAATGGCAATCTACTAAAATATAGTTACTTTAGGGACAGGAAACAATTTTATATAACTGATTTATTTGGAGAAGCTTAAAAAATAGTGGAAGAAAACACCTACCAATACTAACTTGACTAGAGCAATCATCATAATTTCAGTACAGTAGGGACTATTCAGTCGATCCCAAAATATGTAATATTCTGGTAAACCCATAGCACTTATATTAAAACTCATTTTAAAAACCATCAGCAATGTTACAATTGGGGTGGGGAGGGATAGCTCAGTGGTTTGAGCATTGGCCTGCTAAACCCAGGGTTGTGAGTTCAATCCTTGAGGGTGCCATTTAGGGAACTGGGGTAAAAATCTGTCTGGGGATTGGTCCTGCTTTGAGCAGAGGGTTGGACTGGATGATCTCCGGAGGTCCCTTCCAACCCTGATATTCTATGATTCTTAACCCCTTTCCATGTTAAATTTACTGTAACTTCATTTTGTTCCTCATTAAACTGCTTCAGATATAGAATGGTCAGATTAAGGGCTTGTCTACACATAAAGCATTGCAAAGGCACAGCTGCAGTGATGCAGCTGAGCTGCTGTAGTACTTAGTGAAGATGCTACCTAAGTGAATGGGAGAGCTTCTCCTGTCACCATAGATATGCCACCTCCCTGAGAGGTGGCAGCTATGTCTACACCAGGAGTTTGGTCAGTATAATTGCTTTGCTCTGGAGTTTGGGGTTTCCATGCTCTTGGGAAACACAGTTATACCGACATAAGTCTGTTTTATAACTCATTGGTGTAGTTTCCATTCCGTTTGAAGTTTTTTTTAATTGGTGGTGGTGTACCATATATTTTAAGATAAAGAGTCTATAAATTCAAAAAACTTTGTGCTATTTCTGATCAGTCTTGACTCTTTATCTAAAATGAAAGACAATTTTATCACATAAAAACGGTTACCTACCTTTCGTAACTGTTGTTCGAGATGTGTTGCTCATGTCCATTCCATTCTAGATGTGCGCGCGCACATCTAGACACAGCTGTTAGAAACTTTTGCTGTAGCGGCATCTGTAGGGCTGGCTGTGGTGCCCTCATGCCATGGTAGATCAGGTGCTGCCGACCTTACACCCTCTAAGTTCCTTCTTGCCAACAACTCCAACAGAGTGGCAGGAGATTAAATGGACATGAGCAACACATCTCGAAGAACAGCAGTTACAAAAGGTAGGTAACTTTTTTTCTTCTTTGAGTGCATACTTCTTATGAGACCCTGATAATATTTTTGTCTTTTTATTGGACAAATTCCCATAAGACCTAGCCCAATATTATTGATGGGGGCATCTTGCAGTTGGATCCCTGCAGATGCAAATGTTTGCCTATGCAGGACTGGAGCCCAAGTGGCTTTTTTTTTGCCTGTTTCAGTTACCTATTATAATGTTTTAATTCATGAGTACATTATAGACCATTCCTGATCTATTTTAAAATATTATGTTCAAAGTTTACATTTTGAAAGAGATATAAACACTCCGCATACAGCCCAAAGCAGACATTTTTCAAGTGGAAAGGGCCTGAGTCATTTGAGATCTAGTACTTGACAATAGAACACTTAACCAGGAAAACAAACAGTAGCAATTGTCAGAGGAATGAAAAATGATGTTATTCAAGTCCTATGAAGAAAATGTTTTAAGTGTGGGATTTAAAAGTTGTTTCAGCCTACATGAAAATTCTTTATTAGGATTCTCTACAGCAGGGGTTCTCTAACTGGGGGTCGGGACCCCTCAGGGTCATTATATGGGGGGTCACAAGCTGTCAACCTCCACCCCAAATCCTGCGTGCCTCCAGCATTTATAACGATGTTAAACATATTAAACAGTGTGTTTAATTTATTAGGGGGTCGCACTCAGAGGCTTGCAATCTGAAAGGGGTCGCCAGTAAATAAATAAATAAATAAATACATTTGAGACCCACTGCCCTAGAGGCTTCAAATTTATAAAAGTACTTCAGGCTGAAACAGATACAATGGACTAACATTTCAGAGGATCTTCTAACTAGTCTATTTGTATGCACACCTCTTAAAAAAAAAGTGCGATCACCACTGCAGTCAAATGATAGATTTAATCACTATACATGGATATTGTTAAACATGTGCAGGCAAGTATTTCCATATAAAATGGGAGCCATGATTTGAAAATGTGGCCTATAACAGCTACTTGAGGAGGAGGAAGAGGTAAAACAAGCTTAAGACACTTGCACAAAAGCAGGATGAACAATCCTCTGAAAACCAGCCCATTACAGCTGAGGCGAAGACCAACTCTGCAGCTTTCATTTAAAAACCCACAAAATACCCACCTGTTATGAGAGGAGTTCTGAACTCAACTTCTATTCATGCTCACCAGAGCATATCCTATGGCTCTGTGCTGCAGGAAGCTCAGCTGCTCTATGAACTCCTTCCCCGTGAATGATGAGAGAACTTGTTCTGAACTTTCAGGGCACAACAGTGGAATTATGGGAAGGAACTGGAGGACTAGGGACACTGAGTGCAGCTAAACTGCATCCACATTGTACAGTAGTCATGTTAACAGCTAATGAGTTTTGCCATCCTGAGCTTTGGCCCATACCTCCTGACATGCCAGCCAACTTGAATTAAAAGCACCACAACACTCAAATTAAGGGTTTCAGTATATGGCTGGGACTCAAGCTAAGAGCAACATTCAAGTAATAACTTCAGTTTACTTTGCATTGAAGACAAGCCTACAAAATTATAAAAAAATTGAGACATGGGACAAGGAAAAGACAATATACAATAAGAGGACAATTTGTTAATGAAATTGATAGATGACACTACATTTGGAGGAGGAGTTGCAGACTCCTGTGAGGACAGAGAAATACAGAAGTATGTAGAGACGTCAGAAATGTGGATGGGATATATGGGTAGGCTCAGCCCGGAAAAAACATCAAACTAGTATAGCTGGTGAAAAATAAATGTAAAACTACAATTCACTATTGAAAGAGGCATAAGAGCTAATGGTGGACAACAAATTAGATATGTCTGTAACATGACATGGCAGCAAACAAAGGCCAGTGCAATGTTGGGTTGCATGTGCATATGCAGAGGCATCATGTGGCAGGACAGGCATATGAGCATTTCCCACTATACTACCTTGGTGTAAATGCCTCTAGAAAAGATAGTTGGGTACCTGTAGTTCTTGTTTCTGCAAGACATACATGTCTGTGGATTACTACCCTTAGGTTCATGCAGCACCAGTCCAGGTGACTACTTCTTTGATTTAAATGTTGAGCTTCTGAGGCATCCATAGGAGTGTCTCTGCAGTCCTCAACAGGGAACTATCACATAGTAAGTCGCCCCTTGCAACGGGACTGGGGCTTAACGTTACCTGTGCCAAATTTAGCCTGCCTCCCCAGGTGAAAGGAATGACACCAAGAGCTATGTGATGGGAGCATGTGACTAGAAGCTAGGTCATCTGCCCTGTCTTCTTTTCAGCAGACAATTCTTCAGAGCTCCCAGGCAAAGGCTTTGGGAGAGAGACCTAAGAATGGGAGTCTGTTGAGGGATAAGCTTCAGCTGATGGACCTTCAGAAAGCAGGAGCCTCCTGGATGAGAAGCCCCAGCTAGAAGAGTTATGAAGGACTGTTAGCCTGGTAGGAGGGCTGTAAGCAAAGGGAAGCCCTGATAAAGGACTTGAAAGACCTTTGAGCCTAGAAGTAGGGCTGTTTGGATGCTGAAGCCCATTATCAACTGGGAGGTCTAACTGAGCCCAAGGAAGGAAGGTTTTGATTACTATTTTATGATAACAAACCAAATCCATAAGGTGAATAATATTGTGAAAACACCAGGTGTGGTGGTTTGATTCAAGACAGGAAATAAACTGAGGCAGCGGCAGGGCCCAAAGGCAGATTGGATAATGCTTGCTACAGGATTACCAAGGCTTTCCTGATCAGTTACTTTCAAGAGCTAGACATTGTTCTTTATCAAATAAAACCGCTTGTTCTGCATTTTGGGGCTGATTGGCTGGTGGATGGGACTGCCATTTCTGCCTCCATTGCTTGGCCACAATGCTGGCAGGGAGAGGAGAAGGATACAAGCACACAACAACTGAAGGGAAAAACAGGTTTTTCACTTTTTACACATGTGAGAAAGAAAGGCCCTTGCAGAACAGATGGGCTAAAATTGGATTAGTTATATAACAGTAGCATAGGACCAGAATCAGTCTGCAAGCCCTTTAGATCTGGAATGTTTTGATAATTGCTCTTTGTATCCAATATAAAGTTAAAGCAAAATCCCACAAACAAATGTCTTGTGTTGGTTTAAAACAGCAACAACAACAAAAAAATCCCCCATGTCTAAGAGAAAAGCACACAGATCAGCAAAACCTTGACTGACTACAATAGCAGCTTTTGGCTACTCCTAAACACAAAACCCTTTTAATTTATTAACTTGCATACAGTCCTACAATGTTATGCTTACATACAAAACTACTACTAGACTCATCACCTCACCTGGAAATCCACTCAGTCCATTTATTCCTCACAACCTTTGTATAATATTAATTTTAAAATATCCTCTAGTTCTGGTCTCTGCAAAGATCTCAACTAGATCATCAGAGTAACATTTTATAATAAGCCTTAAGTATTTTAAATACTTCATGTCGTCTCAACACAAGATCAACTCTCTCCAAATACATAAACACATACATTCCACCTATCTTAGCTCCTGTAGACAGTATTGGCTTCAAATTTTCAGCTTTTCTTCAAACACAGTGATGTAAAATACAAAGTATACTCCATTATACAATAAAGATGTTATATAGACTGAAAACCCTAGGTGTTTCAAGTTGGGGTCCCAAAATTTTAGCCTTAATCTCTGTGCCTCAGTTTCTCAACTGTAAAATGCAGACATTAATGCCACCTACTCTTACAGGTGTGTTGTGAAGATGAATTCATTGTTGTTTGTGAAGCACTCAAAATATTATAAGAGCGCCACAGAAACACCCAAAACAAAATGAATACATTTTGTATTCAGTGCAGAAGCTGGATGATGTGCATTAAATAAAGCTTGAGGCAACAGACTGAATGAAAAAAAATTTGAATGCAGCAGGTGTGTTATGGGAAAAATAGTGTGCATTATAATGCATGTGCACAAGGGGATCAAATTAATCTTCTACAGGCAAGTCTAGATTTCTCTAATTTATGAGCACTTGACTCTTCAGCTTTGAAAGTCTTTTTTTCCCCAACTTTTTTTTTTTTTTTTGTAATGTAATATAGAAGAGAGCGGGTGTCACATACAACACAAAGCAACAAAATCGGTTTAGGTATAAAGATGCAGTTTCAAACAAGCACAGTGTCCTGGCAGTTTTATAATTAACGACACGGAGATTATTTGAACCTTACAATGGTAAACTTGTAGGTACTGTTGGAATACGTTCAAACAGTTTTAGATTAAAAGTTTGTCAGCAGTACAGTGAGGTGCTAGTAGGGGACTGAGACCCAGCTGACCGTAACTTTCTTATGATTTTCAAATAGGTAGCAGCAGGTAACATTCAAGGCCTTAAATATTCTTGTGGAGTGCAGATGGCTTATACTGTCACCACTTGTACCCGAAAACCTCTGAGTTGTAGACCATAATTAAACAGTTATCAAGTAGTCTGAAAAGTCTCCTAAGGATACTATGATCCTATTTCCTGGTCTACAACTTTGCAGATGTTCTCCATTTTAAAGCAATGTAAAGTAGCGGAAGCTTGTTAAAGAGCTTTCATTGTTCTGGGGGTTCTAGATGACCACTTAGCTTAATTTCAACCTTCCAGCTTTCCAAACATTTTTCCTTGTAGCATCAATAAGTGTCAATCTTTAGCAAATATGGATTAATAATTTTGATCTGAGAATGCCAACTGCAGCATGCTAGCCTTCCTACATAGTTGTGTACGTGTTTATTTCATGATTGTCACAAAAGAATCTTAGAATTTTACATCACTCCAAATAGGTTACCTACACAAAGCTACAATTTTCTGAACTCCCTTACTCTAAGAATGGGAAGAAAATTTTAAACTGTTTATTAGTGGAAAGGAGCTGTGTTTTGCATTTTTTTCTTAAGGTGGCCACTTTTCTGATAGTTTCTAATTCTTGTGGCAGGGAGTTCCACAGCTGTGTGTTAAAAGACTCTGAATTCAGCTCTCACTAGCATCAACCTGGCTATTGAGAATTCTATTGTTTCTCAGGATTTCAGCTACCATGGAGGGAGAAGTGGTTTCTGAGATATCCTGGGTCCAGTTTATTTGAGAGTTCTCAAAATCAAATACCAAGACTTTACACCCAATCCAATACGTAACAGCTAGCCAACACAGTAGTTGGAGCAATATACTAACAGCACCCTTGTGAGTCAGTATGTTCTACACTACTTAGTTTCTTTAGTCTGTGGGGAACAGTGTTGACATCTGATACTTTGCTGTGTGTCAACTGCATATTTAAGCCATTGGTGTCCCACGGTCTCCGTTAGAGGTTTGACATATCTATTGACTAGAATGGGGGAAGAGAATGGAGGAGAGCTATAGTTCTTCTGCACCTCAGCTTCTATCTCAGAAAACTGCTGTTCATTCCTGCAGTCCAGAAATAAAACAGCATGACCTGCTGTGAAGATCCTGCAGAATAAAAAAGGATGTTTCTTCATTGTCCATGGCCAAGTAGAGATCATTCAGAAGCATAATCAATCTGTTTCTGTGCTATCTCCTGATCTAAAACTGGATCAGGATGGGTGCAGGACACTGAGAAAGGCAGGTGTAATAAAGATGCTTTTCAGTAGCTTGTCAGTTGTTTTACTTAGGAACTGGAAATTGAATATCAGATTGCAGCTAGTGAGGCTGGCTGCATCCAATGTTAGTGTTGTTAATACCACTCAGGCAATAATGCATCAAGAACGCATACAGAGCTCTTCAAAGGAAATGATGAATATCTGGTGTGTCTTTCATCAGGCAGTAATGGCATAGGTTAACATGTCAAGTAATGTCATATCAGACCTCTTTGACCACCCATCAGCTCGCCTGACTACTAGAAGCCCTTTATGGTCATTTATGCTACCACAAGACATGACGCTGGAATCTGCCTGGTGCAATGAATGGTTAACAACAGTCATTAATCACTCTCTCATCATTGGCCCAACCATCTGTCCACCAGGTTTTGATTGGCCAAGGCACCTATAGTCATCTCTGAACTAGTTTTGAACAGGACAGGGCAACTGTGTGACCAGTCTCTTTAAATGGGGTTTTTCTAATGACCCATGATGCAGCTGTGGTCAACTGCAGACTACACTGCATATCACTGTCAAGTGCCCACTGACTTATTTTCAATGGTGGGCTACGAGTTCTCCACCTGGCTGGTGATGCCATTAAATGGCTGGGCACATTGCACCTATGCCAATGAATGTCATGAGTTACTCTTTTCTACAGGTTTCTAGCCTCTGTCAAACATTGGCATAAACCTGCAGTATAAAATGATTATCTTTGTCTGAGAATTAATGGTATGCCAAGAAGAAAAAAGCCTCTGAGAAGATAATTGGATAGGCCCCTTTTATTAATACTTCCACTTCAATGGCATCCAAAGACTCCTATTAAAATTTGAGTCCCTATATATCAGGTGTTGTACAAAACATTGTGGTGGTGACTGCATCATTCCCAAAAAACTTACATCCTTAGCAGATTCTGAAACATTTTCTCATTTGTTTTCTTACTAAATTAATTGGATTCTCCAATTAGAAGCAGTAAGAGATTTCTTGGTTCTGAAGACAAAATCTGAATAACTGAACTCCCCAATACTTTGTAGTGTTTTGCATAGGAGATTCTACCAGCACGACCTAGATCATCATCCTTTTTCAGCTTTAGTGTTTCAATCCAAAATTCCTCCCTCAGAAAGGGCAGGGATGTCTGGACAACCCAATCCTGCGCACATAAGCTTTATATTTTAAAGACTATATTTCACTTCATAGTTAAAGACTATATTTCTCTAACCTGAATATATTTTAATTGCTTGACATGCTAGAATTGGCTTAGAACGTTACCAGCAAAGAAGCCTTTTTAAAAATATATATTATATATATTTTTCTCATTTTTCTAAATTCCTAAAAAGAATTTAGTACCCACAAAAAGGAATAACCCAGAGACACCAGACAGACAAAATACAGGCATGCTCTTGCAAGCTTCTTGCATAAGGTAACTTCCAGCGTATCTCAAAAACATCACCTGCAATACCCAGGTCATTCCAACCTTGGACTTATACTGAGCAGACTGCCAATAGGACAGAAGCTTTCTGGTATTTTTGTGACAACACATTCAGAAGGGACCAAGTCGTTTTCATTTCTGACCCAAAAGAAAGTGAAGCTAAATCTCAAGTAATCCACTTGATATAGCCATGGAGAAACTTAATTCTGTCACTGTCCCTAAATTTGTGAACAGATTTGCTTTAAGGACATTCTCTCCTCCGGAAACTATATTAAAAATTGTTTATTCCATCAGAGAAGGAATTGTAGCAGAGATATCTGAATATTCCCCATTTCAACAATGAAACAGGGAAGCAGGGAAAGGGGATTCAGGTCTGACAGATGTCTGTAGGTCAAGCATAGCTTCTCATTTTTGACTAGATTGTCAGACACTGATCACACACAGCTATAGTTTTCTTCTTCAGCATCTCAAGGCCTAGCAGCCCCCAGCGCCTAGCTTATTTGGCCAACTTTAAAATACTGGCATCTATAAATGGTTCCTGGCTCCAGCTGTGGGCTCAGCTTCTCCCACAGCAGGAGGAAGATAGTAACCTCTAGGTTTTTGTGTCTTCCAATGTTCTATTAAACAAGTCAGCTAAATTTGGGAGTACTATCTCCCAAACCCTCCCTAAATCCTCAGGTTGACCTTGCATATCTAAAGCAGCGTGATCACAACAAACAGGAGTTGATTACATTTGGCAAATTGGGCAAACAATCTTTCATCCATTAAGACTAAGGTTAGTGCCTATGAGATTCAGCACTTTTTTTGCATTTAAATTAATACAAGAACACTGTGTAAGAAACCATATTGGCCCAGTGTAATTTATTGCATCTCATTTTATCCCTCTCAACCAGCTGAAAATTTGGTGAGTTTGTTCTGATTGCTTAAGAATTTGAGATATTCACTTCCCCTTGTTTGTGAATAGTTTAGTAGTATAGGTCTGAGTCCAATCATTATCTTCGAGAACTGAATTATTTTTCTAACAAATTATTATGATTACGCATTACTTCCTTAGTGTATTTCCTGGTTGCAAAACTAAAGTTGCACAAAGTTACTTGAACATAATAAATTCCTGAATCATGGGGTTTGCATACGTAGATTCAAATCTATATGTACAATAGGGTGACCAGATAGCAAATGTGAAAAATCGGGACAGAGAATGAGGGGGGGTAATAGGCATCTATGTAAGAAAAAAGCCCCAAATATCTGGACTGTCCCACTTGATATAGGGGCATTGGGACATCTGGTCACCCTAATGCAGAATCTGAAAGGCACTCCAAGGTAACATTTTAGTGAACAATCCTATTATTCATGAGTGTCTATAATATGGAGATTACTAACAGCTGTTTGCAATCTTATTATGCATGGAAAAAGGTCAAGAAATTAAATCCCTCCCCCTAATTATAGAAAAACAGATGAGAAAAGAAAATTTGAAAACAAAACAGATTCAAAAGATAAAAATTGCTTCAGAATATATTTGGCCCCACTGCTATTTTCAGACATGTCATGGATTTTCAAGAGTACTCACCAGGTTAATGCCAAATAGTACATAAATTAAGACTAACTCCAAGTCTGAGTCATTTGCTTTCACCAGGACTTCTAATGGAATTAACAGACTTATATGCCCAGTTGTACAAGTGCTGAATTTACATGAGGTGCACATGAATGCAAGTGTTGTAAAGTATGCACATTACTCCTTCCAAGTACCCAAAGAACAATTTAGCTTTTAAACACACCTCGAAAGCACAATTTAAAAAAATGTTATTTATTTATTTAAGGTAAAAGTGTTGCTGAGGCAGCTGGTAAGTCAAATATTCAAAATAAAAATGTAATGCAGATGTGTGTGTAAATGTCTTAGTTTGTTCACATTTGGCTAGTGACTCTGTCACTCTCTTCCCTGCTTCTAAGTTTTAATCAAGTGTCTTGTCGCCAGCTAGCTACTTTTGTACTTCTTTAATGAAGCATTACACCATGAAAACATCATTTGAAAACCAATAATGGGCAGTTTGTTCATACACTGAAACTATGCAAACAAAAAACGTGTTTGGCTGTTCTTATGAAAAATTTCATGGCCTGAGATATTTCCTCAGACTGCATTACAGCTAGAAGTTTTCTTTTGTGCTGTTTTGTTTTTGAGTTAATCTCTGGAAAGGGGGAAAAAAATCTTGTTTCCTTAATCCTACTCACAGGACTCTGCAGTATCTGAGTGACCCTCTTCCTTTGCTCCATCATGTTGAAGTCTTGTCTCAGATCAGGAGACATGTTTCTCTCACGGATGTACTCTGGGTCATTTTCATTGATGCGGTCAAAATACCTCTCTTTGTGAGGCATGCTGGGAGGGGGAGGGGTGGTGATCACCCCCTGACTGGCATCAGCACTCATGCTTCAATGCTGCAGGTTATGCTCGTCACCTGGAACAATAAGAGGGCAGGAGAGAATTAATGCCATTTAAAAACAAGACATCAAATAGCTCTTATAAAACTGGACAAATACAATCCTCTCTCCTCCCCAGTAGGAAGACAAATGATAACTGCTTAAAATGCAGCAACTGGGGGGTCAGGGGTGGGAGAAGCTATGTACCAAAAAAATCAACACACAAAACAGAAATTACATAACACAACCACTTATTTATTTAAAGGCACTTTAAAGCAGTGAGTTATGATTTTATAATCCTCAATTATTCTCATTCAAATTTTTAAAAAGCACCAGTCATTTCAACAAAACAAGTGTTAATGTTGGGAAAGTGCATAATGCACTTTGACAGATCTCCCCCTCAACATTTTATAAAAATTCATTCACTCTCTGGCCTCCAACCCACCATCCTGTGTAATTCCACTTTCTGACACAATGAACTTCTGCTAAATCTTATTACAATATTGGACCTTTTCTATACAACATAACTACATGCTCATAGCTCACTGCTTAACTTTAACTAAAGAAGTAAGGGCATTTCTCAATTACAGCATTTCCAAGCCGTCTTGTAACTTCAGAGGGAAGATTAAGCTCTGCTTGCATTAAAGATTCCCAGCAGATCTCTACAGCCCTCCAGATGGTGCCTCAACCCTGAGCAGACTATAATCAAAAACTGAAGAAACTGGAGGGGGGAAGGGAAGAGATCAAGTGATCAATTCCCCAGGACTGCAGCTTTAATATTCACTAAAAATAAATACACAGTGCTAATTTTCTTCCACTTGTGTGTTTTTATAAGACACTTTGTTGCCCAAGCTGAAATTTGATAAATTGTATTGGGAAAAAACTTCATGTAAGCTTGCTTTTAAAATATGATTTTAAAAGCCTCATAAGAGTATCTGTGAAAATGTTGTTGAACTGGTTTTAAGCAGAAATCTGAAAACATCACTCATGGAGATCCAGATTCAGACACAAATTCAGGAATCTTATTCTTCAAGCTGGAAAGGACTCAGTGATGTTTTTTTCAGTTTTGTGTTATTTCTGAAGAAATAACTCCAGATTTCACGATTGAGATTACTGAAATAGAGGGATGTTGGACTTGTGACAAGTGCAAGGGCACAAACTGGCTTATAATGAGCTAAGTATTCATCCCATTTCAGCTTCCCTGTCCTCTCATTCAGGAAAAGAAACTAATATTTCTAAAAATCCTTATGTATTATATTTGTGCTAGATAAATAGAGGATTAAAAACAAAATATGAGCTTAATCTCTTCCACAACACAAAGTTAACTACAACAGAATTACACCAGACTCTCTATTTTTTCTTTTTACTACAGATTCAAAATTGCTGAACTCATCCTTTGGCCAACCAACTAGCCTCAGATCACCTCCAAAGCTATTCTGTTAATTGGCTCGCAAAAGCCCATCCTGAAAGAGTGGCAAACTATAAATCTCACTCTGTACTTGCTTTTTTCTTCCCAGGAGCTGCACTATCCACAAGAATTAGATTTCCTAAAATGCTCCTGCTCCTGGTAACCAAGTAGCAAATTGTTGCTCTGCTGCTAATCCACTTGGCTGGTCTCAGAAAAAAATTGAGCACACAAGTCATACTTAAACATTTTAAAAGGTCTATGGGATATAATTAGTTCTAGTCTGTTACTTTACAATACATGCTTGTGGTGACAGTAAAGCCTAGACATCTGTAAAAAGAAAAGAATCAAATGTGTGACTGGGAATACCTAGATTTCCTAAGAGAGATTTTCTAATTGCAGGAAACATCACTTTTTTCTTCACTTCTCTTCCTCTCTCTCTCTCTAACATGTTGTCTAGTCAATAAGGCTGTAACATTTAAACCTTGGAACTCCAACTAGACATATGCACTGTCTGTGTACAGTGCCTATAGCATATCATTTCAGGCCATAACTTACATGGGAGACCTCAAACACAGGCAGCTGCATGACATGTCATTTGTGACTTAATAGTTGTAAATCTTCCTTCCGAGTCACTAACAGACTAATACTTTCCACATGGTACTGGAGGTGCCATTTTTCACATGGATATAAAATTGAAGGCATGAACACCTGTGATTATTGAATATCCCATGGCATTTTTCACAGAGTAGGCATGTTAATCTCAGTATTTTATAATTTACCCAAATAGACATTTGGGCAAATTACATTCTGCTTGCATTTTAAACTGCACCGTACAACTGACTTCATACCTTGTCCTAAACTTGTGTGAAGTTGCTTTGCACTCTTAAACAACTCCCACATTCCACCCACAGAGATGGCTATCTTCCGGTGGCAAAAGGAAAGGCTCCTATATTATCCAGTTTGACACATGCTTTAGAAATAGAAAGTAGCAGTTCCTCTTTTCCCATCTTGAATAAAAAAGTGAAGACAGACACACTGACAAACATGTATGGTTTTTAGATCTTTACAACTGCCTCATCCTCTCCCCTTTAGCAAAAGGATACAAAAAGTTGGGGACTTGCAGGAAACCCAGACCCAAGATACATGACCAACTGGGTAAGCTGCATGAGGGGTTCCCCCTCTCTGAGCTTATATAAGGGTCCTTAACCCATCTAGCAGCAAGGTCAGTTGCTCAGTTGCTGTGCTGCTAACAAATTTATTTGGGCATAAGCTTTCATGGGCTAAAACTCACTTCATCAGATGCATGGAGTGGAAAATAAAGTAGGAAGATATATATACATACAGAGTACATGAAAAGATGTGGGTTGCCATACCATTCTAACGAGACCATTCAATTAAAGTGGGCTATTATCAGCAGGAGGAAAAAAAAAATCACTTTTGTAGTGGTAATCAGGGTGGCCCATTTGAAACAGTTGACGAGAAGGTGTGAGTAACAGTAGGGGGGAAAATTGGCCTGTGGAAATAGTTTTTAGTTTTTTAAATGACCCATCCACTCCATCTTTATTCAGTTCTAATTTGATGGTGTCTAGTTTGCAAATTAATTCCAGTTCTGCAGTTTCTCATTGAAGTCTGGTTTTGAAGTTTTTTTGGCGTGGCGCCAAATAACGGTCCTGCCAAACCAACGACGGGCCCTAAACCAAACTTTTGAAGGTGTGCCCGAGAGCAGAGCACCAGTCCTTCCCCAGGATCCCCTTCAGTTTTCCAACCGCCTTTCCTCCTTCCCCCCCTGCATGGACCCAATTAACCTCGGATTGTTGGGTCCTATGCACGGTAGAATTTGGATACCACCTCCAATTTATTTCGCCCCCTCCCTCTCACCCCCCTTCCCCGTCCCTCTTCAGGGACCCGTCTCACGAGCAATTCCTCTGGCAAGAGGTTCGTACGCTCCTCTCGATCGGGGCTATAGAGGAGGTACCGGAGGAATTAAGGGGCAAGGGATTTTATTCCCGATATTTCCTAATCCCCAAGGCAAAAGGAGGTCTCTGACCCATCCTGGACCTGCGAGGACTCAACATGTTCTTGAAAAAGTTGAAGTTCTGCATGGTATCCCTGGGGACCATCATCCCATCCCTGGATCCCGGAGACTGGTACGCTGTTCTCGACATGAAGGACGCATATTTCCACATTGCTATTTATCCCCTGCACAGATGGTACCTACGGTTTATGGTTTATGGTGCAAGGTTTCAATTTGCAGTCCTTCCGTTTGGCCTCTCTACAGCCCCTTGCATGTTCACGAAGTGTATGGCTGTAGTGGCTGCCTTCCTCCGTCGTCAGCGAATACACGTCTTTCCTTACCTAGACGACTGGCTTATTCGAGGGACCTCCGAGGCCCAAGTCACTGGACACGTGGGCATCGTCACGGACCTACACAGGCGATTGGGCCTGATGATAAATCTAGAGAAATCTACTCTAGTGCCCACACAAAGAATAGAGTTCATTGGGGCCATTCTAGACTCCAAACTCACAAGAGCCTGCCTGCCACTACCCCGGTTCCAGGCATTAGTTTCAATTATAAAAAGCCTCCAAAGCTTTCCGACAACCTCAGCTCGCACTTGTCTCAGCCTCCTCGGTCACATGACCGCATGCACCTTTGTAACCAAGCACGCCAAGCTGCGCCTGCGTCCCCTTCAAACCTGGCTCGCCTCAGTTTACCGCCCAGGCAGAGCTACCATAGACATGGTGGTCCCCATTCCTCAGAGCATTTTAGGCCCCCTCGACTGGTGGCTAACACCCTCCCTGGTGTATGCAGGACTGCCGTTCCATCTGATGCAGCCTTCAGTGTCCCTAACGACGGACGCATCATCTCTCAGCTGGGGGGCTCTCCTAGGCCATCTTCGCACGCAAGGCCTCTGGTTATCTCAAGAGCTAGCGTTGCATATAAACGTCCGAGAACTGAGAGCAGTCCACCTGGCGTGCCAGACATTCCAGCAACATCTGCAGGGTCATTGTGTTTCAGTGCTTATGGACAACACAACGGCCACACACTACATAAACAAGCAGGGAGGAACTCAATCCTTCCCCCTTTGTCAGGAGGCGATCCAACTGTGGGAATTTTGCATAGCCCACTCAATAGACCTTGTAGCGTCCTTTCTCTTGGGGGCTCGGAACACTCTGGAAGACCAACTCAGCAGATCTTTTCTGTATCACAAGTGGTCGATTCGCCCGGACATTATACATTCTGTCTTCCGAAAGTGGGGCTTTCCCCACATAGACCACTTCGCTTCTCGCAAGAACAGGAAATGCCAGAGGTTCTGCTCCTTTCAAGGTCTCGCCCCGGGCTCGATATCAGACGCCTTCCTAATCCCATGGAAGAGCCAGTTGCTTTACGCCTTTCCATCCTTCCCACTGGTGCACAAGGTTCTCCTAAAGCTCCGCAGGGACAGGGCTCGCCTGATCCTTGTCGTCCCTGCGTGGCCCCGACAACACTGGTACACAACGTTGCTGGACCTCTCGATAGCCAATCCAATCTCCCTGCCTCTTCATCAAGATCTTATAACTCAGGACCACGGCAGCCTTCACCACCCAGACCTGCACTCCCTTCATCTCACAGCGTGGCTCCTGCATGATTAACCCAGTCGGAGTTACGCTGCTCTACCCCAGTGCAAGAAGTACTCCTGGGTAGCAGAAAACCTTCCACTCGGTCTACATACGTGGCCAAGTGGAAGCGATTTTCCTGCTGTTGTCAAACACTGAATGCCACACCCATGGAGGTTCCCATCCCCACTATACTAGACTACCTCTGGTATCTTAAACAGCAAGGCCTCGCTAGCTCATCACTGCGAGTGCACTTGGCGGCTATTTCTACTTTCCACCCAGGAGAAGGAAGTCACTCTGTCTTCTCCCACCCTATGGTTTCGAGGTTCCTCAAGGGTTTGGAGCGTCTATACCCCCTAGTACGCCGCCCTGCCCCTTCCTGGGACCTCAACCTGACAAGGCTTACGTCTCCTCCATTCAAGCCATTGGCAACCTGCTCGCTCCTATATCTGACATGGAAAACAGCCTTCCTTGTAGCCATCATGTTGGCTAGAAGAGTCTCTGAGCTTCGGGCTCTGATGGTGGACCCATCATATATGGTGTTCCACAAAGACAAGATGCAGTTGCGTCCACATCCAGCATTGCTCCCCAAAATAGTATCGACCTTCCATCTCAATCAAGACATATTCCTCCCGGTCTTCTTTCCCAAACCGCATGCATATCGTCGGGAGCAGCAGTTACATTCCCTAGACGTCCGTAGGGCGCTCGCCTTTTATATTGACCGGATGAAGCCCTTCCGCAAAACACCCCAACTCTTCGTTGCAGTAGCAGACCGGATGAAAGGCCTACCCATCTCTTCTCAGAGGATTTCGTCCTGGGTAACGGCGTGCATCCGTACTTGCTATGATCTAGCTCATGTTTCTCCGGGACATATTACCGCACATTCTACCAGGGCTCAGGCCTCATCGGCCGCCTTCTTAGCTCAAGTACCTATCCAGGAGATATGTCGAGCAGCTTCTTGGTCTTCAGTACACACCTTTGCTTCCCATTATGCCCTGTGCAACAATCCAGAAATGATGCAGCCTTCGGCTCAGCGGTTTTGCATTCTGCAGTATCTCACTCCGACCCCACCGCCTAGGTAAGGCTTGGGATTCACCTAATTGGAATCACTATGAGCAAGCATTCGAAGAGGAAAAGACGGTTACTCACCTTTGTAACTGTTGTTCTTCAAGATGTGTTGCTCATATCCATTCCAAAACCCACCCTCCTTTCCCACTGTCGGAGTAGCCGGCAAGAAGGAACTGAGGAGCGGATGGGTCGGCAGGGATATATATTCGATGCCATAGTGGCGCCACGCCAGGGGGCGCCCAGCCGACCCACCAAGTGTTGCTAGGGTAAAAATCTTCCTACCTACGTGCACGCGGCGTGCACACCTAATTGGAATCAATATGAGCAAGCACTCGAAGAAGAACTAAAACCTCTCCAGCACATCATCAAGGATCTACAACCTATCCTGAAGGATGATCCCTCACTCTCAGACTTTGGGAGACAGGCCAGTCCTCGCTTACAGACAGCCCTGCAACCTGAAGCCAATACTCACCAGCAACTACACACCACACAACAAAAACACGAACCCAGGAACCTATCCGTGCAACAAAGCCCGTTGCCAACTCTGTCCATATATCTATTCAAGGGACACCATCACAGGACCTAATCACATCAGCCACACCATCAGGGGCTTGTTCACCTGCACATCTACCAATAGCCCACTTTAATTGAATAGTCTTGCTAGAATGGGTAATGCAACCCCCATCTTTTCATAATATATGGAGAGATACACCTATCTCATAGAACTGGAAGGGACCCCGAAAGATCGAGTCCAGCCCCCTGCCTTCACTAGCAGGACCAAGTACTGATTTTTGCCTCAGATCCCTAAGTGGCTCCCTCAAGGATTGAACTCACAACTCTGGGTTTAGCAGGCCAATGTGCAAACCACTGAGCTATCCCTCAGCATGGCCTAGGGGGCAATGTACATACACACACATTCATATTCATATTCTCTCTCTCTCAGAGATATATCTATCTTCCTACTTTATTTTCCACTCCACGCATCTGATGAAGTGAGTTTTGGCCCACAAAAGCTTATGCCCAAATTAATCTGTTAGTCTCTAAGGTGCCACAAGGACTCCTCACTTCCTTGATGCAGCACAAATCCCTCTCTGAAATTTTTCAGTACCCCAAATTAACCACTGCTATTACTGAAACTTTCAGATTTCTTTTGAAAGTGCTTTGAGATTAATATTCAATCTGACTGATTATTAACCATAATGGTGATTTATGCCTTATAATTAGCTTTGTTCCAGAGCATAACAAAATCTAATTAAGCAAAGGTACAGAATTTCAGTAAGCCTTTGATTTCCTGACCAAGGGAAAAAATATTAACTGAGAACTAAATCTCTCTCCAACAGTCAGGTGATGTGATTTCTCTCATGTTACAGCAGGTCTGTTCTGCCAGCACCAAATCTCTTGTACATTAACAAGATGAATAAATTACATGGCCAAGCATCATCTCTTTACCAAATTATTTGTGGAATTGGAAAGATTTATGAAATATTAGAGGGAGGTTATCATTTGTTCAAAAGTATATAATCTGGCTTAGCCAATAGACAGTCAATACAGACCAACATAATTCCATGAATATTTTGGAGAAAATGTATACCAAAATCTGGTTTTATAAAGGTAAATAGAGGCAAACTAATGACTGGGACTTAACAGAATAGCTTAATATAGTGCTGCATATTTGATCCATCTCCTATAGTTCTTTTCCACTTAGACTAACTGAGCTGATGGAATAATTTTCTTCGCCTTTGAGACTCCACTTTAAAACAGACCAGACACTGTATGACAGTTTACGCCCCCCCCTTTTTTTTTTAAAAAAGAAGTATCAGAGGGGTAGCCATGTTTGCTGCTTTTACAGATCCAGACTAAGAATCCTGTGGCACCTTATAGACTAACAGACGTTTTGGAGCATGAGCTTTCATGGGTGAATACCCACTTCGTCAGATGCATCTGACAAAGTGGGTATTCACCCACGAAAGCTCATGCTCCAAAACATCTGTTAGTCTATAAGGTGCCACAGGATTCTTTTCTCCTTTTTTTTTTAAGTAATGAGAGAATTAATAAAAATTGGACCTGGAGAATTGTATTTTTGTGTTAAGTGTTTGAACCATTGTTACTTTACAGTAAAGAACAATCAAATCATCCGTCTTCATTATAACTAGCAGGACAACCTACCCTGAAAACAAGTAAATTTACTTTAGAGGCTAGACTGAATGACTTACTCAGTGTCTGGTTGAAACTGGGGCACAGACAAAGACTAGCTAGTTGTGGTTCAAGCCAGATGACATTGAACTGACTTTAGTGGATGAGGAGGATATCTGCCCCTTTAATTGAGGGTGTAAAATTCTTAGGGCTTGTCTACATCAGAAAGTTGCAGCGCTGGTGAGGGAGTTACAGCGCTGCAACTTAGGAGGTGTACACATCTGCAGGGCACCACCAGCGCTGCAACTCCCTGTTTGCAGCGCTGGCCGTACTCCCGTTTTGTCTCGGGTGTAGAGGATCCAGCGCTGGTGATTCAGCGCTGGTAATCAAGTATAGACACTTACCAGCGCTTTTCTTGACCTCCGTGGAATAAGCAGGTATCCCAGCATACCTGAGGAAGCCTCTGGTAATCAAGCTGGTCTCCTTCCCCGGCTTGCTCTCGCGTTCCCCGAACCCCGAGCAAGCAGGTCTCCTTCCCTGCGGTTTGCAGGGTGGTTCCGGGAACGCGAGAGCAAACCGGGAAAGGAGACCAGCTTCGCCGCGGTTTGCTCTCGCGTTCCCCGAACAAGCAGGTCTCCTTCCCTGCGGTTTGCAGGGTGGTTCGCGGAACGCGAGAGCAAACCGCGGCGAAGCTGGTCTCCTTTCCCGGTTTGCTCTCGCGTTCCCCGAACCCGAGCAAGCAGGTCTCCTTCCCTGCGGTTTGCAGGGTGGTTCGCGGAACGCGAGAGCAAACCGCGGCGAAGCTGGTCTCCTTTCCCGGTTTGCTCTCGCGTTCCCCGAACCCGAGCAAGCAGGTCTCCTTCCCTGCGGTTTGCAGGGTGGTTCGCGGAACGCGAGAGCAAACCGCGGTGAAGCTGGTCTCCTTTCCCGGTTTGCTCTCGCGTTCCCCGAACCCGAGCAAGCAGGTCTCCTTCCCTGCGGTTTGCAGGGTGGTTCGCGGAACGCGAGAGCAAACCGCGGCGAAGCTGGTCTCCTTTCCCGGTTTGCTCTCGCGTTCCCCGAAACCCCTTGAAGCCGCCCAACAGCGCTGCAGTGTGGCCACATCTAACACCACTTGCAGCGCTGGTTGCTGTAAGTGTGGCCACTCTGCAGCGCTGGCCCTATACAGCTGTACTAATACAGCTGTAACAACCAGCGCTGCAAAATTTTAGATGTAGACATGGCCTCAGTCTTTTGAGAGAAACACTCTGTGGTGGATCCAGTGCCTGTCACTTTACCTCAGCAACAGCAACAATCCATTGCAGGTGCAGCTATTGCTAGGCCACATTTTCACAGCAGCACATGGGGATTTAGCAACACAACTCCCACTGAATTGAAAAACAGCTAATATGCTGACTTGTACAATATGCTTAGCAAGCTAGCCATAAATGATGTTTGAACATTTCAAATTAAAAGAGGGGAGGCGACCATGCACAGTAGACTACATATGCCCAGACTATTATGGAAGTTGTGGTCATCCTTTCATGTGACAAAGAATAAAGTTGCAGTGCTGTATGAAAGCTTATACCAATGGTGACAACTCTTGTTGAATGGGTTCTTAAGAGGAAGACTAAGGTAGAAAAACAAAAATAGTCTTCTGTGAAGGCAAAAATCCAAGACATATTTCATGAAACAATGTTTTCTTGGTTTTTCTAGCAATTGCTAAGGTTCTGTAGATAACCATAACTTTCTGATTTGAAAATATTATCTATTTTGATTATTAACACAAAAAATTGACTGTGATTAATCGCACTATTAATAGAATAACAATTGAAATGTATTAAATATTTTTGGATGTTCTTCTAAATTTTCAATATGTTGATTTCTATTACAACACAGAATACAAAGTGTACAGTGCTCACTTTATATTATTTTTTACTACAAATATTTGCACTGTAAAAATGATAAAAGAAACAGTATTTTTAGATTCATCTCATACAAGTAGTGTGGTGCAATCTCTTTATTGTGAAAAAGTCACTTACAAATGTAGTTTGTGTTATATAACTGCACTCAAAAACAAAACAATGTAAAACGTTAGAGCCTACAAGTCCACTCAGTCCTACTTCTTGTTCAGCCAATCTCTAAGACAAACAAGTTTGTTTACATTAATGGGAGATACTGCTGCCTGCTTCTTATTTACAATGTCACCTGAAAGTGAGAACAGGTGTTCACATGGCACTTTTGTAGCTGGCGTTGCAAGGTATTTATGTGCCAGATATGCTAAACATTCGTATGCCCATTCATGCTTCGGCCACCGTTCCAGAGAACATGCTTCCACGCTGATGGCACTCGTTAAAAAAATTGTGCATTAATTAAATTCATGATAAAACTCCTTGGGGAAGAACTGTATGTCTCCTGTTCTTTTTTACCCACATTCTGCCATATATTTCATGTTAAGCAGTCTCGGATGATGACCCAGCACATGTTGTTCATTTTAAGAACACTTTCACAACAGATTTGACAAAACGCAAAGAGGGTACCAATGTGAGATTTCTAAAAATAGCTACAGAACTCAACCCAAGGTTTAAGAATCTGAAGTGCCTTCTAAAATCTGATCGGGACGGGACGGGGAGCACACTTTCAGAAGTCTTAAAAGAGTAACACTCCAATGCAGAAACTACAGAACCTGAACACTGATTTTTCTTTTTTTTCAATCTGCTGGTGGCATCCGACTCAGACGATGAAAATGACCACACATCGGTCTGCTCTGCTTTGGATCCTTATCGAGCAAAACTTGTAATCAGCATGAACGCATGTCCTCTGGAATGGTGGTTGAAGCATAAAAAGACATATGACTCTTTATCACATTTGACATGTAAGTATCTTCTGATGCCGACTACAACAGTGCCATGCAAACTCCTGCAAATATTTGTAATAAAAATAATATAAAGTGAGTACTGTACATTTTGTAGCATGTTGTAACTGAAATCAATATATTTGAAAATGTAGAAAAACATCCAAAATATTTTATACATTTCAATTGGCATTCTATTGTTTAACAATGAAATTAAAACTGCGATTAATCGCAATTAAGTCTTTTGAGTTAATCGCATGAGTTAACTGCAATTAATCAACAGCCCTAATCATAATGCCATTATATAAATCGGTGATGCACCCACACCTTGAGTATTGTGTGCAGTTCTGGGGAATCCATCTAAAAAAAATACAGAATTGGAAAAGGTACTGTACAGAGAAGGGCAACAAACATGATTAGAGGTATATAAACTGAGACTGTTCAGCTTGGAAAATAAACTACTAAGGGGGAGAATATGATAGAGGTCTACAATATCACAAATAGTGTGGAAAAAGTGTTATTTACCCCTTCACATAAGAACGCGGGTTACCCAATGAAATTAATAGGCAACAGGTTTAAAACAAACAAAGGGAAGTACTTCACACAATACACAGTCAACCTGTGGAACTCAAGGATGCTGTGAAAGCCAAAAGTATAAGTGGGTTCAAAAAGAATTAGATAAGTTCATGGAGGATAGCTCCATCAAAGGGCATTAGCCAAGATGATCAGGGATGTGGGTCCATGTTCTGGATATCCTAAACCTGCAACCGCCAGAAGCTGGAGTGGATGACAGGGAATGGACCACTTGATAATTGCCCTGTTGTTTATTCCCTCTGAACAGGGCCGGTGCAACCATTTAGGCAGGCGCTGGGATTTGGGGGGGCACCATTTTCTTCAGCAGCAACTGTAGCAGCCAGATCTTCAGCCGCCCCGGTCGCCGCCGGCATTTAGGCAGGGGGAGCGCAGAGAGGGACGCCTGCAGCAAGTAAGGGGAGGGCGCACGCAGGGCAACTCCCTGCCCCAGCTCACCTCTGCCCCTCCTCCTCCCTGAGCACACTGTGGCTGCTTCACTTCTCTCGCCTCCCAGGCTTGCGGCGCCTAAGTTGATTGGCGCTGCAAGCCTGGGAGGCAGGAGAAGTGAAGCAGCGATGGTGTGCTCGGGGTGCTCGTGCGCGGAGCAGGGGTGAGCTGGGGCGGGAGTGGGGATGTCTCAGGGCAGAGGGGGCAGAGCCACTGCGCGGCGGGGGGGGGGCTCAGGCTGGGGGCGCAAAACATCTTTGCACCGGCCCTGCCTCTGAAATACCTGGTATTGGTCACTGTCAGAAGACAGGATACTGGGCTAGATGTATGATTGATCTGACCCAGCATGGCCCTTCTTATGTTCTTATATAAAACACTTAGGAGATTAGAACAAACAGTCATATAGGCAAAATTACTGCAGAGATGAAGAAGAGTAAGAGGAAGGAAAGCTGAAATGCATCAGCATACTGAAGTAAAACAGGTATTCATGCAGTGAAAAGACAAGTGGAAAAATGGAGTCTTGTGGTGAGAAATGGGCGAGCGTGGATAATATCAGAGGAGGGGAAGGGAAAGTTCCAAGATTCAAGCCACCACAGATCAAGTATGCAAACTAGATACTATCAATTTGGGCTTAATAGAGCCTGGGAACAGCTGAGCCATTACACACATTGAATCTATTTCCCCCATGTTAAGTATCTTGTCAAACTGTCTTAAAAGGGCTATCATAATTATCACTACAAAAGTTTTTTTTTCTCCTGCTGACAACAGTTCATCTTAATGAATTAGCCTCTTAGAGTTGGTTGGGCAACTCTCACCTTTTCATGTTCTCTGTATGCATATATATCTCTCCTCACTATATGTTCCATTCTATGCGTCCGATGAAGTGGGCTGTAGCCCATGAAAGCTTACGCTCAAATAAATTTGTTAGTCTCTAAGGTGCCACAAGTACTCCTGTTATTTTAACAGATCATCTGTCCACTTCAACAAACATCTCTATGCCTTCTTTGTTGCTACTGAACACCTCCCTCTACCACAATGACCCTTTCACCATGCCACTGTAATTCAAAGATGACCTATTAAACACTAAACAAATTGGGTTGTTAAAACTGCATGTTAACAAGAAGTGGCCAGTCGCCACTGTGGCTACCTCACTAGTTTGTTGTTTCCCTTTCACTTTCAAACTTTCTCTTTTCGGCAGGGACTTTGTCTTTTATTTTTGGAAAGCACCTGGCACACAGTGGATTCTACAAGAAAAAAACAAATAATAATTTGAATATAATTTGTATATAGAGACTGCACTCTAAGCTGCATGTCATTATTAATGTCAGTGCTTAGATGCTAAGGTGATTGTTGCTATGTAATTGCTTTATATGCCACAGTGCTGTTTTGAATGCAAATTCTCAAATGCATCTCTCTAAAAGCTTAACAGCATCTGAAAAGGTAAACATTAATTTCTTCTAAATTACAAAAACTTTATTTAGAACTGTAATTTGCAATAATGCATACAACACTGTTACTATTCTATTGTACCATTTTCTTCTGTTCTTCTTGCTGCCCTCATCCCCGGGGGGAGGGGGGAAATGATAGCTCAGTGATTTGAGCATTGGCCTGCTAAACCCAGAGTTGTGAGTTCAATCGTTGAGGGGACCACTTAGGGATCTGGGGCAAAAATCAGTACTTGGTCCTGCTAGTGAAGGCAGGGGGCTGGACTCAATGACTTTTCGGTCCCTTCCAGTTCTAGGAGATAGGTATATCTCCAATTATATATATAAATATACTTTCAGGTTCACAGTATAATATAGTTTTTAGTACACTTTTATTGAGTGCCAATTTCTCTTTTTTGTGATTGTTACATAATTTTTAAACATTTTCCTCTTACTAAGCCTGTCTTTTCTTCCCTACTGTAGGTGATTGTGCAGTGAAATCCTAATACTAGATTTCTATCATTCATTTCTATACAACAATATTGATGTCAACAAAAGATTATTATTTTAATCGCAGAATAAAGCACGGAGATGACTTCGGGATAGCTTGGGAAAAGAAGTGGACATACTATGGCGGTGTGAAGAGAAATCTACTCAGGCACAAATACTGAACAGCTAAACTCCCAAGTTTACTTTGCTAAGCAAACAAAAGCATTTAAAAGAATCTGACATTAACACTGTGGCATGAATTGTTACAAAATGTCCATTAATCAAATGGTTAAGTTTTCCGATACTAGTTTCCAGCACCATTTTTAGGAGTGCTGAAGTCTACTCCCTCTGCTTTATGAAACTGTTGACAGGTTAAGCAAAGAAGTGATGTGTCAGCAGTGCCATTTGTTTTCATGCAGAATTCTCTTGCACCATTTCCAGCAGGCATTTAGATAACCTAACTACTTGATTTTGTACAGAATGGAATCAAAATCTCACTATTTATAAATGGTTTCGATCATTAAAACCCAATAAACATTAAAGACAATCATTTTACTAACGCTATGTTAAGTCCTAGGTATTATATTTTACAGAATAAAAATAAATCCAATATGATTGAAGAAATATTTTATTACCATAAGCACATTTATAGTACATTACCATTTTAAGGCAGCATGGAAGAGCAGACAGCTCTGCGCAAGGAAGATACTTAAGCATGGGAATAACCTCAAGCATGTGAGTAATCTCATTTGTTTCAATAGGATTATTCACATGCTTAAGTACCTTCTTGAATAGGGACCTGATTCACAAGAGCTGGGATCTACTCTGGCTGTGGTGGATTTTCTGCATGACCTTGGGCAATCTATTTAGCCTCTCAATGCCTGGGTTTTCTCATCTGTAAATGGGGATACTACTACTTACCCATCCCTGTAAATGCACTGAGATCCCTGCAACAGAAGTACTGTGATTCAATATTTCACATACAAAATTTGTCAATGATCTACGTAAATATTTACTGAATATTAATGTCCATGTTTCCTTAATTTTTCCCCAAAATGACTTATTGCTATTTTGATGGATTGTCACTGGTTTAATAATAGATATATTCAAATCTGCAGGAGAAAATGGGTTTCTTATGTATCCTCTTTATTATAGATCATGCAACTTCTGTGATTTTTATTTTTATGTAAGTCAAAGCTGAAGAAGTCTCGGAACAATGTCAGGTAGTTCTATCCCCAAACGTACATTTTAGAAAAACTTTTTAAAATAAACCAATAGAAAGATCTTCTCAAACATTTTTAAAAACTCACATTTTAATAAAAAGAGCTGTTTTTCTTTGTTTGGTTTTAAGGATTCTGATGCAGTCTTGGCAACACAAACATTGCAGCACTGTAAAAGTTTCAATTTTTGGTTCTCATGACCTAATTTATTTTTATTGTCCAAACTGAGTGAAATAGCAAAGCAAGCATCAGCAAAAAGGGAAAGCGGGAAAGACAGGCCTACATAAGATCCAGCTCAAGATTTTGAACTTGATCTAGTTTGAGAGGGTTCTTGGACCCAACTCTGAGTTAACTTGTTCTTTCACTAATTTCATTCTGCATCTATAAAATATTTAAAAGATAAGTCTTTTTAAAAAGTACTATTTTTAACCTGACAATGCTGCATTATATAATTGAATATAGCTAAAATTACCTTGATACACAACAGTTATATACTTTAATTCAACTTTTAACAGAACATAATTCATGGTTATCTCTCTTCGCAGTTCTATCTGTAAACAGTCACAGAACAATTTCCCTTCCTTATGGGCAGTGAAATGTATCTAAGATTGCAGCGAGATATAACTATGACAAGCGCAAGAAACAAGTTTTACCATACATTTGGTTTTAATTATGAAGATCATTCTTAGAAGCCAAGAATTCTGTTTTACAAATATATCCTCTCTAGTACCTTCTGGCCTCCTAACATCCTCTTGCAATATCAAGTTTTTCAGGCTCACCCCAAAGTCCACTCTGTAGCAGAAGAGACGGTTTTAATATTCATGTGAATGTGCACAGTTAGCATGCTGAAAAGATTGCATTTATTATAGTAGTTAATCAAACATCCTACAGATTTTCATATGTCCCCTAAAAAGCACCATTTTGAACTGGGAAGGATACAACAGACAATCTATAAAAGTTCTTTTATTTCATTACTTGGATGTATTCCTTCCAGTTTTAGGGAAGCTTCTATTTGATTCCACATCACATCAGAAGTCTTTTTGATTTTATGTGGTCTTGATTATCATTAGCAATGTCATGGCAGAAACAGCTGCTCCTTTGGTTTAATGAAGGGTCAAAAGTTGTGATGGGTAGGCAATCCAAATGACAGACATGAAGCAACTGGTACATTTTACAAATGTTTAAATGAATAACTGATCTTGCACACTGCAATATGCGGCCAATTCTTTTAATAGCCCAAACCTCTGGAACATCTTGGCTTCATAACATAGTAGCAATACTAACCTTTAACAGTTACCAGTTTAGCAACCTCATGCCCCAACTAAAGGTAACACTAATGCTTTTTTAAACACTGCCACCTATTGACAGTTTAGAGATAGAACTCAACTGTTTAAATGTTCCCGAAGGAGGGATTTGGAAAAACAACCAGCAGTGTATTCTACAAGGGTCATTTGTAACTGGAGATCTGTAACAAAGATAAAATTGCAACAAGTCATAGATAATAAATTCTTCAGGAAAGGGATTGTGTCTTCATATGTATTTATACAGCACTCCATACAATGGGTCTCCAGTCCTGAGGGGGACCTCTGAATACTGCTGTATTATATATTTTAAATAAGATGAATAAAATTCAAGAAAAACCATAATCATGTTAATACATAAATATTTTGTAAAAATGGATATTTGCCCTACTGGAACTTAAATCTATTTATGCATTGGAGCGTTTCAAGAATTTAGCGGACGAGGTGGTGAAGAGTTTTCCAGGAGGGCAACGAACAAGCCTCACTGAACCCAAGGAGATTTGGTGATGTGAATATAAATTTAAGCTGGTAAAATGTCACATTCTTTTGCAAAGAGGTATTGGAACATGTTTCTGCAAATATAAATATATTTTTGAGAATCTTGTGAAGCTGAATTACATACAATATACAAAATAATTGTATATTTAAACATTAAATTTGTGACAGAACTAGCCAAAAGCTATGACATTTTAAGGTAAAAATGATTAATTATATGTCCTTAACTCATATGAATAAGAAAAGGAAAGGTGACAACAAGAGTGTTAAGGATGACTCAAGGTTTGTAATTGTAGTATAAAACATTACTTTTGGGCTATTGGATCCAAACCCTGTAGCTTCCCTTAGGGGACAATTTCATGGTGATTGAATGCCACTTCCAGTGCTGGCACCACCACCTATCCCCATACACAAGCCAATGGTTAGTTTGGAGTGGTGCAGGTGAACTTGGACTTGTTAAATTGGAGTGAAGCATTTTATTCTACATATTTTTTAACATTACCAACTACTGTATTTGTAAATACATATTTTAACATAAATACTAATTTAAAACACCAACTGAAAAACCGTAATCATGTTAATACCCATTTTTACAAAATATTTATGTATTTGCCCTAACGGAACTTAAATCTATTTATGCGTTGGAGCGTTTCAAGAATTTAGCAGACGAGGTGGTGAAGAATTTTCCAGGAGGGCAATGAACAACCCTCACTGAACCCAAGGAGATTTGGTGATGTGTTGTAGAACCTTTCTAATCAATATG
This sequence comes from Gopherus flavomarginatus, assembly GCF_025201925.1. Classification (NCBI taxonomy): domain Eukaryota; kingdom Metazoa; phylum Chordata; order Testudines; family Testudinidae; genus Gopherus; species Gopherus flavomarginatus. The sequence goes on from NC_066622.1 coordinate 131,709,453, forward strand.
CTCTCCATTGCTTCTATAGAGATGCAGCTTACTCCTCCAAGCACAAAGTCAGAAAAAACAGGTTTTGGAGGAAGGAACTCAATGGGACTGAATCAATGCCCCACCTGAGTGCAGGATGCAGAGATGCAGTTTTGAGTCCTTTTGTGCTCCTACATGTAGATTCCCTGACAGCAGATTCTTACAAAGCAGATCCAGTGACTTTTGCCCACCCCCACACATCCCTTCAGGGTAGATCATTTGGAACTCTCTGCCTCACAGCATTTATACTAGCCTTCTACTGGGCTGAGGAATGTTCCTTCCAGAGACAGCAGAAAGGAGGAAACAAAAACTTAAAACCCAGTTTTTTTGCATATATACACTTTTTATATTGATCAACGTGCCAAAAGAAAACATAGGCCCTGTACTTAGTGGGGAAGGACAACATCAGGAAAGTAAGGGGCTTAACCTGCATCAAAGGATATTAGGAAAATCTTTCTAATTATAAGGGTAGTTAAGATCTGGTATAGGCTTCCAAGGGAGGTTGTGAAATACCCAGCACTGGAGGTTTTTAAAAAATAGTTGGACAGACACTGGCAAGGGATGGTCTAGGTTTATCCGGTCCTATGTCAGAGCAGGAGGCTGAACTTGATGACTTCTTAAGGTTCCTTCCAGACCTACATTTCTATGATCTTTAGAAGACGCTGTTGAAACTGGGATGCATTTTCAGACACAGAATGGGATTTTGATAGGTAAATTGCAAACTACAGTAGACAAGATTTACAGTGGACATGCTGACATTTAATAACTGCTCAAAAACCACTGACATAACTTCATAGTTCAAAACATCTTGCTTCACTACGTAAACAGAAGCATCCTGTTTAAAAGACAAAGTCACACAAACGACATTAAAATATAAAATTCCTAAGCCTGTGCCAGTTGAATTCAGTGAACAACATTGTGCTACCTTCTCAATAAAAGAGAACAAAAACGTTAGGTAAGTAGGAGTAACAACATTCTGGTGCGCAATGTTTTTCTCTGGACTGAGCAAGTGGTTGGCCTGCTTCCCCTAGGGCAACATGGGTTCTAGCTCACGAAAGCTTATGCCCAAATGAATTTGTTAGTCTCCAAGGTGCCACAAGGACTCCTTGTTGCTTTTGCTGATACATACTAACACAGCTACCACTCTGAAACCTGCCACTCAGAGGGTTTGGTAGTTGCTCAAAGTATTCACAAGTGCTCTTGTGTATGGCTGCACTGCTAGAAAGGAAAGAGCCATCTTTCACAGTAGACTCCTAGTACTACTGAGCCTTCTATTGCAGATTAAATTTGTCTTCCTTAGTGGAATCCCTGAGGGTTGATGGTAGAGCACAAACTACCTCTTCTGTGGTCGATTCACACCGCCTAAGGTTTCCTCAAATCATTTAAAAGCAAAAAACAAAAAACCCTTTAACTAGTAAGTTCAGAAGCAACACAGGATGCCTTAAGAAGGCACCACCTTTTCTTGTTCTGGATCAAGTTCTACTTACATAAATGTACATATGAATCCCAAAGTTTTTAACTACTGTTGCATTGTACTAGATGGCTTGACCTGGTTTCTTCCCCTGGGCAACACCTTCCATTGAAGTGATTACAAATGTAAATACTACTAAGAGTTGAACGAGGTTCTGGAATCTCATAAGCCTCAATAATAGAAGATCATTTAATCTAGATCTTAAGGAAGGCAATTTAAAGTCAAATCACCAGTTTAGAGGCAGCCAGTGTAGTGAATGGAGAATACAGAATGATCAGAAGCCCAAACCAATGAGCACACGTATCTCTGAATTCTGAACAACTGCTAAAGGCTTACTGTTAGAATCCTTGCTAGAACACAAACAATGAGTGAGACAATCTATCAGCTATAAGAAGGGAAAGTAATAATGTCCTTCCCATGCATTTTAAACACTACAGGTGAAAGTTACTATTGCTTTCCAGAGAGATTCATGAATTACCTCGTTTTCTCTTGTAATTCTCCCTCATGTCTGGGCAAAACAAAAGATGCTCTGAAAAGAGCCACACAAATAGCATGCCACATAAGCTACATGTCTGACATGCTAAGTAAAATACTGTGGACATTGCAGGGATTTCAAATGTTTTTCAGGATGCAAAACTAGCTTGACTTCACAAACCTTTTTCCTGTGATTTAAACTGTCTTCTCTCTCACCTGAACTTACTCAATTTAAAGGAAAAAAACAAACAGAAGCATGTCTACACAGCTGAAGGGAAGCCTGTACCATGTGTTAGGGATATAATTATCCTCCTAAAAGCCAGGGTGGCACAAATGGGTACATGCAGTGTACTAACTTTTATATTCCACTAGGGGGCCCAGACTGGGGGAGAGAAAGGATCTTTCACAGTCTCTCCACAAGGAAACGCAAATCAAGCACATTAAAAGAGGTTTGTGGTGGGGAACAGAGGAGATTGGATAGGGCAGTAGTAAGCAACCTTTCAGAAGTGGCGTGCCAAGTCTTCATTTATTCACTCTAATTTAAGGTTTCGCGTGCCGGAAATACATTTTAATGTTTTAGAACATCTCTTTCCATAAGCCTATAATATATAACGAAACTATTGTTGTATGTAAAATAAATAAGGTTTTAAAAATGTTTAAGAAGCTTAATTTAAAATTAAATTAAAATGCAGAGCCCTCCGGACCAGTGGCCAGGACCCTGGCAGTGTGAGTGCCACTGAAAATCACCTCGCGTGCTGCATTTGGCACACGGGCCATAGGTTGCCTACCCCTGGGATAGTGGGTGGGGTCCCGGGGGCCTGTCAGGGGCATGGGTGTGAATAGGAGTCAGGGCAGTGAGGGGACAGGGAGGGATTGGATAGGGGGTGGGGTTCCGGGGGGTGGTTAGGGGCAGAGGTCCCGGGAGGGGGCGGTCAGGAGACAAGGAGCAGGGTGGGGGCTGGATGGTTGGAGGAGTTCTGAGGGGGGGCAGTCACAGGGCGGAAAGTGGGAGGGGTCAGACAGGGGGCAGGGCCAGGCTGTTTGGGGGACAGCCTTCCCTACCTGGCCCTCCATACAGTTTTGAACCCCAATATGGCCCTCAGGCCAAAAAGTTTGCCCACCCCTAAGCTACAGCATAAAGGAGGAAAACATTGCTCTGTCATCAAAGCTCAAGGGCACATACCACTGTCTGCTTTAGAGAAGAAAGCATGCTTGATCTTTTCTCTGTTACTCTATTATTCGATTCATGCATCTGTTTTTTGTACTTCTGGAAAAATCTAACATTGCTTTTATTTTTGCAATTCTGATGAAGAAATTTAATGAGTAAAGCAATGGAATTTCTCTTCAGAGTTCAGCCCAAGTTTCCAAAACTGATCCATCCAAAAATACTACTTTCCACAATATTTTTCTGCTAAATATTGTAGGAAGAGGGGAGGAAAAGAAACAAAACTCTGCCTCCAAGATAAGTAGTTTGTTATTGAGCCCCTGTGCAATACATTAGATTTTAACATATGATCCAACAAGCCATGCACAGTTCTCTCTGATGCTTGTAATTTGGACTGAAGTAAATGGTAGATGTGCACACATCTTAAGGCAGAATTTAGTCCATAATAATTTATGGGAGAACTAAATGTCTATCTCTCTCAAAAAAACAAAAGAAACCACAAACAAAAAACCCCCTCCATTTCTTAATTCTTTTCAAGGAATCATTACAAATGTTTTTCTTTAATTCCTGAATCTCTAATATTCATTTTCAACAATCTGTACCACAGGGTACTTGTAAATGCTGGATACTTTTTGTTTAAAATAAGGACCATTTGTGAAATCATTTTTTTATAGACTGATCCTAAACAAGAAAAATATTTTTCAGTGGAAATAAAGTAGTACATGTTTTTACAAGGCTCTTCAAGAAACTGCAATAAAGTCTGACATACGACAAAGGATGCTGGGCTAAATTTTCAAACATGGACAGCTGCCAAATGCGTCTCAGATACCAAACTATCTCGTTAAAATGGCTAAGAGGTTGTATCATTGTTATGATAAAGATTATCTAATAGATTTTGTGCTTGTGCAGGGAAAGTTTCATAAATTTAATGCAAGAAGGTGTTTTATAGGAACATACGAAGGAATTAAAATCTGTACAACAAATTTAAGGCTGGTAGGGACAATCTTAGCGAATGAAAAGCAGTTGTACAACTGATATTTGTAGTAAACAACATAGCTGCTCAATTTTCTAAGGATCTAAGACTGAAGGATGACAAGCACCCAAAACTCCCAACAATTGCCATTGGGTGTTGATCTAGAAGAGTTAATCCTACTTGGACTGACTGTAGTGTTGAACAAAATAGGGAGTATACAAGTGGGAGTGTAACAGGCAATTACTAGAAATGGTTACTTACCTGTAACTGGAGGTTCTTCAAGATGTGTGGTTCCTATCTGTATTCTACATATGGGTACACATGCACTCCATGCACCCGAGTGAGATTTGTAGCAAGTAGTATCTGTTGGTCCGCACATCTGCATTTGCTTCTTTTATGCTCCAAACCAAGGAAATAAAGGGTGGCATGGACTAATGCCTCTCCAGTTCCTTCTTTTACAGCAAATCAGATAGGATCCAAAGCAGAGGGGAAGAAGGGTGGATAGCAAGACACAGATAGGGACCACACATTTGAAAAACCTTCAATTGCAGGTAGTTAACCTCCATTTCTTGTTTGAGTGGTGGCCCCTATGTGTAATTCCCCATGTTGGTGATTGGTAAGTAGTATTCAAATAGGAGGAGGGTGCGAGAATGTAGTTGGCGTGAATGTCTAACACTGCTGTTCCCACAGCTGCATGTGCCAAGGAAGCCTGGTCCAGAGAGTAATTCTTCATAAAGATGTGGATGGAACTCCAGGTAGCCACCTTACCAGTCCATCAGTATTGGAACATCTCAAACAGCTACTGGTGAAGTTGCTTGTGATCTCGTAGAGTGGGCCCTCATACTGTCCAGGGGATGAATATGTTCGGATCATAGAACAGAATCATAGGACTGGAAACGACCTCAAGAGGTCCTCTAGTTCAGTCCCCTGCACTCATGGCAGGACTAAGTGTTATCTAGACCACTCCAATAGGTGTTTGTCTAACCTTCTCTTAAAAACCTCCAGCACTCAGTGGTCCGAGGTGACCTGCAACCATGCCAAACGGTAGGGATGAAGACAGTTGAGAAAAGAACAGGGTGGATCCTGGGAGATGACTGGGGTATTGCTCTGGACCGCACCCTCAAAATGAGTGCTTCTGGCCCCAGGGTGCATTGCTAGGCCAGGCTGCAAAGTTGAGCAGGAGGAGGAAGGGCAGCAGCAGCTGAAACTAACTTCCCTGTCCCTTCTCCTTGCAGACCCTGGACGAGACTGCCAAGGCCTAGGCGGCAGCCAGAACTGCTTTCTTGCAGACTTGTGGCGTATACATGCCCAACATGCAAAGGGTGGCCCTAATGTCTTAACCCATGCAGCCTTGCATCCATCTGCTCTGAAAAAAGACTGATCCCATTGAATGGGAGGTCTTGGATTGAGATTTGCATATCTTGGGAGAAGCTGGTGGCCTGAAGTCAGGAGCTGCACCTCATAATCATTGCCAACGCAACCACCCTAGCCACTGAGTCAGCTGTGTCCCATGTCATTTCAAGGGAACACTGAGCCTCCGTGATGCCCTCTTCCACGGGCGTGCTGAATTCCTGGGGCAAACCCTGTGGGAGGGACTCGAACTTACGGAGGGAGTATCCTAAGTCGAAATTTATCTCCCTAGGAGATAAACAGAAACAGGTCCAATCTTTTGGCCTCTATTTTTGGGAGTTGAGCTGGTATGCCCTTGTTTATCTTTTTCACTGGCTGCAGAGACCACAGTGAGCCCCAGAGGAGGGTGGGTGTAAAGGTACTCAAACCCTTTGGTTGGGACAAAGTATTTCTTTTCAGCCCTTTTAAAGGTGGGAGAGACGGATGGATGAAGGAGTTTGCCAGAGGGCCATCGCAATTTTGAGGATACTGTCATGCACTGGTAGTGTGACACAGGGCCGGGTAGAGGCTGACAGGACAGTAAACAAGGTATCCGCCTGCTCAGTCATTTCCTCCAATGATGTTTAAACTGAAATGTCTAGGAAACTCCATTTGGACTGGCAAGTTGTGTGCATATTATTTCCATTAAAGAAATAAATGTACCTAACATCGCTTCTATTGTCCAGGAGAGGGCTAGGTGGTATAGGACTAAGTCCCGTCCCCCTCCGAAATGTAAGACTGGGAGTGTGTTGTGGGTCCAACCAAGGCTGGTAAGAGCCAGAGCATAACTCAAATGTAGCTGGAAGGCTGCAGTTACACACAGGATATGGCTTGCATGCTGGAAGGATGTTTGTGAACAGCACAGGCGGGAGCTCCTTCAGCAAGGCATTGTGAAGAATCCCAGGTTTCAGGGCAGAGGTGACACAGCTGCTCTTTAGTCTGGATTGTACGCTGTGTCACAAATGGCCAATGTTACTGTTGTGGGTCCCGTGCTTTTCGTTAGTGTGGTGGGTTGGAGTGCCACCCCTTGCCCCAGGTGTGGGAGGGAGAGAAGTAGGGAAGGGCCCCGGGTCCACTCACTACTTTAGGTCCAGCCCCTTCAGCATTGCGGACTGCTTACCCTCTTTCTGCTTGGGGAAGGTTTCCCATCCCCTGGTACTCCAGCTGACAACAGTACTCCTCCAACTCTAGTCAACTCTCCTTCCCCTCCCCATCTGACTCAAACAGGGGGTTTTATTAGGTCTCAGGAGGGGCCTTAATTGGCTCCAGGTGCTATAATTACCCTGTAGTAATCTCTCCTTAGTCCACAAGGAATAAAGTTCTGATCATCCTAGGGCTTATATACCTCTCATCTATCACTCTCCTGCTGCCCTCTGGCCCTGCTGTATCACACCTGGTATGTTACAGAGGAACAGCAAATGCTGTACTTGGTGGCAATATGAACCTCCCCAAGGCAATAAAGGCAGCACTGGTGTTTGTTCCTGACAGAGAAAGAACAGGGGCACAAGACAGTTCTTAAACCCCAGGAATCTTGGCATAGTCCTCCTTCATGGGGAGAGACTTCCTGAGACAAGAAGACTAAGCTATGTTAACTATAACACTAAAACAAAGTCTACGCTTACTAAAAAACTACTTACAATACGTATTTACAAGTATAGAAGTAGAAGACGATCATAGTGGATGCAGCAAATTCCAGCTCAGGCCATGCGCTGGTAAGAAGGAACCAGAGAGGTATTGGTCCATGCCACCCTTAATGCTCTTGTTTTGAAGCATGAGGAGAGCAACAGCTTAATGCATGGGCCAACAGACACTACTTGCTATAAATCTCCAGTCTCAGGTGCATGGAGCACATACATATCCATGTGTGGAATGTATATAGGGACCAGTCTTCAAACAAGATCAGATACCTACTGAACTACAAATATTTCTAAGGTTTCTGGCCATATCTTACTAAATTACAGCTTCTAAACATGAAGGTAACCAGTTCAAAGCTTGAGATTCTATGATACTTTATGTATTATACCCAAGAGAGGTCTTAAGCAAGAAACTGAAAGATAGTCCCTATTTTGCAATAATGACAATAAATCCATCATCCATGCATTCAAAAAGCATGTTAGTGCCCCTTCTCTAAAGAAAATCATTAAAAAGTCTTAAGATTATGCAGAATTAGAATAGCACAACAGAAAATTACTGTGAAAGATGTACAGAAAAATTAGGCGGTCTCCCACAATAGTAAGACCTTTACTTCTGTCTATTAACATCAGTTTACAAAGTTTCCATGGGAATCTGCTGCTAACGTATGAATGTACTTGTTACATTATATTTTGAACAGAAATTCTTTTGTGAAAAAGGCCCACAACCAGTGCCAACCACCTAATAAAATTAGAATGACCTCCACTATGCCCAGCAGAGCAGAGGCATGACACACTGTATCTCATGGTTTAGCTACAGCTATAGATTTGTTTTATATGCCCATATTGAATTGAAGATGATGTACACAGTGACTTTTAAATACTTTTTCCTGCATCAAGAGCCTGATTCTGCTCCCCATGAATACAATTGGGAAAGTCCCAGCATTTCAGAACTGATCTCAGCCTGATCCAGTGCCCATAGAAGTCAGTGAAACACCTCCCACTTACTTCAATGGACTTTGGATTAGGGCTAAGTGAGCAATTTAGTATTAGTGTGTGGATAGTAACCCAAATTACATCTAGCAATCCCACAATATTAAATATTGGCAAAAAAAGATCAACAAATTTTTTTATGATGTGTATGCCAAACAAACACAACGTAAAACAGAAAACTAGTCTCCTTACCTTAATTTTTATTTCTCATAATGGAAGGCATCCACTGGTCTGGATATTACTCATGGATTAGATCTGTTCATTCCACCACAATGCAGGCAGAAAAATTCTACCCTGGAAGGAGATGTGGTATGAAATTTCAGGAGGATTGTTTTTGTTGTTGTTGTTAGTTAAGGGTAAGTGTCTATGTGCAAACTGAGATTATAATGTGAAACAAACTTCAACTTTAAATGTCTTTAAAGAGCAGTTCTACTCTGAAGAAAGCATCTATATAAAAATGACATCTTTCTATTCAAGAGATCCACTTCACATGGGTATAATGTGGAGTCCCTGTCTCTTTATTGTATTGACTAAAACAGGGGTTGGCAACCTTTCAGAAGTGGTGTGCCAAGTCTTCAGTTATTCACTCTAATTTAAGGTTTCGCATGCCAGTTACACATTTTAACATTTTTAGAAGGTCTCTTTCTATAAGTCTGTAATATATAACTAAACTATTGTTGTATTTAAAGTAAGTAAGGTTTTTAAAATGTTTAAAAGAGGCTTCATTTAAAATTAAATTAAAATGCAGAGCCCCCTGGACCAGTGGCCAGGACCCGGGCAGTGTGAGTGCTACTGAAAATCAGACTGCGTGCCGCCTTTGGCATGTGTGCCATAGGTTGCCTATCCCTGAACTAAAATGTGCTTTCACTACATTTTACCTCTTGTGAGGCTGCATAGGCAGAGCAAGCTGAACTCTTTTCCTTTTGGTGCATCATCAGCATTGTTTACTAAATTCCACTCATTTGTGTCTGTGCAACATCATTAAAGATTATGTGACTTCTTCAGGGCAAAAAGTGTAAGAGTAATTAGCCTTGTAGATCTTCATTGCTGGTAATGGTGCATGAGATGGAAAGAATTCAGCTTGACTTTCTGATCCCAGGTGAAATTTGAGGGGCTAGTAATTAGAAGAGATTCTGATTTCTGTATCAAATGTGCTCAATTACATATCAATACCAAAAATGAAATCTCATTATACCATTTATGTAGTCAGTCATTCTTCAAAATATAATGAGAATTCCATAAAATAGTTAGTGTGTTTTATTTCCAAAAATGATGAATTTAGATTGTCAAAAAGGAAAAAAAAGCAACTTTTCTTTGCCAATACTCTTGAATTACTAAGTTTATTTTTAGCATTTTTACTACAGGAAACTACGACAGGAAGCTCTCAAAGTTCAACACAAAACTAAGTTTTTGCTTAATATTTGAAAAACAATTGTTAAGGCTGTTACACACTATTGCTACTGGATTACTGAATTAATTCTGAAGACTAGCCAATGCTTTCTTTCAGGATAATACTCAGAAAGAAGTACATATTGGGTTAGTTATGACACTTCTTATTCTAATACTTTAATAGCCTATTGTTCACTCTTGGTTGCCTCAGCAAGATAAAACATTGAAAAAAGAGGATTTCCTGACAGGAAGTGAATTCCCACTATGTGTCACAGGACTCCAGCAAAGATATCTGCTTCACAGAAGGAGTGGCAGCTCTCTTCTGTGATTGCAGAATGACAAAGAAATCATGTTTTGTTTAATAAACAAAATATGTAGTCTGTGGATACTGCAGCTCAAGATGCAGAATACAATGCAATTTGCATGACTTACCATTCAACTACAGTTACGCTACCAATCCTGAAAGAAGATAATATTAGGGCTGTTGATTAATCGCAGTTAACTCATGCAATTAACACAAAAAATTGTAATTAAAATTAATTGTAATTATTGCAGTTGCAATCGCACTGTTAAACAATACCAACTGAAATTTGTTAAATATTTTTGGATGTTTTCCTATATTTTCAAATATACCTCTACCTCAAAATAACGCTGTCCTTGGGAGCCAAAAAATCTTACCACGTTATAGGTGAAACCGCGTTATACTGAAGTTGCTTTGATCCACCGGAGTGTGCAGCCCTGCCTCCCCGGAGCACTGCTTTACCGCATTATATCCGAATTTGCATTATATTGGGGTAGAGGTGTATATTAATTTCAATTACAAAGTGAACAGGGCTCACTTTATATTTTTATTACAAATACTCACACTGTAAAAATGATAATAGTATTTCAATTCACCTCATACAAGTACTGTAATGTGATCTCTTTATTGTGAAAGTGCAACTTACAAATGTAGATTTTCTTTTGTTACATAACTGCACTCAAAACAAAGTAAAACTTTAGAGCCTACAAGTTCACTCAGTCCTACTTCTTGTTCAATCACTAAGACAATCAAGAAGAACAGGAGTTCTTGTGGCACCTTAGAGACTAACAAATTTATTTGAGCATAAGCTTTCATGGGCTACAGCCCACTTCATCGGATGAATACAGTGGAAAATACAGTAGAGTAATATATATACACAGATACAGAGAACATGAAACAATGAGTGTTACCATACACACTCTAATGAGAGTGATTAGTTAAGGTGAGCTGCTTACAGACAGCCCCCCACCCTGAAGCAAATACTCACCAGCAACCACAGACCACACAACAAAAACACTAACCTAGGAATCTATCCTTGCAACAAAGCCTGTTGCCAACTCTGCTCACGTATCTATTCAGGGGACACCATCACAGGACCTAATCACATCAGTCACACTATCACCTGCACATCTACCAATGTGATATATGCCATCATGTGCCAGCAATGTCCCTCTGCCATGTACACTGGCCAAACTGGACAGAATAAATGGACACAAATCAGACATCAAGAATTGTAACATCCAAAAACCAGTCGAAGAACACTTCAATCTCCCTGGTCACTCGATTACAGATCTAAAAGTCGCAATATTACAACAAAAAAACCTTCAAAAACAGACTCCAAAGAGAGACTGCTGAATTGGAATTAATTTGCAAAATTGACACCATTAAATTAGGCTTGAATAAAGACTGGGAGTGGATGGATCAAACTATTTCCCCATGTTTATTCCCCTCCCCACACACACACACTATTCCTCACAACTTCTTGTCAACTGCTGCAAATGGACCATTTTGATTACCACTACAAAACTTTTCTTCTCTCCTGCTGGTAATAGCTCACTGCAACTGATCACTCTTGTTAGTGTGTGTACGGTAACACCCATTGTTTAATGTTCTCTCCGTGTGTGTGTCTGTCTGTCTGTCTATCTTCCTACTGTATTTTCCACAGCACGCATCCAATGAAGTGGGCTGTAGCCCACGAAAGCTTATGCTCAAATTAATTCTCTAAGTGCCACAAGTACTACTGTTCTTTTTGCGGATACAGACTAACACGGCTGCTACTCTGAAATAAGACAATCACTTTTTTTTTTTTAAACACATTTTACAGAATATAATGCTGCCAGCTTCTTATTTACAATGTCACCTGAAAGTGAAAACAGGCATTCACATGCGACTTTTGTAGCAAGCATTACAAGGTATTTACGTGTCAGATTGCATATGAATGTTCAGCATCTTTCATGCTCCAGCCACCATTTCAGAGGACATGCTTCCATGCTGATGACACTTGTTAAAAAAAGTGTGTTAATTAAATTCTGACTGAACTTCTTGAGGAAGACTTGTATGTCTCCTGCTCTGTGTTTTACCCACATTCTGCCATATATTTCATATTATAGCAGTCTCAGATGACCGGGCACATGTTGTTCATTTTAAGAACACTTTCATTGCAAATTTGACAAAATGCAAAGAAGAGACCAATGTGACATTTCTAAAGATAGCTACAGCACTTGACCCATGGTTTAAGAACCTGAAGTGCCTTCCAAAGTCGGAGAGGGACAAGGTATGGAGTATGCCTTTGGAAGTTTAGCAACACTTCGATGCAGAAACTACAGAACCCAAACCACCGCAATAATAAATAATAATAATGATGATGATGATGAATATCAACCTTCTTCTGGCGGCAACGTGACTCAGATGATGAAAGTGAACATGTGTCAGCCTGCACTGCTTTGGATCGTTATCGAGCAGAACTCGTCATCACACATTCAGGTGACACTGTAAATAAGAAGCAGGCAGCAGTATATCACCTGCAAATGTAAACAAACTTGTCTGTCTGAGTGACTGGCTGAACAAGGAGTAGGAATGAGTGAATTTGTAGGCTCTAAAGTTTACATTGTTTTGAGTGCAGTTATTTTTTGTACATGATTCTACTTTGTAAGTTGAACTTTCACGATAAGGAGATTGCATTACAGTACCTGTATGAGGTGAACTGAAAAATACTATTTCTTTTGTTTTTTTCAGCACCAATATTTGTAATCAGAAATATAAAGTGAGCACTGTACTTTGTTCTGTGTTGAAACTGAAATCAATAGATTTGAAAATGTAGAAAACATCCAAAAATACTTAAATAAATGCTATTCTATTATTGTTTAACAGTGCGATTAATCGCGATAATTTTTTTAATCGCTTGACAGCCCTAATTAACATATCAAAATGCATCCCCAATTATAGTTATCCTCTGTATATTATTACATCTCAGGATTAAGCTCAGACCTTACTATTTCTAGAATTTAGTTACAATCAATCATTCTCAGCCTAAAATTATTTCTATACAATTGTCTGGTATCCTTTCTAGGAAGTTAAAATATTAGATGGCATCGAAGTTACAGTGAAATTATTGGTACTAAAGAGCATTTATTCATTCATGGTGTGCCTTTTTAGTAGGTAACATTGCTTCTGTAATAAATTATAAGTAACATATGCTGTAGATAAGTGCTCAGACATGATGCAGGGCATGGAATACCTAAACAGACAAATTAATCCAACAGTATAGTAACTATGATAAGATTAAAAAAGTTGCTTGTTACAAATTTTCATTATACACTCTCTTCCAATTAACAAGTACTTTAAAGATAATTAACATCCTGCTAACAAGACACCTGACTCTCTGCCATAATATAGTAATAATGAAAACGTGCTCTGTCTCCATCAAATTTACCAGAAACATTTTTAAGGGTTTGTCCTTCCATTAGTATGCACACATGACTCATTAGTTTTAATGAGAATGAGGAAAATACAATTAATGGCAGAACAAACTCCCGGAGATTGCATAACTAAACTGCACCATGCCTGAGATGTAGCATGGACTTCTAAAGAAAGCAAATTTTTTGCAAGATAATACTCTTGCTGGAATTCTTCATCACTGCGCAGTACAGAATTTGCACAGAATTAGTGTTCCCTGCAGATTTCTTCTCTCCCCCCACTTCCTGAATTTATTATTTTCACCAAAATTCTTCCTTTTTCTGTTTTTTCCACCCAGGGTTGACAGCGGGAGCCCCAACTGCACATGATTATATTGTGTTTTTTGACAAAACAAAATATGCAGCATTTTAAAATATCGTGAGTAGAATCTGTAATCTTTTGGCAGAGAATTTCCCCAGGAGTGAAGGAAACTATAACAGAGAAAATTCTTTCACAGAAGATTCCAAATCAGTGTCCTCTACCTACACTGCAGTTTAGAACCTCAGACCTTTGGGTAGCGAAGACACTCCTATGCAGCTTTTGTTTGGTGACGAAATTATGGCTAATCAAACCAAATGGTGAAACTCTGGGCTTTCAGGCAAACCTACAAGTTACAATTATAAATGCACATAGTGTATATTTTAAAGAATTGATTCACCCCACAGCAAACATCATGACATGTAAATTCCTACTTCTGTAACCATGTAAATATATTGGCAGGATGGTAGGGTAAAGTTCACCTCTCAGGCTGCTTCCTCAGCACCAATCAGCAAAGTCTAGCTATGTCAATTTATGTCACTTTCGGTGCTCAATGAGGCAAGGAAATGGATTAGAGTGCTAGACTGTGGAAACAATGCTAAACAACTATGCCAAAACTGAGTATCAAACTCCAGGCTCAGCTTTATATGACTGACTTCATAAAAGTTAATGGAATAAATGAAGTTTAAAAAATGCAATATAAAAAGTAAAACCTATCTCCAGATGGTGAAACAAGATTTGCCTGTAGGAAATACTTTTAAAATATATTTTTGCAAGTAAATATGTTAATTTTAAATGCAGTTTTACAGGAAAATCTAGTTTAAAAGACATTAAAAAAATTTGTTTTTAGAATCTGCTCACAACTCAAGAAATAAGGAAATATAAATGCATGATATTCCTTACAACACTCAAGGCTATTAAAAAACCCTCCTTACATATAACTTTCTCTTATAGTTTTAAATCAAAACATACGCCTCTGATAAGTCCCTATTTATAATGCCATGTATTATGTAATTTTGATTTAGTTCATGATATATTCTGGTTTTACTCAGTTTTAAACACATCCATCTATTCATAATCGTTCAATGGTAAATCTTAAAGGTAGCTTCAATAACTCATCACTGTATCATATCACAACTAAATCCTTTTCTGAACATATAGTGTGGAAATACACATCTTAAATGTACTCCAAAACAAGAACCCCACCTAGCTCCTACTGAAGTAAAAGCTTCCATTGTTCGAAATGGAAGCACAAGCAGGCGCCATGTTCCCACCCCCCCTTCCACAATGAACAGTAAAAATAGAGAAAAAAATCTTAGCAGAAGAGGTAAACATAGATTAACTGAATACTGACTGCATGGGGAAAATAATAATTCAGATACAAAAATTTAACTCACCATTCACCTAACTACATTGAGGATGAAAACAAAAAGATTTGAAATAGAAGAGAATCAAAATATGCTTCAAACAACTTTCTGCTGCATCCCTTCCCAACTGCCCTGTGAAATACACAGCAGCAACAGCACAAAAGCATCTTTATGGCAGGAATAAAAGGCTCTTTAAATGCTCCTTTTATTTTTTATTGAATGAACTCACTCTTACACAAAGTTCATGCCACAATGTCTCAAGCTTCAGTGTTGCCAGATCATGGAGTTGTCAGTCTGCTAATTTTGGTAAATTACAAAGAGAGCAGTCTGAAGTATGTACACAATTTCTATATTGGATGAAGAATTAAATTGTAATCAAGTACTTGATTAAAAAGATACCAGCATTTTATGATACTTAGTCAGTAAAATGTTTACAGTGTCCTTCTATTTTTTCCCCCCCAAAACATGAGCTTCACCCCTACTAACTGAAAACAGTTCTTTCAGAGCCAATTTCTTGCACAGAGAGTTTACTGAGATACAAAGCCACAGACTCCTCCCAACTACAGTATTAATCATTTGTGTGGTTTACAGTTGCCATAGAATTAACAAATGTATATTACCTATGTTTTTTTTATACGGAAGCACATTGCAACAGACATCCCATTGCTTAAAAAAATACAAAAAAATAATAGAGCTGCAGTTTAAACTGATATCCCGTAGTTTGGCAATTCTGAAGACACCTTGCCCTAAAGATGACCTTTATGATGATTTTTCAAGCGATCCAAAGTATATGCAAAAAAGCAAGGGCGGAGCACTTTCAGGAGAACAACGCACTACTACAAGACTCTCAGAATACAAATTCATCTGCAAGCTTGGCAGGCAAATAATGCTACCAAGTACTGATGTGATCTACAGGAATGTCCAGCTGCAAGCGAACCAGGACACTGGAAAATTCCCCTTCTAAAAAATGTGGGCTTTTGCTCATAACCTCCATCAATTCTTAGGAGAAGTGCATTTTCCCACCTTTAAACCTTTAAGTTAGGCAGTTAGGGCATTAGAAGAAAAAACTGCCTGGGAAAGGATTGACAAGATGGTTGCACAGAAATTGGTCCATTTCCAGGCTGAACCTCTGCAGGTTTCACTTGCCCTTCCCTGCAAAGAAAATTTCATTGCATTTCTGCAAAATTTTGTAGCGCTTTCAAGTCAACAGGAACACAAACATGTTACCAGCAACTAAAATAAATACAGTAGTACTTTTATATGTTAATACTTACCAGTAAAGCAACATACAGTATTTGTATTTATCACACAAAATATACATAATAAATCAAACGATTCTTTATTTTCAGGATTGTGTGATAGGAGTTTATAAAAAAAGGAACACATAAAACACCACAAAAAAAAGGCAAAGTTTTCTGGCAAAAACTCCCCAGATACATATTATTCCAAAGCAAACAATTTTTGTTCTAAAGCAAAGAACTGTTCTTTATTTCCCAAACACCACCCACCCTTCCAAATAAACAAGTGATCCAATGTTGCGCAAGAATTTTAATTGTTTCCATAACTCTTATTACCTGCCAAAAAAGTACTTAACATGAGATATCCACTACAGCAGGCTCAAAAATAAATGCATGTTTAAAATAAAATAATTCTGTATCTGTACATAAGCTTGTTTTACATAAGGACTTGAACTTTGCACAGATAATTCACTTTGTTGCAACTTTAAAAAAAAAGGTTTATTCTATCTATTATTTACTGTTACTAACCTGGACATTCTTAATCCTACTGTAATTTTCCACAATCTTAAAAACATTTTGGTCCAAATTCTGCCACCCTTACTCACGGTAAGGAGTACCTCACACTTCAAGCAGTCCCAATGGGACCTCCTTTGGTACAAGGCGCTACACAACACAAACAGCTGGGGACATATTCTAATGTGAAATGCTTATAAAGCTTAAAGTTATTCAGATTCATAAGACCAGATCTACACTAGAAACTATTTTCTGAACAGAAATGTCAGTTGGGGGAGGGGGTAATTTAAAAAAAAAGAATTACATTTCATACCAGCATTACAGTGCATCTACACTAGGTATTCTAGTGCAGATGCAATTTTACCATGAAAAATGTTTTTGCCAGTATAGCTTATTTCATTTGGGAAACAAGAATAAGCCATACTGGCAAGCCTTTGTAATGTAGACTAAGCCTAAAAATCACTCTGTTGCAAGATTAATGTAAACAAACAATTTTATAGACAGTGGGAAAAGTGTTTGGGGAGTTACAGGGTGGAAACTAGAAAAATATTGCCCTTACAATACATATCAGATTTTTCCACTGAATTTTAACACTAAATCAGCACATCACAGATTCTCACACCTTCAGTGTTTGGAAGCTGCTTTTGAATCCACTTTTTGATTTGTGATCTGTTGAGAAAGAGTTGACAAGCCTTTGGTTTGGCATGCAATGTTGTTGATAATGTGCGGCTTTCCAATCTCATGATAATATTAAAATCCCCTAGCTGCTCTCTGAGTACAGAGCATTACTGACTTTAAACAATTAAACTTGTGTGACTATCATATCTGAATGTAATAGGGTCATGCCATTGCTATTACTGCTTCAAAGCTACAAATGTAGGGGCATGATTTTCAAAAACTACCTACTAATTTTGGATGACCAACTCAAGACACCCTAAAGCTGCCTTATTATAAGAAAGTGTTGAGTGCTCACCCTCTGCAAGTCAATCCTCTAAGGTTTTTCAAGATGGTCACCCAAAAGTCACTAGGTAGCTTTGAAAACCTTGGCTAGAGTTTTTTTGCATTACAGTTTTTATTTAATAGCACGGGTTCTTAGAGTTCAGGAGAGATGTTTGTACGTTGCATTTCTAGCCAAATAAATACATAATTTCAGTAATCTTGAATTATTACTGCTGAAAAAGTCTATGTTGTTTTCAAAGTCTAAAAAACTTGCCTTTCACAGCTGCAAAGGAAATGACAAGAGAAGAAGGAAAAAAACAAAAAAATCCACACAGTCGGTATACATCAGCAATTAATTCCATTCACAACCGCCCAGCTGTTTGCACATAGAAGAATCAGCCTGTTTCCTTTAGGGACTTTTGCCACTGAAAACTGATATTGCACTTTCAGAGACACAAGCTGTTTGTAACATGTTAGGAATGTGCACTAGATCACAGAAAGTTGAAGAAGAAATGAAATCCAGATCTGATTTTCTTTACAGCTTGCCAACATATTGCATATCTACATTAAGATAAAGTTATCTCATCCCTTTCCTTCCATTCCCCCAGATACGAATGGAAAATTGCCAGCAAAGTCAGATTAAGTGTCTAGAATGGACACTATTGTGATTTACTGGCAAAGACAAGGTGCAACATTCTCAGGAATCCACATGTCCATGGCATGTTAAATTCAGCCAAGATATTAGTATTTTATAGCTCATTGCCAAACTGGTCGATTCCAGGACATCTCATTACAGTACAGAAGTTTACGTGGAACCAGTACTTTTACCATGAAAATGAAGGTTCTCTTGGTTAGCACACACAGCAAAGAATACTTTGTCCCATTGGAACAAATTCACTATGCTCTAAATGTAGCATACCTTTTCATTTAATAACCCGGGTTCTCAGAGTACAGAAGAGGCACACACTGCACTATTACTCGTGAGAAGAAGGCCTAGAACAAACTGTTGGCAGGAAGGAAATTTCATTTTCACAATTTCAAGGGGCAATGCCAAGCAGTAAGAAGTAATTGTCAAAATGTGCGCTCTCAGTTTGAGAGAAGTGTCCTTTAATTTTAAAATATCAATAGGTACTAGCTTGTATGTTTTACTGGATTCATAGTTAGTTAGGTAAACTACATCTGAGTGTGCCAGTGGGTTTGAGAATATGTTTTGCAGAAGTGGGACAGGGAATAACCTAAAAATAAGGTTACAAGCAGTTTCAAGTGACCTTAGGACTCACCTTGAGGAAAGTACTTTATATGATAATCAGACCAGCCAAATACAAATGACAAAGATGTCCATTGTTAGAAGTTGTATAGCCTGTATCACTGAGTCTGTGTCAGAGGAAACAAAGAATGTAATATAAAAAATACACTTTCACTTTAATTAATACAAAATTTATTCTATGTTAAAAGAGTACATTTCTATATGGAGTTTTTGTACAATTCAGACATGTGCTTCCAGATGACTGACACTGTCTCAAACACTCAAGAGAGTGGAGGGCTACCTTAGCTTGGGAAACTTCAAAATCATTTAAACTTTCAATCGTTTACAGTTCTCATGGGATCTAATCAGTCTCCATAACTGACTTGGGATGGGGTGGGGAACAGAAAAAGAACAAATTGTTTATATCACCTTCCCTTCTCATCCCCTTAAAGCCAAATCAGTCAAAAAGTAGTAGGTGAATGAGAGCAACATTTAATCTCTCTTTAAATTATTCAATACTTGTAATCACAAATGATCTCACTATATTACAGTAGGAGTGGCCCCACAGTTAATGAGTAGCAAGATCCATTGCATGCCACTGGTCCCACCTCTATTGTTTTAATTTGCTCATAATCTTCTTAAATAAATTCCTTTGGAGATGATTCTTTTCTATGCTTCAGGTCAGTCCCGCCAGAGAATTTTTTTGGAAAGGTTAAAAATTATGGCCATTTTTGAGTTTTGTGTATGTAAAAATAAACTTTAAGACCTTTCTTTCCCATATGTTCCACATGCCTAACTTAATAGCAGTGGTACTAAATTGCGTTCAGACTGGTTTGACAGATCACAATGAAAGCTAAACTCTAAAGCACAAACTGGGTCTGAAAGAAACTGGGTTACTAGTTCTGTGCACTGGAAGTTTTGTAATGCAAACAAATGCTAGACTGATCAGAAATACCAAAATACGAAGTCAAAAGTAGCTATGCAAACACTGAAGGAACTCTGAAGTTGTCATCATCATCACATTACTATTATGTCTCTGGAGTTTAGGGCAGAAACGAAGCTCCTCCACTCCTGTCTGTTTCTGGCAAGTCTTTCAATGGCTCCCCAGCAGTGCCCAGGTTAAGCATTATCAAAAGTTACAATATCCCAGATTTCCAAAAAGGCTTAACCAAAGTTTTAAATTCCTGTACAGTAACTCTTCATTTAACGTGTTGTTTAGTTCGTGAAAAATACTACTTTAAGCAAAACGAAGTTAAGCGAATCTAATTTCCCCGTAAGAATTAATGTAAATGGGGGGGGGCTTGGTTCCAGGGAAATTGTTTTTTTGCCAGACAAAAGACATTATATACATATATGTTTTAAATAATTTTAAACAAACAATTTAATACTGGACTCCCCAATGAGGACTGTGAAGCTTAGTTGAGGCAGGGGTGTAGTGAGGTCGGAGCGCAGAGGCTTGCCCTGCTCCATTAGAGAATATACTCGTTTAAAGTCGGGCAATGTTCCGTTACAAGGTTGTTTGGCTTGCCCCATTCCGCCCGCCCAGCACTTCTGCTGGGGAGTGGGGTCAGGATGCAGGGGCTTACCCCACTTTACCTGCCCGGCATTCCAGCCGGGGAGGGGGGGGTCGGGGCATGAGAGCTTGCCCCATTCCACCCGCCCGGTGCTGCTGCCAGGGGCTTGCCCACTCCCTGGCTGGAATGCCAGGCGGGTAAAGTAGGGTAAGCCCCTGCACCCCAACCCCGCTCCCCAGCAGAAGTGCCGGGCAGGCGGAATGGGGCAAGCCAAACAACCTTGTAACGGAACAATGCCCGACTTTAAACGTGTATGTTCTCTAATGGATCAGCAACCTAATAATGAAACAGTGTTAATTGGGACGACTTTAAGTGAGGAGTTACTGTAATTACTCACAAAGTGGTGGAGTTGCCTTAGATGTGAGTTCTTTAATTTTTCAACCTCAATCTTGCACTAATGCTTTTTTTTTTTTCCTAAATAGCATGCAGTATAATACGAAAACATAATTATATGGTAAAAATAAAGATAGTGGTATAGAATGTATTTCATAGCAAGAGTTAAAACCTGCAAAGAAGTGGCAAAAATTCAGTGGCACCATCAAGATGTATGTGTCTTACTGAGTAATCATGTAATATCACTAGGACCCTAACAAATTCATGGCCATGACAAATGCATCATGGACTGTGAAATCTGGTCTCTCTCCATGAAATCTGTTCTTTTTGTGTGCTTTTACCCTATAATATACAGATTTCACAGGGGAGACCAGCATTTCTCAAATTGGGGGTCCTGATGCAAAAGGGAGTTGCAGGGGTCACAAGATTACTCTAGGGGGGTGGTGACTCACAGTATTGCCACACTCACTTCTGTGCTGCCTTCAGAGCTAGGCAGCTGGCAGCTGTTGGTGGGGCACCTAGTTCTGAAGGCAGCGCCCAGCCAGCAGCAGTGCAGAAGTAAGGGTGACAATATCATACCATGCCATCTTTACTTCTGTGCAGTTGCTGGCAGCAGCTCTGCCTTCAGAGCTGGGATCCCAGCCAGCAGCCGCTGCTCAGCTCTGAAGGCAGCACCACCACCAGCAGCTGTGCATAATTGGGGGAAGCAATACAGCAACCCCCTTTACAATAACCTTGCAACTCCCCTCCACACACACCTGCACACCCACCCCCCTCCTTTTTGGGTCAGGACCCCTACAATTACAATATCGTGAAATTTCAGATCTACACAGCTGAAATCATAAAATTTATTATTTTTAAAATCCTTTAACTGAAATTGACCAAAATGGACTGTGATTTTGGTAGGGCCCTAATTATCACCTATAGTTTTCCTACCCTTCCTCCTTTAGCGTGAAATTCTCCCCTATGCAGAGGGCCCATCCAAGGCCTATGCACCACTTAAATGCCTCTTATCTCTCTCATGGCATATAAAGAAATAAAAGAATCTTGTTCAAATTACTGGCTAGTCCATACGTTAAAATTTGACACACACATTAAGATGAAGTTTAGACATTGACTGAAACTATGTTTAAGAACAGCTCCTTTTATTTGTTATTCATGAGGTCACAGAAATCACGGATTCTGGGACTTTCCGGGACCTTTGTGACTTCTGCAGCTCAGGCAGCCCCTAGGCCAGGCACATCGGCTCCTGCTGGGGCAGTCTTGGGCCACTGCGCTCCCCTCCCTAAGTTGCAGCAGGAGCTTGGGTGTGGGAGGGGGTTGGGGGCTCTGGGCGGTGCTTACCTCGGGGGGGGGGTCTCCCCAGAAGTGGTGACATGTCTCTCCCTCAGCTCCTAGCAGATGGCTCCACCCGCAACCACCGCCCCCGCAGCTCCCATTGGCTGCAGTTCCTGGCCAATGGGGGCTGTGGACCTGGTGCTCAGGGCATAGGCAGCGTGCAGACCCATCTGGATGCACCTCCACCTGGAGGGAGCCACAAGGAGCCAGGTAAGGACCCTGCCAGCCCCGCCAACCCCCACACCCTCAGCATCAGTGGGGATCCCAGGCTGTGCGCCACTGCCCATCCCTAGAGCACCTGCAAAACTCCCCAAGCCATCCCCACCCAGAGCACCCGTGGGACCTCCGGGATGCGCCCCCACCCAAGATTTAGTCATGGGTATATAGTACAGGTCATGGACTTGTCATGGGCCATTAATTTTTGTTTACTGCCCAGACGGGTCCCTGACTTTTACTAAAAATACCTACGACTAAAACGTAGCCTTAATCATAGCTAAGTCTTTTTGGTTCTAGCTCCAGGATTCATGGAAAATACTCCATCAGCCCCCATATTTATGAATACATACATTACAGAATGCCTCGTGCAGTCAAAGAATTGTTTAGAAAGTATGCCAATCTATACTATCCATCTACAAATATCTCTTTGCTTCAAAGTAGCAAATTCTGTAGTTACAAGTGTGCATATCTTGTATTGTATATAGTAAGAGAAAGGG
Source organism: Gopherus flavomarginatus (assembly GCF_025201925.1). Lineage (NCBI taxonomy): Eukaryota > Metazoa > Chordata > Testudines > Testudinidae > Gopherus > Gopherus flavomarginatus. The sequence goes on from NC_066622.1 coordinate 131,732,232, forward strand.
CTAAGCTGATCCAGAGTGTAACTCCACTGAAGCCTAGTGGACGATTTTGGTCAAACATGTCTTTTGCCAATGAAAAACCTGACACCTTAAAACAGTCCTCCTTTTCTATATAGTCTTTCCTCACTGTTATAATTTCTTTGTATGCTATTGGTATATCCTGCTTTATATACATTAATGAAATACAATTTCCAGCTACTTAGTAAGATAATTAACTTTAAAAATAAACTCCTAGCAAATAGCCTTATTGATCTTCTGAGGAAAGATACTATGTAACTAAAGTACATGGGACTGGATATAGGGCTAGTTCTTGCTTTCATCAGCTGTTCTTTTCTTCATTGCTGAAATCTTGTATTTCACATAAACACATCTTATCTTCTTTCATTCCATAATTATAATCTCTCAAGTAGAGAAAAACAAATTACAACAGCCTATTCCAAATGTTTTAACCTAGACACAGTCTTGAAATAGCATGCTGAATTTATTAGGAAGCCGCTTTGCAAAGACCCTATAAACTATGACCACATTGGATAAAGTTAGACTCAGTTTATAGTGGGAAGAGAAAGATTCTTTATTCATTTTATTTGGAATAAAGACGGTTACTCACCTTTGTAACTGTTGTTCTTCGAGATGTGTTGCTCATATCCATTCCAGTTAGGTGTGCGCGCCATGCGTGCACGTTTGTCGGAAGATTTTTACCCTAGCAACTCCGGCGGGCCGGCAGGTCGCCCCCTAGAATGGCGCCGTCATGGCGCCTGATGTATACCCCTGCCGGCCCGTCCGCTCCTCAGTTCCTTCTTGCCGGCTACTCCGACAGTGGGGAAGGAGGGTGGGTGTGGAATGGATATGAGCAACACATCTCAAATAACAACAGTTACAAAGGTGAGTAACCGTCTTTTCTTCTTCGAGTGATTGCTCATATCCATTCCAGTTAGGTGAATCCCAAGCCTTACCTAGGTGGTGGGGTCGGAGCAAGAAGTCGCGGCGTGGAGCACGGCGGCGCCGAAGGCCACGTCATCTCTGGACTGCTGGACCAGGGCATAATGGGAAGCGAAAGTATGAACAGAGGACCAGGTCGCTGCCCTACAGATCTCCTGGATGGGCACGTGGGCGAGGAAAGCCGTCGATGAGGCTTGAGCCCTGGTAGAGTACGCAGTCACGTGGCCCAGAGGGGTATGAGCCAAGTCATAACAGGCTCGGATACAGGACATCACCCACGAGGAGATTCTTTGAGATGGAGACGGGCAACCCTTTGACACGTTCCGCTACCGCCACAAAGAGTTGGGGGGATTTGTGGAACGGCTTGGTTCTCTCTATATAAAAGGTGAGCGCCCTACGGACGTCCAGTGAGTGAAGCTGCTGCTCCCTGCGGGACGAATGGGGTTTCGGGAAAAAGACACGGAGAAAGATCTCCTGGTTGACGTGAAAAGCCGAGACTACCTTGGGGAGAAAGGCTGGGTGCAGTCTCAGCTGCACCTTGTCCCTGTGGAACACAGTATACGGGGGATCTACTGTGAGGGCCCGGAGCTCCGACACCCATCTCACGGAGGTGATGGCCACCAGGAAGGCGGTCTTCCAGGAGAGGTAGAGAAGGGAGCAAGTTGCCAAAGGCTCAAAGGGAGGGGACATGAGCCGGGCCAGAACCAGGTTCAGGTCCCAGGTGAGGGCAGGGCGGCGAATCTGTGGGTAAAGACGCCCCAGACCTTTAAGAAACCTAGTCACTATCGGGTGAGAAAACACTGAGCAGCCATCTCTTCCTGGGTGGAAGGTGGAAATGGCCGCCAAGTGAACCCTTAGAGATGACACCGCCAGGCCCTGTTGTTTGAGGGACCAGAGGTAGTCAAGGATAGTAGAGATGGAGACTGCAGTGGGAAGGAAGTTCCGATTAGCACACCAGCATGTGAAGTGCTTCCATTTGGCTGAACACATCACTCTGGTGGAAGGCTTCCTGCTCTCCAGGAGCACCTGACGCACTGGGGTAGAGCAATGCATTTCAGACAGGGTCAGCCACTCAGGAGCCACGCCGTGAGGTGCAGCGATTGAAGGTCCGGGTGACGGAGCCTGCCGTGGTCCTGAGTGATCAGGTCCAAGTGAAGAGGCAGGGGGACAGGGCTGGCCAGAGACAGGTCCAGCAACATGGAGTACCAATGTTGCCGGGGCCACGCTGGAGCTATCATGATCAAGCGGGCCCTGTCCCTGTGCACCTTCAGAAGGACCTTGTGGACGAGCAGGAACAGAGGGAATGCGTAGAACAGGTGCGTCGTCCATGGAATAAGGAAGGCGTCCGCTACTGAACCCAGTTCCAGGCCTTGAAAGGGGCAGAACATCTGGCACTTCCTGTTCCCTCGAGAAGCGAAGAGGTCCATCCGGGGACATCCCCACCTCCGGAAGAGCGAAAGGGCGACGTCCGGGCGAAGAGACCACTCGTGGGAAAGGAAGGATCTGCTCAGATGATCCGCCAGCGTGTTCCGAACCCCGGGAAGGAAGGATGCGATGAGGTGAATGGAGTGGGCTATGCAGAAGTCCCAGAGCCTCACGGTCTCCTGACACAGGGAAGACGACCTCGTGCCGCCCTGCTTGTTTATATAATACATGGTCGTTGTGTTGTCAGTGAACACCGAGACACAGCGGCCCTGAAGTTGATGACAGAACGTTTGGGCAAGCAAGGCGGACCGCCCTCAATTCCCATACGTTGATATGGAGGGTCAGCTCGAGAGGTGACCACCGGCCTTGGGTCCGCAGGGTTCCGAGATGGGCCCCTCAGCCTAGATCTGAGGCATCCGTTGTCAGGGACACTGAGGGCTGGGGCAGATGGAACGGGAGCCTCGCGCACACCACGGACTGATCCAGCCACCACTGCAGGGAACCTAATAAGTCCTGGGGGACGGTGACAATCGTGTCCAGAGGGTGCCTGGCCGGACGGTACTGAGTGATGAGCCAGGACTGGAGGGGCCTCATGCGAAGCCGCGCATACCCCGTGACAAACGTGCAGGCCGCTATGTGGCCCAATAGAGTCAGGCAAGTGCGTATTGAGGTCAAGGGTGCTGCCTGCAGTCGTTGTATGATGGCCGTCAAGGTCTGGAACCTTGACAGAGGAAGAACGGCTCTGGCCAGAGTAGAGTCCAGAAGGGCTCCAATAAACTCTATCCTCTGAGTGGGGATTAGTGTTGACTTTTCTATGTTGAGGATTAGACCCAAGCTCGTGAAAAGTCTGTTGACCATGCGGACGTGGCTGAGGACTTGTGCCTCTGATGATCCCCGTATCAGCCAGTCGTCGAGGTATGGGAATACATGTATGCGACTGCGACGAAGGTGGGCGACGACTACAGCCATACACTTGGTGAACACCCTCGGGGCCATAGAGAGGCCGAACGGGAAGACCGCGAATTGATAGTGGCGGCGGTTGACCACGAACCGAAGGAACCGTCCGTGGGGCGGGAAGATGGCTATATGAAAGTATGCGTCTTGCATGTCGAGGGCGACATACCAGTCTCCAGGATCCAAGGATGGGATAATGGTCCCCAAGGATACCATACGGAACTTCAACTTCACCACGTATCTGTTGAGTTCCCGCAAGTCGAGGATAGGCCTGAGGCCTCCCTTGCCTTTGGGGATCAGAAAGTAACAGGAATAAAACCCCTTGCCCAGCTCGCTCTCTGGAACCTCCTCTATGGCTCCTTTGGCGAGGAGCGTTCACACCTCCTGAAGAAGGAGCTGCTCGTGAGAGGGGTCCCTGAAGAGGGACGAGGGAGGTGGCGGGAGGGAGGGTGCGAAACGAGTTGCAGATGGTATCCAACTTGCAATGTGCCTAAGATCTATCGGTCGGATGTTAGCCGGGACCACGCAGGGAGGAAAAACGAAAGACGGTTGGAATACTGGAGCTCCGGAGGGAAGCCAGAGACCTGTAGCCAGGAAATGCGGCACATGGTAACGCCACAAGCTAGAGTCCTGGCGGCTGAATCTGCGGCGTCCAGAGATGCTTGTAGGGAAGTTCTCGCTACCTTCTTGCCCTCGTCAAGAATCGCAGCGAATTCCTGACGCGCATCTTGCGGAAGCAGCTCCTTAAATTTGTCCGCTGCCGCCCAGGTGTTGTAAGTGTAGTGGCTAAGGAGAGCTTGTTGATTGGACACCCGAAGCTGGAGGGCGCCCGCAAAATAGATCTTTCGGCCGAGCAGGTCCATGCGCCTCGCTTCCTTAGACTTTGGAGCCGGGGCCTGTTGGCCATGGCGCTCCCTCTCGTTCACAGATTGTACAACGAGGGAGCACGGGGGCGGGTGAACATATAGATACTCATACCCCTTCGAGGGCACCATGTATTTGCACTCCACTCCGCGTGCAGCGGGGGGAACGGATGCCGGTGATTGCCAGATGGTATTGGCATTGGCCTGAATGGTCCAGATGAAAGGAAGGGCGACTCGAGTGGGTGTATCGGCAGATAATATGCTCACCACAGGATCCTCAATTTCTGAGACCTCCTCAGCCTGTAAGTTCATGTTCTGCGCCACGCGCCTGAGGAGGTCCTGATGCACCCTAAGGTCAAGCGGAGGAGGGCTGGTGGATGTCATTCCAGCCACTGCTTCATCCGGGGAGGATGATGAGGAGACACCTGGCAGGAGTGGATCTGCAGGAGGCTCTGCCTGGAGCACTGCATCCGACTCTGGAGGGAGATCAGGGTCCTGACAGTGAGACAACCCCTCCTCTGCAGGGGAAGGGGGAGGACGAGACAATGTGGCCTCTGGAGCCCTGTGTTCAGATGCCGTCGAATGCGAGGGAATCTGCTGAGGGCCTTGGGCTTGATGATACGCCCAGGGAGTCCAGAAGCCCCACTGTTGTGGTCCATGTTCCTGAGGGGGGGGATCATGGAAGAGAGCAGCAGGCCTGTCAGTGTCCATGGCGTACGCGCTGTCTGTTTGGGAGGAGACAGACGGTTGTCGGGACGGCCAGGGAGGAGCTGAACGGGACTGATATGGGTCCCTCGCTCTAGACGGCGGAGACCTCCTCGGTGCCGGTGCCGGTAGTCATAGCGGTGCCGGGATCGAGACCGGGACCTGCCACCAGCGTGGTGCCGGGAGGTCAACCGGGATCTAGAACATCGCCAAGCACTGTTTGAACCCTGGCCAACTGGGCATGAGCCTGGCGCCGGGGAGGGCTAGAGCCCAAGCCCGCTAACTATATACAATAAGTAAATACAACTATCAACTAATATTCTATACTCTAGCTACAACTACAACTAAATACAACTAATAAACAACGATACAATGGAGAGCTAGGGACGTGGAGGACAGCTATGCCGCGCTCCACAGTTCCAACGACCGACACGGCGGTAAGAAGGAACTGAGGAGCAGACGGGCCGGCAGGGGTATATATCAGGCGCCATGGCAGCACCACTCTAGGGGGCGACCTGCCGGCCCGCCGGAGTTGCTAGGGTAAAAATCTTCCAACGAACGTGCACACACGGCACACACACCTAACCAGAATGGATATGAGCAATCACTCAAAGAAGAACTGTAGGTCTCAAACTGCTGTTGAACATTTATCTGCCAGCCTCACTCAGAGAGCCCAAAAGAAGTCACACTCCAGATGCAACATGTCATCATGGGTGAAGCGCCTAGAAAGTTCAAACTCGGCCAAAAGGTTAATTATTTGTGTCTATGTACTAACCACGTCACACTCTTCACTAATATGACCAAGTATGATATGGTGAATTACTAGCTAAAATCTCCTGCATCTAAGCTGCAGCAATACTGAAGGAGCCTTCACCCATGTCAGTTCGGAGCTTATGGAAGAATTGATCCTGGGTGGGGCCAGGGAAGATAAATACACCCAAATAGAGTAACAATTCATTTCAGGCAAGTATTTCTTATAGTCTCTTTTAATTATGGACATTCCATCTTAATTAAATACAAAATTGTTTATGGACCACAGCCTGGCTAATCAGTGAAAAACTACATTCAACAGTAAGTATATCCCCTAAAGAGTAAGAGAATAAACCTGAAGTGTCAGATACACCTTGTCATATGAATTTTAGAATATAATTTTAAATAAGACAGACACCTAGCTAACTACAGGACATTATAATGCATAGTCTCAGTGAATATATGACAGCACAATGACACACTAACTGCTCCAAAGTAACCATTATGGTCTTGCATATCTATGTGATAAACTTCTCTACGTAGTAAATGATTAGAGCTGTTGTGCCCAGGCAACCATTATCACCTGCAGCAGGAAGTCTCAAACAATTTCATAGGATGGACTACATTTTGGAGAGATTGTCTAAAAGACTTCGTTTTACTTTCTAAAACTATTTTTCTGCGATAAGCAACTTAACACCCAGCCTCCAGTAACTACATCAACCATTTATATAGAAAATACAGCATCATGTAACCAGCAAGCTGTCTACTAACAAGTGTTTTGTGGACCACATTTGGTGAAATGCTGATCTACAGCATTAAACAATCTCCTCTTAGAAGAAATATCTTTTTAAAAAACCCCAAAAGACTGATGGCTTCTTCAGAGCAATCATCAGCTACCTGCCAAATATAGTGCACTCCTGAAGTCTCTAAATACGCACTTTAATGATAGTTTGTATTTGCTTCTAATATATCAACTTTGCATTACATGGCTTCTAGGGCACAGAGACACATTATGGTACAGAAAGCAAATGCAACTTATCCCATTTGACCGTCAGTTACAAGTAATCAAGTCAAATGGAAACTGCGCACACGGAAAGATGACACAGGGAAGGGAACAAAAATAGAACCTTTGTAGTTTGTTTTAAAGCCTATGAAAGAGTAGTTCAGTTTCTGTTCACATTATAAACCCCCAAAACATATTGAAAGAACTATATTCAAATGATACTAAGGGGCTGAAAAACTGGAAAAAAGAACTAGAGAACTCAGGGTTAAGCATGCAATTACAATTGCCTCAGTAAGAGCAGATATTGAAACTGATCTTTTCCCACATCAGGGGACCTGAGAACAGGTCAGATTGTTCAGCATCTTAACTACAATACCGGCTGTGGACAAAACAACAAAAGAGGAGAAACCACTTCAGCGCTTATTCTGAATTTCTACTATCTCTATCATTTTAAGACAAATGCAATATTATTTTAACAGTTGTTTTACGTGGATTTAAGAAGAAATGATCAAAGAGACCCCAATATAGGACATAATTTTAAACCATTAAAAGCTACTGGAAAATATACTCTGGGTTTTAAGTGTTAATCCACAACTCTGTTGTAGAGAATTTTTAAACCATCACCACGAATGTATAGCCTCCATTTATGTACAACCTTATAGAACTCTTCTTCTGCGGAGTCAGCAAGACAAAGTTAAAAGGCAGTGATGAACTATAAAATTTGCATATGTATCATACACAACTTTCTCAAAGTTTCTCAACTTTCTCAAAGTGTTTGCAGCTGCTGTTTTCATCTACAGAACAGTGATATGAAACACTTAACATTTTAAAAATTGTGCAAGAATCAAGTTCAATGAGACACACAAAGCCTTAAATGCAAAAACATTTACAACCAAGTATTTGAAAATCAGTTCCATCTACTTGGCCAAACCTGGAGGGATTTTCAGGGATTCATACTCCCTCTGAAAGAACTGATAGTGTCATTAACACCTGAAGCATAATACAGAATGCTAGTCCCTGCTTTAATGTAGTGAGGTCATTAGTAGTTGCAGGAAAAACAAATTTTGTTTGGGATGGTAAAAGGCCTTTAAATTCCTTTAAAAGTATTTTTTTTTTTGTAATTTTTAAAGCTTGTACATATGTAAATGGATCTGGGACCTCAAACAGTCTATTTTATTTATTTTGTAAACATCTATAACCATAGCAGTGAGGTACTTGTTTACAGAGTTAAAGAAAGAACATTAAATTCAATAAAACAAGGACAACAAAATACTAAAATGTTACACCAAATAAATTTGTCTTGCACTGCACCCTGAAGACTGTTAGACCTTAGGTCCAGTAAGCCAATGGGAAAAATGGTTACTCATCTCAAAAGAACAACAGTTACAGAAAGGTGTGTTGCTCATATCTATTCCAGTTAGGTGTGTATGCATGCTGTGTGCACGGAAGTTGGAAACTTCTCCCTAGCAGTTGCCCATCAGGCCAGCTGGGGAGCCCCCTGGAGTGGCGCTGATATGGCAATCTATATAAGATCCTGCCGGCCTGACCTCCCTTCAGTTCCTTCTTGCCGGCTACTCTGACAGAGGGGAAAGGTGGGGGGGAATGGAATAGATATGAGCAACACATCTTGGAGAACAACAGTTACAGAAAGGTAAGTAACCATTTTTTCTTCAAGTGATTGCTCATATCAATTCCAGTTAGGTGACTCCCAAGCCTTACCATGGAAGTGAGGTCAGAGTCAAGGAACTGCAAATTGGAGGATCGCTCTGCCAAAGGCCGCATCGTCCCGAGAGTGCTGAACGATGGCACTGTGGGACGTGAAGGTGTGAACGGAGGCCCATGTGGCGGCTCTGCAGATTTCCTGGAGCGGAATGTGCACCAGAAAAGCAGCTGATGATGCCTGAGCCCTCGTGGAGTGAGCCATGACAGCAGGCGGAGGGACATTTACCAAGCTGTAGCATGCACGAATACATCCCATGATCCGGTGATCCATGAAGATATTTGCTGAGAGGAAACTGGAGTGCCTTTCATTCGCTCCTCGATGGCAACAAATAACTGGGTTGTTTTACGGAAGAGCTTTGTTTGGTCTATATAGAAAGTGAGTGCCCTTCTAACATCCAGGGAATGGAGATGCTGTTCCCGAAGGCCAGCATGCGGTTTGGGGTAGAAAACCGGCAGGAAGATATCCCGGCTAACATGGAAGCGGGACATCACTTTTGGCAGAAAGGCCAGGTGAGGCCTTAGTTGAATCTTATCTTTATGAAAAACGGTATAAGGCGGATCACAGGTGAGAGCCCATAGTTCAGACTGTTATACAAAGCACACAGGATCTTTTCAAGAGAAGGCACATACACAGCATTTACTGAGCCCTCGTCCAGACTAACCCGCGGCATCGGCGGGTTAAAATCGATTGCTCGGGGATCGATATATCGCGTCTAGTCTGGACGCGGTGTATCGATCCCCGAGCGCGCTTACATCGATTCCGGAACTCCATCAATCCGAACGGAGTTCCGGAATCGACGCGGAGAGCCGCGGACATCGATGGCGCCCCGTCCAGACTGGTGAGTATCTCGATTTTAGAAATTCGACTTCAGCTACGTTATTCCCGTAGCTGAAGTTGCGTATCTAAAATCGATTTTAATTCCTAGTCTGGACGTGGCCTGAGAATACAACAGTTAGCATATGCTTTTTAGTCTCTCTCTCTCTCTCTCTCACACACACACACCACTTTCCTACCAGTGATGTCTATAGTTACCAGTCTGTTGTAGTTCGAGTCAATCTAATGGCCAGTTAGATTGAGCATGAGTGTGGAGCTGGGCTTGTCGGTCGATCCGATGCTCCAAGGCTTTGCAGGACTGAACCCGAAGTTCCATAACAAAACACCCCAGCTTTATAGCTGTAAATTCCCATTTGAGTCCATGCATTTTGCAATGTCATCCTGTGATCATTAGTCCTTAAGTGGCGTTATCATTTGATGGTTATTGTCAGGCTTCCCATCGTTATCTCCTATTTGTTGTCTCGCCTTCGGGGATGCCTGCCTCACTTCTGAGGTAGTCAATGCTGCTAACGTGTTTAGCATAGGATACAATGGATGTTTTCTGATTGTCTTCTGGTCTTTCCAAGTTTCCTACTTCTTCTTGACCATTTGGATATTTGTGATGGTTTGCACACTTTTTCCTGATGCATACATTCCTCATTAACACAATCTCTTACAGAAACCTTCAAAGGTATACAGGCAGTAGTATTGTATATTTAGCAGAATACATTGTAAATCAAGCCTTGCTAAATCTTATAACTAAAACAACTAACACTGGGGCTTCAGGCCCTCAAAATTCCTCTAATCTCCTTAACAGAGACACAAGATCCTGTCTCTTACTTACTAAAACTTTAAAACAAAAAAAATGTGCATTTAACTAGATTTGTAATACATATAAGGAAACCATAGTAGACATTATAACTTATCCTAAAACAAAACGGTGACCACAATCAGTCATAAAGATTGTTCTGGTCTGTCATTCCTTTCTGCTATTCAAAAAGGGTGGCTGACAGGATGAAATCAAATCATACATTAATTCTTATGGGACATTATAAAATCCTGCTCCTACAACATGTGCTCCTCAAGTTCCAAGTCTGAAGAGGAAAGTTAGAATTTCTCAGGAAACAGAGGGGCTGTTCCTGTATGTGAGGGTTTTGATGGGGAGCCATCCTCGGGCAAGTATATAGTATAGAATAAGGAGATCTGAAGGCCAATGAGGTAATCACTACTCTCAGCGTTGAAGCCAACTGCACTGACAACACTGAAGACTTCAGTGGTGCTGATCACACTGGCAGAGGTGACTGTGCCCGATGAGTCGGGTATGGGGAAAACACTGGCAGTGCCAGAAGTATCTGCACCAAGGGTATTGGGTGCATCAACTGTACTGACAACATCAAGGGTGTTGATGGTGCCGAAGACCTTGTACCAGTCAATATTGGAGCTGGATGCAGCAGTAATGGAGAACCTGGTAAACGGAGACACGAGATCCCTTGCAGACAAGACAACTCAAGGAGATGAAGGCACCGAGACATGCAAGTGCTGTACTATCAGTGCGTGCAGCTCCAGTGGAGCTAGTAGTGCTGACAATGCCAAGATGATCTGGATTGGTTGTACAGATGAAGGGCCAGGTAAAGATAAAGGCACCAGACTCATAGACTCAGACTCATAGGTCAGAAGGGACCAATATGATCATCTAGTCTGACCTCCTGCACAAGGCAGGCCACAGAACCCTACCCATCCACTTTTATAATAACCCCTAACCCAGGACTGAGTTATCGAAATCCTCAAAACTGGTTTGAAGACCTCAAGCTGCAGAGAATCCACCAGCAAGCGACCCGTGCCCCACGCTGCAGGGGAAGGCGAAAAACTTCCAGGGCCCCTGCCAATCCGCCCTGGAGGAAAATTCCTTCCCGACCCCAAATATGGCAATCAGCTAAACCCTGAGCATGTGGGCAAGACTCACCAGCCAGCACCCAAGAAGGAATTCTCTGCAGTAATTCAGTTCCCATCCCATCCAACATCTCCCCGCAGACCACTGAGCAGACTTATCTGGTGATAATCCAAGATCAATTGCCCAAATTAAACTATCTATCATAACATCCCCTCCATATACTTATCAAGCTTAGTCTTAAAGCCAGATAAGTCTTTTGCCCCTACTACTTCCCTCGGAAGGCTGTTCCAGAACTTCACTCCCCTAATGGTTAGAAACCTTCGTCTAATTTCAAGTCTAAACTTCCTAATATCCAGTTTGTACCCATTCGTCCTCGTGCCTACATTAGTACTAAACTTAAATAATTCCTCTCCCTCCCTAACGTTAACCCCCCTGATATATCTATATAGAGCAAGCATATCCCCCCGCAGCCTTCTTTTGGCCAGGCTAAACAAGCCAAGCTCTTTGAGTCTCCTTTCATAAGGCAGGTTTTCCATTCCTTGGATCATCCTAGTAACCCGTCTCTGGACCTGTTCCAGTTTGAATTCATTCTTCTTGAACATGGGACACCAGAACTGCACACAATATTCCAGATGGGGTCTCACCAGCGCCTTATATAACGGTACTAACACCTCCTTATCCTTGCTGGAAATACTTCGCCTGATGCATCCTAAAATCGCATTTGCTTTTTTAACAGCCGTATCACATTGGCGGCTCATAGTCATCCTGCTATCAACCAATACCCCAAGGTCCTTCTCCTCCTCTGTCGCTTCCAACTGATGCGTCCCCAACGTATATCTAAAATTCTTATTATTAATCCCTAAGTGCACGACCTTGCACTTTTCACTATTGTATTTCATCCTATTACTATTACTCCAGTTTACAAGGTGGTCCAGATCTTCCTGAATAGTATCCCTGTCCTTCTCCGTGTTAGTAATATCCTCCAGCTTTGTGTCATCCGCAAACTTTATTAGCACATTCTCGCTCTTTGTGCCAAGGTCAGTAATAAAAAGGTTAAATAAGATCGGTCCCAAAACCGATCCTTGAGGGACTCCACTAGTGACCTCCTTCCAGCCTGACAGTTCACCCTTCAATACGACCCGCTGGAGTCTTCCCTTTAACCAGTTCCTTATCCACCTTACAACTTTCATATTCATCCCCATCTTTTCCAATTTAACTAACAGTTCCCCATGAGGAGCCGTGTCAAACGCCTTACTGAAATCGAGGTAAATTATATCTACCGCATTTCCTTTATCTAAGTAATCCGTCACCTTCTCAAAGAAGGAGATCAGATTGGTTTGGCACGATCTACCTTTAGTAAATCCAGGTTGCAATTCGTCCCAATTACCATTGACCTCTATGTCCTTAACTACTTTCTCCCTTAAAATTTTTTCCAAGACCTTACATACTACAGACGTCAAGCTAACAGGCCTAGAATTACCCGGATCACTTTTATTCCCTTTCTTAAAAATAGGAACTACGTTAGCAATCCTCCAGTCGTATGGCACAACCCCCGAGTTTATCGATTGCTTAAAAATTCTCGCTAACGGGCTCGCAATTTCATGCGCCAGTTCCTTTAATATCCTCGGATGGAGATTGTCCGGGCCCTCCGATTTTGTCCCATTAAGCTGTTCAAGTTCGGCCTCTACCTCAGTTGCAGTAATATCCACCTCCATATCCACATTCCCGTTTATCATCCCTCCATCATCGCTAAACTCCTCACTAGTCTTATTAAAAACTGAGGCAAAGTACTTGTTTAGATATTGGGCCATGCCTAGGTTATCCTTAACCTCCATTCCATCCTCAGTGTATAGTGGCCCCACTTCTTCTTTCTGTGGCTGTAGAAACTTTTACTATTGGTTTTGATTCCCTTTGCAAGGTCCAGTTCAATGCGGTTTTTAGCCTTCCTCACTTTATCCCTACATGTTCTGACCTCACCAAGGTAGCTTCCCTTGCTAATCCCGCCTTTCTTCCACTCCCTGTAAGCTTTCTGCTTTTGTCTAATCCCCTCTCTGAGTTGCTTGCTCATCCAGCTTGGCCTACAACTCCTGCCCATGGTTTTTTTCCCCTTTCTCGGGATGCAGGCTTCCGACAATTTCCACAGCTGCGACTTAAAGTAATTCCAGGCCTCCTCCGCATTTAAATCCACAAGTTCCTCCGTCCAATCCACTTCCCTAACTAATTTCCTTAACTCTTTAAAATTAGCCCTCGAGAAGTCGAAAACCCTAATCCCAGATCTACATTTGTTTATCCTTCCATCTAGTTTGAACTGAATCAGCTCATGATCACTCGAACCAAGGTTGTCCCCTACCACCATTTCTTCTACGAGGTCCTCACTGCTCACCAAAACCAAATCTAAAATGGCATCCCCTCTCGTAGGTACTTCAACTACTTGATGAAGAAACCCATCCACTATCACATCCAGAAAAATCTGACCTCTATTATTCTTGCAAGCACTCGTCCTCCAGTCTATATCCGGGAAGTTGAAGTCTCCCATAATCACACATTTCCCCTTTGTGTTTACTTCATTAAAGACATTAAAGAGGTCTCTATCCATATCCAAATCAGATCCCAGCGGTCTACAGCACACCCCAAGCACTATCTCAGGGGAAGCTCTAGTTGCTTTTTTACCCAGTGTGATTTTTGCCCAGACAGACTCTGTCTTATCCATTCCATCGCTTATTTCATTACAGTTAATCTCACCATTGATGTACTAGGCTACTCCACCACCTTTGCCTTTCTTCCTGTCTTTTCTAAACAGCACATAGCCTTCAATACCCGTACTCCAGTCATGAGTACTATTCCACCAGGTTTCTGTTATCCCTATAATATCCGGTTTCACTTCCTGCACCAGTAGCTCCAGTTCCTCCATCTTGTTACCTAGGCTCCTCGCAATAGTGTACAGACATTTTAATTTTTGGCGTTTGGCGTCAGTGACATTCTTTCCCCCGTCGTGCACAGACCTTCTACCACCAGCATCACCCGTTACTCTGGTTTCTACTCCACTATTCCTCCTTGGATCAATTCTTTGGTCTGCAAGGGTATCCCCTCTCACTTTGTTTACTTCCCTCTCCAGGTTATATTCCGGCGTGGAGATCTCCTGAACATCCCCCAACCATCTCCCCCAACTTCCTAGTTTAAAGCTCTCTTGATGAGGTCGGCGAGCCTCCATCCTAGAATTCTATTTCCCTCCTTATTTAGATGAAGTTCATCCTGAGCGAACAGTTGTCTATCCGTAAACACTTCCCAATGACCGTACATCCCAAAGCCCTCCTTATAACACCAATGCCTGAGCCATCTGTTGATCACCATAATCTTGTCACTCCTTCGTTGCCCTGCTCTAGGAACCGGCAGAATCCCACTGAAGATCACCTGAGCCTCGATTTCTTTGAGCGTCTTCCCCAGTCTGGCATAGTCCTCCTTGATACAGTCCAGCGAGTAACTAGCCGTATCATTCGTTCCCACATGAAGGACAATCAACGGATTCTTTCCCGCTCCCGCTAGGATCCTATTCAGCCTCAGGTCCACATCCTGTATCTTAGCCCCTGGCAGACAGCACACCCTTCTGTTCTCTCGATCAGGTCTAGTTACAGGCCTGTCTATTCTTCTCAGTAAAGAGTCTCCAATCACGTAGACTTGCCTTTTCCTGGCGACAGTGTGATTCTCCGGTCTATCCCCCACACCAGCTGGCCGCAAGTCCTCTCGATTTGTATTCGCCCTTACAATCCTCCTAGGGCTCATACTTGGTGTCGCCTCCATCGACTCCTCCCCTCCTTCTGCAGGACTAGCTGCTCGTCTCTTTTTCCTTGCCCTCTTTCCTTCAGCAGCCTGCTGTGCTCCATCTTCATTTTCGAACTCAGTAAACCTGTTCCTGAGTTCTATTTCCCCATCGCTGGCCCGTCTTTTCCTCTGCCTGGTTCTCCTAGTCACATGCTTCCACCGTCCACTTTCCTCACCCGGCAGCCCCTCCTCAGAGTTCTTTGGTCCTGCTTCTATCCGCTCGTCTGAGCTTGTCCCCTGTGCCTCATCATGTCTGTGTTCCATCATCTGCTCAAACCCCCTTCTAAACTCAGCCAGAGTTTCCACCTGCATCTCCAGTCCTCTTATCTTTTCTTCCAGCACCTCTATCAGGTGGCACTTCATGCAGACGAAACTCCTTTCAGGTGCCCCCTCCAGGACCATGTACATGCCACAGCTACCGCATCCGGTCATCCTCAGTGTGTCTCTACCTGCTGCCTCTGCCTCAATCATACCCTTCCGACTCTGTGCCTGGCAATCCACGCCTCACACCACACCACAGGCCACCAACAAGCACTGGGCTGCTGGCAGACCCCTGCCCCTTCCCTTGTCTGACTTCCTGGTTTCTCTGCCTTGGTCTCCCCTGTAACCTCCCCCTGGAAACTCCCACTGAAACTCCCCTGTTAGCAGCTCTGTTTGCTGGCTCCTGTGCCGCTGCCTGAGTGCCTGGCTCCTTATATAGGACCCCTAATCAGGTAAGCCCCACCCCCAACTCAGGGCTCAGCCTTGCTCCCAGCACACAGCCCCTAGCAGCCTGCACACACACTCACTCACACACAAACTCCACAATACAATCCACAAACTACAAAAACCTGCTCCTCCAACAGAACTCCCACTGAAACTCTCCTGTTAGCAGCTATGTTTGCTGGCTCCTGTGCCGCTGCAGCTGTCTGTGCTGCTGCCTGAGTGCCTGGCTCCTTATATAGGACCCCTCATCAGCTTCAGAGGAGCCAGAGTCAACAGTGCTGCCTCTGACACAGCCAGTACATGTTTGTGTTTACAATGCTTCGAACTGGTAGCAGAGGAATTACTGGAAGGCTGGCTTAGTGAAAACACAGATTTTGAATGTTTATCAGCATTGGAAAGCTTTAGGGTGTTTTAAGAAGGTCAACTGTGAGGAGGAAGAGCAAAGTTTTTCTCCTGGCTTGCACTTCGAGTTGTAGGCAGCTGAAGCGGCATTTTTTGTTGGTTTGGAATCAGTCATCTTCTGTCACCTCACGTTCAGGATCCAGTTCTGATGCGGGATACAAGGTTTCCTTTATTAGGTGAACTTTTAGGTGGCAGGCCCTCTGCTCCTTTGTTCTGGTAGGAAAGGATGTACACATTGTATATTTGTCCCTCACATGTTCTTCCCCTAGGTAGTTTAAGAAGCTGTATTGCCTGTCCATGACAACAGTAACCACCATGAACATAGGACACTGCTTGAAACCTGGTTTATTTGTTTTTAAATAGTAATTCCCTAGATATCTACACAGAATACTAAACTAATTAACTAAAACATTAAAAACGATCTAAACTAGATACAAAGATTTTCAGAACACACTGGCTAACTGAAGCAAATAGCTATGGGAAGCTCTGACTCTCACCACGGGTAGTGAGAAGGAAGAGAGGGAGGTGGTAGAGATGCCCGTTTTCTGACCCTGGCTCAATGCACTAGGAGAGCAGAGGCACACGTGCCACCTGATAGTACTGCAGGCAGAAGTCTCCTAGTCAATTGTACTTGGCACTCATACACCTGAAGTGGAATGTATACGTGCACAAGCACTCATAGGAGAACTTGGGAATAGACTTGATTAAGCACTCAACAGCCAGCAATTTGTGTAGCTGCACCAGCGTTCATGCTGAAGTATAAACAAGAGCAAGCTGAAGCTTACACCAATTGAGCCAATCAGACTTTACTTTACTGATCAGCACAACCCCTGCACATTCTTTTCTATATTGAGTGTCAGCACTGATGCAGGAACAACCACTGCTGGCCACTAACTGTGGAAATGAGGCGATTCTGGAATGTAGACAAGGCATACGTGATTATACTCACATTTACTCAAGTGTTTCTGAAATACGTAATAGGTTAGCGTCTTTTTTCCTTAAAAAAAAAAAAGTTACGGCAGCCTTAAGATCATATGTTGCAACACCACCAGAGCCTCTATATCACCCCACACGATCGATATATGATTCTGATGCAGAAAGTGAACACACACCACTGGAATACTGAAGCAAAGCTAGAGAAAGTCTGCAAACCAATGCTGCAGAAAACCAAGAACTGAGGCGCATCCAGCTGTAAGGGACTTAATCTACTGAACAATGCGTACAAAAATGACATCATTTTAGGCTCACAGGCCAAGATATTTAACTAAAACAAATATTTAAGCTAATTCCACTTCTAGTAAAAAGTTAAACACAAACTTTTCTCCACACACAGCTATTGGCCAGTAGTAAAAACACAAATCCTCATTTTACGAAAATTGCATAACTGTTACTGATAAACCTGTTTTGACAAAAGGAAACACAAAAAGCTGTATGTTTGTAAAACTTCCTTTCTAAATATCAACATTTGCTAAGGAGGTCATCACTAGTAGTGACATGTCAATAGGTATGGAGGAAAAAAAGCCTAAGAATACAGACTAACAGCCTATTTAATGGAAAGCTTTAATTAAGGCTTATGACAATACCTTGGAAAAAAGTCATTTTTAAAAAATTATTTTTCATTCACTACATTCTGTCAATTATAAGACTGAATAAACCAGACTGAGTTATAGGTTGAAAAAACAATCCCCAGTGCAATATCATAGCACTGTGCTACTGCACATTAAGTTGCAGTTTCATTTCTACTGATACAGATTTGTTTTGTAAGTACTGTAAATCAAACATAAAATAATTGCTTCCCAGACAGCAAAAGCACTAAGCAATTTTTAAATCAAAATATAGTGTGGTGGTAATACATTTGGGTCCATTTTTCACCCAATTCAGATAATTATAATAATTTTAGTTAAACACAATACATATTTAAAATGCAAATATTTTCTCCAAAGGGCAAAATTAAGCAATCAGCCATGTTAACAAGTTAATGTGCTCCAGCCAAGAGCTCTGAATCAGCATTTTCTACATACATTGCACTGTTATTTAGAAATGGTTAGAAACAATGTTCATAATGTAAACAAGGAACTGCTGCAACTAAGTTATCCTTCATCCCTTGCTTCTTAAGAGTTTCTCTTCTTGGTTTCATAATTACATGAATAAGAGAACACACATCTGTGTTACTAACCTTGAACAAGCCACTAGTATTTACCTAAAAAAGCATCAACAATTTTCTGTTTGGTGAAAATCCAGAACTTTTCCCCACTATAACAAGCACAGCTCACATCTGCATAATTCCATCTTGAAATAACAGCCTAGTTTTTCTGACCCACAAGTCAATGAGAAGCTTTACATTAATGTCATCCTCCTCCTTTTGCCTAGCATGAAACTGCTTTATCTCATAGACCAGGAATCTGACAGTGAACGTGATATGGAAGTTTATCTGCTGCCAGAAAACTGCTTCCACGATAGGGTTTTAGAAAGAGGAGGGGGAAAACACTCTTCAACACTCTCCAGATGCTAGCAAGAAGCGTAATATCAACGTTTGACTAATTTAAAACCATGAGACGTGCCTCCAAAAGGTAAGGGAGAAAAGTCAGAACACCCTTACAGTTTAGTGAAACAGCACTGACAGACACAAATTCATCTTCTATATTATAATCCCTACAACCACAAAGAGAACATACTGGAAATGAATGGGGATGAATAAATCTGACACTTCTTTACCTAAAAGGCAGCCTGCCTTTGAAGAAGCCCTCCCTCACTTCCAAGAATTTAAAGGCAGGCACCCCATTCTTCTATCACTCTTCTGGTTCAGTAGGTCCCAACATGAAGCAGCTCATAGAAGATTCCAGGACAACACATTCGGACCATTTCATTTTAGCAATCTCCTCCTCCTCTCCCATTCCTACTTTCTCACAGGGGATACATTTTGTTTTTGAACTGAGGCTTTGGCTATAATGAAGAACAAGTGGACACTGGCCATGCTAAAAATGGAATACCCTATTGAGTTCTCACACCTGGCCCTGTTGTTCCCAGAATCTTCTGGTCTGACATTCCTTGAAGGAAGGACAATTGCTAGAAGAGTCCCACTCTCTCGTAGTAGGAATTTGTAATCAGTGTGGGAATCGAACTGGTGGGTTCTTTAAAAGGTGACCCATCCTGCCTCTAAAGTGGCTCCTTCAATTAGTAATAAAAATATTAAAGAGTGTCTCCTCTGAAGCTTTTCTAATGTGTTGTCTAATTAAAGGCTTCCTCCTTTCTACATAAAATTGGGGTATTGAGGATGCAAAATATACATTTTCCAATTTTTCACATTCTTAATAGAGTAAAATCAGTTTACACATTAGTCAGTATTGTATTTTTAAAAAGGGGGCATTTCTTATTTATTGCACATAGAGAAATGTTGAAATGCATTTTTAACAAAGCCTACATTGCTTTTGTTTCTACAGTATATGTGAATGTCATTCTTGCACAATATGCGCTCCAATCCTTTGACATAGTTTGCTATAGTAAATACTACAGTTCAACACATTAGCACAATCAGCACAGAAAACTGAGTGGGTGGACGAGAGAGATAAAATCATTTCCATGCACACCACAGGATACGGCTGTGATCATTCTAGCAAATATGGGCTAAGTTACAGAATAATTTCTTCAGCTGAACAGGAAACTAATCTAATAAGTGAAAATATTGGTCTCTCCTTTTCCATAGAAGATCTCACCACAAAAACAGTTTGTCCTTACAATATTGTAACAATTCCATCTTTTCAAACTACAAAGAAGAAATTGTATGAACACAGGATGTAACTATGGTGAGAAAAGAATTATTATCTGCAATGGCATTTCAGAGTAACAACCCAGAATGGAAGATTTATACTTATCCTCTTGACCAAAAGGTAGCAGTACAAAAAGGGTTTTGTCTCTCTCTGAATCCATCTTCCTGCTCACCACTTAAGTTCCTAAGATGAGTCTTTTATTACATCAACGTATTTTTAAAAATTCCTCCTTTCTTTTAAAGGGCCAATTCATTATCAGACTAAGTCACAGAGTCTCCCACACTGCTAGTTTTAGTGGTGGAAGACTCCCAAATAACCAGTGTAGACAACATGGGAGATTTCTGCAACATTACTTAGATCTGTAACATCTTGTGCGATATCTACATTAAAGAGTAATTTGTATCAGAATTTTCTCTCTTTTTTTTTTTTTTTTCCAAGTCTGCGCCTGTTTGCTTCAACAATCACATGTCCCTCAAGAGGTCAACTGGAAATTGAAGTGCCCATACGGTCAGAGCTTGGGAATAGGGTATGCTGAAACAAGTGGGGATCCTGGGGAAGTAGACACTAGTTAGTTAGTCAGTCAAACCATGGAGTCTCAGCCCTCATAAGAGGGTGTTTGAAAGAAAATCTGCACCCTGAGACTACATAAAAACCCAAAACCAGAGGCAGTGCCTAGACTCTGCACAGTTGTAAAGCACAGGGTAGAGTGTGTTGGGATCAAAACAGAGCGGCATAGTATGTGTCCAAAAGGAGGAGCTCCACTGAAGCTATGACAGCTATCTTTGCAAGGAGGGCATCTCCACTGTCTCAATGCCGATACCACCACAACTACTTTTCTGTTATGATCTTCAGGGTGGAGAAATACTAATTGCAGGGTACAACCAAAAAAAAAAAACACTTAGAAACTCATGAGTACACCATTCTATTAGCACATACAGAAAGTATTCAGCTTACAGAAACTTTCTGGTATTGGTGAACCGTAAAAATACTTATGCAATTGTTCTTGCCAACTCCATTTTCATCTTTTCCTCACAAGAGAGTCATGCAGCAATTTTAAATCTATAATTGGGAGCATTTATTAAGCTCCAAGGTGTGCTTCATTATATACAAGGTACATTATGAGACTCACTACTCTAAAAGTTTAATCTAATAAAAGTGATCACTTTGACATAACTGGGATAATAAACTAGAGTAGACTCCTGAGACTTTTGGACAAAGGGCCCACTGACACTACTTTAAAAGGTAGTTTAAGGCTGTTGAATTCTCCTTTCTATGGACTGTAGAAAAAAGAGGAAAGAAAGCGTGTAGGAAAGAGATTGCAGTTTGTGGGATGTGAATAGTCAGACACTGAATTCTACTGAATTGGGTTGAGAAACTACGGACAATACTTTGTTTAGTCCCAATTCTTGACAATTCCTTCTGAAATCATGTAATAAATCTGGACAACACAGGCCCAAATGATCTTCCATGTAATCACTCTGCTATACAATTTGCCCACTGCCTGTTCCAAAAACAGAACAAAACCAAAGATTGACTCAATCTGCTCTCCCACCACATTTGAAATTAGAGGAGATATTCTGGACTGGGTTTATTGAATGAACTGGAGAAATCCCTTAACCTTTTTTGGGAGGTGTGCATTGCCAGCTTTGCCTCTTAAGTGAACTCTGCTCTTACATTTTATGGTACAGGACCACCTGGTCTAGGCCTTCAGAGACCCTCAGTGGGTTTAGTTTCCAGACTCACTTTTATTAAGTCTTCTCAGATGCTGAAACATCATTTCCTTTTTGTGAGTCACTGACATGAATACCCTGAAAAGTCTATGAGCCAGTAGCATTAAAGAAAATAAATATTAGAAAAAAAGTTAAACAAAATGAGATGGCACAAATATGCATATAGTTCTTAGGCTCCCTAACCTATCATATCAGAAAAAAGAAAGAAAATACAATGTTCACTTTTCACCCTCAGGCTATCAGAGACCTTGCCTACCCTTTATCACTACAGCATGTCAAAGATTTCCCTCT
Source organism: Gopherus flavomarginatus (assembly GCF_025201925.1). Classification (NCBI taxonomy): domain Eukaryota; kingdom Metazoa; phylum Chordata; order Testudines; family Testudinidae; genus Gopherus; species Gopherus flavomarginatus. The sequence continues at coordinate 131,754,009 of NC_066622.1, forward strand.
AGTAACAAGTGACCTGCCATATGTCTACCTCTGACTATCCAAATCAACAAGGCATTCCTTACCCTTTCTCCTCTAATATCAAGTTTAAACACCTTGTATGAACCTACTGGTTGTGGCATTGAGATAGTATTCTCTTTGGGAACACTGATGTTTGCCCATCTAATTTGCTTTAGAAGTAGATTAATCTCTACTCTGTTCCATTACAATACCTGCAGAACAGTTCTCATTTCATTTACCATTGTATAGAACACAGTTTCCCTACATTAATAAGTTGGGTGCCTATCTCTTGTAAGTTTTAAGAGCTCTTTTCAAACTTGCTTAAATATCAAATATTACAGCCTATCTTTGCTCATATTGTAATGGCCACTTCTCCTCCCAGAACAGGGTTACTATTAGTTTTTCCCCTTAAATTATTAGAAGATATTCTTATCCGCTTTTCATTTACAGTCCCAAAGACACAATACATTGAAAATGTAAAGAATAAATAGTTATCAGCAATCCTAAGCAACATAAAGTATGTAGTCTCTCACAGGCATTCCACAATGTAGCCTTGTGAAATTTCCCAAAAGAAACAGCCTCTACACTACAGAAAAGAGAAATTGACTTAAATTTTCTAACCATGTCCATGACACAGGGAGAAAGCCACAGTGAACTCCTTCACTTGATTACGGATACTATCTCTACAGCAGACGGAAAAGAATAACTAATATTGAGCTATATTATGCAAAAAACAATTGATCAATCACACAGGAGAGACACTAACCCTACATTTTCTTCTTTTCAAACTTTTCAGCTGGACTGTGTTTTTTTAAATGTCTGGAAAAGGGAAAAGCTTGTCGTTTGGAGCCAGACACATGTTACTTATCAATGCTTCAATTGCAGGGCAAGTAGGAAAGGCCATATCTGGTCTTCCTCTGCAATATGGGAAATCTCTTTTAAAGTCTCTTTGAGGGACGAGCATGGGAGGCAGAAGTGTCAGGAAAAGAATCTGACAGAGTTTTGCACTGTTAGGGATGGTCTCCTGGGGTAAAAAGCCTCTGGAGCAATACCTTTCCTCCACATTAGGCAAGGAGACAGAAACCTCTCCAACAGTAATGGAAAAATTCAGATGAAGAGGTTGAGGTTCACTTGTATCTTTCTTTTCGGTGATGTAATAATTCCTTTATATGATCTCCTGCCAGCTTCTTATCTTACCGGGAGGCTGTGCAAGAGGTAATTTCCAGAGTGAATTGAAGGGAGTGAGTGCTGGGAATCAGAGGCCCTTAAATTCTAAGGAAAAGGACTTGTATTTCTGACAACCTCAGGCATCTCAGAAGGTTTGAATTTATCAAGAAAAGTGGAAAAGACAGCAGGAATTACTTCAAAACAGAGTCAATATACTTCTATTGCTTCCAGAAGTGGGAAAGCATATTATTGATAGTGGGCTTAACGCTTTCCCCAGCTCTGGGGAAGATTTTCTCCTCTGACTTCTTAAGTCTACACAAGTGACTTACAAGGAAATCTTTGCGTAACCTCTAGCCTCGGTGAAGACACTCACCAAGAGATCAGGAGTCTGGGCATAGTCTGTACGTATAAGCCCCATAAGATTGTCTGCCTTTTCATGTGGATTTCCTGTACATTGGAGAAACTGTTCCAGAGAGAGACCTTTTGATGAGGGGGAAAAAAAAATCAAAAGGCAGGAACAAGGTATTAATACTGTTACTCTCCACATTGTAGCAAGAACTGAGATCTAAGAGGTGGAAAGCAGGAAAATGGGGAAATTAGATGTCAAAACATGTTTTAGCAACAGTATAGAAGCTTGTTAATTAAGGAGACTCTAAATGCAAGATTACTAAATAATGAAGAGAAATAGCGGGGATTGGGAGTTCCCTACCACCCCATCCCACCCAAACATATGAAAAAAAAAAACAAAAAACACTTTGGTTTGATGTCACTTTAGCAGGCAAGAAACGTACATCCTAAAACATAGCTAATCCAAATATCCAACTCACTTCAGATATACCAATTGTACTGGAGCTGAAGGCTGGTCACCCAAGTAAATCCCATGGAAACCAATTACTCATGCTAGACAAAATTAGTTATATGTAAATAAGGTTCTTTTACATACATACATGAAGCTGATGTCATATGATCTGCATCAACAATCTGTATAGCTGAAATCTAGATACTTATCCAAAAACTACTGCGTGCAGCATGAAGCTCAACAATCATACCTCTCTTATCATTACTAAGTCACAATTTCAGGTATTCTTAGTGAAGGTGGTTTGTTTTTTTTAAGAAGAGCTTTCATCACTATTGGTACTTTTAATGAAATCAAATAGTCATCCATCATCCAAAAACATTTTTTAATAATTAAAATTCTGAGTTTTACACTCTCTCCATGAACAGGCATGGTACTCCCATTGGAGACAAAGCTTAGGAAGGACAGGTAAGTCATTCAATACAGATTTGCATTCTATGCACAGAAGCATATGATAAGATGCCCAGAGGAGCTCACATTCTAAATTAAACATAACATAGCAAGTGATGACAGGAAAGAGTTGGAATTTTGAGAACGAAGACGTAGCAAACCAAAAGCGGGCTGTTCAAGGCACAAGTGACCGAGTAACAAAGCAAGAGTAGCGAGCCAAAAGTACAGCTGTAGATAGGCGCTACAGCAAGATTATTCTAAAGTAGCTGGTTTACTAGCACATTAAGCATTGGGACCTAAGACAGATAATGAAGTGTTTTGGCTTATTTCATCTAGGACAGTGATATCCAACCTTTTTATACCCAAGATCACTTTTTGAATCTAAGGGCAACCCAGGATCTACCCTGCCCCTTCCCCAAAGCCCTGCCCCACTCACGCCATCCTCCCACCCACCCCCCGAATCTCTCAGTCACTCGCTCTCCCTCACTCACTAGGTTGGGGCAGGGGGATGGGGTTCAGGAGGGGGTGTGGGCCCTGGGGGGGGGTGCAGAAGGGGGTGAGGGGTGCAAGCTCTAGGAGGGAGTTGGGGTACAGGAGGGGGCTCTGGGCTGGGGCAGCAGGTTGGGATGCAGGAGGGGGCATGGGGTGCTGGCTCTGGAAAGGGATTCAGGGCTGGAGGTTCAGGAGGGGTATAGAGTACTGGCTCCGGGAGAGGGCTCAGGGATGGGGGTTAGGGTGTGGCTTCCCACCAGGCAGCACTTACCTCCAGCGGCTCCTGGTCAGCTGTGGGCGCAGTGAGGTTAAGGCAGGCTTCCTGCCTACCCCAGCCCCACACCACTCCTGGAAGGGACCAACGTTTCTCAGCAGCCCCTGGGGGCTAGGGGAGCGATACGTGGCCCCTCTCTACAAGCACCCTCCCCGTAACTCTCCCAGCCAATGGGAGCTGTGGGGGCAGTACTTGAAGGCAGGAACAGTGTGTGGAGGGAGACCTCTCCCCCACCCAGCGGGGCCGCACCGGCCGTTTTCAAGAGTGGCACGGGGCTGCGGTAGGCAGGGAGTCTGCCTTAGTGGCAGCCACACTGTGCCACTGGAAATCGTGATCTACTGGGAGATCCTCTAGGATCAACCAGTTGATCACAATTGACCGGCTGGTGACCACTGATTTAGGGCATCTAAAATTAGAAGCGCCTTCAGTGGAAACAAGGTTTTAGGGAAAGGAAGAGTCACTATCCACTACACTGCTAGAGTATTTGCTGCCTACCAGCCTGAAGATGAAAACCCATGACATACCATCTCCCTAGATGTACCCACAGGGCAGCTTCCTAGGAGGCAACAAATAAATCAGGCTGTGAGGGGATGAAGGTATAAATGACAACAGGCACCCTGTATCTAAAACACAGGCAACTGCTCAGGTTCCGCTGTCTAAAGTCTCTCTTGGAAAAGAACGCAAGATGAATACAATAGATAGCAGAATTTAACACATACTAAAGCTGACTATAGTAATTATTTCAATTTAGCAAAGTGAGACATCATGGTCAAAACACTTGCTAAGCGTTCTCTGGCACTTAAGCTCTGTGACTTATGTTACCCATTTATAAAAATAGGATAATACTTTCCTATTAAGTGTGGTGTTGTGAGGTATAATTATTGTTTATATAGCACTGTGAGATCCTCAAATATAAAAAGGTGCTATAAGAGTATTATATGATGTTTAGTCCATCCCCAGACAATGCAAGATTGCTTCCTACCATAGTATTTTATTATATAACAAGAGAATATGACTGCGTTCGATATGCAGAGGTGTAAAATGTATCACATTGTCACTTTAAAGCAATTTTAATAATTTTTCAGGTGTTTAAAATAAATCTCCATAATTTTTAGCCAATACTGTCAAGACAATCATATTAAACTGCCTCCAAGAACATATTGCTATAAAATTTAAAACATTTAATTACCTGGGATGTTTTTCACAATTCTCCTTGCTCTATTAATGTAGTTAACCTGTGAAGTGAAACAAAAGGATCATTGTCTCCTGTGAGGGTTTCTGTATTGTTGGAACTGTGTTGTGTTACCTTTCAGCATACTGTATACTCACTTCTAAACATGTATCTAAAAACAGCAAAACTACCAAAAGATTTCTTGAACTCTTCAAAACATTTACGTAAAGAACTCACTAGGAAATTTGAGAAGATGTATGTAGATTTAGAATGAATGAATATATTATACATACAACCCTGCATGGATACAAAATCCATATTCGCATCAAATCCGCAATCTGTAAACATGGTCCGTGAATATCGTCATCCGCAAATACAGATACCCGCAGATTTGTAAGGCTCTAATTATACCGCATCAGTCATGGAAAAGGGGAGCCCTTAAAATGGGGGAAGTTGATAAATATCCAGTCAGGAAACGTGTTGGTACATGAATCCTGCCATTTTGCCAAATTCTCACAATTCTGAATCCAAAATTCAATAAAAATATTAGATACTTAAAAGTGTCACCACCATTTTAAGTAAATATGATCCATACTCTTCTTTCAGCACAACAAAAAAAGTAGCCATGCTGCCTCTGAGATGTAGCTGAATGAGCAGACCATAGTCTTGGTGGGGCACAAGAGAAAGAGGAACATTTCTCTTTGAAGTGTGTCCACTTCGTAAATACTGTACTAGTGTCAAAGTTCATAAAGAAACTTCTGCCTCTTTTCAACCCAGCCCTTCAAGGCAGCCGGGATGCTATTAAGTTCCCCTTTGCCTCCAGTTAAGCTTTTCATGTGAAAGTGAAATGCCTAAATAAAATGTATGAAAAAAAGTACCCCCGAAAATCCCTGTGTTTCTATTGTCTTTGTTCTCTCTGGCATGAACTATTTTCCACAGTAAAAATCTCTTCTTCTGTACGCAACACACCGGGGGTAAAAAACCAGAGAGTACTTCTACCATTTTCCCAACAAATCAAAACCATTCTTCACATTCTGAAGTCATGCCATATATAACAGATTGCAGTGGGGGGTGGGGAGGGGAGAGGAGAGAAGGGGGAAGGAAAAGAAAAACAAACCAAAAACCCCACAAGACAGCATGAGCACATCTACAGGATTCAAACTTAGCAATATAAAAGAGTTTACCACTATGAAACCAGTATGCTCTGTTTGTACAAAGCAATCCTTCATATACATTTCTCATTAACCATGGAATTTTTATTCATAAGGCTGACACAGCCTATTCCAGCCATCACCAGTTTTTCCTTCGTACTGTTTCACAATTCGGCTAGAGTACTCCCAGAATATTATTTTTATCTCTACAATGGTATTTTACACACATTTCTTGCATCACTGTTTTTCAACTGTATTAGACAGCCCTAACCCCACCATTACTATTTCTTGGTCAGTCCAATGTTCTCTAATAATTTTAGTCGTATTAAGAGTTGGCCTTCCAGGATAGCAAAATTTAAGTATATATATAAAAAAACCCTATGTACACAGAGTCAGCTAAAGTTTACTATTAACATGTTATTCCAAGAGCATAACAATATTTATTTTTTAAAAAGGACATGTGATTAAATAATTATGAAATTCAATTATTACATGTGTAATCAAATAGGTTTTCCCCAATTATTCAGCTGGATAAAACCAATTCCTCGCCTTCATACTTAATGACACAGCAAGATTCTGAATAAATAAAAGTGACTTTTTTTTGTAACATGTTTATATATTGGGACCGACAGCATATCTCATAGCAATAGTCATTTTAAAACTTCATCTGTTCTCTTTATACTTGTAAGACTGCCAAGTGAGAGAAATTTAATGCTAAAAAGAGCAGTCTATATTATAGGAAATTGTATGAAAACTTTCAGGTCGCCGTCTATCCTAGGAGTGAGTATAATTCACTCTTCTCTGATCACTTCACATTGCCAAAGACATAACAGAGTGCTACTTCAATGTATAGTTACTCACCTGCTTCTAAATTCAGACCTCATTTACAGTGGGGGGCCTTCATCAATTGTTGGCCAGCCATTGGTGTGGCTGCATCAGGGTAAACCCCCAGAGCAAACAGGAAAAGCCACTATAAGATGCAGTTTCTACTGATACAGCTAACTGTGGCTTGGATGTTTGTTCAATAAATATCTGTTTTGTATTTGGAATGAGGCAGAATGATGTATTCCTCTTGCCAGGATAATGAAGTACTCTCACTGGTCCATTAGTAACTGAGGATATAAAATACCTACTAGTGATACACTTTTAAAAACATTTTTAAAATCAGGCCTGGATAACTTGTACCCAAGAGTCCTAAAAGAGTTTGAAGAGGAGATCTCTGGCCTATTGATGTTAAATTTTAATAAGTTTTAGAATACTAAGGAAATTCCAGACGACTGGAAGAGTCCTAATATGGAAATCTTCATAAAAGGGCAAGTGGCATGATCTAAGTAATTATAGGCCAGTTAGCCTAGCATCAATCATGGACAAAATAATAGGAAAACTGATATGTGATTCAACTAATAAAGAATATAATTAATGCCAGTCAACGTGGTTTAACAGAAAATAGGTCTCGTCAAATAAGCCTGATTTCATTCTTTGATTAGATTATAAATTTGGTGGGAAACGGTAGTTGAGCAGATGTAGAAGACTTAAGACTTTGGTAAGGTATTTGATTTAGGACTACACAACATTCATATTTAAAACTTAGTATTATACTAGCTCATAAGGCACATGTTAAAACAAATAAGAACTGGCTAACTGACAGATCTCAAAAGTAGTAGTCAATAGGGAACCATCAGCATCAGCAAGTGTAGGTGTTTCTATTGGGATTCCACAAAGATCAGTACTAGGCTCAGTGCTAGTCAACATTTTAATCAATGGTCTGGAAGTAAATATAAAAATCACTGCTGGTAAAATTTGCACAAGACACAAAGATTGACATAGTTGTAAATAATTATGAAGACAGGACAGTCATCTAGAAATTACGTTCACCTAGTAAGTGGGGTTTATTCCAACAAAATTACACATCAAACTAAGAATGCATGAACTTCCTGCAGCATTGAGAAATTGTACCTTGGAGAGCAGTGACTCTGAAAAGAATTTAAGGATCACAGCAGACAAGAATGAGAGCTCTCAGTGCAACACTGTGGCAAAAAAAAAAAAAAGGCTAATATGATCCTTGGATACATAAACAAGGGACTAGTGAGTAAGAGTAGGGAGATTTGGAAAAGGATTTTGAAAAACTGGAGAGGGTGCAGGAAAGAGCCATAAAAATGATTCAAGATCCGAAGAAATTGTGAGATAAGACCTAAGTTTAAGCAAGTATCTTTAAATATTTTCATTTTCTCTTAAGAAAGCCACTGACTTTTGGCAGACTTATATTTTCTCCACATTCACTGGATCACCAGTGGACTTAACACCTAAACTTGGACGCACATTTAAGTGTCAGCTGATTTGTGAAAGACACCATCCACATCAAAGTTGGGCAAGAAATGTCAGACTTTCATTCAAAACTCATACAGACAATTCTAATAGGAGTAAATTTAAGAATTCATTATTGAAAATTAGCACCATGTGGAAATGAAAAATAAGCCTGTAAGTGAAATTTTTTATGAAGTACTGCACTCAATGGCAAAAAAGGATTTGTTGGTCAAAGAGCCTGTTCCTCCTGATGAATAATATTTATGCAACAGAGGTTGCTATTCTAGTGACCTCTCCCATAACAACTGGGCAAAGCAATACTGCCTAGTTCTCTAGAGTTTCATCTAGCAACCATGATGAGTCATCATGATGCCTGATATTCAGGGGTACAAAGAAATATCCCACAGAGAAACATCTGGAGGGAGGGGAGAAATCCTCCAGCAACTGGCATTTAATGGCTGATCAGTATAAAGAGACACATTACCTCTGGTTTGATTCCTGACATTGGGTTACAAAATCAAACATAAACCTGTAGACATTACTTTGAAACTCAGAATTCTGTAATGAGCTAAAAACTAATTTCTTCTTTTGTACAAACAAAAACAGCAAAGGATTGTGCAATTGAGAAGAACCCTTGAGGAAACAATTGGAAATTTTTACAACATGGTATTTCCTTATACCACTGACCACAGAAATGCAAACAACTACACCAAGGAGAGATTTCTTCATTGGAAACAACTGACAACCACCCAACAAGGTTCCATGCTCTTCCATTCCTAGCCCCTTCACATACAGAATAGGATCCTATTCTGACAGAATAGGATACAGACGTGTTGTACCATCAAGGCCACAAGATTCCCTTAATCAAATCAGTAGCTGATAGACTTACAAACTCACAAAAACACCCCATCACCATACCCTGGGGTTTTTAAGAAGGAGGAAAGTAGCTAGAACTTGCCTAAGATTAACTTCTCCAGTAATTAAACAAATAGTTTTGCAACATTTATTTTTGCATTACAATTTCTCCTTGGTTGTTGGTTTATCTCCAAGATGGGAAATTCAGCATCCTGACACAAGGAAGAAAGGAGAGCAGCAGAATACAGACCCTGGACTTCAGACAAGCAGATTGACTCCCTCAGGGAGCTGATGGGCAGGATTCCCTGGGAAAACAACATGAGGGGGAAACGGAGTCCAGGAGAGCTGGGTGTATTTTAAAGAAAGAATCTTTACTGAGGTTGCAGAAAAAAAACATCTCAATGTGTAGGAGGAATAGTAAATATGGCAGGCGACAAGCTTGGCTTAACAGTGAAATCCATGCTGATCTTAAATGCAAAAGAGAAGCTTACAAGAAGTGGAAGACTGGACAAATGACCAGGGAGGAGTATAAAAATATTGCTCAGGCATGCAGGAGTGAAATCAGGAAGGCCAAATCACACTTGGAGTTGCAGCTAGCAAGAGAGGTTAAGAGTAACAAGAAGGGTTTCTTCAGGTATGTTAGCAACAAGAAGAAAGTCAAGGAATGTGTGGGCCCCTTACTGAATGAGAGAGGCAACCTACTGACAGAGGATGTGGAAAAAGCTAATGTACTCAATGATTTTTTTGCCTCTGTCTTCACAGACAAGGTCAGCTCCCAGACTGCTGCACTGGGCAGCACAGTATGGGGAAAAGGTGACCAGCCCTCTGTGGAGAAAGAAGTGGTTCGGGACTGTTTAGAAAAACTGGACGAGCACAAGTCCATGGGGCCGGATGGACTGCATCCAAGGGTGCTAAAGGAGTTGGCGGACGTGATTGCAGAGCCATTGGCCATTATCTTTGAAAACTCATGGCGAACGGGGGAGGTCCCGGATGACTGGAAAAAGGCTAATGTAGTACCCATCTTTAAAAAAGGGAAGGAGGAGGATCCGGGGAACTACAGGCCAGTCAGCCTTACCTCAGTCCTGGAAAAATCATGGAGCAGGTCCTCACGAAATCAATTCTGAAGCACTTAGAGGAGAGGAAAGTGATCAGGAACAGTCAGCATGGATTCACCAAGAGCAAGTCATGCCTGACTAACCTAATCGCCTTCTATGAGGAGATAACTGGGTCTGTGGATATAGGAAAGCAGTGGATGTGTTATTCCTTGAAGCTTTTGATACGGTCTCCCACAGTATTCTTGCCAGCAAGTTAAAGTAGTATGGGCTGGATGATTGGACTATAAGGTGGATAGAAAGCTGGCTAGATCGTCGGACTAAACGGGTAGTGATCAACGGCTCCATGTCTAGTTGGCAGCTGGTTTCAAGTGGAGTGCCCCAAGGGTCGGTCCTGAGGCCGGTTTTGTTCAATATCTTCATTAATGATCTGGAGGATGGCGTGGACTGCACTCTCAGCAAGTTTGCAGATGACACTAAACTTGGAGGAGTGGTAGATACGCTGGAGGGTAGGGATATGATACAGAGGGACCTAGACAAACTAGAGGACTGAGCCAAAAGAAACCTGATGAGGTTCAGCAAGGACAAGTGCAGAGTCCTGCACTTAGGACAGAAGAATCCCATGCACTGTTACAGACTAGGGACCGAATGGCTAGGCAGAAGTTCTGCAGAAAAGGACGTGGGGGTTACAGTGGACGAGAAGCTGGATATGAGTCAGTGTGCCCTTGTTGCCAAGAAAGCTAACAGCATTTTGTGCTGTATACATAGGGGCATTGCCAGCAGAACGAGGGATGTGATCATTCCCCTCTATTCGACATTGGTGAGGCCTCATCTGGAGTACTGTGTCCAGTTTTGGGCCCCAAACTACAAGAAGGTTGTGGAAAAATTGTAAAGAGTCCAGCAGAGGGCAACAAAAATGATTAGAGGGCTGGAGCACATGACTTACGAGGAGAGGCTGAGGGAACTGGGATTGTTTAGTCTGTAGAAGAGAAGAATGAAGGGAGATTTGATAGCTGCTTTCAACTACCTGAAAGGAGGTTCCAAAGAGGATGGATCTAGACTGTTCTCAGTGGTACCTGATGATAGAACAAGGAGTAATGGTCTCAAGTTGCAGTGGGGGAGGTTTAGGTTGGATACTAAGAAAAACTTTCACTCAGAGAGTGGTAAAGCACTGGAATGGGTTACCTAAGGAGGTGGTGGAATCTCCTTCCTTAGAGGTTTTTAAGGTCAGGCTTGACAAAGCCCTAGCTGTGAAGATTTAGTTGGGAATTGGTCCTGCTTTGAGCAGAGGGTTGGACTAGATGACCTCCTGAGGTCCCTTCCAACCCTGATATTCCATGATTCTATGAAATTCTGTAATAGAATCACTGAATGAAAAATAGATTATTACTGAAATAAGTATAACAAGTGGTACCCACCATTAGTACAGTCTCACTTGCATTATTTTTAATATTAAATTTTATTTATTTAGGCTCTCCTACATTTTGTTTTAGTTTGCAGCAAATTTTGTGGACATTGCGTCAACATTATAGAAGCCGTCAGGAGGAAGTTGAATATTTTGGCAACTTGGTAGGGGAAGATGGGGCTTCTGGCCCCCCAAGAGGTAAATGAGGTTTATGATAGAGGTGAGATGATGTGTTTCTCCTTTCCTTCTAGTAAGTGGATGAGAGGTTTTATTTTGGGGCGGGGGGGTCAGGGAGGGAGGGGGGACTTGAATTCCTCGTTTTTCATTCCAGCAGAATGCAACAGCAGCTAGCTGCTCCCTCACTCCCATACAAATATCTTCAATGCATCCTACAATGGATAAGATTATCTTGATGTTTGACAGTGATTGACAGCAAAAAAGAGTAGTATTGTTGCTACTGAATTTGTCATTAGGTCTCCAAATTCAAAGAGCTATACTCTTAGGCCTTGGCTACACTGGTGCTTTACAGCGCTGCACCTTTCTCGCTCAGGGGTGTGAAAAAAACACCCTCCTGAGCGCTGCAAGACACAGCGCTGTAAAGCACCAGTGTAAACCGTGCCGCAGCGCTGGGAACGCGACTCCCAGCGCTGTAAGCTAATCCCTATGAGGAGATGGAGTACGTGCAGCGCTGGGAGAGCTCTCTCCCAGCGCTGGTGCTGCGACCACACTCACACTTCAAAGCGCTGCCATGGCAGCGTTCCCACGGCAGCACTATGAAATTTCGAGTGTAGCCAAGCCCTCAGGCTATCTGCAAACTCACCACGTTAGCAAACACTACCTCCTGGGCAGAAAGAACATCACACATATGTATGTGGTTTTTGAGGGCTGGGTGATAGCCGAATGTTTGTTCTTTGTTTAATGACTGGAAGATAGCTAATGTAACGCTAATATTTAAAAAGAGCTCTAGAGGTGAGCCTGACAATTATAGACGGTAAGTCTAATGTCAGTACTGGGCAAATTAGTTGAAACAATAATAAATAAAATTGTCAGACACATAGAAGAATATAAATTGTTGGGCAGAAGTTAACATGGTTTCCGTCTTTCTAATCTATTAGAGTTCTTCGAAGGGATCAGCAAACATGAGGGGGGGAGGGATAGCTCAGTGGTTTGAGCATTGGCCTGCTAAACCCAGGGTTGTGAGTTCAATCCTTGAGGGGGTCACTTAAGGATCTGGGGCAAAAATCAATACTTGGTCCTGTAGTGAAGGCAGGGGGCTGGACTCGATGACCTTTCAAGGTCCCTTCCAGTTCCAGGAGATTGGTATATCTCCAATTATTTTTTAATGTGGACAAGGGGGATCCAGTGAACATAGTATACTTAGATTTCCAGAAAGCCTTTGACAAGGTCCCTCACCAAAGGCTCTTACGTAAATAAAGTTGTCATGGGATAAGAGGGAAGATCCTTTCATGGACTGAGAACTGGTTAAAAGACAGGAAACAAAGGATAGGAATGGTAAATTGTCAGAACGGAGAAGGGTAACTTAGTGGTGTTCCCCAAGGGTCAGTCCTAGGACCAATCCTATTCAACGTATTCATAAATGATCTGGGGAGAGGGATAAACAGTGAGGTGGCAAAGTTTGCAGATGATACTAAACTGTTCAAGATAGTTAAGACCAAGGCAGACTGTGAAGAACTTCAAAAAGATCTCACAAAACTAAGGGTACGTCTACACTACCCGCCGGATTGGTGGGTAGTGATCCATCTATCGGAGATCAATTTATCAATCGATCACCAATCGCTTTGCCGTTGACTCCTGTACTCCACTGTGGCAAGAAGCAAAAGCGGACTCAATGGGGGAGCGGTGGCAGTAGATCTTGCGCTGTGAGGACACAAGGTAAGTCGACCTAAGATACATCGACTTCAGCTACGCTATTCTCGTAGCTGAAGTTGCTCATCTTAGACCTGGTCTACACTGTGGGGGAATCGACCTAAGTGACTGGTCAACAAAATGGCAAACAAAATGTAATGTGGATAAATGTAAAGTAATGCACATTGGAAAAGATAACCCCAACTATACACACAATATGATGGGGGCTAATTTTGCTACAACTAATCAGGAAACAGATCTTGCAGTCATCGTGGATAGTTCTCTGAAGACATGCACGCAGTGTACAGTGGCAGTCCAAAAAGCAAAAAGGATGTTGGGAATGATGCAAAAAGAGATAGAGAATAAGACTGAGAATATCTTATTATTCTTATATAAATCCATGGTACGCCCACATCTTGAATACTGTGTATAGATGTGGTCTTATCTCAAAAAAGATATACTGGCATTATAAAAAGTACAGAAAAGGGCAACTAAAATGATTAGGGGTTTGGAATGGGTCTCGTATGAGGAGAGATTGAAGAGGCTAGGACTTTTCAGCTTGGAAAAGAGGAGACTAAGGGGGGATATGATAGAAGTATATAAAATCATGAGTGGTGTGGATAAAGCGAATAAGGAAAAGTTATTTACTTGTTCCCATAATATAAGAACTAGGGGCCACCAAATGAAATTAATGGGCAGCAGCTTTAAAACAAATAAAAGAAACTTCTTCTTCACACAGCGCACAGTCAACCTGTGGAACTCCTTGCCTGAGGAGGTTGTGAAGGTTAGGACTATAACAGGGTTTAAAAGAGAAAAGACGGTTACTCACCTTTGTAACTGTTGTTCTTCGAGACGTGTTGCTCAGATCCATTCCAGTAGGTGTGCGTGCGCCGTGTGCACGTTCGTCGGAGACTTTTACCCTAGCAACACTCGGTGGGCCGGCAGGACGCCCCCTGGAGTGGCGCCGCCATCGTGCCGGTTATATACCCCTGCCAGCCCGCCGCTCCTCAGTTCCTTCTTGCCGGCTACTCCGACAGTGGGGAAGGAGGGCGGGTGTGGAATGGATATGAGCAACACATCTCAAAGAACAACAGTTACAAAGGTGAGTAACCGTCTTTTCTTCTTCGAGCGTCTGCTCATATCCATTCCAGTAGGTGATTCCCAAGCCTTACCTAGGCGGTGGGGTCGGAGTGAGATGTTGCAGAATGTAAGATCGCTGAGCCAAAGGCGGCATCGTCTCTCGATTGCGCAACGAGCGCATAGTGAGATGTGAACGTATGCACTGACGACCAGGTAGCTGCGCGGAATATCTCCTGGATGGGAATGTGCGCCAGGAAGGCGGTCAACGAAGCTTGAGCCCAAGTAGAGTGGGCAGTGAGACGGCCAATAGGGACGTGGGCCAAGTCATAGCACGTCCGGATACAGGATGTTACCCATGATGAGAGTCTCTGAGAAGATATAGGCATACCTTTCATACGCTCCGCCACTGCTATAAATAACTGGGGCGAGCTTCTGAAGAGTTTTGTCCTCTGGATGTAAAAGATGAGGGCTCGGCGGACATCCAGGGTGTGAAGCTGTTGGTCCCTGCGTGATGCATGCGGCTTCGGGAAGAAGACCAGTAGAAAAATATATTGGATTAATATGGAAGGCAGAGACCACCTTGGGAAGAAAAGCCGGCTGCAGGCGTAGCTGTACCTTATCTTTGTGGAAGATCGTATATGGGGGGTCTGCCATTAAAGCACGGAGCTCCGAAACCCGTCTGGCCGATGTGATAGCTACCAGGAAGGCCGTCTTCCAGGACAGGTACAGCAGCGAGCAAGTGGCTAACGGCTCAAAGGGTGGGGCAGTGAGCCGAGTCAGGACAAGGTTGAGATCCCAGGTAGGGGAAGGAGGCTTAACCGGCAGGTAGAGGCACTCCAAGCCCTTAAGGAACCTCGAAACTATCGGGTGAGAAAAGGTGGAACTGTTCGACTCCCCCAGATGGAAGGTGGAGATTGCGGCTAAATGCACCCTTATTGAAGAGAGTGCCAAGCCTTGTTCCTTGAGGTACCACAAGTAGTCCAGGACAATAGGGACCGAAACGGCCTCAGGAACTAGGGAACGCTGTGTACATCAAAGAGAAAACCGCTTCCACTTGGCGAGGTATGTCGCCCTCGTGGAGGGTTTTCTGCTTCCCAAAATGACCCATTGAACCTGGGCAGAGCAGCGGAGCTCGGATTGGTTCAACCAGACAGCAGCCACGCTGTCAGGTGCAGGGACTGCAGGTCCGGGTGGTGAAGCCTGCCGAAGTCCTGCGTTATAAGATCCGGGCAGAGTGGCAGTGGTATAGGAGTCGTTAGGGATAGGTCGAGCAGCATGGAATACCAGTGTTGCCTCGGCCTTGCCAGAGCTATTAGGATCAGCCTGGCACTGTCCCTGCGGAGCTTGAGCAGAACTCTGTGGACTAGGGGAAAGGGTGGAAAGGCATAGAGAAGACGTCCTTTCCAGGGGATCAGGAACGCGTCCGAGAGAGAGCCTGGGGAGCGGCCATGAAGGGAGCAGAACACCTGGCATTTCCTGTTCTCCCTGGAGGCAAATAGGTCTATCTGGGGAAAGCCCCACTTCTGGAATACAGAAAGAAGGATGTCCGGACGGATGGACCATTCGTGGGACAGGAAGGACCTGCTCAGGTGATCCGCAAGAGAGTTCTGGACTCCTGGAAGGAAGGAGACTACGAGATCTACCGAGTGGGCTATACAGAAGTCCCACAGTCGCATCGCCTCTTGGCAAAGGGGGGAAGACCGTGTGCCCCCTTGTTTGTTTATGTAATACATGGCCGTTGTGTTGTCCGTGAAAATCGCAACACAACGGCCCTGTAGATGGTGTTGGAAGGTCTGGCACGCCATTCGGACCGCTCTCAGTTCGCGGACATTGATATGCAGACTCAGTTCTTGTAAGGACCAAAGGCCCTGGGTGTGAAGGTGCCCTAGGTGTGCACCCCAGCCCAGGGATGAAGCGTCCGTCGTTAGAGACACTGAAGGCTGCGGTGGGTGGAATGGGCGACCAGCACACAACAGGGAGGGTGTCAGCCAGCAGTTGAGGGAGTCCAGCACTTTTGGTGGGATCGCGACTATCATGTCCAGGGCATCCCTGCGTGGACAATAAACTGAGGCAAGCCAAGTCTGGAGAGGGCGCATGCGGAGTCTTGTATGCTTCGTCACGAAAGCGCACACAGCCATGTGGCCGAGTAGAGTGAGGGTGGTGTGGACAGAGGTTGTTGGGAAGGCTTGTAGCCCCTGGATGAGGGAGACTATAGCCTGGAACCTCTGTGGAGGTAGACTGGCCGTTGCAAGATTCGAGTCCAGCATGGCCCCGATGAATTCTATTCTCTGCGTAGGAAGCAGAATGGATTTGTCTAGGTTGAGGATCAGACCTAGATGGGAGAATAGGTCCTTGATGACGTTTACGTGTGCGGTAACCTGAGCCTCGGAGGTCCGTCGAATAAGCCAGTCGTCGAGATATGGGAAAACATGGATTCGACGGTGACAGAGGTAGGCTGCGTCTACCGCCATACACTTTGTGAACACTCGAGGGGCCGAGGAGAGGCCGAAGGGAAGGGCCGCAAATTGGTAGTGTTGACGATTTATCACGAAGCGAAGGAACCTTCTGTGTGGGGGGTAAATCGCAATATGAAAATATGCGTCCCTCATATCGAGAGCAGCGTACCAATCTCCGGGATTCAGGGAAGGTATAATGTTTCCCAGGGATACCATGCGGAACTTGAACTTCGTGATTAACTTGTTCAGAGCTCGCACGTCCAGGATGAGCCGGAGGCCCCCTTTCGCCTTGGGAATTAGGAAGTATCTAGAATAGAACCCTCTTCCCCTTACGTCCTCTGGAACCTCCTCTATAGCTCCCAACACAAGGAGCCTCGAAACTTCCTGCAGAAGGAGTTGCTCATGAGAGGGGTCCCTGAAGAGGGATGGGGAGGGAGGGTGGAAAGGAGGGGACGAAATAAACTGAAGACAGTAGCCATACTCCACCGTGCTGAGAACCCAGCGGTCCAATGTTAGCTGGGACCATGCAGGGAAGAATGCGGCAAGGCGGTTGGCGAACTGAAAAGGATCTTGGGAGGTAACTGGTACAGTGCTCTCGGGCGCACCCTCAAAAGTTTGGCTTCGGTCCCGCCGGTGGTTTGATGGGGCCGGAGTTATTACCCCCATGTGGGCCAGACTGGAGTCTCCGGGAAGTACGGCCTCTCCTTCTGGAGAAGTCCTGTCTTGGCCGAGGTGGGGGATAGGGGCGCTGGGGTTGTGAGCGGAAAGATCGCCTCTGAGTCTGCGGTGTAGGCATTCCCAGCAAACGCATGATCATGCGGTTGTCCTTCAAACTCTGAAGGCGAGGATCCGTCTTTTGGGAAAAAAGGCCCTGACCATCAAAGGGTAGGTCCTGTATGGTATACTGCAGCTCGGGTGGCAGACCCGACGCTTGCAGCCACGATATGCGCCGCATAGCACTCCCAGAGGCGACAGTTCGAGTTGCCGAATCAGCGGCATCTAACGAGGCCTGGAGGGAGGTCCTTGCAACTTTTTTCCCTTCCTCCAGGAGAGCTGAGAACTCCTGGCGGGAATCCTGCGGGACTAGCTCTACGAATTTCCCTATTGCCTCCCAGGTGTTATAATTGCATCTACTCAAGAGGGCTTGCTGATTCACCACCTTGAGCTGGAGGCCTCCAGCGGAGTAGATCTTCCTTCCCAACAAGTCCATGCGCCTGGCCTCCCTCGATTTAGGCGCAGGGGCTTGTTGGCCGTGGTGCTCTCTTTCGTTGACGGATTGGACTACTAATGAACAAGGAGGAGGGTGTACGTATAGGTATTCGTACCCCTTGGATGGAACCATATATTTGCATTTGACCCCCTTGGCTGTAGGTGGTACGGATGCCGGGGTTTGCCAGATTGTATCTGCCTGAGCCTGTATGGTGCGAATAAAGGGGAGGGCCACCCTTGTTGGAGCCTCCGCCGATAGTATGGAGACCACTGGGTCTTCCACTTCACGAACTTCCTCCACGGGTAGGTTTATGTTAAGAGCGACACAGCGGAGGAGGTCCTGGTGCGACCGAAGGTCGATTGGAGGCGGTCCAGATGTGGCCGTCCCCGCTACTGCCTCATCTGGTGAAGAAGAGGAAGAGACTCCGGGGACCAATGGATCTTGAAGTGACTCCTGGTCCTGTGGAACGTCCTGGGGTGGTTCTTGCAAGTCCGAGACCTGCGCTGGGAGATGTTCTGTACCCGCTGGAGGAGGTCTGCTCACCGTGGCCTCTGGCGCCCTATGTTCGGAAGGGCCAGAGCGCGGTGGCGGATGTGGGGCACCTTGGCTCTGATGGTAGGCGCAAAGTGTCCAAAAGGACCACTGATGAGGGTCCTGCTGATTGTCCGATTCCCCATAGCATGCCGACCCGGCATGGGAGGAGATTGATGGCTGATGAGATGGCCATGGCGGGGCGGAGACCGTGAGGTGATGGTCCCTACGTCCACTGGAAGCATCCCTTCGTGGTGTCAGGGAGCGGTGCGAAGAGCCTCGATGGTGCCGAGATTGCGACTGGGACCTGCGACCAGCGCGGTGCCGGGAGGTCGACTGGTGCCGGGAATCGTCGTGCCGAGATCAGCTGCAGGAAGCACGGTGCCGCGAGTGATGACGAGATCTGGAACGGTGCCGGTAGTACCTGGACGGCGACCGGGACCTCGAGCGGTACCGCGAGTACGACCGGTACCGCGACGGGGAACGGTACCGGGACTGCAAGCGGCCGCTAGACTGAGATCGATGGCGGGATCGTGAGTGTCTGCAGGACCTGGACCGGGACTGAGAGCAACGAAGTCCCACGGTACCGGGCGAAGAAGGTCTTACAAGTGCCGGCATGCCTGTGGATTGAGGGACCCTCACTGGCGGTGCCGGGGTTTGAGGCAGCTCAGACTCCGTTAAGGCGATCAGGTCCCATGCCGCGGAGAACGTCTCCGGAGTGGAGGGCACGACAAGCTCAACCACGGCCCGCGCCGGGGAGCTGGTAGGCACCAGACTCGACGGCTCTTCCGAGGCTGCAATCAATGGTGCGGTGGAAGTCGGTGCCGCGGCAGACGGCAGTGCCGGGCAGTCCGGCCTGGCTAAGCGCTCTGACTGCGGTGCGGATATAGCAGCCGCAGGAGGCTTGCGCTTCTTGCTCAAAGGTGAGAGTGAGCGGTGCCGGGCAGAAATTGGTGCCGGAGAAGGTCGGTGACTCGGAGTCTTCACTGAAGAGGTATGCTCCGGTGCCGACGAAGCAGTTGTTCTCGGTGCCGGTGCCGAGGACTCGGGAGTCAGCGCTGCCTCCATCAATAACTGCTTGAGGCGAACGTCCCTCTCTTTTTTAGTTCGGGGCTTAAAAGCCTTACAGATACGGCACTTATCTGTCAAATGAGCCTCGCCCAAGCACTTAAGACAGGCGTCGTGCGGGTCACCAGTGGGCATTGGCCTACGACAGACCACGCACGGTTTGAAGCCCGGTGAGCTGGGCATGAGCCCGGTACCGGGGTCAGGGAAGGGGCTAACCCCCAATCCCGTTAAACTATCTACAATACACCAAACAAAACTACTAAATAACAATAACTAACTACAGTTGAAAGATCAAACTATATACAATATAAGAGAAGACGAGTGAATCACTAGGGAGGTGGAGAACAGCAAGCTGTGCTCCACAGTTCCAAAGACCAACACGGGCGGTAAGAAAGAACTGAGGAGCGGCGGGCCGGCAGGGGTATATAACCGGTGCTATGGCAGCGCCACTCCAGGGGGCGCCCTGCCAGCCCACCAAGTGTTGCTAGGGTAAAAGTCTCCAATGAACGTGCACGCGGCGCGCGCACACCTACTGGAATGGATATGACCAAGCACTTGAAGAACTGGATTAGCCAGGATGGGTAAGGAATAGTGTCGCTAGCCTCTATTTGTCAGAGGGTGGAGATGGACGGCAGGAGAGAGATCACTTGATCATCACCTGTTAGGTTCAGTCCTTCTGGAGCACCTGGCATTGGCCACTGTCGGCAGACAGGATACGGAGCTGGATGGACCTTCAGTCTCACCCAGTATGTCTGTTCTTATGTTGGGGCAGGGGGACTTGACACTAGGTTAGCCTCCTGATTTCTCATACCTGTACTGGGACACAAGGGATAAAAACGTTTTAGAGGAAAGGCAAGTCAGCTGCCACCAGGGTATTGGGCAGTGTTCCTCACTGCAAGACCTGTGAGCCAGTGACGTCTCCCATGGATCCTAAGTGCGGCTCCCTGTTGATCGTGCTCTCCTGTGGTGCAGTGGGGTGGCAGCAACTAAGGCAGGCTCCCTGCCTGTCCTAGCCCCATGCCGCTCCCAGAAGGGGTCAGCACCCCCCACCCCTGGCCTCAGGAAGTAAGAGGGGGAACAGAGGTCTCTGTGTGTGGCTCCTGCCTGCAAGCACTGCCCCCGCAGCTCCCATTGGCCAGGAATGGGAAACTGTGGCCAATGGGAATTGCAGGGGCAGCATGCAGAACCACATGCTTCTCCCCCTCTCCCCTTTGGGCTGCAGGGGCACATTGACCCCTTCCAGGGGCAGCATGGGGCGGGGGCCGCCCAAAGGAAGTGTGCACCCTTCAATGGGCAGGTTCTTAATAGCTCTTCCACCACCCAACTTGCCGTTAGCCTCCCATACCTCCTCCTGCATTCCAAGCCCCTGCCCCAGCCCTGATCCCTCTTCTGGAGATAACCCCCCATATCCCCTCCTGAACTCCAAGCCCCTCCCACTGTCCTGAGCCCCTCCCAGAGCTAACCCCCCATATCCCCTGCCCCATCCCTAAGCCCCCTCCCAGAGCCAACCCCTCACGCCCCATTCTGCACCCCAAGCAATATTACCAATAATGGTAATATTACCATATCAACCAACAAAGAACTTAAGAGTGTTCAACCGTCTGTGTTGCGCTGATGTGGCTCTCACATTGACGATTTTTTGCCAAAGTGGCCTCCACTTAAAAACAGTAAAGAGGACTGGTATAGGGAGTGCCCTACACTGTTCAACAGACATCTTTTTAGAAGCTAAATAATACGTCACTGAAATAATAAAAGGGAGTTTCAACCAGCTGTCATCCACGGGTGGCCAAACTTATTGCCCTCTAAGCCACACAGGACAATCTTTAGAAGTTCGAGAGCCAGCGCACACCTACCAGGGCCCTGGGCTTCAGCCTCACTCCAGCTGAAGCCCCAACAGGCACGCCCCACAGGGCTGAAGCCATGAGACCCCCCGTCACCACTAGGCAGAAGCCCTACCCCACCACAAGGCAGAGGTCCCAAGCTCCCCTCCCACCCCCAGAGTCTACTAGTAGAGACTGGGCAGGCGGGGGGGCATGAGGGAGTGTCCACAAGCTGCATTTTAACTATGAAAGAGTCACAGTTTGGCCACCCCTACACTAGAAGGATGACACTCAGTGCTGGTTCTGACATGGGAAGAAAGTGAGGGAATGTAAATAGGGGTCAAATGGGAGCATCATCAGGACTCAAACACGGAACAGCTGGGGGAAAGATACTGTTTGTATTTTAACATACATTTGTTGTTACAGATTTGCAGTGCTTCTTTGTGCTAAAGCTTGACACAACTGCAAATATACAATATTCTCTCCCTCACACCTGCAGGACAAGAGAGGGCACAGGGTTACAGAAAGGAAAATGGATGGAAACAGAATGATGGAAACAGAATAAGAGGAGAAAAGTTGCCAGGAAGGGACCCAAACAATTCTCAGAAGGAAAGAGACTGGAGGTGAGGGTGTGCGTGCGTGCGATTATGTAGCTATTATTTGCCAGAAAAGGACGACAAAAAAAATACTATTTCTACCTAAAAGTAAGTTGTATGAAAGTGTTTTGGCTCCCAATCTAATTAGAGTGCGAGTTTAATTGATAGCCAAAGGAAATGTTAAAGTCTCCTATATGAAATTTTTGTATTACCCATTTAGCAGTGCTCAGGGATAGGGAAGAATTCTTCCTGACTCTCTTCAAAAATCAAATGAAACTGCAGCTCTGATGTTCTGTCAATAGACAAGTTTCCACAAAGAGTTTAAAATACACCTCTACCTTGATATAATGCTGTCCTTGGGAGTCAAAAAATCTTACCGCATTATAGGTGAAACAGCGTTATATCGAACTTGTTTTGATCCACTAGAGTGTGCAGCCCCCCCCCACCACCACCCGGAGCACTGCTTTACCGCGTTATATCCAAATTCGTGTTAAATCGGGTCGCGTTATATCAGCATAGAGATGGATGATTAGGGAGAAACTTATGCTCCGATGATGCCTTGGGAAGACAAAGATTACCATTACAAATGAAAAGCTGCACTGTATATTAATTTGATGGATAACAGGAAAAGCATTCATTCCATATATGCAATAATGGTGAAATAGGAGATGCAGTTTGCTAGAGGTTATTAAAAGGAAAACTGAACATTCAGAAATTTGTTTAAACTTCTGGATTTCTTGCTCTTTACTTCTGTCAAAAGAACATGTACTGTACTCTAACAGCATTGACTTAAAAAAAAGTCTATTCACCCTATTTAAAATTTAGTACATTTTTATCAGCATGTAATATTCTGGTTTAAGATTCCAATTGTCAAACTTCAAAAGCTTTCTGTAATGTGTTTTCTCCTAGATCTTTTGATATTACAATAGATAGAGCTATTATGTTTCACACCAGAGGGTAGAGGCCTGATAGGATTCCTTCAGATATAGGGTTACATTGTGATTTTTAAACTACTGCTTAACTAAGGTGGTGCAGGGGGACACCATGCCAGCACAATTATAAGGCATTCTATTAGCAGAGGAGAGAGGCAGGCAGAAAGCATCTGTGGGTGCAGAGGGAGAAATCACAAGCACAGATTGACAACATTTCACCCTGTAAAGGAGTACAGCATGCCAGAGCTGAGCACTTGATTCTCAGCCTTCTCAAGCAGCTGTGTCATTAAAAAAAAAGTTAAAAGAAGCAAAAAGCCCAAACCTGGATCTCCAGAGTAAGAGCAGAACACATATCACGCCTGATAAGGACCCTGAAGATAACCATTTCCCGGGAGAAGACTACTTTTTTTCTGTCCACTTTTACCTTTCGTTTTCTATTTACCGTCCCATGATATTTTACTATTTTCCCAGGCACTTGACAGCTTTACTAGCGTTAGACAGGGAAATTTACTGAGGAAAGAGAAGATGATTCCTGTTCTGCAGCCCTAGGAATTGAGGGGCAGTAGTTAGTTTTGTGTTACACAGATAGCTGGTAAACTTTAGAAGGTTTGGAAGCTATTTTATTAAAATATGGATCATCAAGACACACTAATACAGTGGTCCCTAAACTATGGGACCACTGAGCGGGTACAGAGTAAACTTCAGGGGAAGAGAGGGTGCCACATAGCTCCACCCACAGTCCCAGCTTAAACCCCCGCCTCTGCCCTCAGGCCAGCTGCGCCTCTAGCCCCAGTTCCTCTCCCTTCCCCAATTCTGCCTCCAGCTTCACTTTCAGTCCAACCTCCTCTACTGAGCCAACTATGCAGTAACGGAGGAGAGACATGGACCGATTCCATTACTAGCGTGTACCGAGGATCGGGGGGAGATCCACAACAACTGTCTGTTCTGCAGTAATAAATGCAAGAGACAAATATACACTTTAACAGAATATAGCTATTAAGCTATTGTGACAAAGTTCCTCCTCTACCTTGGTGAGTCCTGCGCTTACTGACAGATTTGCTCACCTCTGTGATCTTCCCTACAGTCTGGATCAACTCCTCCTGTGTCTGATCAGGAGGTGGGAGGTTTTGGGGGAACCCAGGCCCGCCCTCTACTCCAGGTTCCAGCCCAGGGCCCTGTGGATTGCAGCTGTCTGTAGTGCCTCCTGTAACAGCTGCATGGCAGCTACAACTCCCTGGGCTACTTCCCCATGGCCTCCTCCAAACACCTTCTTTATCCTCGCCACAGGCCCTTCCGCTTGGTGTCTGATAACGCTTGTACTCCTTAGTCCTCCAGCAGTACACCCTCTCACCCTCAGCTCCTTGTGCCTCTTGCTCTCAGCTCCTCACATGCACTTCCTCTCCTCTGGATCCTCCCCACCTGACTGAAGTGAGCTCCTTTTTAAACCCAGGTGCCCTGATTAGCCTGCCCTGATTGGCTGCAAGTGCTCTAATCAGCCTGTCTGCCTTAATTGGTTCTAGCAGGTTCCTGATTACTCTAGTGATGCCCCTGCTCTGGTCACTCAGGGAACAGAAAACTACTCATCCAGTGATCGGTATATTTGCCCTCTACCAGACTCCTGTACCCCACTGGTCTGGGTCTGTCACACTACCTAATGCCAAACCAAAGTATCATCAGTACTTTTCTGGTTTTTTCCTATATAGTTAAGGTAACAAAGCACCACCTATTCTGCAAAAGCACTGTAGAGGGATACAAAACCCACTGATTATAACCAGACATGACAAATCCGTGGGAAAATAAACACAGAAATTGGGCTTGTTTTTGGCTTAATTGGATTGTGAGTTGCTTGTTAGCTAGTGTATGTATGTGTGTGTATACATATATATTTTTTTATCAGCTCCTGGTAAGCAGGAGTGGGGAGGGCAGGGGTATCAAGCAGGGGGAGAGTCAGGGGTGCACAGTGGATCCACCACAGTCCCAGACTGCACGCTGGAGGGATGTAGTCACATAAAGTGTTGGGATTCTTAGGGATTGGCTTGTTTTGGCTTTGTTTTGAAATGGGATTAGCTTGATTTTTGGCTTATTGTGGAAGTCAGGGTGCTTATTTACTGCGTGAAAGTTGGCAACTGTGATTATAACCTCTCTTCTTAACAGTCTTACAATTAATACCAATATCATAGGAAAAGCATTTACTAAAGCTTTTCAATCTCATTTTGTTGACAATGCCATACAGAGGATTACTCAGTTTTAGATTACCCAAAATATGCAGGCTTTAAAGCAAGGCAGTATTTAAAATACACCACATATTTCTGTAATGAGGGCTGGATAATGGAAAACTATGCAAAAATGACTTGCTGGTTTCATTTCAAATCATCCCCCACTATTTTCTCTACTGAGCCACTGCACCAGGTTATAGTTTCTTGCCATTTTGAACATATACTTAAGCAAAATCTTGTAATTCTTACTCAGGCCAAGCTTCCATTGCAATCAATGGAAGTTTTTCCTAATTACAGACCACACAATTTCACCCTTAGAGAGATAATTGCTTGAAATTATAGAAGGACACTGAACAGTTTTTAAAACTTGCTAGAGATTATTTTTTCTGTCTCCGTTTAAAAACTTGTTAAAAACAAATAGTTAAAATGTTTTGATCATAAACATTAACAGATTATCTCATTTTGAACATAATACTTGAAGATTTACCTCATCAAACATTTACTAAACCTGTCACATCCCAAGCATTTGGTCAAAAAATGAACTGAATCTAAGTTGTTCAAATGCATACGATTTCACTGAAAAAGGTTCTATGGATTCAGAAAAAACAGTCATTTCTAGAGGTACACAGTAGAATCATGAACTGAGGCAGAATCTTCTAACGTACACTGTGCCTGTCATACAAGTTGACTATTTTCTTGGATACAACTGAATTTTTCCTATGTAATGAGCTACAGAAAGAGGAGAACATTGTAGAATAAGTCTGAATTAAACATACATTAGAAAATGGAAACTAGGTAGTGGATGTATTTTGATAAGTTATCTTGAAGTAAAAGAATAGAAGATTTCATCTTAAATTAGTCAATTCCACACTTTTTATTAAAAAAAGACTACTGTAATGAAACATCACTATGACGAAAAAGTGTGCAGTAAGTGGTTGATGCAAAAAAAGTTTCTAAAATATAAGAAGGAAATTTTGGGGGGGTCTTGCAAGAAACCATGTATCTTCATGGGGATAGTCTGCATCGAAATGAACCTTTTACAGTGTTGTAATGAAATATTACTGATATAAGTTGTCAAGCTTATAATCAGACTCTAAATATTGAAAATGTTTCAAGTTGCTACATTTCTAAAATAGCCAAATTTACTGATATATGTGTT
Organism: Gopherus flavomarginatus; assembly: GCF_025201925.1. NCBI lineage: Eukaryota > Metazoa > Chordata > Testudines > Testudinidae > Gopherus > Gopherus flavomarginatus. The sequence continues at coordinate 131,780,057 of NC_066622.1, forward strand.
CTGAGCTCAATAATTCTCACTATGCATTATTAGGCATGAAAGTGAAGACTCAATCTATAAATCTAGGATAATAAAATGACCCTTAGATTTTGTAAATGTTCTGACGCAAGATTCTGTAATAATGCATTATTACACCAAACTAATACAGTTCTTGAGTATAAATACAGTATGAATTCAGTAAAGGGACTGAGTGAAAAGGCCTGTGTGTGAACAGGACAGCACTGGAACTTAAGAAAATGAATGGATACTAGTTGCACCTCTCAGACCTTCTATGTGACCTTGGCCAAATCATTTGAATATCATGTGCCTCGGTTTCCCCATGTGTAAAATGAGATTAATACTGATGGGGGGGGGTTGGTCAGGCTTAATTCATTAATATTTGTCAAGTGGTTTGAGATCTCTAGATGACAAGTGTTAGATATGCAATATACCAAACTTCTATTAGTGTATTTTTGTAACGATTGTCAGTGGCTCCCAGAGCATTGGTTGAATGTCCTTTCATTCTAGTTTAGGGGGAAAATAAATAAATATAAGAACGGTCGTACCAGGTCAGACTAAAAGTCCATCTAGCCCAGTCTACTGGCAGTGGTCAATGCCAGGTGCCCCAGAGGGAATGAACCTAACAGGCAATGATCAAGTGATCTCTCTCCTGCCATCCATCTCCATCCTCTGACAAACAGAGGCTAGGGACACCATAGATACATAAATACATTAAGTTTAAACAAATACCTTCAAATATTTATCCAGATTTAAATAAGTAAAATTGGGAGCACCGAGACCACCTCTTATATAGTATATTACATCTTCTAAATGGTATACAAATACTAACTAATCCTTTTGGCTCTCAAGTTAAAAGTAAACTTCCAAACAAATTTGGAAGCATTTCAGTACTAATTTTTCTAACTCCCTTTACGCAATGCTGCCAGATTTTCAGGAACCAACAATTTTCTGCTTTTAATTTCTGCTGAAAAATGGTCAAAACAGCCCCATCACTAATACAGAGACGTCCTGACTTCTCTCCTCCTCTGACTGCACATCTCCTCCCATCTCCTAGTCTTCCATACCCATACTCTCACCCCATCTCACTTTTCTATTGAGCCTCTCACAACTGGTTCTTTCCTCTCTCAATACAAGCATTCTGTATTCTCCCCACATCTAAAAACAACCCCCATACCCCACCCCCACAATCCTTAAATGCCTCAGCCTCAAACTACCATACAATCTCTCTTCTACTCTTTTCATTTCCAAATTCCATTCTCAACCTGAGACCCCTTGGCAGCTTTTGAAGTTGTCAATGATTCTTGAAATCCTGTCCTGTTGGCTTTCATGACTTCATGCTCTTATTCCTTCAGTGTTTTATCTGGTAAGTCATAGTCCTAACTCCCTGTTTCTATAGATGTCGCCAGTAGCTCTGTCCTTAGCTCCTCTCTTATCTCTTGGTACTTTTATCCATAAGGACAGCTTTGACTACTCTCTTTAAGCCAACAACTCACAAATCTACTTCTGTAGTGATGAGCTGTCTCACGCATCTAATCCAGTATTTTGACCTCTCTCTGCCATTAAAAAGGGATGTCCGTAGTTATCTCAAACTCAACATGGCCAAAATTTAATTCTCAGTCTCCATTCCCCAAGCTTCCATTCCCTAATACTCCTTTTCTCCATCACTGTGGATAACAGCCATCTTCCTAAACACTCAAGCCTGTAACTTGGACACATCTGACTCAGCCCTCTCTAGACTCACAATACAGACTATGTGTAAATCTTTCCACTTCTTCCTACACAGCATAACTGAAATCTGACCTTTTGTCTGTACACACAGTTAAAACTCAAAATCCTCATTTCACACCTTGAGGATCACAACCTCCTTCTTACGAACCTTTATTACTGCAACTTTGTTCCCCTTATGTCCATTCAAAATGCTGCTGCCAAGATCTTGCTTCCTGTCTTTTTGGGCTTGTCTACATCAGAAAGTTGCAGCGCTGGTGAGGGAGTTACAGCGCTGCAACTTAGGAGGTGTACACATCTGCAGGGCACCACCAGCGCTGCAACTCCCTGTTTGCAGCGCTGGCCGTACTCCCGTTTTGTCTCGGGTGTAGAGGATCCAGCGCTGGTGATCCAGCGCTGGTAATCAAGTATAGTCACTTACCAGCGCTTTTCTTGACCTCCGTGGAATAAGCAGGTATCCCAGCATACCTGAGGAAGCCTCTGGTAATCAAGCTGGTCTCCTTCCCCGGCTTGCTCTCGCGTTCCCCGAACCCCGAGCAAGCAGGTCTCCTTCCCTGAGGTTTGCTGGGTGGTTCCGGGAAGGCGAGAGCAAACCGGGGAAGGAGACCAGCTTCGCCGCGGTTTGCTCTCGCGTTCCGCGAACCACCCTGCAAACCGCAGGGAAGGAGACCTGCTTGCTCGGGGGTTCGGCGAACGCGAGAGCAAACCGGGGAAGGAGACCAGCTTCGCCGCGGTTTGCTCTCGCGTTCCGCGAACCACCCTGCAAACCGCAGGGAAGGAGACCTGCTTGTTCGGGGAACGCGAGAGCAAACCGCGGCGAAGCTGGTCTCCTTCCCCGGTTTGCTCTCGCGTTCGCCGAACCCCCGAGCAAGCAGGTCTCCTTCCCTGCGGTTTGCAGGGTGGTTCGCGGAACGCGAGAGCAAACCGGGGAAGGAGACCAGCTTCGCCGCGGTTTGCTCTCGCGTTCCCCGAACAAGCAGGTCTCCTTCCCTGCGGTTTGCAGGGTGGTTCGCGGAACGCGAGAGCAAACCGCGGCGAAGCTGGTCTCCTTCCCCGGTTTGCTCTCGCCTTCCCCAAAACCCCTTGAAGCCGCCCAACAGCGCTGCAGTGTGGCCACATCTAACACCACTTGCAGCGCTGGTTGCTGTAAGTGTGGCCACTCTGCAGCGCTGGCCCTATACAGCTGTACTAATACAGCTGTAACAACCAGCGCTGCAAAATTTTAGATGTAGACATGGCCTTTATCTTGACAACGCCAAGCACTTTGTAGTTTGTTTTTTTTTGCTCCTCTTTCACCACTATATCAAACACAAGCTCCTTAAGGTTCTTTATAAATTAGCCTCACACTCTAGCTGATCTAATAGCTTATCTATTTGATCCAGTTGCAAAGTCAAAGCCTGCTTCACTCTGCCAACTGTGCCAGCATTTACAGAGCACTAGTCAGCTTCTCTCTTAAATACCTTCATGCTTACACTGGTGTTAGGCATGAGGGAAAATGCTCACCTCTGCTATGTTTACAAAACCTGCCTGCAGGTGGCTAGGCAGGTGATGAGCTGGGACTATCCCTTCTTCTATTCTCTCACCCTACTAACTCTTCCACCCACTCCCTACATCCCAATCCCGACCTCTATGCCCAATTAAAAAAAAATAAAATAGTAAAGTAAAAATACAAAAAACCATACCATGAGATCAGTCCAGCAGTACATATTAATGTCTTCTGTGTGTGGTCTCTATTTCATTGCTGTGAAATGACCGTAAGACATTTTACAAGATAAATTTTAAACAGAAATACTAATGTCTTATAGTAATTTCTGGGTAAAGTAGTTTTGATGAAGCTATATAAGTACACTTACAGTATACATCCTGACAATATGACTAATACTTAGCACTTATAGTACAGTATTTAGTTTTTTCAAAGTACTTGACAATCATTGTGTGTATAGGTTTAAAAAAAAAAATATGATGAAGTGCTCCAAGAAGATAAGTGTTTCAACAGCATATATTTGAGACGCTAAAAGGCTTAAGATGATTTGTTTATTGTTCACCGACTACCTAGCTAACGAAAAAAACAAACAGATTTCTTTCTTTTGAGTCCAAATTTGAATACATAAACAAACCTTGTCTAATCCAAAATTACTGAATTATACGCTTGATTTACTTTGAAGATTATCCTAAAGGCTCAAATCTACTCCTCGGCTGGAAGAGGGGCAGGGAAGAACAATAGTACTTTTCACATTCTAACTTTAAACCCTATATTTTCCACAAGTTTCTTAGCAATTCACTGCTATCTGTTAAATTTAATTCTGCCCCATCTCTCCCTCCCCACCCCACCCCTTCAGCTAGGACTTTGTGTTCTCCAACCATCTGGATTGCATTTACTTTAATATGATGGAAGTTAAAATTTGCTCATCAACAATGAAAAAAGTAAAGTCCTCTTGTCATGTTTGCACAGTTAATTTACATTAGCTCTTATTTTCCTAGTAGAATTATTATGCCCTATAGGCTACCCTCTTAGAGCCTTCATTATTATCTCAACTGAGGTAAAATATGACTTCTTCCATCAGATTCTCGTTTTCTACTGCAACATAAGAAACTCTCCAGCTTCTGTTCTTTTAATGTAACTCATTTTACAAATACTAAATATCATCCAGAGTAGTCTGGAACTGAAATAATCAATCAGAAAGTGTTTATTCAGCAAATTAAAATGATGAAGTGTTGTACTTGGAATTATCCTTTAGTTAGAAAGACTCAGACAGAATTAAGGTGCACACACACAACTGATATTATTAATTTCAGAGGTTGCACCTATTTTCACAGTAGTTTCTAGCTAGTACTTTTGCCAGCTGCTAGAACAGAATTTCCACATATGCTTCTGTGAGAACAGCACTGTAGCTTCTGCCAGGCTCACCATGCTTCCACCAACATACCAACACTATGCATGCAGGAGACTTAGTAAAGACTGTACAGCTGTGTGGAAGACAGAAAACTAAATTTCAAAGTATTTTCTGAAATTGGCTTTCATTTTATCCTTTATATGTTCTAAAACAGAGCTTGATTTTTGTCTGGCATTATCTGTGCTGGCATTTAACTTTTCTCTCTGATGTATTTGGTAAATGAGCTTTGTATTTAATATTTTGGATAACGCTGGATCATGTTGTCTCTTTCTGTCAGGAGTAACTGGTTATTTCTTTATATCAACTACTTTCATGGCCTGATCCTACTCCTAGGCCATGTCTACATCTAAAATTTTGCAGCGCTGGTTGTTACAGCTGTATTAGTACAGCTGTATAGGGCCAGCGCTGCAGAGTGGCCACACTTACAGCAACCAGCGCTGCAAGTGGTGTTAGATGTGGCCACACTGCAGCGCTGTTGGGCGGCTTCAAGGGGTTTCGGGGAACGCGAGAGCAAACCGGGAAAGGAGACCAGCTTCGCCGCGGTTTGCTCTCGCGTTCCGCGAACCACCCTGCAAACCGCAGGGAAGGAGACCTGCTTGCACGGGGGTTCGGGGAACGCGAGAGCAAACCGGGAAAGGAGACCAGCTTCGCCGCGGTTTGCTCTCGCGTTCCGCGAACCACCGTGCAAACCGCAGGGAAGGAGACCTGCTTGCTCGGGTTCGGGGAACGCGAGAGCAAACCGGGAAAGGAGACCAGCTTCGCAGCGGTTTGCTCTCGCGTTCCGCGAACCACCCTGCAAACCGCAGGGAAGGAGACCTGCTTGCTCGGGTTCGGGGAACGCGAGAGCAAACCGCGGCGAAGCTGGTCTCCTTCCCCGGTTTGCTCTCGCGTTCCCCGAACCGCCGAGCAAGCAGGTCTCCTTCCCTGCGGTCTGCAGGGTGGTTCGCGGAACGCGAGAGCAAACCGCGGCGAAGCTGGTCTCCTTCCCCGGTTTGCTCTCGCGTTCGCCGAACCACCCTGCAAACCGCAGGGAAGGAGACCTGCTTGCTCGGGGTTCGGGGAACGCGAGAGCAAGCCGGGGAAGGAGACCAGCTTGATTACCAGAGGCTTCCTCAGGTATGCTGGGATACCTGCTTATTCCACGGAGGTCAAGAAAAGCGCTGGTAAGTGTCTATACTTGATTACCAGCGCTGGATCACCAGCGCTGGATCCTCTACACCCGAGACAAAACGGGAGTACGGCCAGCGCTGCAAACAGGGAGTTGCAGCGCTGGTGGTGCCCTGCAGATGTGTACACCTCCTAAGTTGCAGCGCTGTAACTCCCTCACCAGCGCTGCAACTTTCTGATGTAGACAAGCCCCTACTAACATGAATGAGAGATTTGCATTAAATCTGAGTGGGAGTAGTACTGGGCCCTGTTGTTGACTTAGTGTAGCTAAAGGGACCTAATCCTGCGCATTTACACAAACATAGATAGGAACTGAGGGCATGAGACACTTTGGAGGATCTGGCCACACGTTTGATCTATTTTCACATTTTCAAGTTTAATATGTTAATTTTATGCCTACAGTTAAGAGAAAACTTCAAATAAAAAATGCAATGAATCTACAACATTGTTAATTAGTTTGTTCCACATTTTAGCCATTGGAAAAAATAGCATCTCTTCTAAAAACTGATTATTTTCCATTGCTTTGTCCATTAATTGTTACAATATTTCTAGAAATTTTCTAATAATGAAGTTTACAGAAACTGATTCTCATTCCTCAATTTAGTTCCCTGATTTAATTAAAAGTACACCGGACCGTCACAAGAATGCAGCATTTGTGAGCTATGCACAGTACTGCGATAACGCGGGGACCACATTATAGCAGGGACCGCGTTAAAATGTATTGCAATTGAAGTAATTAAATTGGGATCCATGGCTGCAACCGCGTTATATGCAAATTTGTGCTATATAGACGCGCAATCTAGCGAGGGTCTGGTGTATTCTATGTGTCAAAGGTGTCTATTTGAGTTACCACCCAAAATGTTTTGCTATTCATTTCTGGTTCTTTTTAGAATTTGGAAGATTGGAAGTGTGCAATCCTTCAGATGCAAAAGGCTGCTCTCTAGAAAGTGATTTCCAAGAAGAGAGGAAATGAAGAAGTACAAAGATCTCAATGAACTTAAAAATGGGATAAAATTTGTCCATATAAAGAATTACCACACACACACACACAAAATCAGTTTTCTGTTAGCAATTCTTAAAAAAAATTTAGTAATGTGAACAGAATACTGCAGGGGTCCCCAACACGGTGCCTGTGGACGCCATGGCACCTGCCGGGGTGTCTAAGTGCACCCGTATAGTGGCTGGCGGATGAGCATCTGCCGAAATGCAGCCGACAAGCTGCGTCATCCAGAGGCGTCGCCGCCGAAATGCTGCTGATTTTCTGCGATATTTCGGCAGCGACGTCTCTGGATGACGCTACTTGTCGGCGGCATTTCGGCAGCAACGCCTATTGACGTTTCCACTTGTCAGCAGAATTTCGGCAGATGCTCGTCCGCCACCACGGTCCTCCGTGGCTCGTCATCTGGTGCCTGCCAGATGAAGAAAGGTTGGGGACCACTGGAATACTGTATCTAAATGGCAAGGATATCAAAAGAGGAAGAGAACAAAACCTAGGCAGGCAGCCATAGATAAACTAAAGTGAAGAGGAAGTTCCTCAAAAATGTTACAAGAAACAGATAGCTAAATGTATAGTATAATGAGAGTTGTAAAGGTATCCAAAGCACTATCGTGAAGTGAGACTGGCAGGGAAAGAAGAGTAAAGCAACAACAAAAGCAGCGACATTCACCTGAGTTGTAAATTTCCAGGTCCTGAGCTTGTTTTATCAACTTTATTTCTCACCACCCAGGAAGTAGCACCTGGGTGAACAAAACATGTGCTAACATACTAAGTGTCCTGTAGTACAGGGAAGATATACTTCTCTGCTTAAGGAACTCTGTAGGTCCTCAATACTTCATACATTCTTCATAAGCAAATCCAACAGATCAAAAATAGTATTTCCCAGGAACTCCATTCACTAGTTGAGGAATTTCACTACTATCAAAGGAAAAGAAAGGATGCCTGGACATGATTTTCAAGCTATAATGAGTTGAAGAAAAAACATGAACAGAACTTCTAATCTTTTTTTGCTAACAATTGGCATGAACAATACAATTGTGTAAAAGAATTTCCTTTTCTTGGGACACCAACTATCTAGTTTAGATGTTCATGCAAGCTATTCAACCGGGCAATAAAATTTCATTTTAAGCTATGGTAAGTTCTTACAGCTCATCAAAATGAATACGTAATCCCAGCTTAATCAGCTCCATCTTCCAGATGTTGATGCATTTGTCCCAATACAGACTAAATGAAGCTTGCTTTTCCAGAACACAATGAAGCATGGATGATCAATATACACTGTAATTAAACACACACACACACACACACACACACACACACACACTCTGAGTGATTCACACCACCGTGGGAAAAGAAAGTAAAGCAAGTATGCCACTCCTATAATTACCACTTCCAGAAGAGAATCAGTGTGGAGTGTAGGAGGAAAAAGGATAGTCCCACTTTGCCAATGCTTCTACCATGACACAGCCTATATAGGATATGAGACTTTTTTTTCTGGGGGGGCGGGGGGGCAGGAGAGATGAAATCAGTAAGACATGTGATCATTGGTTGTGGTTTTATTTTTTAGACTGTGGCTCAGGCAAGCATTCTGTCCAAATTGCTTCTGTTCCCAACTTCATGAGCTTGGCTACAGCATCACCACATGAGTAAATGAAATGTAGAAGGAGTGGGGACTCATTGTAGAATGAACGCTAACGGAAGGCTGAAGCACAAGCAGAGCATTTTCTCCCCGTCCTTTTATTGGGAATTCTTTGAGTTTTTCTACAGAAACTTTGGAGATAAGGCCTGCAGGCAAAGACAGCACTCCAGGAGAAAGAAATGTGCCAGCTGCAGCCGCTCCACTGAGGTCTTGTCTTCATTACAAAACTTTGTATGCGTTAGCATTCAAATACTGAAGAGTCACATGATGCAGATCATGATTTTACCGTCAGCAAAGACAAGGGCAAAGATAGCAACTTGCCACCTACTCATAGTTAAACTCAGGTTTAATCCTAAGTTTTTAAAACTGCAAGAATAGCTAGAAGATTGCCTGCCTACTGGGAGAAGAGAGGTTGGCTGTAGAAATCCTGCCTTTTAGCCGGCTACCCTCTGATTGTTGAGAGGAGACACTCACAGCATACATATTACTGTGGTTATTTCCAAGCTATAGCATTATAATAGTTACTGTTAAAAAGAGTTTTGGAAGGGAAAGAAAACCTCATGCTTTGGGGTGTAAGGCAATTTCTAACTATTAGTAATTAGGATGAGACCTTCATGAGAAGCAGATTATTGCAGATCTTCCTACTGCTGGTTGGTATGGCGTATGTTCTTGCACCTTTCTCTAAAGCATCTGGCACTAGCCACTGCCAGAGCCAGCTTCTGGACTACACAGACCACAAGTCTGATCTGGTATATATTCTTATGTTTATTACAGATTGTCATTGGAGAACAATAATTCCATTGGAAGCCACTTTTTCAGGAACAGGATCCAACATTTTTTTTTAAATTGTTAAGGAACAAATCTTAACCTACCACAAAGAACAAAAGGAACTTCTATACTGAATTACCTTTAACATTAAATGACAAATGGCAAAGAAATTCAGACTCAGGACCACTCAGAATAACTAAATAGCAACTTTGTACTTACGTAGGAACAGCCAGCAATACATGAACATTTTTGGACAGCTTTTTCTAGTTCTGAAGTGAAAGAGGGGAATAAATGCAATGTCGATGTGCTAGTGCATATTTAGTTAAGAATGACTTCAAAATTCTACTTACCCACTTACACTTGCCTGGAGAAATTGTTTTGTTTTTTTTAAATCGGTGACTAAAATACAAGATATCCCTCCTCCTGGTATCAGCATCATTCATGGTAAAGGGCAGGTAAATAGTTTTTGTACCTGAGCCATAAGTTTTCCATGAAATATTTGCAAGATGGAATTTAAGTAACATTCAATTTAGTTTGTTATGGTTTTTGATGATATTTTTATTTCAGTCTAGCTTTTCTAGCAGACATTCATTTTAGTAATGTTTATTTTCTTGTACTGTCTAACTTGTCTATATTAGATATATATTTTATTTTACAATCTGTTTTCAGATAGCAAGGTACAAGTGGTAAGACTACTCCTTTGTGGTTATTCTTCTTCAGATGCACTGTTTGTCAGTCACTTTGAACATGGAAACGTAGCTTATTAATGAAGCTGTGTTTGAATAGATATTTATTCTGTTTACTTACTCTCAGGCAAAAAGATATGTATTTTATGATGGAGTATCTCATAACAAAGGCACGAAATAGAATAGGACTACATTCTCCTTCACATGAGCAGTCCCCTTGAAATCAACATAACTGCCTTCTATTTTAGGTACTTATATGTCCCTGTCATAGCTCACCATGAGCAAAGCATCTTCTTGCCATGTTCCTTGTGCCCCTTTCAACAGTTAGTTGAAATTCAACCCAAAAAATGGCCACCTGTGCGTTTAGTTCTACAACAAAAATCATCCATTTGTCACACGCTTTTACCAAAGGTGAAGTCAAATTGTGAGGCCCTGAGTCTGGGACTGCCCCAGCTCCATACAATACTCCCCATCTCACCTGGTGAGTCCTGACTGGCCACTGACTCCTCCTGACCCTTCTAGTCACTGGAGGACCAATTTTTATTGGTACTGCTGCTACCAGAGCCTGAATGACCACTCCAGTCAGTGCTCTGAGGTCTTAACTCACTACACCTCTTTCCCTGGTGACACTTTGGGTGGGTGAGTCAGGGCGGCACTGCCTTAAGCAAGGGACAGAGAAGGCTTGGTCATACCCCCCATTACTGTAGTTTCTACATGACTCACAAATCTTTAATGTATTTATCCTCAACCACCCATGGCACTGTGAACCAACACACAGATGTTAACGGACAGGTTTTTAAGGGTATTTAGACACCTAGTGGGCTTTTCAAAAGCATCTAAGCACCTATCACCCACTGAGTGTTAGGCATCTGGGTGCTTTTGAAAATGCCAGCAGACACCTAAATACCTTTAAAAATCTGGCTAAGTGACTTGCTCAAGATCTCACAGGAAGTCTATGATGGAGCAGGATCTTGAATCCAGGTGTCCCAAGTCCTAGGCTAGTGCCCTAACCACTGAACCTCCCATAGCTTTACATCAGTTGTACACAGCACTTGCAAGAATTATGATTGTAGGGCAGGGTCCCAAAGTGCAACAATCACACTTGGAAAGGACATTAGGTCAGGTCCTTTAGGGAAAACAATTAATACTCTTTACAAGTATTTGTATCTTAAGCATTCCTTCTAACAGTTAAGAACCTCAAACACTCACCCAACTCGTCTAGTTCCCTACACAAAGTACTGTAATTCACATATGCCTTTAAAAAGGTAACACAAGGACATAATCCACCCTCATCATTTAGTCACTTCATACTGAGCACAGAGATAGAGTTATCTTTAATTCTCAAGTTTCTAAATAAATCCCTAATCAGGACTCAGGGTGCTCTTATGATTCAGCCCTCCAATCAGGTCAATAAAATTTTCCTCTTTCGGGTATCAAAGTCCCTCCAGACCAACTGTCAGTACACTGTCCCAGGTAGCCCTCCATACCAATTCCCAGTCTGGGCAACTTCCCCAGTGGCTGATAGGGGGACATGGGCCCACCTACTACTCCGGGTTCCAGCCCAGGATCCTTTGCAGCAGCAGCTGCCGCCACGGTCTACCCCAGGAGTCAGCAACCTTTCAGAAGTGGTGTGCCGAGTCTTTAGTTATTCACTCTGATTTAAGGTTTTGCATGCCGGTAATACATTTTAACATTTTTAGGTCTCTTTCTATAAGTCTATAATATAACTAAAACTACTGTTGTACGTAAAGTAAATAAGGTTTTTAAAATGTTTAAGAAGATTTATTAAAAATTAAATTAAAATGCAGAGCCTCCTGGACTGGTGGCCAGGACCAGGGCAGTGAGAGTGCCACTGAAAATCAGCTCGTGTGCTGCCTTTGGCACGCGTGCCATAGGTTGCCTACCGCTGGTCTACCCAATCTCAATCTGTATGTACTTTGACTTCTTGCTCCCCTGACTTCTCACACTCTCTCCTCTGCAACTTCTCTGGGTAAACCCCTTCTGTTAGGGAAAGGATCCCAGGGCTTTTGCTTCCCCCTGGATTTCCTCCTACTGACCTCTTTGTGCCCAGAAAAAGTATGCACTATTGTCAATCCAGAACTTTGCTTGATCTTAAATTCATTAAAGAAAATGAAGTTAGTATTGACTTCATACCCTAATATCTAGAAATGGACAACATAAAAATGAAGGACAGTCACTTTCCTACATTTCTGTGAAAGACCTAGTCTGAAAAACAAAAAAGTCATTAAATCTTCCAATTCTAAAACCTCTATTAGTCTCAACGTTATAGACAATTGTCAGGGATAAAGATCCTAGGTGTCTGACAAGCATGATCCTTTGATCACATATAACAGAAAATCAGAAGGACCCATTAGAAACATCCCATGAGAAAGGCAAATTCTTGACTGAAACAGACCTATGGTAGGTTTCTCTTTAGGGGCCAATCATCCCCTAAGAAACTATCAGGAACTCAGTTGGCTCTGGACACAGTCATTTAGCAACCCAATGAGCTTGTCTGGGCCCAATAAATGCTCACTACATGACTCTGCTCCCTGACTGGACAAAAGGGTCAATGGATCACTATTTAAGCCTTATAGCAACAGCAGAACTGTGGCTGCTCAATGCGTTCATCCCTACAGATGTGTTCCAGACATGCTTCCTGCACTGACCCTTGCTCCAGCCCATGCCCGCTTCATCTCCATCCCTAGTCCCTATCTTCCTCACAACTCCTGACTCCGACCACTGGCTCGTCTCCTAATCACGTCTCCAGTTCTGCCCTCTGGTTCTGCTCCGATCACTAGGACAGACTCCTGTTCTGACCAGTAGGTCGCCACCTACTCCCCCCTGTGTGGCTGCCTGAGAGTAGTGGCAAGCCCACTAAAAACGAGGGCCTAAATAAATAAATGTGTTGATGCAGAATCATATCTATGATACTATATGTTGGAGGCACTGACTTTGAAGGGGCATAGCCAGTCTATAGGGCATCATCACCTGGCAAACTGCTGCACCCATTCCTAAAGTCTTAAAGCTTCTTCAGACCAAGGATAGGGGAAGTGAGGTAGCAGAAGACTGGCTTGGTTCTAATGGAGCCATAATACTGCAACAGAAATGGAGTCAAGACAGTCTTCTGTGGTAAGAGGGTAGGTTTAGAAGATAAAATAAAAAAAGAGCAAGTAAAAAATCACTTAGAAAAGTTAGATGCCTGCAAGTCACCAGGGCCTGATGAAATGCATCCTAGAATACTCAAGGAGTTAATAGAAGAGGTATCTGAGCCTCTAGCTATTATCTTTGGGAAATCATGGGAGACGGGGGAGATTCCAGAAGACTGGAAGGGGGCAAATATAGTGCCCATCTATAAAAAGGGAAATAAAAACAACCCAGGAAACTACAGACCAGTTAGTTTAACTTCTGTGCCAGGCAAGATAATGGAGCAGGTAATTAAAGAAATCATCTGCAAACACTTGGAAGGTGGTAAGGTGATAGGGAATAGCCAGCATGGATTTGTAAAGAACAAATCGTGTCAAACTAATCTGATAGCGTTCTTTGATAGGATAACAAGCCTTGTGGATAAGGGAGAAGCGGTGGATGTGATATACCTAGACTTTAGTAAGGCATTTGATACGGTCTCGCATGATATTCTTATAGATAAGCTAGGAAAGTACAATTTAGATGGGGCTACTATAAGGTGGGTGCATAACTGGCTGGATAACCGTACTCAGAGAGTAGTTGTTAATGGCTCCCAATCCTGCTGGAAAGGTATAACAAGTGGGGTTCCGCAGGGGTCTGTTTTGGGACCAGTTCTGTTCAATATCTTCATCAACGATTTAGATGTTGGCATAGAAAGTACGCTTATTAAGTTTGTGGACAATACCAAATTGGGAGGGATTGCAACTGCTTTGGAGGACAGGGTCAAAATTCAGAATGATCTGGACAAATTGGAGAAATGGTCTGAGGTAAACAGGGATGAAGTTCAATAAAGATAAATGCAAAGTGCTCCACTTAGGAAGGAACAATCAGTTTCACACATACAGAATGGGAAGAGACTGTCTAGGAAGGAGTATGGCAGAAAGAGATCTAGGGGTCATAGTGGACCACAAGCTTAATATGAGTCAACAGTGTGATACTGTTGCAAAAAAAGCAAACGTGATTCTGGGATGCATTAACAGGTGTGTTGTAAACAACACACGAGAAGTCATTCTTCCGCTTTACTCTGCGCTGGTCAGGCCTCAGCTGGAGTATTGTGCCCAGTTCTGGGCACCGCATTTCAAGAAAGATGTGGAGAAATTGGAGATGGTCCAGAGAAGAGCAACAAGAATGATTAAAGGTCTTGAGAACATGACCTATGAAGGAAGGCTGAAGGAATTGGGTTTGTTTAGTTTGGAAAAGAGAAGACTGAGTGGGGACATGATAGCAGTTTTCAGGTATCTAAAAGGGTGTCATCAGGAGGAGGGAGAAAACTTGTTCACCTTAGCCTCCAATGATAGAACAAGAAGCAATGGGCTTAAACTGCAGCAAGGGAGATTTAGGTTGGACATTAGGAAAAAGTTCCTAACTGTCAGGGTAGTTAAACACTGGAATAGATTGCCTAGGGAAGTTGTGGAATCTCCATCTCTGGAGATATTTAAGAGTAGGTTAGATAAATGTCTGTTAGGGATGGTCTAGACAATATTTGGTCCTGCCATGAGGGCAGGGGACTGGACTCGATGACCTCTCGAGGTCCCTTCCAGTCCTGGTGTCTATGAGTCTATGAGTAATCAGGTAAGGAATAGGTGCCTGTAAAGGCATGGTTACCAAAGGGGGACATAGCGCTGGAAAGGATATTAGTGTCAATGCCAGAGCTGGTCTTGCAGACTCTAGCAGGGTTTTCCATGGAATCTTGTAAGGCAACATGAAGAGCTGAAGAGGGCCCAGCATAACATCCTTCCATGATGAGTGAATCTGAGGTGAGGGAAGAGGATTAGGATTTCAAGGTCAGGTTGGGAGACCCTCTAGTTTCATCTCTGAAAGCACCTCAAGGCAGTTCTGGATTGGAGCCAGAGAAGTTAGTTCAGGCTCACAGATAAGCATAGCGTGGGGTGGCCAACAGCTTTGTTAGTGGACTCCCAATCAGGCACAGAGAGATTGATAGTCTTACTGGACTTCTTACCAGCTCAGATCCCAAGTTAGTCAGTGCCAAGACATCTACCTCTACAGAAGTGTGGAGGAGCATGACTGCTGTGCTGATGGTCTTTGAGACCTTCATGGGTCAAGAGAGTACAAAGGACAAGTGGCTGCCACATCTTTTTCTTATTCCCCTTCTTGTGTGGAGATCTACTGCTTTTTCTAAGTATACCTGGTCCCGCCTCAGGGCACAGTCCCTTCCAACCCTACATTTCTAGGATTCTCTGCCTTCCTTTTACCCTTACAGGCAGCTGGGTGGACTTGTGGTACTGAGACGGAAGTGCTGGTGCCAGATGATAGATCCAGAGTCAGCACCTAGGCAAATAAGGAGTAGGTGCTGCTACGGGCCCTTCCTAAGGCTACTGAAGCTTGAATAGCTGGCATTGGTTTGGTCTTTGGTGCCACTATAGGTTGGCTAACCCCAGCGGTGCCAGGTAAAGGATTCACTCCCAGTACAAAGCCAAAGAGATGTCTATCTTAGGCCCATGACAGAAGGCAGCACAAGGCTGGAGTGCCAAAATGTGTTTTGAGGCTTGTGTCACAGGACCTTGGCATAGAGTCTGCCTTGGTACTCTATGGAACAGTCACAGTAACAAGCTGTACATAGTGAGAAGCCACATACACCTGAGGCTCCAGGCTTGTCTTCCTTCCTAGCATAGCGAGCAAAGGCACAGCAAACGCACACTGGATTACTGAGCAGATCTCTCCAGTCACAGAAGGTACCTGATGCAGGTGTTGGTCTTCAGCATGAATGATGAGCAGAAGGTGCATAATAGGGCTCAGGCCCAACCTTTTTCCAGTGAGGGGTCGAAGACTTCTAAGACAAGAGGATGCTATGTATGCTAAACTATCCTACAGTACTCCACACTATTTATAAGAAAAAATAAATAATTTATATGAAGGAAAAATCTAGCCTGAGGCCACGGAAGTGAGTTCTGTTCTCTCTGTGGTGGCAGAAAAAGATGAGGTGCTTGGGGGTTGCACACTCTTAGATGAAGTAGGGCAATGATATCACTCATGCACAGAGTCTCAGATGCACCTTTTCGGAGGACAAAATTTTTTAAGGAAGTTCCACAGCTCAATACAAAGGGCAACATAGCTCACAAATGGGAATACATAGGCCACTGAAGAACAAGATATGAAGAAATGATTATTTGTAACTGGGTGTTGTGTTTATCGTTAGTCTTTTTATTGACTTGTATACCTGAGTTTGTCTGTTTTTCTCTGAAAATTAAGAAATAAATTATAAAAAAATTAAAGAAACTCAATTCTAAAATTATTCACATAAGTACAGATGCTATTCTAGGTATAGTGGAGTCAGTATGTATATCATTTTCTTTATTGTAACAATCTCAATAATCAATTCCTGAGAATGGGAAATATTAATATAGGGAGAAGAGAGATAATAAAAATTCAATCCTGAGTCAGATTAAATACAAAGAGAAAAAAGGCCACAAACAACTATCACAAGAGCCGAGGTGCACAACTTCCTAACTGGTTATGAAAACAGGTTTAGTGCCCAGTTCAGTGCAAACACAATGACTTTGCAGAGTTTCATCTAGCTGATGTGGCCACACTGAGGCAAAAGGACATATTCAAATTGCTTCATCATCTATAATTATTACAACAAAACCCGCTATAGATGATGAAGCAATTCGGATCTGTCCTTTTGTAATTCCTATTTGCAAATTATCAGAGGGATTAAAATTCTCCCAAAACTTTAAGCAGCTATGGAATCACTACAAACGATATACATAAAGCGGTGGTTTCACAGGCTGCCTGGATTATAGATAGGGTCCTACCAATTTCACGGCAGTGAAAAATGCATCATGGACCGTGAAATAAGCCTTTCCCTGTAAAATCCAATCTCCCCATGCTGCTAGGAGTGCCCCAGTCAGAGCGCTCCTAGTTCCACATGGGCTGGGGAGGGACTGGACTTACCCATCCCTTGCACAGTCGCTCTTGGCGGGAGATCAGACCCACCTCCGGAAGCCTCCCCCTGCTGCAAGATGCTCTGGGACTGTGCAGCAGCCCCAGAAATTCCTGCAGCTGGAAGAGTCTTGTGGCAGTGAGTCCGATCTCCTCCTGCTGCTGCTAGGAGCGCCCCAGCCAAGGGGGCTCCTAGCTCCAGCTGGGCTGGGGAAGGATAGGACTTCTCCCCCCCCTCCCCCCCGAGAGCGGCTGTGCAGGGGATGGACCTCAGATCCACCTCCAGGAACCTCCTGGGGCTGCAAGAAGCTCCGCGGTTGCTGCGTTCACAGTCCAGCTCTGAAGACAGCAGAGAAGTGAGGGTGGCAATTCCGTGATCCCCTAAAACAGGTTTGCAACTGCTCTCCCCCTCCACACGCGCGCACACACACACACACACAAAATCCCCTTTTGGGTCGGAACCCCCTCAGTTACAACACTGTTAAATTTCAGATTTAAACATCTGAAAGTGTGAAAATTACCAATTTTCAAATCCTGTGGCTGGGAAATTGACCATAATGGACTGTGAATTTGACAGGGCCTTAATTATAGAAAATGTAAACAAAAGGCTATCAAATCTACTTGTTCTAATAATAAGCTAAAGCCCTGCTTTGCAGAATACGTCTAACACTCAAAAAAATACTTTCAGTAATAAAATAGGCTAAATCAAGTAATAGGAGAAACAGTATTTAACAAGATCACATCCCTGTTATTTCCTGTGGTGAAACAAAGCCTCATAATAGTACTAGGGATTTGTAGGGGTACCTATGTTCCTGTTCTAAGAAAAGTGGACTGATGCCTAATTTGTACAGAAAGAGGGCTGAAGCATACCCTCCTAACCTTTGCAGGTTAAGAAGAATCAACCCATGCAATGTCTCTCCTCTGCCCCGATAGCAATCCCTCTAAAGATATTTTGAACTTCTGCTACCAGGATCTACTGCTTAAAGTTTTGATTCCTTTTGAAATAAGCCATATTTGAAGAAACCCTGCACTGATTAAGCAGACAGTTCTGCACAAAGGGACCACATAAGTCCATAGGAAATCTGTTCCAGAAGCCTGTGTAACTTGGAAGTCCCTGGATAGCTATGTCATTAACTTCAAATTCCTTGGGTACCTGCACCACAAAATCTACACCAAATGCTTCAATCCAGCTGATCTAGGCAAACAATACACTACCACTGCAATACCAGCAGTGAAAAAACAGGAGCTCCCACATACGACGTTTATATAATGTTTGTACTGTATTTAAAATAAAAATAAACCACTCATACGGCTGGCATGTACGCCCATGTTCAATATTTAATATTTTTGTACCTTTTTGGAATGTTGCTTTAAAATATAGGTTCTTTAAATGCATTATACTGTCACATCAGGCAATTTATGCATCAAACCGGGCATGTGAAAGTGTGCACACACAGGTGTTTTGAAATTTGGGACAGAACTAATTTATCACTACCAAAATGTATTCAACTACCAGACAAGTAAAAACAATTCATTCTAACCTTGAATATCTTTTTCTAATTTAAAAATAACTGCAGTTTATTTTTAGCAGTATTTGGCTCTTCAGTGCTGTAAACAAAGATATTACTACATGTTCATTGGTACCCTAGATTTGTGCTGTATAATGATGCATTAACTGATTGGTCAATCACTCTCCTGAGAAGCAGTCAGATGCGTTGTCTTTTGGTTCTTGTACAGTGTTTGCAGGTTCATGACAGGACAAGTCTTCTTGCAGTACTGTGGCTCTTGTATCTATTAGGAAGATTCTATCCTCAAACTGAAACATTTATTCAAACAAGCATCTTCCTCGCACATTTGAGGCATTATTAGATTTAATAAAAATAATGCTACTTGAGAAATCCTGACAATTATTACCAAGACCTAAATCGTAGGTCTCCTGCAGTAAAACTCAAGAGGAAGCAGAAGGTATGAAGAAAGTCTGAGGTTCAACCACAGCCACTGAGAGCAGCGGGGCGGAGGTGGGGCGCGCCTGCAGACAGTCAGCATCAGCAAAATGTCTCATGACCAGCAATCAGATTACCCTGATGGGCTGCAGGTTGCCCACCACTGCTGTAATCTCTTCCCAGGCATCGAGCTACCTATGCTCCTCACACAGCAAAGACTGCCGCTCATACAATAGCCTTTTTAGCTGCAACTGCACTCACAAGACATAAGTCAACATCATCTTCGGTCACAAAGGATAACACCACCACGAAAAAATAGGCAACTGTGATTAAGAGTCTAGAGCTCACTAATCTTTTAAGTTATTATTATACATGCTTCCCCATCAAAAATATTTGGTTCTAGAGGGGATAAAACTGCAGCTGTTGTGTGTACTATTGAAATGTAATGTCAATAAGCCCAAAATGTCACTTGCTTTTTTAGTACCATCATTTTCCAAAATAAAAATCCTATCCTTTCAGCAATGACGACTTGTTCAGCCACCTGAGGCAGTGTGTTTCTTGGCAATTGTGGGCATTTTCATAAAGCCTGACCATCCCTCCACCCTACTTGCTTCATTCTTGTGAACAAGGAGTACACTGAATTATGCAACACTCCTGGTCTCCAAAGTGCTTGGACAGCATAATTTTTGTACATTTCAATGACACCTGAACCTGTAAGAATGGAAAATGAAACCAAGAGACAGCACAATAGGCACGTACCCACAAACCAAGTAAAAACTGGAAAGGCTAATATTAGGCCTAACAGCCCTGCCAAGTCTCTCTTAAAACACACAACAATTAACTTGAAATGCTCTAACAAACATCACTTTTAAAAGATATTTAAATTTTTCTCCTTGTTTGGATTCACAGATCTCTATACATTTCAACAATTCACAGGGTGAGCAGTAGAGTTCAGCTGTCCAGTAATTTACTCAGTAATGCGGACTTGCCAGTTGGATGCAGTCTCAAAGGATTTTAAAGGGTGGCCACTCCCCAAAAAAGCTGGCACTTAGCTGAAAGTCTCTGGCTAGCCAAATGTGTGAAATGAGTATGTATTCAAAAGAATTACCACCTGACTGATAACTGGACAATCTATTAAAGTTATTTTCTGGATACCAAATTTTGCTGAGTCTAACACATACATGGCAGTGATTGAAATATATGGACTAAAACCATGCAAATATTGTACATAAAACCCCCATACAAACAGATAAGTCTGTTCTCCAACAGTGGATGAAAAGAAGCTGCCATATGGTACTCTTTTTGAGTAGTTGACCCAGTTAGCTAAAATTGAAGTGTTCCACACTCCTTTGTGCAGCATTACATATTATCAGCACCCTTGATTAGATTTTAATATACAAAAAACTAGATTTGGAAAGAAGGACACTCAACCATAAGAAGATATGACATCTAGAAGTCAAGTTACAGATTGCCCATTCTGGACACATATGATAGAAAAATTCTACATGAGGATTGTGACTTCCTGGGGGAATGCAAGTGCCAGCTTAATTGTACAGTCCCCCTTCCCCATACATAGCCCTTCGGCACACCACAAAAGGCCCTCTATAGGATCTCCATGGAGTTCCAGAGTACATCTACACAGCAACTGAACATCCACAGCTGGTCCTGGTCAGCTAGCTCAGGATCGCGGGACTCAGGCTGCAGGGCTGTAAAACTACTGTTCAAGCATTCTGGTTCATGCTGGAGTCCGAGTTTTGGGATCCCACAAGGGGGGAAGAGAGTCTTAGAGCCCCAGCTCCAGCCCAAGCTTCTAAACTGCAGTTTCGCCCTCTCCCATAGCCTGAGCCCCATAAGCCCAAGTTAGCTGACCTGAGTCCACTGTGGTCATGCTACAGGGTCTTTTACTCCAGTGTAGATGTGCCTTTAGAGGACAGGCTTCAACAAGAGTGGCTATTTTTTAAGGGAGTTTTCTCTGTAATACCTGCATGACAATCTAGTCAAGAATACCACAGCTTGGAGCTGTATTAATTCCTCATGTTTTCCCTCCAGTATCAATAGCAGGATAACTCTATCTTGCCAAAAGCAAAGAGGCAGCACGCAGAACCTCACACAAGAGCAATTCCAGCCTCTGTGGATCTAGAAGTGTTCTTGTCTTTGGATCCCCACAAATCATATATTTGGAAAAGTTTCACTGCTCTTCCTAATGCCACAGCTCACTTCCCTCAGCCCCTTTCCTACTAGAGAGACTCATGTAGAGAAAAAAAAAAACAAAAAAACAGAAGTCAAATCTTGTATGTTCCCGGACTTTTTGTTCCACTAACAGGTTTTTCCTCTAATGTATATCATCTACTCTCAAGTTGGAAAAGATTTGGCTCCAACCCATACCACACAATGACCTGCTCGTGTTTTGTATGTTAAGAAGGTAGAGATGGTCAAACTTGAAGAAGTGCAGTGCTGACAAACACTACAATGACAGACATCTACATGGGTTTTCCTGGTTCCATCACAGTCATGTGATTTTTGCCACAGGAATCGTTTCTATGATGTTTATGAGTTACTTTCGCCCCTCTCCCCCTGCTGCTGCTGCCTGCTTCAGTCTCAAAGAGTGAAGGAGCTCTAGGTCTCCTCACAAACTGTTTGTGTTGCCCCAGGATCTGTGGATTAGGAGAAATCTCTCACTGTCTAGAGTGCTGTCAAACTGCAAACTACACAGAATAAAAATGGGAAAAACTAAGATTAAATATTTAACCTGGTACATCAATCCACTTGAGGTACTGTTCTGCAGCCTTCATCTCTTTAAAAACAGATTACAGCCTCTGAAACTGCCCCCAACTCGGAGTAATAAACCAGGGTTTTATTGTAAATCCTAAATAGTTATCACAAATATTTGCCATTGGAAAGATAACTGTTTAAGGCCACATGACACTTCGTGCATCTTCTTAGCACTGCACTAGCTACTTCAGAACTTGTTTCACTTGGTCTAGTTGTTTGGGCATCTGGGTTCTGCTTCCAAATCTGCCACTAACTCAGGAGTTCTCAAACTGGGGGTTGGGACCCCTCAGGGGGTTGCAAGGTTATTACATAAGGGGGTTGTGAGCTGTCAGCCTCCACCCCAAGCCCTACTTTGCCTCCAGCATTTACAATGGTGTTAAATATATTTTAAAAGTGCTCAAAGGCTTGCTATGGGAAAAGGCATCAACAGTACAAAAGTTTGAGAATCACTGAACTAAGTGAATGTCGCTTTGCAAAGGCATAATCTGTGACTCAGATTGCCCACCTGTAAAATGGATATACTACTTGCTCACCCCTATAAAGCACTTTGAGATGTTCAGATGATAACCTATTTCATCTTGTGGTGCTGCATAAATAAATGCAGATGTATTACTGTAAACTTCAGTCAGATAAAAATGATTGTGTCACATGGTTTGCTTTTTTTCCACAAAACAAAAAAATACTTTATATAAAGTACAGCCAGATGCTGTTGGCAGAGAATTTGATTTAAAATAGGATTGATTTCTAAGAACATTACTACAAATGTGGTCTACATGCTATACCCAGTGTTTACAAAACATTCACTCAATATAATCCCTTCATTCTTCCCCATCTCTTCTTTAATTCTTTCTTAAACATAAAAATACAGTGAATTTCCTGCAACTAAAGTCAAGTCAAAGAAACAGCCATTTCATATATCAGTCCAAAGAGCATGTAAATGGTGAAGTAAACACCACCCTATGAAAAGCTAAGCATGTATTTCAGAACTGGCATTATATTGCAGTTCAGATCAACTACGACAAGGAGATATTTCAGTCTATATGGAAACAAAGGTCAAAATGGATTTTTTTAAAATAAATATTTATTCATTTTATCTCCATACTATTTAATGGAATATTTAAAATATTTTTTTCTTAAAGTAAGTCTCTGTTTATAATTAAAAAGTAAGTAAAGAATTTAAAACCTTGAAGTAACAGTCTGGAAAGTCCCTACCTACAGAAATCTTTCCAATTAAACATAGAAAGTAAGAAATCTTGTAATCCTTAAAAACTTATGTCCAGTTATCATGAGTGATCATGAAAAAAGCCAACAGTAAATCTTAAACACATGATGAAACTTCATTTGCTAGCTGTAGATAAGAACATGATGATAAAAGTTGATTAACATTAGCTGAAAATATTTGATTGATAAACTAAACTAAATAACTCAAAATATGATCTTCGTTTACTCTCCTTCTGAATTCTGGATTACGAAATAACATTAAAAAAAACCTGACCAGTCCTAAAAATGGCTAACCTGTCCCTATTAATCTTTCTTACAGGAAACTATTACATAAACATTCTTTCTGAAATTGATTTTAAACAATGTTCTAATATTATATGGTAATCATCAAACATTAACAGACCAATCAACAATTTTTGCAGCAATTATTTTCAAATAACATTCATAAAGTTTGATAAATTAATTATATTATGCCTTGACATCATGCTAGAGACAGCAGAGTAAGATTGTGTATAGGGTTTAACAGCTAAAAATAGAAGGCTTTCACTATATTTGATATCCAGGTACTTAATATTTAAGATTGTTATCCTTATCTGAAACCAGGGCACTTCCAAATTGGATTAGACAGTTTTAAATGCTTAATAAAAAAAAAAAAAAAAAAAAAAAGAGAAGGTTGTTGTATTTTTGAGGTTACTGTCTTGGCCCAGTATTTATTCTATTAACTTGATTAAAATAATTGCAGCTAAGTCAGTAAATTGCCACAACTACATCATTTAATTTAGCAGTTAAAACAAGAGCAATTATATTTTACTTGAGCCTTTAAAGTAGTAAATCAAGTAACCTTTTTAAAGTGAATCACTAAGAGCATGCTATAAAGGATCAAAGCAAATGTTTTAAATAATTTAATTACATAAAAACTATTTTTATGAGCACCAGGAAGAAAAGGCCAATATTAAAATAATTAGAAGAAAAATTGGTTGGAATAAGGTCAGTCTTATATTTGAAAGGCTAACAATGATTCAAGTCACACCACACACAATTTTTTTTTTTTTTATACACACTAACCTAACTTGGACCCTGTATTGTTGAATATGATCATTATCAGAGAATCTTCTTCTCTCTGTTGTGTAGGGAATTCTTTTCCCTACTGAGCATGCTCTTTTCTAAGATCCTCACTGCTATGGTCCTAAAAAGACTTCTTCATCCCACAGGAAATTTTCTAGGTAAATAGAAAGTTCAAGATGGGACTTTCAACAGCCTAGTTCTGAGAATATTTCAAAATTAGAGCCAGTAGATGTATAATTATATATTTTAAAGAATTATTTGTTTTAGTGGTGGAATCATTAATTTTAATCATGACTAGGAGAACTGACTTTAGATGTGTTTTCAGAAGCAGATTTTATACTAGAACAAAAAACAAACAAATCAGAAAAATCTCACTGGAGGAGCTGAGGGAAGCATGTGTCTCAAGTCTGTAAAACAAGAGTTACTTAAACTGGAGGCAGACTGTTCAGGCAGTATAATGCCAATCCTTAACAATGCAGTTATTCAAGCCTTAAATTTTTCAAAAAAATTAAAAAAACATAGGGCAGCCAGGACATATGATGTAGGCTAGTGACTTTGCCCAGATACTGGCTTTATAATGACTAAAAATTAATTCTGGTTTAATTCAATGATGATACATTTTCATTCAGAGATGTAGAGCCCAACAAGAAATGGGCATTAACAATTGTTTGTTTATAATAGTACCCCCAATTTGCTAGATGCTCTCCAGACACACAAGAAGGGCTGATTCCTGCGCTGAAGAGTGACTAAGTCTAGCTCAAACTTTCATTTGCTTGTCTACTTCTAGTTTAGAGGATTACTTCTTTTAAATCAAAGGAATGGATCAGATTGACACAGGTCACATATTTGAAATGTAGGGGTTAAACCAAGGCCACATTAACACCAATGACATCACTACTATTGTACTTTGGGCACCTAGGGTGAAATCCCTGGCACCATAAAGTTAGACATGTAACTAAGGGTACTCTGATGTGCAAAGCTACTGAGCACCGGCAGATTCTATTTAAATCATTGCAGCATTTTCTTTTGAGAAAACAAATATAATTCAGCATTTAAATAATGCTAATCTCTCTCTCTCTCACACACAGAGCATGTTAATCAATCCTCAACATCTATGCAAGGTAGTTAAGTATTATACTGATCTGAATTATACTAAACAAGGATACAGACACAGGATTTTAGTAACTTGTTACTTTTCTGATGGTAGGGGCTAGGACTCCAAATTAAGGATGAGGGCACCACTATGCCAGGTGCTGCACAGAGACATAAGAAAAAGACTTGGCCAAAGAAAGACATTGTCATGCTCAGGAATTCTGGATCCCAGCCCAATGCTTGGACCACAAGCACAATGAACACACCTCATCATCTTCCTACAAGTGAAAGACTGAGAAATTACTGTTCCATTTTTACAAACCAATTAAATCAAGATGCGTAGAGTATACAGCATCACTTTAACCAAGTTAATTAAAAGCTAAATAAAAGCCGAATCTTGTTTGCGCCAATAGCATATTCATTTAATTTATGCCCAGAGAACAGATTCACGTTGACTGTTAGCAGAGGGAAAGATTCTGCAAACATTTAAGAGTATCTGTTAATTTGAATCAATGAGACTACTCAAGTGAGTTAATTTACTCTTTTCAGGATCACACCACAATTTAAGAGACGAACTACAAATTTATAAAGAACAGTTAAAAAGCTACAAAATCTGTGTAACCATCAGCACAAGCACTACCATAAGCGACCCACATGTCTTCATACTTATCCTCCCCTCCCTACCTATCCCCATACTGCCTTCTTTTAACTCAGACCCACATCCTATAGTGATTTCCATGTAGGCAGAATCACACACTTGCACAGTGCTCATTGCAGGACTGAGTCATTCTAAGTTTCAACTTCAGGGCAGGCAGTTAGAGAGTTTGACACGAACCTACCCACAAAAAAAGGGAGGGAGAATCAGCAAAGCCACTGGCTAGAATATTCAGTGGTGGAAACCACTGAGGCTTCTGTGCAGAGAATGGATCTGGGATTTGAATGTATACATTTTACAACAAAGACACTACACTTGTTTTTATTGAAACATGCACACAAAAGCCTCTTTTGGATTAAGACTAAACATGAGAAATGTTGTACCCAAAAGGAAATTCTGGATGATATTTAAAGGACATTAGAAAGACATGAACAGAAAGGCACCAGTGATTTTAACTATAACAGCCTTACTGTGCTTCTAAAATTCATACATCCTCTACTCAAATCTAGTTGAAGTCCATCCCAGTTCATAGCTGCTTGGGCACAAAAAATCTTTGTCTCAAAAATTCTCTTGGGAATTGACTTTTCCCCATCACAGAGGCTGAAGACACACATCATTCACTTTAGCAAATCAAGTTTTCCTGCAATGCCACAAGAACATTTCAACAAAGACAACTGATCCACCCTCCTTCATCCACCAGTGGCCAATCTCATGCTTCAGAGGAAGGTGGTGAGGGAAGGGATTACATTTAGCCTGCTATGGAATGCAGTGCTTTAACATGAGGGAAAAGCAAACCAAGAAAACCCCAACACCCCTTTACTGATCCTTTCCAGAATCTGTTTACACCCTGAAGTATGATTTATATGTTTCTATGCTTATCTTAAAACATGCACTGGAATATGATATTGTGTTACTACAATGAAAGAGATGATTTAATGGCTTATTGACATCTATAACAAACAAGAGATAAAGCACAAATCTATTGCAACTGAACTCCTAGACGATGCTATTCCAGAATATAGAATTTCTTCTTGTCCGGTGCAAATGGAATGCTGGGAGTAAGTTTATGAAGACTCCAATCATAGCCACAGCCTGTAGGCTGGTTTCAATTATATGCAAACATTGTGACAACAACAGAATCTCACCAGAGTTACGAACTGATCAGTCAACCACACACCTCATTTGGAACAGGAAGTACACAATCAGGCAGCAGCAAAGACAAAATAAAAAAGCAAATACAATACAGTACTGTGTTAAATCCAAACTACTAAAAAAATAAAGGGAAAGTTTAAGAAAGATTTGACAAGGTAAGGAAACTGTTTCTGTGCTTGTTTCATTTAAATTAAGATGGTTAAAAGGCAGCATTTTTCTTCTGCATAGTAAAATTTCAAATCTGTATTAAATCAATGTTCAGCTGTAAACTTTTAAAAGAACAACCATAAAGTTTTGTTCAGAGTTATGAACATTTCAGAGTTTCAAACAACCTACATTTTGAAGGTATTCGTAACTGAGGTATTACTGTAGTTTGAATGCCTTCTGTTGAATTTACTGCTCCCTGGGTAGCTACATGGTAGAGACTTCCCAAGTAAGATGGAAATTAGAGTGTAATGAACAAGCATCAAAGACATGATATAATGATGCCACAAACTGACGAGAGTAATGCTAGATTTGGCTGCCACTGAACTTCCCCCAATAACTTACTGCAGGCACAGGCACTGCTTTAAGTGTAGATTAAAACTGAAAGCAAAGTCAATGAATGTCTAAAAATGAACTAAACTACCAGAAAGTCCAACAGCAGGCAATCATTCTATTTGCATTCGGCAAGAAGAAAAACTACTTTTGATAATAAAGAGCTACTCCATAGTAGTGACCTTAATATATTACCGCTTGATAGAAAAATGTGACATGTAAGCCCAAAATTTCAGGAACAAAGCAAGATGATCATAAATAAATACCAGTTAAGTATGGCAATTTGAAAAAACAAGTCCAGATTACATTATGTGTAAGGAGGGATGTGACATCAAACATTTGGGGACCACTGCCCTCTGGCACCAACACCCTCTGTCTTTAAGAGCCTTTTCTCTAGAAACACCTTCTCCCTGAAAGTACCTTAGGGTTGGTTAAGGTAGGCAATCTTCTTAAGTCCAGGGTACTTGGTTACCAATTAACCATTGAGTTGCCACCTGAGCTGTAAGTTACACCCAGGTGGGCCTTCAGAAGAGAGACTGGGCCCGGATTCTCCTTAAAAGGGGCCAGTCACCCCTTTAACAGTACTATTACAGAGATATCAAAATTTAATTTGAAAAGCAAATAATTTTCATACAGAAGTTATTTAAAATATTTTATTTTAAATATTTACAAACAGTACACTAAGTGTGCCTAGAGAAAATTTGTTATCTGTTACCCTCCCCCTCTACCATCACCCACACCCTAGTAGAAAGATAAACATATGGCCATCAGAAAAACAACAGCTCAGGCAGCATCACTACCCACATTATGTCTGTACTATAACCACCGTCAAGAAGACCAGTAGGGTGGGGGAAGACCATGGAAAGCAACAGAGAACAAACCACACATAAGATTAAATAAACGTGAATCCACTTACAGAGTGGCAAAGAAGCCAGATAATCATAAGTGCATGGCATATATTAGAGTTGTGAAGTTCAACATTTCTTGGTTACTTAAGTTGGAAGTGGTTTGTATTTAACAGTTTAATGTTCAACATGGAGAATATTAGTCAGTTTGGGGTTTCCCACCAACCAGTTGTATTACAAATAAGTAGCATTCAGATCCTTGGGGACCCTGATATTTACCTCTCTCTAGTGTCAAAACTAACCATTCATTCCTACCCTGTTTCCTATCTTTTAATTAGTTACTGAACCATGAGAGGACCTTGCCTCTTAATCTTAAGACTCCTTATTTTGCTTAAGAGTCTTTGGTGAAGGACCTTGTCAAAGGCTCTCTGAAAGCTCACATATTAATATAAATTAATAAATTGGGGAGGTATGATTTCCCTTTACAAAAACCACGTTGAATCTTCCAACATATTGTGTTCATCTATCTGTCTGATAATTCTATTTTTACTACAGTTTCTACCAATTTGCCTGAAACTCAAGTTAGGCTTACTATCCTGTAATCACCAGGATTGCTTCTGGAACCTTTTTTAAAAATTGGCATTGTTAGCTATCCTCTAGTCATTTGGTACAGAGACCTATTTAAATTATAGGTTACATATAGTTGTGCAATTTCATATAAGAGTTCCTTCAGAACTCCTGGGTGACCACCACCTGATCCTTGTGACTTATTACTTTTCCTCAGTCTGTTCCAGAACCTACACTACTGGCACCTCAGTCTGGAACAGTTCAGCTGTGACACATAAAAAGCATGGCTCAGGTGAGGGGATCTCCCCCATATCTTCTGCAGTGAAAACTGATTTCCCTACACACACCAAAAATAAAATAAAATGATTTAGTTTCCCTGCAATGGCCTTGTCTTCCTTGAGTACTCCTTTAGTGCCTCAATCATCCACTGGACCCACTCACTGTTTGGCAGGCTTTCTGCTGCTAATGCTGGCCTCCTGTTTCACACAACTTTCTATCAATATATTTTACTGATTTGATACGAAGTATGTGTGTTTCTCATATTTATTGGGGAGTACTGTACTGTTTGATTGGGTGACCTTCCATTGCAAATGGAACTTCCACCCTAAAACTTGGCTCAATCAACACCCCCAGGGCTACATTCAGTCTAGTAACCAAAGCAAAAAACTGCTGTCTTAGCAGTGTCCAGACTTCTTTAAAAATGCAATTTTAGTTGAAAACAATGGCAGTGACTTCCATCTAAAAAGGTTATAGCTTGTTACCATCCAGTTATATACAAATACCAGTATTTTAATCAAAGAAAACAGATCTCAAAAAGGAAAGTAGTCTTTTGTGTAAAATGATAAATACTCCTCTATGTCTTTCCCTTGCTTATGAAACACCAGTCAAACACATTCAAAAATTGAAATCCTCTAGCATGCAAGTTGAATAAAATATTGTCAATTGTAGTTTAAAGGTATTTGATGGTTATAGATCTACAGTACCTTTGTACAAAGCAACACTCCACCACTAAGAATTGTTGACCTTTTAAGCAGTTGGGTTTTGGAAAGGTATTTCAGCTTATCTCACTTTATAAAAATAAGTGAGCTGTGGCTCACTGTGTTAAAGTTAATTAGCTAGTTAACATGCAATAAATTTGCTTTTTAACTTGTATTTTATTATGCTCTCTTCTTCTCAGTATTATGCGCTCAATAAGGCAAGCAATTCTTACACCTAACCATAAAGAAAATGACTATTAAATCAACTTTTTTATTTAACGTAAAAAAGGCAACATGTAAAAAAAAGTGTATTAAGTTTATAACTTGGCATTTCCTTGTTTTCTTTTAGGCCACATCTGTATCAATCTAGTCAAGTTCTTGGCATATTTCACCTACTGTGGGTCAACAGTGTCTGAATTTTCAAAATCTGCCTTTTTGATTCAACTAGTGCCAAATGCTTACCAACAGAAAACAAGTGCATGATTACTGTAGGTAATACAAATGACAGAACATAAAACAATTTTCAGCTCTTGCCTTTAGAAGTCAGTAGCAAATTGTCCCAAGCTGTAAAATGCGCTGACACGGACAGAGCAGTTATTTTTGACACAGCGATAGTTCATTTAACTAAAGCATCTTTTGTTTGACTGAACCAGTATTTATTTTAGACATATTCCTTAAGTAACTACACTGAAGACTGTACAGTCTAACTAAATAATTGATTGCCTTGGTAAATTTTCTTCCTGAAGTAGCCCATTCTTTGCTTTCTTACTTTACTATCTGTCTTTACCAGTGTACGTAATTTATTTTTCCTTTTGTAGATTTGTTTTTATTCTTTATTGAGCAATACATAGTACCATGTCCTCTTTCTTCTCTGTTGCACACATTCATTTGTGAGAAGCACGGGCTAACTATTGCTGTAGTGAAACTCTGCTGCATCTTGGTAGCTCTGTAAGTCTTTGTCCATTATAGTGAAGGCAGGAGACTGGACTCAATGACCTTTCAAGGTCCCTTCCAGCTCCATGAGATAGGTGTATCTCCATATATTTAAATTTAATCTTCACTTCCTCACGTACCAGGAAGCTACATGCTGCTCAAGAGGGGCATCCACTGGTGCCTCCACAGAGCTGGGAAACACTTTTAAGCAAGCTGGGTTCTGTGGAAAAAAAGATATTTGGCCCAGTATGTAGTCTGTGGCCCTGTGCACATGAACTGCTATCACTGTTGGCCACAACAGAAGGACAGAATACAGAATCACTTGCTACCTTACCCTTATCTATGAGATTACATTTCCAGTAGTGAGGAGTACACATATACTCATGATGCAGCTTTCTCAGTCTCCTCCCTCACCCCACTCACAATCCACATTTCTACAGAAAACTCACCAGCCACAGGTTGGGCAGTACCATTGTACTTAGATCAAATGTCTCAATACGTTAAAGCTATTTTGCTATAACAGTAAGTTGACCTCAAAGAGTTGACAGATTTCTGTATATTAAAATTTTTTCCTCATATATTTGTACCAAGAAGTGTTCTTCATGTTGTGCCCCTTATTCCTGCATGTATGTACACTCAAACCGGCCATCTCATGGGGCAAGAGGGGAGGAAGAGAGAGACAGTCACATGTGCACATGCGCAAGCACACACAGCCACAGCCAACAATATAGCTACATGGCTTATTGAGCAACTATGTGATAGTCACTGTGCTACTTGCCCAATTGGTTTTTTATGACCCTAATTTGTTTATCATCTTTAATTTAGTTGGTACACTCTTTGAGGTAGAGGCAAACGGTGTATATCTGCTTGCTTTGCTAGGCACTTAAGTTCTGGTGTGTTCAAAAGACTATAAATATTGAGTACACATGATGTACTCTGCCTATCAGGTGTCCTAGCTGCCTACTTTCTGAAAGTTATGTTTATTTTGCTCCCACTAGCATTGTTGCCTATTACTCTCTGCTGCATGCAGAGTGGACTTAAAGCCATTGGTTTTCAAAAAAATTCTTTTAACTTTAAAAGTTAGACTTGTTTATAACTTATTTGAAGCTAAAACTTTCTGTCTCAAGGACTATGCTTATATAGATTCAAACTGAAAAAGTTATTTCAATGTGAGATCTGTCTCATGCACTGCATATGCAACTATCATGAAACTTGTACTTCTTATATTTTATTAAACCAGCATATAAAAGACTGGCTAGAGAAGATAGACTATAACAGTACTGCTAATATTTGCCAAATTTCAGTTTGATGGCACTAGGAGAGCTTCACAGTCCTTTGCACTCCAGTGGAAGTTTATTAGGTTTTCTAGAACATGAATAACTAGATCTTCCACCTGCCTTTTGTTCATTGTCTAGAACAGGAAGTCTAGCTTTCCTATATGCAACTCCCAATCACTGCCTCAGATATTTGAATGAACTAGATCAGAAGACGAAACTAATTCTCCATGCGTACTGAGGACAAAACTCATTCACCACTTCAAATAACTACTTCTAGGTAGTTGGCTTGTGATTTCCGTGAGATCAGTGGTTCAACACAACATTTAAATTTCAGCCCCAAAACTTGCATTTCTGGGAATGGTTAAGTTACTGCTCTGAAATGGGTTTTGTCCAGTATGATTGAAGAATGAGTTATGCCCATTTCAAAAGAGCAGCTGCTACCTTAGTCGCAGAATGTTTTGCCAGAGCCAACATGTTAACCCTGGTGTCCTGAACTAATGTCAATTTGTGTAATTATATTGTTTGCCTTGGATAATAGTTAACATTTTATAGCTCTAAATTATAGCAGATCCTTGATGTTTAAATAATGAATAATAGTCTTATACATACTCTGTGAAGAGTTACATCCAACTTCTGGAGACAAGAAACAACTGAACTACATGGAATAGTGACATGACCAGCCCGCAACTTTGACTGCTCCCACCTTTGACTGCTGGCATTTAGCAGACACTCTTTTTTTTCCCCCCGTTTTCCCACAGCAACTACTCAAATTAAAATTTAAAATGGCCCGATGGCAGTTAGGAAACTTAGGTGCTATTCCTTGCTCTGCCACAGATTCTGTGTGGGCAAGTGACTTCACCTCTTTATTAAAAAATGTTTTGAGATTCCCTTGCAGAACGCAGAAATTTGGTAACTGCACCTTTTCTATAAAAAGGGAAGTAATGTGCTCATCATCATTACTGTATTTGGTTGCTCTACATAAATGTTTAGGATTTGAACCCATCCTAAAAATCAACCTACCGTTCACTGTTCATGTGGTACTGTTTAACTGACAAATGTTATGACAAAGCAACTAAATACTGAACAGACTCTGCACTTAAACAGTAAAGGCTCTCTAAAGAAACACCCGAAGGTAATAAAACTATCTAAATTATATATTTAATTCCATTCCACAACAATCAGGACAAATGGTGAAAGCCTGGACAAGAAAATAGAGGCCAGCAAATATTTTTTCCCCTTAAGATCTTTCATTTTCTGAGGTTTGAGTCAGCAAGTAATATATTTTATGAGTAAACCCACATTTGTTAATAAGGCAATCCAATTACTAACAGTAGTATAAAACCCAGAACTTTAATATTAACTTAAGAGAGACACAATCAACTTGAAAAAAAAAATCACATATCTGTCTAAACATTTTGTACCTATTAGTTACAAGTATCATAAAATATTAGTATAATCGAAAGGAGTTAGAAGGAAAAATTTCTCTTATTTTTCAAGTTTTACTTTGCACACTTGACACAGGCAATGTCACCTGTGAAGTCTGTTTCTCCCTTTGTGAAAAGATCCTTATGAATATCAGGAGGTGCAGAATACCTCTACAAATAAAAGAAAATACTATTTAAAGGGCACAATCATACTTTAAAAGGATATGGACATCATGATTATTTTTTTTAAACAAAGACAAATTTGACAACTTTTAAAAACCTTGAGGGATACGGTCAACTTAAAATTGGCCCTACCTTTAAGTTAGGCAAGAACAAGTTACTATTAAATGCAAGAATGATAGAAATGATTCCACAATTTAAAAAAAATCCAATGCAAACAATTCTTAAAACATTCTGCTGCAGTATTTGCAACCAAAAAAGTGCACGAAGAACCTGATAGTTAAATCAAATTACAAATGATGTAAAACCAGATTCATAATTTTCATTTTCCAAGCTGGAGGGAAGATGGAAAGGAGGCAGATCATTCTTCCCATCTCTTTTTACACTGGATTTCCAGTCTTCAAAACTGTTTATATTTTCTTATTATACATACTTTAAAATGAGCAATAAAGATAATAACCCTGATCCTGCCAAGATGTGGGTTCAATGGGACTACTCGGTTCCTTAAAAGATAAGTACATGCATAAATCTTTGCAGGAGCTTAAGTTTCTTTAGAGAAAGGTTTGACTCATTGTGCTCTATTAACTTACTACTTGAGTGGAATTGCACCTACTTATGAAAAAGGCAAATTTCAATACCAGTGATAATAGTCAAAAACTTTAAATCCTAACTTCTCACCATTGCATCATCCAGAACTGTAAAAAGCGTTGACAACGACCATCCCTACTGCAAACCACAACTTCCGGTATCCAGGCTCTTCACTAGAATTAAGCAATCTGTTAGGAAAGGAATCTGAAAATGTATATTTACAATTTAATGTCAATTTAACTCCTGTGCAGTTTGAACTGTCTGATGGAGTTCTAAGGCAAGCTATTAATCTGCTCATCTACATGCGATAGCTCAATATCTCTGAGCATCATCTCCCAAACACAAATATATTCTGAAGTGTCATTGCAGCAAATGTCAGCAGGCTGTAACCAGACACAAAATTTCAAGACAAACATGTAAATGAAGATATCAAGCACGCAAAGTAACAGTCCAGATGAGGGTCTGATTCTGCCATCTACTCAGGCAGAATTTTCAAGAAATACAGGATCACTAACAAGCTATACAGTTTTATGAAAGTAATGAACACACTTCAATTCTACAGTATTTCATAGTAAGAAGGGACTGATTTTTTTTACTGCCACTTTCTGGTGTTTTTACCTGCCCTCATACTAATCAGGATGAAGGAAGATCCTGTATAGACAGACTTGAATGAATGGTACAGTTACAAAACTTCTGATGGACTTCTCCACTGAGGATGGTGTTCTTACCCTGGAGAAAGTTTACTGTAGTTCATTTTCTACTGAAAGACTTCACTCTCTTTCCAATTGGGGGGGGGGGGTGGGAAATGAGGAGCAAAGTAAACCAAACATTTTCCAGAATAAACATAAAATATATTTCAGATCCTATTCCTGGTTCAAGTCCTTTAGAAATACAGAAAATTTCAAAACAAAAAGACAACCATTAAAAGATACAACTGCTAAGAACTGTAATAAAGCCAGTACACATGCTCTCACTTACGACTATAGATATGGCAGCTTTACCACTCCTTATCGTCTGCCCACTCTGATGCTAATACATATAGGTTCTTCAGTCCCTGAATCTCCTTTTGCCCACCAAAACTTCTCTCAAAAACTTTCCCCCTAAATTCCCAGTGCTCCAAGGGAATGGACTCTCCAAGCCCTGAAAACCTTTAACAGCTCTTTCAGTGAAGTGCTTTAGCACTGCTGAAATTCCAGCATTAAAATGGGCAACTTAAAAAAAAAAAAAAAAAAAAAAAAAGTTCTGGGTTACTGACATTGTGAATCTTATTTTCAAGTTTCTCTTTGCCCATTCTGTTCCTGAGAGCAAATAAGTTTCTGGAACAAAAATTAATAGGATTCATTTTATTTAGTTTCTTTTATTGGGGGATAATGGGGGAAAGGAAAGGGAGTTTGAGACGGGAATGGAAGTGTTGCATTTTGTACTACGTCACCCTTGACAGTTTTTCATTTAAAATATAGGCATCATACACATTGCCCCACATTAATCAATAAGCAGATCAGTCTAAAAAGAAGACAGATATACAAATATTGCACCTGATAGCTCTGTACTTTGAACTCATTTATTCTCTGTAATTATGAACCTGGTCAGGTATATTTCATGTTATAACCATTAGCATCAATGGGAGCTGCATGTATATTATAGGGAGAATATACTCCTAACAAATGACCTCTACATAACCTTAATAGGCAAATAAAACTTATTTTACTTTCTTCTTCAAACGAGTTTTGACAGCTAACCACTGGCATGGTACAGTTAAGTGGGGGCTGTAACTAAAGTCTTTACAACATGTCCCAGTGAAATCTGAAGCCAAAATATACCAAAGGTCACCTTGTATAAAAGAGCCTTATTGTTTGCGTGTACACTTAGACAAAACCTTTGTTGGCACAGGTAGAAATGGGAGTCAGTGAATTCAATTTAACCTCTGGGAATGGCAACAACATTAGATTTATATTACAAAGGTGGATTATTGCGTAAGTAGTACTACAGACTTACAGCAACCAGTATTGTCAGTTTGGAAAATGAATGGTGTCATAACACATATATGCAAAGCTGCAGGCTATATTTTCTCTTATGAACTAGATCAGATATTACCTGACTCAATGAATTTAACTTTGTCTAGTGATTAAATTACTTTAATTAGTAGCAGACCAATATTTATAGTAGTACCATAGCTTTAAGAAAAGCACAACAAAAATGTCAATATTAAGTGGAAAGAGAGAAGAACAGAATCAAATATTTCAGTTTTTCCAAGTATGTTGGCTCAGAAGATAACGGATGTAAAAATGGAATCCACGTTCCCACTATGCCATCTGTTTTAAGGATACAGGAAGATTCTTAGATCTTAACAGTGCAACACCAAAACTTTAGACTTCTAAAAAATGAATTTACTTTATGCTGTTTATAATTTGCACTTCATTCTGCTTGGACAAGAAAGCCACACTGTTTAGTTTCAAATATTATTTCTAGTTAGTTTTCATTCATGGTTCTCTCATACTAGCACTATATTGCCGTGCCCAGGTACACAACATCATAGAACACTATTTAAATACACAACAAAATCCCCACATACTGCAAAACCTCACCAGGAAGCTTTTATTTGGGATCTATACAGCATGCCTTTTATTTCAAAAGGTATCCCTTCATCATGTTATCTGGATCCCAGCAACATAAATGCATTGAAGATAATAGAAATGAAGTTACAATTTTCAAAAACAAAATAAAAAATTGATATACTCGCTGATTCTTCCCTGCTCCCCTCCCTCAAATGTTTAGTTTGTTATTTGATGTTTGATTATGTTGATAAGAAAAAATTCATAAAACATGTTTTGCTGGCTATAAGAGTACTTTGGTCTGTCTCTTACCAATTGTTTTTCAAAGCACGGCACCGCCCATTATTGCAGAAGAAAATATATAACACATGGAAATAGTTTTTCGTAATCAGTTGCTCGAGTCCTTTCTTATTACAAAAAAAAAAATGAACATTTTACCAGAATGATGTACTTTACACATTTTGTCTTCAGTCTTACAAACTGAATTTTCTTTGTTCCAAATACATGCTTAGTTGGAGAGATCTGCAAAGTATTTTAACTGCGCTCTTTCAGTCTTTTAAAGATATTGAACATAGAATATGAATACCTTCTTTGAATGCCAAGCCAGCCATGCATCAAGTATAAAAGACTAACAAGTTTTAAATGTTCAATCCATACCATCAGCAAGCCAGTAAGAATTCTAACTTGTATTCATCATAATATCCACCAAATGGAAAAAATATACTCTTTCATACCCTAAAAATCATTTTAAATTTTTGATGGGGGCAGAGATTACATAATGGAGAATAGAAGACAGCATAAATTTCTGCATGATAATTTAATTTTAGAATCACCTTTGGAGAGTATATCTTCTGCAGTTAGATAGGCAAATATTGTAGACAGTGAACTTTCTCAATTCCATCCTGCAGGATTTAGGAAAATGACAGATTTTAAATCACTAGAAGAACATTGTCTGTGTGTGTGTATATACTCAAGTCAAAAGATGCATTTGAGAATTCTTGCTATATGAAATCCCAAAGAATCACATCTGCTTCTAGAACTGAGCAGCATGGTTTTGATTGACTGTAAGCTCTTTGGGGACAATAACTATCTTTTAGCATATGTTTGTATAGTACCTAACACAATGGAGCCTTCAATCTTGACTGGACTATGCTAATTTCTGGGCACCACTATAATACCCATTAAACCTGAAATTTCAGTCTACTTTATTAACACATGTGCATCCAACAGAATCCCAAGTGTGATGGGGTATATAGATCCCACTGGACACAAACAGTGCCAAAGAGGGCCTGATGGTAGAGCTCGCCCTGTCTCCCGGCACTGTCAATCTTGTATGGTAGGGAGGAGGCCTTTAAATGGGAGGAAGCAGTAGTCACGGGAAAGTGAGCAAAACTGTCTTAAGCAGCAGACCGCAGGAGAGACTCCTGAAGCTGTGGAGGGAACTCCTACCCATGAGACCTTCACCCAGACTCTGAGGACAGTACAACAGACTACCAGGGTAAAACGGACACTGACCCTGACTCAGAGACCAAGCCAGAGCAACTTCAACAACCCACTCCATCTCTCCCCATGTTGGAGCTGAATTGTAGGCAGCACTGTAGACTCACTGTGCCCGCTCCTTGCTGGCGTCACAGGGAGGGAGTATCCCTGAATACATTAGTGCTTGTGACTTTCATTTTGATCACTTATCTGGAGAAACTTAAGGAGGCCTGTCAAGGGCAGAGCCACCCTTGCCTCTGCCCCCTCTTGGTAAATTGGGCTTATGCTGGGATCACCCACTGGAGATAACTGGACATGGTCAGGTCCTCCCTGTGAGAAGAACCATCAAAGACCTCATTATACCAAAACATCATCTATTAAGAATTTTTTCCTGTTATAGCAGTGCCAACACATCACCTTATTTAAACTTATGCTCAGTTTTGCATTTAAAGCAGAAGTTCAAGCTCTTTGTCTGAAAAAAAAAAATCACAGAATATCTGCCCCCAAATTTCCACCATTCCTGGATAAAGCTTGCATTTTCTGAAGGTTTGTTTTTTTTTTAAATTGGTTTGCATTCTCGTCAATTAAAAACTGGCCTCCTAGAAGCTCACATTCTGAGTCTCAAAATTTTTGAACCCCACTAATTTAAACAAATCGCAAACTGTAAAGCATTAAAAAATGTACATTGTGAGAATTTGGTGGATTCTCTGGGGTAATGTAATAAATTAACAAAATAATTAGGTCTTTACATCACAACGTAGTTTGTGTCACGCTTAGCTGAGGGAGATTATGGTTTACAACAACCTAGATCTTCTACGAAGCAGCTGCCGTTGGCTCTTCGTTGTCCAGGAGCTCAGTGAAACTGTTCAGCGAGTTCAGTAGCGCTCCTGAACTATCTGAATCGTTTCAGTCCATGAGACCAGGTTCTTCAACACAGCAGCTGTTTTGCTGAAGACCAGGATCTAGGGGAAACCATCCAACTGGATTAGAAGATGTGCTACTGAATGGGTTAAACAGCTTCACCAAGATCCTCTGCTGGCTCCTGAGCCCACTAAACAATTTCAAAGTGCCCATGGTCCCCACTGAAGTAAATGTTGGTTTGTCAGAGACCAGGAGCTCCATGAGAGCACTCACCACTAGAACATACATGAACTCTGTCTAAGTAAGAAGGGCAGCTTTCCATCCCCTCCCCAAATATGTGCAAGTGTGATTTTCCAGAAGAGTGCAAAAAAGGGGAGAAAACTGGCTGTTTATGGTGATAAGCAGTCTGGGATACGGGATGCTGGAAGGCTGGCATCCCTACTATAGCAGAGTTACAGCTGCAGTTTATTGTTCATGTTGCATGATGGTTATTCTAGTGTTAAAGTGAGAGTCTGGCTGGAGGAGTAAATTATGTCATGTTAGATGCCTTAAAAACTTATTATTTCTTTGCTTTGGTGGTTGTGTGTTAGGCATGTTATGCCTAGAGCAATCATATTTTGTGCATTTATGTGTGTGTGTGTGTGTGTTTGTATATACACACTGCCAAGAAACTTTGGGAGACTGAATTACGTCAAATATTAAGAGTAACAATTAATATACATGAAGTAACATTTATATGCCTTTATAATCTGGCAAAATCATCCCCAGACCAACAAAAGGCAAATCTACATTCTAGGGATTATATCACTACCAAATGTCACATTTATGAACTTCCACTGATACGGTAGGGCTGTTAAATTCAAAAGTATTTTTGAATAAGCATTTTCTAGATTACTTTATATTGAAAAGGGCTTGACTGTTTTTGATTAAACTTAAAAGAAACCCCTTCCTGCTAAAGAGCAAGCATACCAAATTTGAACCAAAAGAGTACAACTTTGAGAGTTATAAGGTAGTGACCATACCATTTATAAGGAAAATACACATGCAACCGCATTTAGATTGTAAACTTTTTGGGGGCAGGGACAGTCATTTACCATAAATCTGTACAGCATTTAGCACAATGGGTCCCAGACTTGGTTGGCCACATAAATAATAATATACATCATTATGCACACTGTCTATATTGCCTTTACATTTGACTGATTAGAGTTAAAATGTACTTTTCCAGGAAACAGAAAGACAAAACTGAAGTCCGGCCACTTGGTCAGTTTGTAAGCGTGAGACCCTAACTTCTGCTGTAACTTCAAATGGATAGATTTCTCAATTTTCTGCTCTATGCCGTTATGTAGTGGTGTTGGAGAATGTTAAATAGCTGCAGTATTTCCCTCCAGCAGTGGTTATACAGGAATCTTTTCAGATACCAGTGAAATATATCTGTAATTTGTAGTGTACCTTGGGATATAAGGCACTATCTTAACCTGTCGTTTCCTGCTACACAAAACCGAACAGTCTTGTGATGGGGTGTACCAACCTCACACTAGGCCTGAAGAGGTTAATGAAAGCCTGTGGCTACAATCAGCCTCATTCAGTTACCCCTAGGATTCTTTATACTGGTGGAAGGATATACAGGGAGCAGAAGACTCCTGCTGCGTAGGGGCTGTCTTGTGAGATGAGTGGAGAAAACAGCCCTCCAACAGAACCAGCTGGATAGCAGAAAATGCTAAGAAGCTCTGGAAGAGGCATACACAGAGCATACAGGGGGCCCACAAACAGGCTAAGGCAAAAGTCCAAGAAACAGCAAAGTAGAATGTGGTCCAGAGAGGCAGATGGGGTTGGTGTAGTCAGGCCTTCACTGTCTTCTTGTCCAGGGAACCTTAGATAGGCAGTCAAGAGGGAAGCCCTGGGTTCCCCTACCAAGAAAGGTTGAGCGAAAACCACTCCCACTCCAGTACCATGGGAGTAAGGAACTAGTGAGCCCGGAATCAGACTGAAGGGCGAATGTGAAGCTGACAAACTACTATTTGTCGGACTATTGGTAGGCTAGGAGGGGTGGTACTCTGTGACATCCAGAGAGAAGGCCAACTTGCAAGAAGCAGCAGACCACCACAGGGCTGGAAGGGCTGTCAGCAGGGTGTGCTAAAAGGAGGAGAGCATGCTACACCATGCCCAGCCAGCAGAGGGTGCACCGGCAGGTGAATCACACAAACA
Organism: Gopherus flavomarginatus; assembly: GCF_025201925.1. Classification (NCBI taxonomy): domain Eukaryota; kingdom Metazoa; phylum Chordata; order Testudines; family Testudinidae; genus Gopherus; species Gopherus flavomarginatus. Next base: position 131,821,350 of record NC_066622.1, read on the forward strand.
TTTAAAGGCTGGATTCAGTGGAACTGAGTCACGGCTGGGTAGGTTAAGATAATTTTCATTTTGTTAAAAAAAAACCTTTTAGGGAAAAAAGTTCACTAATGAAATTTAAAAAAAAAATCAGCAACTACATCTGGATTTAAAAAGGTTTTCCCAGCATCATTTGCAATTCAAGGCTAGAATCATTGTGCTAGTTCATTATTGAGTAGTATTGGGCTGCTCAGCCTATCACTGACTCAGAAAAGGCAAGAATCACCGCATTCATCTTCTCGTCAAACATCCAAAAGAGGTGCCTCAGGTAAGAAAAGTTAATTTAAATGTATCCATTGAACAACAGTATCCACTGATACTGTTGCAAAAAAAGCAAACGTGATTCTGGGATGCATTAACAGGTGTGTTGTAAACAAGACACGAGAAGTCATTCTTCCGCTTTACTCTGCGCTGGTTAGGCCTCAACTGGAGTATTGTGTCCAGTTCTGGGCACCGCATTTCAAGAAAGATGTGGAGAAATTGGAGAGGGTCCAGAGAAGAGCAACAAGAATGATTAAAGGTCTTGAGAACATGACCTATGAAGGAAGGCTGAAGGAATTGGGTTTGTTTAGTTTGGAAAAGAGAAGACTGAGAGGGGACATGATAGCAGTTTTCAGGTATCTAAAAGGGTGTCATCAGGAGGAGGGAGAAAACTTGTTCACCTTAACCTCCAATGATAGAACAAGAAGCAATGGGCTTAAACTGCAGCAAGAGAGATTTAGGTTGGACATTAGGAAAAAGTTCCTAACTGTCAGGAGTGTCCATAAACACTGGAATAGATTGCCTAGGGAAGTTGTGGAATCTCCATCTCTGGAGATATTTAAGAGTAGGTTAGATAAATGTCTATTAGGGATGGTCTAGACAGTATTTGGTCCTGCCATGAGGGCAGGGGACTGGACTCGATGACTCTCGAGGTCCCTTCCAGTCCTAGAGTCTATGAGTCTATAACAGAACCATAGCTAAGATTTTGTGCTCATTTACAAAACACCAAAGACTAAAGGGTTCACTGATTCATGTCCATAGCTGACAAGGTAATATCCCAGGCTTGTCATCCTCGGAGATTTCAACGTTCACCCCAACAATACTGCAGATGCAAAAACCCAGCAATTCACTGACTCAACTGCCTTCCTATAACTTTCATGGGTTACCTCTGCTCCAGCCAACTAGCCAGTACAGTCTGGACCTGGTTTTTGGATTAAATGTCAACAGGGGACGCTGTCTTGGACTCACCCTATCACCTCATTAAAAACAGTAGTCAGAGCTGCAACAAGACCAATGACTCGGATTAGACCGTGAAGGCTCTTAGCCACTCAAACTCCAAAGCATGCTAAAGGACAGGAAGAACTCTCCTTGTAGGACAAAGAATTAAGGATCTAGTGAATCATTTAATCACTTATACTAGCCTCAACCATCAATACACTGGCCCCCAAAACAGCCCCTCCCTCACCATTTCCCACATAGATCTCCTTGGTTTTCTGACACCCTGCACCAGGTGAACAGAGAGGGTCAGAAACTCAAAGACTGAAATCAAAGACTGAAACAGACAGGTTGAAATATACACTACTCGAAGCCTATGCTGAGGCAATATTACAGCAGTCAACATGATCTTCCTATCACTCCACTGAAGCTGCCAAATCCCACCTAAGGAGCTATCCTAGGATGATAAACCAGTTCACGAAACCTGAGTGCCTACAGCCCACAACAGAATCTGTCATCCTACTTCACTGAACAGATCACGCACATAGGAAGGCTTTTCAAACAGCATGGCTCCACTTCGCCTACCAGCCAGCAACCAACTTGTCTGCATTCTCATATTCCTCATGAAATATTGGACACACTAAAGGCATCTCAACCCAAGACCTGTGAATACCCTAAAACAGGGGTAAGCAACCTACGGCACGCAAGCTGATTTTCAGTGGCACTCACACTGCCCGGGCTGCCAGTCCAGGGAGCTCTGCATTTTAATTTAATTTTAAATGATGCTTCTTAAACATTTTAAAAGCCTTATTTACTTTACATACAACAATAGTTTAGTTCTATATTACAGACTTATAGAAAGAGACCTTCTAAAAACATTAAAATGTATTACTGGCACGTGAAACCTTAAATTAGAGTGAATAAATGAAGACTCAGCACACCATTTCTGAAAGGTTGCCGATCCCTCCCCTAAAAGGTAAAAGTCAAGAGCAATCAGTGGCACTTGTGGCTGAAATAGCCAATGCCTCATTTAGGGAAACAATCTTCCCTTCCTCCTTCAAACATGCAATAGCATGACAAACACTGAAGAAACCCACACGGATACATCAGTTCTAGCTAGCTACTGCCCGGAATCAAACTAACTTCTGAGCAAGCTCAGAGGATCAAGCCAAAGGCCAACTACAAGCTCAGCTAGTTGAAGTCAATATCCTAGAACTGGAACAAATCTGGATTCAGGTGAGGACATGGCACCGAAGGCTGATCTCCCGCTGTTAATGAATGATGGGCAGCCATCCATTTTCATCCTCCTGGACCTTTCTACAGCACTCAAAACTGTTGACCATAAGAAAAAGCTGTCCTACATTAGAGAGGTGGCAGAGGTCCAGCAGAATACACTAAAATAATTTAAATCCAAGAATCATGATGGGTCACTGTGCCTCTGCCACTAGACACTTCACTTGTCAAGTCCCACACGGATCAATTCTCTCTCCAGTCCTATTCAACATTTATATCCAGCCACTAAGAGAACAGGTAAAATGCCATAAACTACAGTACTGGCACTAAGTGGATTACACACAGCTCTACTCTTTCTTTCACCCCACACAACCCTAGCACTACCACCAAGATAGTCCAGTGCTCGGACAAGATCAGATCACAGATGAAGAAAGAGCTGGTAGAAGATAGAGCTGAGTATGACAACATGATGCTAGTAGGCAGAAGAAAACATTTTGGACCATAATTGTAAACTATTCAGTCTCCTTTGGTTCAAGATACACACCCACAGCTGGCTAATTCAGTTCTTACTTTAGGAGTGCTCTAGAGTAGCTTCCCATAGAATCTCTGGTCAAGTTCAAGTCTCCGTATTTATATTCAAAGGTATTCAATGGGCTGGTGGTCCCAACATATTTAAAAGAGATTGCCTAGAGCACTGCAATGAAGACCATGGTGGACATATCCACTCCTCAGACACAGTGAAACTTCTGGCATGGAGGAGACAGAGCTTTCTTGGGGTCCAAGCTGAAACTGTGGAACAAACCCCTACAGGAACTAAGGACCATCATAAACCTTGTGACTTTGCACTCCAAATGTCAGGCATACTTTGACCTTTCCTTCTCTGTTTAAAATAAATGAGACTCCAAACCCTACCAGAACACTGCTCTACACACACCATTCTCCCCCTGGGGAGGGGATGAGAGAGAATGAACCATACATGACAGATGTTAGTCACACTGGGCTGGTCTACACTAGGGGAGGGGATCGATCTAAGATACGCAACTTCAGCTCTGTGAATAACGGAGCTGAAGTCGAAGTATCTTAGATCAAGTTACCTACTGTCCTCACGGCGCGGGATCAAAGTCCGCGGCTCCCCGTCAACTCCGCTACCACTGCTCGCGTTGGTGGAGTTCCGGAGTCGACAGGAGCGCGTTCGGGGATCGATATATCGCGTCTAGATGAGACGCGATATATCGATCCCCAAGAAATCGATTGCTACCCTCTGATACGGCCGGTAGTGAAGATGTACCCTCTTAATACACTACTGGAAGGCATATTAGAACCTATATATAATAGAACAGAAATTTTAAGGTCTCTGTATCCATGCCATTGAAAAAGTTGCTGCTCAGTTTAAGTAATAAGAACTACTACTCACGTAGGTTTAGAAACGCTTCTCCTAGATACAGACCTAGAAGTTCTCCAAAGGTACCCATCTCTATAGTTATTTTCAAGATAATATTTTATAGTTTAAAGCAGGGGTTCTCAAACTGAGGGTCGGAACCCCTCAGGGGGTCAGGAGGTTATTACATAGGGGGTCGCGAGCTGTCAACCTCCACCCCAAACCCCACTTTGACTCCAGCAGTTATAATGGTGTTAAATAATAAAAATGTGTTCTTAATTTATGGGGAGGGGTCACACTCAGAGGCTTGCTATGTGAAAGGGGTCACCAAAGCCTCTCAAAATATTGAGACTACATTTTTTCCTGAACACAGATGACATTTTATTTAAATCCTAAACTTTTTTTTAGAACAGCATTGCAGTAAAGAGAGAAAGACACTTACATCGGCAGCTCCTGTCTGGGAAAACTCCCTCACTAAGCCCACGTCCAGACTAACCCGCGGCATCGGCGGGTTAAAATCGATTGCTCGGGGATCGATATATCGCGTCTAGTCTGGACGCGATGTATCGATCCCCGAGCGCGCTTACATCGATTCCGGAACTCCATCAACCCGAACGGAGTTCCGGAATCGACACGGAGAGCTGCGGACATCGATGCCGCGCCGTCTGGACGGGTGAGTACCTTGATTTTAGAAATTCGACTTCAGCTACGTTATTCACGTAGCTGAAGTTGCGTATCTAAAATTGATTTTAATACCCTAGTCTGGACGTGGCCTGAGATAAAGTACCACATTAGCCCTGTAGCACTCATATCTATGAAAGTAACAACTGCTTTTCAACCTCTAGCATATTACTCAGCCTAACAAAAATGGGCGAGGGACCGATGTGAATACCACTTTCCGAATATGGATGGAAAATGATTCATTCACACCTATGAAAGTGATGGCTAGGGCCCATGGGCAACCACTAGGTTCTTATACTTACAAGGTGCCTCAATGGAAGCAATAGAACGAGCAAAGGTTTTACAATTACAAAGAGTGCAAGGGAACTTAGATCAGTCAATTCATAGTGATATGCTCTTTTCCCTTAATACTATTGGCATCAAGTAATCCCTTCAGTCCACTTATTTACACAGCCCCAAGCCCAACAGCCCCAGCAGGGTGCACATACACATGTAAACACAACATGCTTGCATACGATCTATCCAAACATAATACTCAATTGGGAAGAAACAGGAGGGAAACAGAGTTTAGATTATTTTATAAAGGAACGCAAAGGAAGCTTGTTAGGTATGTTTCAGACATTTAGATACCTCCTTTTTATTTAGGATTTCCTCATTCAAATTGCAACATCCTGCAACAGCCCCAGAAACAATCCCACTCACCCCAGGATGAATACCCACAAACAAACCATCCTTGTTCATATTAATTTAAAACCAAGTGGGGTTGTGAGCCAATGTTTTGAACTAAATTTTGAGGAGCCATAAAGCCCCACTTCTCTCCTCTCCCCCCTCCAAAAGACATCCTTCTCACCCAAGCAGCCACCCCAACAAAAAACAAAATACACCCAGGACACACAGGCCAGCTGGATTTTAGCAGCTCCCAGGGCTGAATGATGGAGAAGACACAGGAAGCGTTTGACTCATACCCTCGTTAAGGGGATTTCCACATGCGATGCCCAATAAATCGCACCTCACCGGTTCACACAGTGAACCCCCCCCCCCCCGAGCCCTGCTGATTTCCCAGGCAAACACTCCATAGAGCTAACTGGGGGGGAAGCATCTCTGACGTGGTGGGATGTACCGATGTGAGCGCCTCTCTAGGCGACCCCTTGAAACGCTCCCCCGAGCCCCACAGGCTTCCCAGGCAACCCCCGCAGCTCCACAGAGCATGGGCACGGCGTGCCCCACGTGGGGCGTGTAACAATGTGAACGCCCCCCGCAGACGGGGGAGGGATAAGCACGGGGCGGTGATAGTGATGCAGCAGCAGCAGCCCTCACCCCCACCCCCGCTACCCCCTCCCAGCGGCGGGAGCAGCCCCCCGGGGAAATACGTGTATGCGCTGGGGGCGGGGAGGGTTACATGGCGCCCCGGCCGGCCCGCCCAGCGGGGGGGAGGGTCTTGACTCACCCCCCAGAACCAGGGGGAGGAGAGAGACGTTTGTTTACCTCAGGAGCGAGCGCGCCTTTGTGCGTCCCCCGCCGCTGCTCGGCTACGGCGCACCTCGCGGGCGGGGCGGGGCGGCTCGGCTCCGGATGTGGCAGGAAGGGACACCTGGGCTCCTCCCCCCGCAGCCCGCGCTGGCGGCTCCCTATCTGGCAGCGGCCCCACCCCCATTGGCTCGCTCGCCGCCCCTCCCCCCCGCAGCGGGCGCCGCCAACGTTCGGCTCAGTTTGAATCTCCCGACTCAGCGCCACGGGCCGGGCTGGGGAGGAGGGGCGTGTAGGAGCGCGGGGGGGCCCGCAGGGGCTGTCTGTTGTCGGCCGGGGCGGGGGAGCAGGGAGGCGGGGGCTCTGCAATGACGCAGCCTGCGGGGCGGGGCTGCTCCGCCCCTCTCTCCCGCCTCTCCTCCCCCCCCCCCGGCCCCTACCCAGCCCGTTCATTTTGACCCCTCACAGGCTTCCCCGCAGATCGCTGGGTTTTCGCCCGTCCACAACCTTGTGGCGAGCGGCTTCCTATGGGCCGCAAGTCCTCCCCTGAACCAGCTGCATTACCCCTGCCCCTCATTAATCCTACTCCTCCATTGCCCCACGCCCAGGCCCTCCAGCTCCCGTGCATTGCCCCAGCCCCTCCACCACAATTAATTCTTACCTCTCCAGCCCCTGCATTGACCTTACCACCAGTTAACTCCTGCTCCTCCGTCCCCCGCGCCTTCCACCCCATGCATTGCCCTTACCACCAGTTAATTCCTGCTCCTCCGTCCCCCCAGGCTCTCCAGCCCCTGCATTGCCCTTACCACCAGTTAACTCCTGCTCCTCCATCGCCCCCCCGCCTTCCACCCCATGCATTGCCCTTACCACCAGTTAATTCCTGCTCCTCCGTCCCCCCCGCCTTCCACCCCATGCATTGCCCTTACCACCAGTTAATTCCTGCTCCTCCATCGCCCCCCCGCCTTCCACCCCATGCATTGCCCTTACCACCAGTTAATTCCTGCTCCTCCGTCCCCCCCGCCTTCCACCCCATGCATTGCCCTTACCACCAGTTAATTCCTGCTCCTCCATCGCCCCCCCGCCTTCCACCCCATGCATTCCCTTACCACCAGTTAATTCCTGCTCCTCCGTCCCCCCAGGCTCTCCAGCCCCTGCATTGCCCTTACCACCAGTTAATTCCTGGTCCTCCGTCGCCCCCCCCCCCGCCTTCCACGCCATGCATTGCCCTTACCACCAGTTAACTCCTGCTCCTCCATCGCCCCCCCGCCTTCCACCCCATGCATTGCCCTTACCACCAGTTAATTCCTGCTCCTCCATCGCCCCCCCCCGCATTACCCTTACCACCAGTTAATTCCTGCTCCTCCATCGCCCCAGGCTCTCCAGCCCCTGCATTGCCCTTACCACCAGTTAATTCCTACTCCTCCATCGCCCCCCCCCGGCCCTCTCAGGCCCTCCACCCCATGCATTGCTCCTCCAGTCTCCGCATTGCCCCAACCCCTACATTGCTCCTCCAGCCCACCCCCCAGCACCGGCATTCCCCCAATCCCTCCACCACCTACACTGTTCTTCCTGCCCTCCAGTTCCTGCATTGCCTGAACCCCTCTACGCCTGCATTGTCCCCCCAGCCCCTGCATTGCCTGAACCCCTCCATGTCTGCATTGCACCCCGAGCCTCTGCATTGCCTGAACCCCTCCACCCCTGCTTTTCCTCCCCAGCTCCTGCATTGCCTGAACCTTTTCACCCCTGCAGTGCCCCTATGCCCCAATTAATTCTTGCCTTTCCCTTGCCCTACCACCAGTTAATTCCTACCCCTCTATTGCCCCTCCATTACCCATACCACTCACTTAATTCCATTGCCCCTGTCAATTTCCTACCCCTCCACTCCCCATGGCCTTGCAGCTAATCCCACCCAGTTAATTCCTAACCCTCCCTCCCCCTGCAACCCTTGCAGTTACTCCGACCCAATTAATTCCTACCCCTCATTGCACACCGCCTTCAATTACCCCAACCCATTTTATTCCTACCGTTTACTCCATGCCCCCTAAAAACTCCACTGTTAACCCGTTTTCCCCACACACAACTCAGTTCCTCAATCCAGCTTTCACTCTGCCGTCAATTCCCTTAATTTCTCTCCGTTTCGCCGATTCACACTCTATCCCCGTATATTAAATCAATCCCCCCAGCCCATCTAATTTCATTTCCCCTATACAAACTTCATTTCCCGTCTCCAAATTCAACCCATTTGACCCAGACACCGTCCAGCCCCTGCCCACAATTCGAATGATTTCTCCAGGCACCTTTCTGCCTTCCCCCAAATTCAATCCATTTCTCCCCTGCGCCCTAAATAACGTTCGCAATTTTATTGCTCACACCCAGCGTACACACACATTGCACTCCATTTCCTCCATATACAACTCTTTCCATCTCCCCACTGCACAGCTACCACTCACACAGACACCGGCACACCCACACTTCCTTCCCCCAGCACTCACTACTCGCTCCATCCTTCCTCACAGGATGGTGCAAACTCCCCCAACCCTTTTGTATTTCGGGGGGTGGAGGAAAGCATAAGGCTTGTCCTGGCACGTCCCCGTTTCTCTTCTCTCTCCCCCCCCCCCGCCCCTCCGATTGCTGACCCTAAGATCTGGGAGTGTAGAGCTCAACTCCCCTTTATTCTCTCCTTCACCCCCAGATTATTTCAGAAAATTGAAAAAAAAATCAGCACATCCTTTTGATAGGACATGGAGATTTTGCCAGCCACATGATGGTATTATGTCGTTTGACTTGCCATGTTTGGCTCTGCGATCGGAGGAAAAAGCAGGATATTTCTCTCTCTATAAAAAGAAAAATCTCCGTCTTCCCAAATTCCTTGTTGCATGAAAGTTTATGCTGATTAACACAGCAAAAAGTGCTCTGAGGGCAGAAAAGGGGGAGTTGTCTCTCCAGCAGTTGAGAGACACAGGGAGAGCGGCAGAAAACAGCATGCGGCATAATCTATTTCAAATGTGTGTGAACAACCTTTCCCATCCCCCCTCCGTCCCACCTTTTACATATTTGTTTAAGACATGGATACAAGATTTGCTAGTGTACTTACCAAACGGCCGTCCTCGGCTTCCTGTTTGACCAATGTCCGTGTGTGTTTTTTCCTTCTCTAGGTGGGGATTCTGCAGTGCTGCACAGACACACTGCAGCAGCTCCAAAGCTGGAGGATAGTAAAGTGTGTTACTTACTAGAGAGGCTCTATATTACCACTAGGCGCTGGCGAAGCAAAGAAGCATTTTTCTTAAAGAGACATGATTCTCCTCTGCTCGCCTCCCACCCCCCTATCGTCTCTTCCCAAAATAGGGAAACAGTAGGAAGCTGGACTGGGAAAATGGCATAAACAGAGGAGGTCAAGGTTAATATTAAGTGAGTAATTGAGTAAAAGCTTGACCATGACTCAATGAAAAGCTGGAATTGCCTACTTTCAAAAGCAGCAAAGAGTCCTGTGGCACCTTACAGACTAACAGACGTTTTGGAGCATGAGCTTTCATGGGTGAATACCCACTTCGTGGGATGCTCTAAAACGTCTGTTAGTCTATAAGGTGCCACAGGACTCTTTGCTGCTTTTACAGATCCAGACTAACACGGCTACCTCTCTGCTACTTTCAAAAGAATCTTTGCTGCTCTTCAGATAAATGTTATAAACTGCCATATATGCTGCCTGAATATGTTCCTTGCCATCTTTACTTGTTAAATACTGTGTATGGGTAAAGAATAGTGACAGTGCAATGCAGTTCCAGGGAATAACAATAAACAATAATATGTAGCATCTTTCATATAAATGAATTGCCTTATGGATAGGGCCCTACCACATTCACAGTCCATTTTGATAAATTTCACAGTCATGAAACTTTAAAAATCTTAAATTTCACGGTTTCAGATATTTAAATCTGAAATATCACGATGTGGTGACGGGGGGTCCTGACCCAAAAGCAGGTTGTGGGGGGGTTGCAAGGCTATTGTAAGGGGGTTGCGGTATTGCTTACTTCCCTTACTTCTGCACTCCTGATGATGTTGGCGTTGCCTTCAGAACTGGGCGGCCAGAGAATAGCGGCAATTGGCCGGGAGCCCAGCTCTGAAGGCAGCAGCAGCAGCACAGAAGTAAGGGTGGCATCGCATGATATGATATTGTCACTCTCACTTCTGCATTGTTGCTTGTGGTGGTGCTATCTTCAGAGCTGGGCTCCCAGTCACAGGTCGCAGAGCTTTCTGCCTCGGGGAGGAGTTCCCGGATGTAACCCATATATGTAACCCATTCAGGGGAAGAGGAAGTCCTGTCCCTTCCCAGTCCAGCTGGGACTAGCAGCTGAAGCCCAGTGCATGGACAGAGCCCATGGCCAGGGCGCCCCAGCCCTGCCCCTCCCTGGCTCCAGGCACAGTGCTCAGGGGTTAAAGGACCCTTAGCTGTGGGGGGGGGGAATAACCATGGTGCCCCCCCACCAAGGCATCCTGGGCTCTTGCCCACATTGCCCACTCATAAGGCTGGCTTAGGGCCCCCAAAAGTGATGACCCCCCCATACTATGCCACCCATACTTCTGAGCTTCTGCTGGTGGCAGTGCTGCCTTCAGAGCTGGGCGCCTGGCTGGCAGCTGCCATTCTCTGGCTACTTAGCTCTGAAGGCAGCACAGAAGTAAGGGTCTCAATACTGCGCCCCCCCCCCCCCCTCAATAGCTAGATTTTATGATCTGTGACTCATTTTTCACAGTAGTGAATTTGGTAAGGCCTTACTTATGGACATAAGCAATTACAGATTTAATAATAAAAATAGTTAACTACGTAATATACGTGTGCTCTGCAATATGTTACAGTGTTTCTCAGACTTTTGGTACCAAAGTCTCACTTGTTGCCTTCCTAAACTGTGTCAGGGAAATCTCTGGGACCAGTAAGGAAGCTAGCACAGACCAGCACCGGTTCATGGACTAGTCTTTGAGAAACACTGTGTTACACAATAGTAAAGAGAGAAAGACATTAAGAGGCATAGCGAGAAAAGTTTTGAGATGAAATTTGAAATGAGATAGAGTTGATGAAGCTGAAAGACAGCCGAAGGCTGTTCCAAATGGAATGAGCTGCAGAGGAGAAGGCTCTGGCACCAAAAGTGGTGACATTATAGGGAGGCAGACAAAACAGACAGAGTGGTTAAATGTATGTGAATGTTTTCATTACAGAAAAGGCTCTGTAGTTGAAATGGTAATTTAGTCTTTACTATAACCCCATTTTCGGTCACTCATAACTTTCTCAAAATTCTAGTTTGGGGCTGAAATTGTCTATGATGTCTATCAAACTAAATTTTTGTTTTGTTTTGTTTTTTGAAAGTTTGAGCAATATCCACCAACCATTTTGAGCGGTGGAAAATATATACTCTTCATGTTTTAAAAAAATGAGTTTTTTTATATATGGGACATAAAAATACCTGCTCTTAAAGGCCTCATTCTTGCAAACATGCACAAGTGCCCCTTGCAATCAATGGGACATCTCAGGTATAAAATTACTCCCATACAAAACTGTAGGATGGAGGACAAAAACTTCTAATTTCACATGTGGCTAGATCCCGATGGGGTGCTAAGATGCTGCATTAATGGGGCAATGAATATATAGAGAGAAGTTTGAAACATGTTTAAAATAACTTTATATATTTAAAAATTAATATAAAACATTTACATATTTTAAAGTTACAAGCAATTAAAATCAACTTTTGGCATGGACTGTAAATATATAAATGTGTATACAATATAGAGCTCACCTGCTGTTCTGTATACTTTTGAAGTAGTGAGGGTTTTTGCATACTCAGAGTAACGCAGTGTAAAATTTGTGGAATTATGCAAAATAATATCACCGCATCTTGCACATTTATTTCCTCCCTTTTTATTTTGTCTTTAAAAATAAAATAAATCAGCTGAAAATTCCTATGTTCATAAAATATTAAAATTCCAACTTTGACCATGAAAAACTTGAGAAATGCAAAAGTTCAATCCTGGTTATGAGTATAAGGATGGTTTTATGATTAAAGCAGTGAGCTGGGAATCAGATTATATTACAGGCTGAGACCTAGACTTCCTGTGTGATCTTGATCAAGTCCTCCAGAACTGATTTTCAGAGGCATCCCTCTCACATATAGGCAGCCCCACAGCAGGGTTTTATCATTGTGGAGGTCCTTGCTTGGGTTTTTACTGTAGGACGAAATTGCATCTCTTGCGCATAAGATAGCTTCTGCAGTTATATTAGTTGGGGAACAAAGTTACAGGGATGACCAATGCTAATTATTCAGGACATAGGCTGATTATAAGCAGAGCCTAAGAAGAAACTTTCCCTGCATGGTATAGTATTTCACAGTTAGTTAATATTATGAAGGTTTTGCCCCTTCCATATAAGGATTTGTCATAGGGCAACACAGAATAGCTAAACTAGACTCATTCTAGTTTAGCAAGTTTCATGTTATGCAATGCATCCTTTGGGTGATGCAGTAAATAGAGATCTTTTATAGTTACCTCTGTCCAGTTGGAGGATAGAAGGGATGTATTATACCAGGAAAAATACTTGTTTAGGCTTTGTGTGAGAAATGCAACAGCTTGATCCAGAATAAAAGGAGCTGGTAATAGAGTCTTCCAGCCAGAAGTGATCTTCTTTAAGGTTCAGACTCAAAGTACAAAAACCTTGACAACTGAAACAAATCAAAACCATTGTAGACTGAGATAGCAGCATATCATCACAGAGTCCAGTGATAACATAGTCAGAAATAAGTACAGCTGTAAGACTTCCTTGGGAGTTAACTCCCATTTCTCTTTTCTTTTCTTTTTTTTTTTTTGCTGTCAGTGACATTCTTTCCTGGCACATTTTCTGTATTCAGCAAAATGTATTTAAAAAAATTCAAAAGGCAATTACAGTATTCACCTTTCTTAGGAATAATCTGCCATTTTATGTGGTGCTGAAACCCCTTCACGCTGTACAAGGCCATGTGTCTAATCAATGGACTTAGCTGAGCTATTCATTAGAAACTTGGCCAGGTCACATACATTTACTTCTCTGCTTTATGCCAAGCCAGTCTGGAGAGTGCTCCAGGAAAGGAGGAGGGAGTGGCATGGATCTCATGTTGAGTTCTTCATTCCCCATGGAGAGATAATCAGAGCATTACTCAGAGATTCATATAAAAAAAATTAGCACTTTAATGACCTACATGGCTTTTTGTAAAGAGTTACTTCAGCAAAGAGCTGGATAATTCCTCACACAGCTGTGGTGTAGGAGGCAGCTCAGGGGACATTCTTGCAGAATTACTCTAGTACAATTAAAAAGTAATTACTATCAGGTTTTTTGGGTGCTGTTTTTTTCCCAGTCAAGGGCATTGTGTCCTCAGTCCATCTCTTCTGTTTTCTGGTTTCTTTTGAAGTCATTACAGCTTCAACAGCCCTATGGCAAACTGTCAAACAGTAATGGTGCTGTGTGTTTTCTCTGCCCAAATGACCTCAACAGCTCTCCAAGCATGATCCCTCTCCTGACGTCATTACTAATGGTCGTATAAAGGCAGCCACCGTCAGGGGGATGTGAGAGGTGTCTCTCAGGTAAACACTGAGCTTCTACAAACCACTGCATGTTCTTTTAACAAAATCAGAATTACGTCTCCTGGATGCGGAGTACTAGACACCCAAGCACCAGCAATAGCTATAGCCAAGAAGTATACAACCACTATTGTCCAGTGTGAGATCTTGCCAGAGTGATCCATGCTTTTCTCACCTTGAGACCAGATTGCTGTGATGCGCTATGGATGGGCTCTGTGTGGAAGCCATTTAGAAATCACAGCTAGTGCTGCATTTGGTAGATCACTTATTAAATGAAGTTTCGCACTCAGAGCATATTACACACTGCTCTGGTTTCCAACAGCCTTCATGGTGGAATTCATGGTGCTAGGTTTAATTTATAAAATTAAATGGTTAAGGGCTTGGTTACTTGAGGGATTGCCTCTCTCCCCATCATACATTGCCACAGCTGAGATCTATGGCGTCTCCTTTATCTGGAGTCTTCTTAATTTAAAAGCAAGATAGTGGCTAGCAGGATATTTCTGGTGAAGGCCCTTTGACTCTGGAATTTGCTGCTCAAGCTCTTCCTTTCCCCGCTCTTGCAGAGCCCAGATTTCTTCCTGGGCTTTTGAGGAGACGGAGATGTGGTGAAGATAAATACACTAAGGACTGTGAGGGGTTCAGATACTACATTAATGGGGTCTATGTAAGTACCATAGAGAATTGATTTACTTTTTTTCAAATCAAGTCCTACGTGTTTCCTGTCAAACTTCTGTATAACAGGACACAAATGTACAAATCAATACTTCCACATTTCCTCCAAACCACAGACTCCTTCCTATGGATAAAGAGGACAGGAAGGATGCTCCCTTGCTTCCATTGTTGTCTATCAATTGCATTTTATAAATTTGAAACAGCTATTCTGTATTCTCTTCGAGCAAGAATATAGCATTCTACCTCTACAGTGCTTCCCATGCCTCCTGTCTTAATTAGGATCTGATTTACACTGGTGTAAATGAGGAGCAATCCTTCTGATGTCAAAAAGAGTTATACTGGTGTAACATCAGTATGAGCAGAATTAGAAACAGACCCATAGAAAGTAAAATACCAAGATTGGAAAAAAAAATCAAGTCTGTGTCTTTCTCAAAGCAGTACCACTAGTTCACAGCACTGGCCCAGAAAAGTAGTATCTCAGATCATATAAGAAAAACATAGTTCTCATTTCCTCTTTGTCCCTTCAGGGCAGGAGAGAACATCCTGTTGTTCTAATAATGCGAGCAAAATAGTAGTTGTTTTTGGCAAAAAAAATTCATTTTTAAAGTACATTTTCTAAAGGCAACTCTAATCCTGGATTCAGATTATTCAATAAATGTATTAGGAGCACAATACTTCTTTTTGAATCCAGGAATCCACACTGATGAACACAGCACATGTAAACTCAATCAAAAGTTCGTATCAGTTCAACAGTAAACCATTTTAGCAGTTATCTATCGAAAAAGATCTATGATTCTGAACAAAGGCAACACCCACAATAAGGGTGTGCCATATTTAGTACTGCACCTGGGGAGCAGGGTGCCCGTGGGAAGTCTATAATGCAAAAGGTCATGAGCAGGGCAGTGGAATGTATGTTGATTAAGTGGCTCTATGAGGAGGTTCATACCAGCATGCTTGTATTGGAGTTTGCTGTAAATTAATCCTGCCTCCTCTAGAAACTCAACATAGGAGACAGCTGAAATCACCATCTGCCTTCTGTAGCGGTAAGACTCCCCTCTAGGGAGATTTAGGATGGAAGAATCCCATGCACTGCTACAGAGGAGGGACCGAGCGGCTAGGCAGCGGTTCTGCTGAAAAAGACCTAGGGGTTACGGTGGATGAGAAGCTGGATATGAGTCTACAATGTGCTCTTGTTGCCAAGAAGGCTAACGGCATTTTGGGCTGTATAAGTAGGGGCATTACCAGTAGATTGAGGGACGTGATCATTCCCCTCTATTCGACATTGGTGAGGCCTCATCTGGAGTACTGTGTCCAGTTTTGGGCCCCAAACTACAAGAAGGATGTGGAAAAATGGAAAGAGTCCAGCGGAGGGCAACAAAAATGATTAGGGGGCTGGAACACATGCCTTATGAGGAGAGGCTGAAGGAACTGGGATTGTTTAGTCTGTAGAAGAGAAGAATGAGGGGGGATTTGATAGCTGCTTTCAACTACCTGAAAGGGGGTTCCAAAGAGGATGGATCTAGACTGTTCTCAGTGGTACCAGATGACAGAACAAGGAGCAATGGTCTCAAGTTGCAGTAGAGGAGGTTTAGGTTGGATATTAGGAAAAACTTTTTCACTAGGTGGGTGGTGAAGCACTGGAATGGGTTACCTAGGGAGGTGGTGGAATCTCCTTCTTTGGAGGTTTTTAAGGTCAGGCTTGACAAAGCCCTGGCTGGGATGATTTAGTTGGGGATTGTTCCTGCTTTGAGCAGGGTATTGAACTAGATGACCTCCTGAGGTCCCTTCTAACCCTGATATTCTATGATTCTAGTGCAGTCAGGTTTGCTAACTCTGGAATAGGGCTGTCAAGCGATTGAAAAGATTAATAGTGATTTATTGTGTGATTAAAAAATTAATCGTGATTAATTGCGCTCTTGAACAACAATGGAATACCATTTATTTAATTATTTTTGGATGTTTTCTACATTTTCAAATATATTGATTTCAATTGCAGCACAGAATACAAAGAGTAAGGTGCTCACTTTATATTTATTTTTTATTACAAATATTTTCACAGTAAAAACCTCAAGAAATAGTATTTTTCAATTCACCTAATACAAGTACAGTAGTGCAATCTCTTTGTCATGAAAGTTGAACTTACAAATGTAGAATTATGTACAAAAAAAAAACTACATTCAAAAAGAAAAGGATGTAAAACTGTAGAGCCTACCAGTCCACTCAGTCCTACTTCAGCCAATCACTCAGACAAACAAGTTTGGTTACATTTTGCAGGAGATAATGCTGCCTGCTGCTTATTTACAATGTCACCTGAAAGTGAGAACAGGCGTTTATATGTCACGGTTATAACCAGCATCACAAGATATTTATGTGTCAGATGCGCTAAAGATTCATATGCCCTTCATGCTTCAACCACCATTCCAGATGACATGTGTCCATGCTGATGACGGGTTTTGCTCATTAATGAGCCAAAACAGAGCGGACTGACGTATGTTCATTTTCATCTGAGTCAGATGCCACTGGCAGGTTGATTTTCTCTTTTTTTTGGTGATTTGGGTTCAGTAGTTTCTGCATCGGAGTGTTGTTCTTTTAAGATTTCTGAAAGCATGCTCCACACTCCATCCCGATCAGATTTTGAAAGGCACTTCAGATTCTTAAGCCTTGGGTTGGGTGTTGTAGCTATTTTTAGAAATCTCACATTGGTACCTTCTTTGTGTTTTGTCAAATCTGCCGTGAAAGTGTTCTTAAAATAAACATGTTGAATCATTGTCTGAGACTACTATAACATGACATATATGGCAGAATGTGGGTAAAACAGAGTAGGAGACATACAATTCTCCCCCAAGGAGTTCAGTCACAAATTTAACTAATGCTCTATTTTTTTTAACAAGCATCATCAGCATGGAAGCATGTCCTCTGGAATGTTGACTGAAGCATGAAGGGGCACAGGAATGTTTAGCACAGGGGTCCTCAAAGCAGTGCCCACAGGGGCCATGGCCCACGTCCTGGCCCCTGAATTTCGGTGGGGACGCCTCTCGATGACGTCGCTTGTCGACGGCAAGCGATGTCATCCGGAGGCATCGCCGCCGAAATGCCGCTGAAATTTGGTGGCATTTCGGTGGGTGCTCCACCGCTGCAGTGGTTCTTTGGCTGGTGCCCACCAGCCAAAAAGGTTGGGGACCACTGGTTTAGCATGTCTGACATGTAAATATCTTGCAAAGCCGGCTACAAAAGTACCATGTGAACGCCTGTTCTCACTTTCTGGTGACATTGTAAATAAGAAGCAGGTACCAGTATCTCCCGTAAATGTAAACAAACTTGTTTGTCTTAGCGATTGGCTGAACAAGAAGTAGGACTGAGTGGACTTGTAGGCGCTAAAGTTTTACATTTTTTTTTGAGTGCAGTTATGTAACAAAAAAAAAGCTGCATTTGTAAATTACACTTTCACAATTAAAAGATTGCACTACAGTACTTGTATGAGGTACAAGTTTTGAACTGAAAAATATTATTTCTTTTGTTTATCATTTTACTGTGCAAATATCTGTAGTTAAAAATAATATAAAGTGAGCACTGCACACTTTGTATTCTGTGTTGTAATAGAAATCAACACATTTGAAAATGTAGAAAAACATCCAAAAATATTTAATAAAGTTCAATTGGTATTTTATTGTTTAACAGTGAGATTAATCACAATTAATTGTTTTAATCATGATTAATATTTTTGAGTTAACTGCATGAGTTAACTGTAACTAATTGACAGCCCTTCTCTGGGTACACCACACTGCACAAACTTTGCTGAGCTTAGAGCATAAATTTAAGCACAAGGCCCTATGGATAAGCTAATTCTTATTATCTTTGATGTATCACTTGAAGGTTATATACAGAGATAAAATCAGCACTGACATCTATTGGTTTTTTGTCACTGATAAAAATAAGTATTGCAAAATGCTTTCAAAAATAGATGTATTGCCTAAAATGTTATTTTCACAGTGAAGAAAAGTTTTGCTTCTTTTTTGTCATTAAGACAATATATAACCGTGTTTTGCTCCAATGAGACGTAATGCTTGACTTCAGATTCTGCACATATAACTCAAATGCTACTCTTAGAGTCCATTTGAAGCAAGTAAAATTCCAGCCCATATTTTAGCATGATTTCCAATGACAAGAGTCAACAATTTTTAGAGATATTAAGTCCTTTGTTCTTTGGAGGCTAACAAACAGGTAATGTACCATAGAAAGAGCTGCAGTTTCCTTTACAATCTACTAATCACAGCCTAGGATCATTAGCTCATCACAGTTTCAAGAGCCCTATATCTCCAGACAGACTTTTGATGGGTTTAAGTGAGTTTGTGTCCAGTGACTGTCAATGTCAGGGGTGAATTCCTTCTCAGCTAGTTAGAGTTCAAATCTGTACCGCCAAAGTCAGATTTATCATTAAAATTCTATGAGGTGCAGGATCAGACCAATAGGTCTCAGTCTTGCTAGGTGCCAAGCACCCTGGCTGCGTCACAGCAATAACTTAAGCATGTGCTCAGATTAATATAGGTCCAGATGTTAGGAGTCACTGAGCACATACTCAGATAACCATCCAAAGTCATTCTCAGGAAGTCAATGGGAGTGATCACATACTTGCACTTAACTTTTTTACTGAATTAGAGCCAGAGCATTCAGCATTTTGAAGGATCAAGCAAACAATGACTAACTTTTAAGTGATGTTGGGATCTCCTTGAGTGACGTCTTCATTTTGCTCTCTGGCAGTAGGAAGAGGAGAATAACGTGGCCACAAACAGGCGATTTAAGGGGCTGGGAGAGGGAAACTCCAGCGGAGCAGATCAATGGTTAAGGTGTATGTGTGCATGCTTGCAGTTAAAATGCTTTGCTCTGCTTTGTCCAACAAGTCCAAGTAATTTTTAAAAATGTGTTGTAACCATGCTCAGACTTAGTCCTTTCCCTCATTGAAAGTAGAAAACAGTGATCCTAATCCAGCTCCAAAGATGCCGTAACTCAAATGAGCTGCACAGCTCCCATTTGGAGGAGACACATAAATCTACCCACCAGAAATAACTGACGCAGCCATTTAACTGAGCAGAATACATAAGACATGGGCGGCGGAGGGGGAGGAGGGAATTAAACACCTCCCATAACAATAATTACAGTATTAAACTGAATAATTTGTATGCTACAAAACATCTGACAAAAGTTTAAAAAAAACCATAATTTCAATGTAGTGGGGGAGGTGGCAAAAATGTACAGAGAAACAAACACTGATTTTTGCAGGAAAATCCAGAATTTCCTGATGTTTATCTAAAGAAGGGAGGTGAAGAGATAGTAAATATTGGTATAGTTCCATTGATTTTAAGGGAACTACAGTGATTGACATCAGCAAGCATCTGGCCTGTTATAGTTTTGCAACCTAAGGTAATAACTGGAGATAAACCAATCTCCTAGAACTGGAAAGGACTTTGAGAGGTCATTGAGTCCAGCCCCCTGCCTTCACCAGCAGGACCAATTTTTGCCCCAGATCCCTAGGTGGCCACCTCAAGGATTGAACTTGCAACTCTGGGTTTAGCAGGTCAATGCTCAAAATACTGAGCTATCCTTCCCTCCAATCTAGCTAGAAAAATGTTTAGGTCCTAGATTAAAATAGAAAATGTGCATATATTTACTGTCGATTTGATTAGTGATAAAGGTCGAGCTAGTGGATACTTAGCAGGCTTCAAAAGAAGCTTGTCTTTGATAATCTGAGGTGGGAATCTTGGTTCTACTAAAGCCAATAGCAAAACTCCCATTCATTTCACTGTGGCCAGGGTTTCACCCTCAGTTTCCACAAACAGGAATGGACTGGCATGAATATATGCAACATGTCACATAAATCCGTGAGTATTGTGTATATATATTTACATACACACCATTGTTTTGTTTGCTTGCTTACTTCACAGAGATTCTTTGATCATGAATGCTTGTTTCCCAAGAGGTGATGACCTTATTTTTCTCAGCGGGAAAGTGAATTTTATTGTGGCTTTGTTGCATGTATCCACAGGATTATCAATCAGCCAGTTAGAACCTGTCTATTTGTGTACCTTTGTTTAAATTGTTCTCCTTCCTTCTACACTTGCACTTATCAATATTTAAACATTTAAGTCTGGATTCAGTGTTACTTAAGCATGTGCCTAACTTAAAGGATGTGAGTAGCCTCAATGGGATTTCAGTACCTTGCTGAACTGGGACCTGGGTATTGATCCTGGTGCCAAAAGTGTGAAGTAGGGTGACACCAAATGGTACTGTACAAGACTGCAGTTTATGCTGCCAGTCCTTAGAACAGAAATTAGATAGCGTTGTGAAGAGACGTTAGGCTTCAGTAGCTCAAAGGTGAAAGTAAGCTGGTACAGTCCGGTACGGTGTACCGGCAAGAGCCAGTACACCGTGCCGGACCGCACCGGCTTCCGCGGCAGGGATTTTAAGGGCTCTGGGCTCCCTGCCACAGTGGGCAGCCCAGAGCCCTTTAAATCCTGCCCGCGGCTCAGGCAGCTGGGTTGGGGCCGGATTTAAAGGGCTCAGAGCTCCTGCAGCTGCGGGCAGCCCAGAGCCCTTTGAATCCCGCCTGTGGCTCTGGCAGCTAGAGCTGTGGGGGGGATTTAAAGGGCCCAGAGCTCTGTGGTGGCCGGAGCCCCGATCCCTTTAATTTGTCCCTGAGCTCCGGGGGCTCCTAGCCACCTCTTCAGCTGGAAGCCCTGGGTTGATTTAAAGAACCTGGGGCTCCCAGCCACAGCCGTGCCCCAGGGCCTTTAAATCTTGAGAGGCACCGCCTCTTCCAGTTAAAGCCACACCTCTTCTGGATGAGGCCACGCCCCCCTCAGGACTGCCGCAGTACCCGTAAGTCCTGTAAGTTACTTTCACCCCTGCAGTAGCTACACAAATACAACTAAGAACGTACAGCAGGACACAAATGTGAAGTGACATAAGAAACATGCAGTGGGTTTTCAGTGGGGACAGGAAAATTGGAGTAAGTTTGGATTTTTACAGCTGGTCCCTTATCTATAATGAGCCAACCCAGAACCCCAGATCCAAACTCCTTCCTGAACTTTCAGAAAGGCTAGATCTGATTCCAGATCCAGACTTGCAGCTCAGCTTCATCTTTGCATTTTAGGGACTTTGCACACTTCTGATGTAAGGAGGGGTCACGCTCACCTCAGGGAAGTTCTGGTTGGTTTCCTCCCCCTTGACAACAACAGAATAGTGTAAAGCAGGCAGGATGCACGCAGCAAAGGGGCTTTTAGTCCACTGGGAATTTTTGAATGTCTGCCTGATACTCTTAATCTAGAACTGGTTTTTCCAGCCACACCTGGTATCTGAAGAAGCATTTCTGCTGCTCACAACAAACTGCATTTCTGGGTAGAAAAACTGCTTAGTATCTCTCAGCTGCACTTCACTCTATACCAAGTTATGAGGTTCAAAGAGATTGCTCAGGTGTTCTGGAATGCTAGCTTGGATTGTGTGCCGTAGAATAATATTGCTATGGTAGAATAATGGGAAAGCAGAAAGGGACTGCATTTCCCCCCTCACACCCCCCCCCAGTAAATTCTTTGTGTAACAGGGCCCCTAATCCCATCAGGCACGCAGCCATTTCTAGCGGTTCTACTCCATCTCTGCGGAGGCCCTTCCAATTGGTGCAGTGGCCACTCTAAGGGAGAGGAGGGCAGGCTGAAGGAGGGAGAGGCAGAAGTGGGGACAGGAGTAGGCCTGGGTGGGGAGGTCCTGTGTCCTAGTAATTCTGTATCCCTGCAGTGTCCCATAGGAACCACTGGGACACGGGCATAAGTTTGCTCAACTCTTAAGGCTGCCCTCACCTGCACAGTTTGCCCCAATAGCACCCTTTTCCCCTAGAGGAACTGCCCTTTTTTCCTTCACCAGCACAGCGATGAATCTGCTTCATGGTCTGCCGCCAATGGAAATGATTCTCCTCTCACTTTCACCAGTGCAACTCCTTTGACATTTTAATAGAGCAACTCCTGATTTACACCCATGTGAATGGAGTAGGGTGACCTGACGTCCCGATTTTATCAGGACTGTTCCGATATTTATTTGTTCGTCCCATGTCCCGACCAATGTTTGGTCGGGACGCGAATTGCCCCGATATTTTGCCCTCCGGCGCACAGGTGGAGGAGGCTCGAGCTCCCACACCCTAACTCCACCCTGGCCCCACCCCAACTCCGCCCCTCCCTCCCCCATTGGATCCCTCACCAAATCCCTGCCCTGGCCCCACCTCTTCCCCAAGCATGGCATTCCCTCTCCTCATCCGTCCCTCCTAGGCTTGCGCTAATCAGCTGTATGGTGACTCAAACGCTGGAGGGAGAGGGGAGAAGCAGGACGCAGCAGCCAGCTCAGGGGAGATGGAGGCAGAGTGAAGGCGAGCTAGTGTGGGGGGAGAAGGGGTGGGGCGTGGAGCTGCCGGTGGGTGCTCAGCCCTCACCAATTTTTCCTATGCTCCGGCGGCTCTTGGTGGGTTTTTTTTTCTTTTGTTTTTTCCTCCGCCGCCGGCTCTTGGTTTTTGTTGCTTCACCGGCAACCCCCCCTCACTGTGTCCCGATATTTCACGTCTCTCATCTGGTCGCCCTAGAATGGAGAATCAGGACCTATGTACACAAAGGTGATTACTCGTATTTCAGTACATGGACACTTCACCTATGACATTGTTATCAGTGGTTCAAAACATGCTAGCAAAAGTATTTCCATGCTATGCAACCAGATGCCTAGCAAACACATTCAGCTGCAGATATGATGCTCATTCTCAAATTTACAGTGGTACTGGAATGATAGCTTTGAACTGAAAAACTGGAATAGGTGTGGGAAACTTGGATTCTATTTCTACCTCTGTCACAGACTTCCTATGTGACCATAGGCAAATCATTTAGCTAAAACTTGTCCACTGACTTGGGTGCACATTCTGAGACACCTATGTGCTGATTTTCAGAGGTACTGAGCATCTGATGCCCGCACTGATTTAATATAAAGAAAAACTTTCAAGTCGTAATGCAGTACCTGATACTCTTGTCTGACACTTCTTGTACTCTTCTGTCCCATTATCCTGCACTAGATTTGGATGTTATGATTGATTTGTCATTGATTTTTCTAAACATTTATGATGCCTCAGTTTTCTTTAAAAGCTCCCTAGCAGTCAATCCTAAAAACTGTGTTCTCATAGCTGTTTTTCTTTGTATGTGGCTTTCATTTGTGTCAGTCAAAGAGGTTTTGTTGACACAGGCCTGAAAAGCTACCATACATGCCATGAGATGTCAGAGAAAATAGCTTGAAATTGATGTCTTGGTCCCTAACAAGTCTTTGCTAATGTGTTAACAAGTCTTGCCAAGATCTAGTAATTCCCCTATAACCATTTGCTACATTCCACAGAGGCCATAAAGAAAAATAGGTAAGGGGGACCTTATGGAGGAATTAAAATATGAATCCACTACTGCACAGAAACACTTGGACTTGTTAAACTTTAAAACACATGCCCTAATGGGCATCCAAATTTTAGTGCATTGGGCATTGGTGCATTTATCTTTCAAAATGTCTCCAATCAGAAGAGGAAAAAAAATTGAAAAAAAATTGTAATACAATTTTGCTAAATGAAAAAACAGCCTCCATGACTAATTACACAAACATTTTTGTAGAAGAGAGTATTGTGTAGTCACTATGCTGTTCCTTTCACTATCATCACAGCCTGAGGGTATTTACATGTGAGAAGAAAGAGCATCAAAATTAAACTCTCAGGAAAAAAATATTATAAATACTAATTAAATTTCCCATCTTTCAACTATAATGCTATCCAGCTGAGGGAGTGCCCATACTAGGATGAACTTTTAAAACAGTAGATTACATGCTTTAGTTTAACTAACACATTTCAGAATTCTAGTGTAGAGAGGGCAGTTGTATTTAAACAAATATTCCCTGCTTGAGGTAAACCTTTATAAAAATGCACCTTTTATGCTAGAGCAGTGGTCCCCAACCTTTTTCATTAGGTGAGCGCCAGACAACGAGCCACAGAGGACAGTGGTGGCAGATGAGCATCCGTCAAAATGCTGCTGACAAGCAGCATCATCCAGAGGTGTCGCCACCGAAATGCTGTCAAATTTTGGTGGCATTTCAGCGGATGCTCATCCGCTGGCCAGTACGGGGATGCACTTAGACGCCCCGGTGGGCACCATGGCACCCGTAGGCACCACGTTAGGAACCCCAGTGCTAGAATGATAAGGCTTTCAGGATGAAATGTTCAAAAGCACTCAGATTTGGCATAGCTCTGCTCTCATTGAAGTCAATGGGAGTTTTACCATTAACTTCAGTGTGAGCAGAGAGTTAGGTCAATGCTTGCTGAGTGCTTTTGAATATCCTACCATCAGGCAAATAAACATCTTTATTTTTAAACCTTCTTCTGGAGAAATAAGGCAGAAGGGATGACATTAGTGACACCACCAGTACAGAAATTCAACAGAGACTAAAAATAGAGTTTCATTTCTGCTTTAATAATCAAAGAAAATGTTAATAATACAGGGGTTCTCAAATTTCATTGTAGAGTGGACCACATCCTAATAATGGCATTCTCTTGAATCATATTCTCTCCCATTTACCATCACATAACATTCCTGTGGCAACTACAGCCATCACTTACATAGAAATGTAGTAGTAGGAAAGAACAGACTATGTTGTATCAGAATGTCATTCCTTGCAGTTAAGAAAGCTAAGTAAGCTGGGGAAAGGCGGGCTTGGTGAAACTTCCATTAAGTGGATACACGATTGGTTAAACCACTGCAAACAAAAAGTAACTATTAATGGAATGATGTCAGATTGGAAGGAGGTCTCAAGTGGGCTTCCACAAGGATCTGTTCTGGGCCTAGTGTTAACATCTCTTTATTAATGACCTGGATGTAGGAATAGAGAGCATACTGATCAAATTTGCAGATGACAAAGCTGGGGGAGTTGCTAACGCTTTGGAGGATAGAACTAAAATTCAGAGGAATCTTGATAATTTTGGAGAACTGGATTATAGTCAACAAAATGAAATTCAACAAAGACAAATGTGAATTGCTACACTTAGGGAAGAAAAACCAAATGCACTAATACAGAATGCCTTGGCAGCAGCACTGCTGAGAAGGATCTGGGAGATGTAGTGGATTACAGCCTCAACAGGAATCAGATATGTGATGCTGATGCAAAAGAAGCAAATATAATTTTAGGTTGCATTAATGGAGGTGTAGCATGCAAGTCATGGGGGGTGATATTACTGCTCTACTCAGCACTGGTTAGGCCTCAGCTGGAGTACTGTGTCCAGTTTTGGTCACCAATGTATAGAAAGGATGTGGAGAAACTGGAAAGGATCCAGAAACAAGTGATAAAGATGATCAAACAGATGGAATGCAAGCCATATGAGCAAAGGAACTGGATATGCTTTGATCGGAAAAGAGGAGATTAAGGGGAGACATGATAGCAGTCTTCAAATACCTGAAAGGTTTTCATAAAAAAGATGGAGAAAAGGGCAGAACAAGAGGCAATGGGTTCAAACTATAGCATAGCAGATTTAAATTAAACCTTGGGAAAAACTTCCTAACTGTAAGAACTGTAGGACAATGGCACAGAGTGCCTAGGGAGGTTGAGGAAACTCCTTCACTGGAGAGTTTCAAAAGGAGGCTGGATAGCCCTCTGTCTTAGATAGTTCAGACACAACAAATCCTGCATCTTGGCAGCGGGTTAGACTAAATGACCCTTGCAGTCCCTTCTAACCCTTCTAAATTAACAGCTGGAAAAGGGAGAGCCAGTAGCATGTGACTAGTCAGCTGTTCACAGTTCACCAGCAAATGCTTCATGGAACACAGTTTAGGAACCTCTGGTTCATAGATAAGGTTTCAATATTTAAATATTAGTAATAGCTTTATGAAGGGCTTCTTTAAAATGAACAACTAGAGATGAACCTGTGTCAACTAAGTTCGTGATCTTACATAAAAACCTTCATCGCAATTGGCAAGCTTCTTCCCATTTCCTGTTTTCTCCAGCCAGTTTTGAAAAAGCACAAAATGCTTGCAAACTTGACAAGTTGCCCACAATGCACTGCAAAATCCAGGAAAACAAATACTGAGAGTGGGCCAGATACACAATATCCCATTATAATTTCAATGCAAGATGAACACATGACTCTGATGTCAGAATTTAGCTGAAATGTTCCCGAACTAAAAACTATGTAGTGTCGCTTCGTTCCCTTGACTTGCCATGAAAATCTATGATACATGGGATGTAAGTCAGAGCCAAACAAATGTCTTCCATGTCACTCAAATAAGTAACATTATGCTATACATCACAAATTTAAAAAATAAGACAACATGATCCATTGACATGACTATTTATTTCAGGTATTTTTGAAACACCTATTTCTTGGTAGCTTAGCTCTAGGTTTTATATAGCAAAGTCTCATACTACTAGATGAGATTAATGTATGTTGTTTTTGAGTTGTTGTTTATTACTTATCTACTTTGCCTGGCACAGAACTCTTTTCTCCTACTCTGTACTAAACACACTGTCAACATGTAATGAATTGTGAGGATCTGACCAGCTTTCAAGCATTAATATTTTCTAGCTGATATTTTGCCATTAAGTACGGTAAAAAGACTGGAAATTAACTTGGAATTGAAAGTTAACTAAACTGTTCCATGGAGTGGACTAGACCAGCCAAAACTACCCATGTCATGGGAGAACAAGACTAAGGATACATTTTTTTCCCCCTGTTAAATATGCCATGAGACAAATCCTAACACATCTACTCAGTTTCAGCTCTCATTCAAGTCAAGTAAAAAAAGAATAAAAATTGAGTAAGGAGATCGGAATTTTTGCATCCTCACAGTGTACATTGCAAGTTTTTCATAAGTACGACTGCCTGGATCATTGTAAACAGTAACATTTCCTCTAAAACAAACGTTTCTCTTTACCTGTTTCTTGTCATTAACCCACCGTTTCTTTGATTTCTTTTCCCCATCTCTGTGTCCCCCTTTTTCCTGTTCTACTGTTAATCTCTTTAGGTGACACTCTTTTCTTTTTTTAAAGAGTTCCCTTTTAATCAGCTAGATCCTGCTGGCGTGAGCTGTCAGTGGTATTCACTTCGCTAGGCTCTAGCCTTATGTTGCATTGCCATGGCAACAAGATTTAGCAGCAAGTCACCAGCCTTGAACTTGTCAGAGTCTGTAACAATGTGCGCCCAGCATGAATTACTCTCCAGCACATCAGGTTGCCACGACAACTACTAACAATAAAACTCATCTCTCTGCTTTAAATTCAGTAACTTTTACTGTTAGTTTCCTAGATGATCTGAGTCTGTATTATGTGAATCCTAGTTTGTTTTTGTTTTTTTTATATAATTTTTCAAATAATTAAATAATAAAAGAACTGAGAAGGCGCTAGAAGGGCAATTTGGGTCATTAATTCAATGGATGGTAGAGTAAAGCAGGGCAGAGCATAACAATGGGAGTGCCAGTGCTGCGGATGCTGAGGAAGAGGGCAAACAAACAAAAGCCTAAGTGTCTGTGTGTACAATATATAGTACAGAGCTTAATCTGATAGCATAGCATGTTCATGCAACCTAATCTACATTCCCAAGAGCCTTCTAAACTTTGGGCTCCATTATGCAGGATGCTGAGCATCTTCTCAGAGTGTTTGTGGCTGTCCTCTGATTTCTCCCCTGCCCTCATCTGGACACAGAAGGCTTTAGCTTGTAGAAATATCTCATCTAACCAGATCAATCAGTACTATGAGTGCCCTGTGAAGGAGAACAAAAGAGGCAATTTATGGCTGTGTGTGGCAGTCAGTCCCCCTATGTTCATCCCTGTTATGGGACTATGATAACTCTTGTACAAAGTATGCATTTGAAAACTCATAATTCACTGATCATTATTGTCCTAGTAAAATATGCATGGCAACATTGTATGTAAAATTATAAAATTCTACTGTATGATATTACTGAGACATATTCCAATTATAGAAAAGCAGCCACAAACCAGTTCCTCAGAGACAAAAGGCAAACTGACTCAGCCAGGTGTCAATGAAACCAAATGGACCATCACCTAGTTAGTGGCCATTCTTTGGCAGAAAAAAGGGTGTGAGCAAGAAATTGACATCTTGGCAAAGAAACAGCTGGAGGTTCCCATCCCCACAGACTTTGTCTCCTCAACCCTGGCTGAAGATGATTCTCAAAGAAGAGGAAAAAATATCAGATGCCCCAAGTTATTCCTCCTTTTTCTCTACCTGAGGCATCCACAACACCTGAAGAAGAAAGGATATAGCTTTGGACAGGGAGGGATCCTGGCTGAAAGGAATTCAGCCAGAAAGACTGCTACAACCTGTGGTGAGAGAGACCTTTGCTTTGAATTCACTTAGGGCATGTCTACACTTGCCATTTAAAGTGGAAAAAGTCCCTTTTTTTGCGCAAAAACCATGGGAGCATCTACACTTGCCAATGACTTTTTGCGGTGAAACTCAGAAGTTTCACCGCAAAAAGAAAACCACCTCCACGAGAGGCATACAGATCTGATTAGTGATGCTTTTGCGGTGATGTGCAAGTGAAGACACGTTCTTCCCGTTTACACAGCTTTTAGCCTCCTGAGGATATCTCACAGTGCCTAGGTGGCCACTCTGGCCAGGCTCTGATGTCAGGTAAACAGACATCCACCTTCTCCCTGTAAAGCCCTAGAACTTTGAAACTCCCCTTCCTGTTTTCTTGGGAAGTGCTCACTTATCATCTGGCCAGGTGACAATGCCGGCTACACAAAGCTAACTATCCCCTGCTTGAAGCAATGCTGAGCTACTGGATCTGATCTGCGTTTGGGGAGAGGAGCCTGTGCATGGACCCAGGATGCCCCACAATCACCCGCCCCCTTCCCACAAGACCTATTGTCAAAATGGAGAGAGCTGCATTGTGGGATAGATGCCCTAGAATTCTGCTCTAGTCAGCAATGGAAGTGCTGCTAACGTAAACGCTCTCTGATGCCCGAGGAATTGAGTACACAAACCAGCACTTTACTTTCACCGGTTCCCTATCACTGGTGAAACTTACAGCGCAAAAACTCTGCAAGTGTTACCCTTAGTTTAAATGAGGTATTAGTTGCATTATACTTTTTTATTTACTTGTAAACAATTCTGACTCTTATGCCTCATTATTTGTAGTCACTTAAAATCTATTTTTCTGTAGTTAAAAAACTTGTTTTATCTAAACCAGTGTGCTTGGACTGAAGTGTTTGAGAAACTCCATTTGGGATAACAGGATTTGTGCATATCATTTACTAGTACTAAAATAATAGTGTTCATATGTCCAGGAGAGGGCTGGGCAGTGTAAAACACACATTTCTGGGGGAAAGTCTGGGACTGGGAACTTGCTGGTGTTGCTCTTTAGTGTAATTCAAGGGTGGTTTGCCAGAACACTCTTGCAGGATAACTGGGAGTAATTTACATGCTGGAGGCTGTGTGTGAGCAGACCAGTAGTGGTAGCACCCATGTTGGAGACACAGCTGTTCATGGTCCAGGTTGTACCCTGGGTAATGTTTCACGGTGTCTCTGCAAGCCTCTTTTCTGTGAAATTTCCCACTGTCACTAGTGCTCATGCAGCTCCCCCAGTGGTAGCAACTGTGGGAGCTCTAGTGTAGACAGAGATCCTGGTGGCTGTTGGTGCTTTAAGCCCCGTGTTATGTAACCCTGTTCAAAGCAGGTCTGCATGATACAGATGTCAGTGGTCCTCATCGCCTTCTCTACCCTAGTTCTGCCACCATTGCTAATGCCAGTGGGACTGTGACAGAGTACAGGGTGCAAACAGGTGAGCCTGCATTTTGATCACTTCAATGTTAATTTAGTACCCACTAGGAAGCTGATGGGGGTAATCACTGAATCGGGCTGCCTGGCAGAGCCAGTTACTGTATCTAACAGGCAGTACAGGAAGGAAGTGCAGAGGGGAAGAGAAAGGGAGGAACAGGGCTAGCTGAGCCTAGCCAGAGAAAGGCTCTGTTACCCTTGACCCCTCGTGAGAGGGTCAAAAGTGAGCTGAATATTCTAAACAGGCTGTTTCACAAGGCCTGTTATTAAATTAGTGGAGGGAACACAAAATAAATAGATGCAGTGAAAGCACAACCAAAGGGAGTTTGTGCAGTATTTGCAGACAAGAGGCAAGAGAGGGGCCATGTCCTATGACAGGGGCTGATCTACTGGTAACAAATATTAAGAAAAAATGCTAATGTAAAGATGTTTGAAAGTGGTCACATGATCTGAGCCATAGAAGTCCACTAGATTCGTTTTAGAAGTCATGACTGTCTTAAAGGAATTGAAACAACCAAAAGTCAATTAAAAGTAGATCTGGGTGAACTATTTGCACCATCCAATTTATTAGTCATGGTAAGCCCTTTTTCTGTTTGTTTGTTTGACCGTTGAGAGATCATGATTTCCTTCATTGTCCAAAATTCCTCAGCACATTTGAGCCATTGGCCACTCACAAATTGTTCTCTGTTAATGTTGCTCCAATGATTCAGCATTTGCATTTCAAAATGCATACCGTTTTGACTGGACATGAACATCGCAATGATTTTGTTCTCTGTCTGAAAGAACATAACGTTTAAAGAAAGCAGGTTTCTGGTGCTAACAGTTGTGATTACAAATTTGAAAATGGCTTTCCATTAATGTTCTGCAATAATGACTTAGAATTCCGAGTCTGAAAACATCCCTGGCGAGGATGAAGACAGAATGATGAAATTTGGCCCTTCACATGTAGATTTAGCCAAGCAGCAATATCCTTGGCCTCAGCTCTGGTTGCTTTGTGCTGCACAAGCGGCACAAGGCAGCCACATAACACTGAATTAACTGGCAGGTGGAGGATTGCTGCAGTGTTGAGGCATTCCCAGGTGGCATAAAACTACTGTAGTAGCTCCTATGCCACTCCCCTCTGTGCCCCCGTGTAGGAGACATGTGAGGTAAAATGGGGTGTGGCTAGTGCAGTGATTCTCAAACTTTTCTACTGGTGACCCCTTTCACATAGCAATCCTCCGAGTGAGACCCCCCTTATAAATTAAAAACACTTTTTAATATATTTAACACCATTTTAAATGCTGGAGGCAAAGCGGGGTTTGAGGCAAAGGCTGACAGCTAGCGACCCCCCATGTAATAACCTTGCGACCCCCTGAGGGGTCCTGACCCCCAGTTGAAAACCCTTGGGCTAGTCATCTACTCTTAGCTGCTGAGGTGGCTCCTTGGGACAATGGATGTAAGTTAGAGCAGCTCTAAAGTTGCTCAAACTTACATTGGGACAGGCACAGTCCCTAGAATCATGGGGATATAAAGCCACCTTAGCCTCCAACCACAAGTTATCCCAAGTATTGCTGTGACACAGTTCAGAACTGAAGCCAAGATGTTTTAAGTTCATTCATTGTTTAGATGAGCAGCTTTATAATTTGCAACATAGGCATTTTAGCAAGTAAGGCTTTATGGATACTAAAGTACTGTAGGGTATCTTTGGTAATGGAGTGTACATTACATTTGTACTACATTAGAAATTGGGAGGGATTCCCAGAAATTTGTATCTTCTGTCCATTATACGGCCTGCCTGTAGTTTCATTCATTCTGATGTTATAAAGCACTTATCCTTTTACTGCCTTTCACAATGGCTACCCAATGCAATCTCTGTGCCACTCTAATTTTTCCGTAACAATGGCCACATTTCTTCAAAGGAGTATCATTCACAACTGAAGAGTCAAACAATGGAAATTTTTGTTTAAAAATAAAAAGCCAGACGTAAAACAGGATATGGCATATTTCAAGTGTAGCTCCCAGATGCAAACAGGAACAGGAAAGAAGCAGCATTTTTTCCTTTTCTCTGAGTCAAGCTCTCAGCTTCCCACATCAGGGGACACTGCTGACAAGAGGATAATTAATGAATATTTGTAAGAAAGCATATTCATGCAGACAAACACTACAGGCAAGTGGAGGTCTATCAGTTTAAACTGATTTTAATTCATATTAGGGCTGCTGATTAATCGCAGTTAACTCATGCGATTAACTCAATTAATCATGATTAAAAAAATTAATCATGATTAATCTCAGTTTTAATCACACTGTTAAACAATTGAAATTGATTAAATATTTTTGATGTTTTTCTATATTTGCATATATATTGTATTCTGTGCTGTATTTGAAATCAGTGTGTATTATATTTGAGTACAAATATTTGCACTGTAAAAATGATAAAGAAAAGACATAGTATTTTTCAATTCACCTCATACAAGTACCATAGTGCAATCTCTTTGTTGTGAAAGTGCAGCTTACAAATGTAGATTTTTTTGTTACATAACTGCATGCAAAAACAAAACAATGTAAAACTTCAGAGCCTACAAGTCCACTCAGTCCTACTTCTTGTTCAGCCAATCGCTAAGATGAACAAGTTTGTTTACTTTTACGGGAGTTACTGCTGCCTACTTCTTATTTACAATGTCACCTGAAAGTGGGAACAGGTATTTGCATGGCACTTTTGTAGCTGGCATTGCAAGGTATTTACATGCCAGATATGCTAAACATTCATATGCCCCTTTGTGCTTCGGCCATCATTCCAGAGGACACACTTCCATGCTGATGATGCTTGTTAAAAAAATAGAGAATTAGTTAAATTTGTGATTGAACTCCTTGGGGGAGAATTGTATGTCCGTGCTCTGTTTTACCCACATTCTGCTATATTTTTTATGTTATAGCTGTCTTGGATGATGACCCAGCACATGTTGTTCATTTTAAGAACACTTTCACAGCAGATTTGACAAAACACAAAGAAGGTACCAATGTGAGATTTCTAAAAATAGCTACAGCACTCGACCCAAGGTTTAAGAATCTGAAGTGCCTTTCAAAATCTGAGAGGGACGAGGTGCAGAGCATGCTTTCAGAAGTCTTAAAAGAGCAATACTCCGATGTAGAAACTACAGAACCTGAACCACCAAATAAAGAAAGAAAATCAACCTACTGGTGGCATCTGACTCAGATAATGAAAAAGAACATATGTCAGTCCTCTCTGTTTTGGATCATTATGGAGCAAAACCCATCATCAGCATGGACGCGTGTCCTCTGGAATGGTGGTTGAAGCATGAAGGAACATATAAATCTTTAGCGCATCTGGCATGTAAATATCTTGCGACATGGTTACAACAGTGCCATGTGAACACCCTGTTCTCACTTTCAGGTGACACTGTAAATAAGAAGCGGGCAGCATTATCTCCTGCAAATTGTAACCAAACTTGATTGTCTGAGTGACTGGCTGAAGTAGGACTGAGTGGACTTGTAGGGTCTAAAATTTTACATTGTTTTATTTATGAATGCAGGGTTTTTTGTACATAATTCTACATTTGTAAGTTCAACTTTCATGATAAAGAGATTGCACTACAGTACTTGTATTAGGTGAATTGAAAAATACTATTTCTTTTTTTTTAACAGTGTAAATACTTATAATAAAAAATAAATATAAAGTGAGCACTGTACACTTTGCATTCTGTGTTGTAAACTAAATCAGTATATTTGAAAATGTAGAAAACATCCAAGAATATTTAAATAAATGGTATTCTATTGTTGTTTAATAGCACAATTATATTTTTTTAATCATGCAGTTACATTTTTTAATTGCTTGACAGCCCGAATTCGTACATTATATGGCGCTTACTGGTTTTCTAAAATAATTTCTCAACCAAGGAGGAGAGCCACAGATGGGATTAATCTTTATAGTTTTCAAATGTGACAATACTTAGCGGGGGATCTTTTAATCTTTATGCTGCTTTACAATTATTGTTGATTAATTATTTATACTACAGTAGAACCAAGAGGACCCACGTGAGAATGGGACCCATTTGTGCTAAGCACGGTGCACATACATAGAGACACTCCTTGGCTAGATGAGTTTACAGTCTATACAGGAAAAGGGTAGGGGAGGAAACTGAGGTAGAGAGAGGCAAACGGAGTTACCTAGAGTCAGACAGCATGTCAGTCTCAGAGTTAGGTCTAGACCCCAGTTCCCCGACTCCCAGTCCAGTGCTTCATCCACTACGCACGCTATTATTACTATTTAACCCGCACAGAGCTCCTGTGAATCCAGCCATTAAGTATTCCTGTCCCTATTTGATGATGAAGCTGCTGGTCATAACCCAGGCAGGAGTGGGAATCAATGTCAGTATCAGGACTAGGAGTTAGGAGTTCTTGACTTCCTCTGTGGTTCCCTACTACTTCTTTGTCTAATTAGTTATCATATTTAGTTAATTTTTTTTATTATTTGTATTTTGGAAATGCCAAAGGACTCCTGTCAGGGAGCGTGCTAGGCATTATACACACCTAACAAAAAGACAGTCTTGGCCACAAAGAGTTTACAGTCTAAGTATTTGCCTTAAGCCATGGTTTGAAACATCTCACTGAATTATTTTTGCTCTCATATGATATTCATAATCCACCACTGGCCCAGAGTTAGGGCCTGATCCAAGTCCTTTAAAGTCAAGGGAAAGACTCTTATTGGCTTGAGTGGGCTTTGGATCAGGTGCTTAATCTGCCAGCATTCGAGGCTGCTAAATTCTGTTTTAAAAAATGACCCCAAATAAATGATGTAAAATGATTTTTCATTACTGTCCTAATAGAGCAACCAAACAACAGGAAAAGAATGAGTCCCATGGATGTAGCTGAAGCCAAGGAGCAGCACTAACAACCAGGGCCGGCTCTAGCAATTTCGCCACACGGCGGCACGCCACGGGGGGCGATCTGCCGCTTGCCGGTCTTGCGGCTCCGGTGGACCTCCCGCAGGCTTCCCTGCCGGGGGTTTGGTGGTCCCGAGGCTCCGGTGGACCTCCCACAGGCATGCCTGTGGATGCTCCACCAGAGCCGTGGGACCAACGGACCCTCCGCAGGCACGCCTGCAGGAGGTCCACCGGAGCCGCCTGCCGCCCTCCCAGCTACCGGCAGAGCGCCCCCCCGTGGCATGCCGCCCCAAGCATGTGCTTGGCGTGCTGGGGTCTGGAGCCGCCCTGGTTACTAACAACATGTCACATTTGCTGGGGCTCTTGCAGTACAATTTGCAGTGGTCACTTTCCCTTTCACATAGTCTGGAGTAAACACTCAACTGACTGAACTACAGTCGATGAAACACCGATGCCAAAACATTTCTTAGACAGACATCATAAAATCTTGGGACTGGGGATAGATTTTCTTCTAGAAAAGAAAATCAATAAAATTTTGTTTTAGTGTAGATCAGGGGCCGGCAACCTTTCAGAAGTGGTGTGCTGAGTCTTCAGTTATTCACTCTAATTTAAGGTGCCAGTAATACATTTTAACATTTGTAGAAGGTCTCTGTCTATAAGTCTATAACATATAACTAAACTATTGATGTATGTAAAGTAAATAAGGTTTTTTAAATGTTCAAGAAGCTTCATTTAAAATTAAATTAAAATGCAGAGTCCCCCAGACCGGTGGCCAGGAGCCAGGCCGTGTGAGTGTCACTGAAAATCAGCTCGCGTGCCACCCTTGGCACACATGCCATAGGTTGCCTACCCCTGGTCTAGATTTTTGGTTGCCACATTTTTCAAAAATTCATTTTGCTTTAAGCAAAAAAAAAGAGCTTATTTTAGGCCGCAATCCTGTAATCAGAATGTATTCTTATGCTTATGGCACCCAAGACCTCAGCATAGGATCAGGGCCCTATTGTGTCAGGCACTCTACACACATCTAATAAAGAGATGGTCCCTGCCCCAGAGAGATTGTAATCTAAGTATATGACAAAAGACGACAGGTGGATTCAGCAACGGACAGCAGAGAACAAGGTAATAGTGAGATGATTATGATTTGCATAACATAAGTAGCGATCACAGCTTTGGGGCTGCAAGAGTGTGCCTATGTAGTGTGACAAAGTTCCTCCTCTACCTTGGTGGGTCCTGCGCTTATTGGCAGATTTGCTCACCTCAGTGATCTTCCCCACAGTCTGGGTCAACTCCTCCTGTGTCTGATCAGGAGTTGGGAGGTTTGTGGGGAACCTGGGCCCACCCTCTATTCCAGGTTCCAGCCCAAGGCCCAGTGGATTGCAACTGTCTATAGTGCCTCCTGTAACAGCTGCATGACAGCTACAACTCCCTGGGCTACTTCCCCATGGCCTCCTCCAAACACCTTCTTTATCCTCACCATAGGACCTTCCGACTGGTGTCTGATAATGCTTGTACTCCTTAGTCCTCCAGCAGTACACCTTCTCACTCAGCTCCTTGCGCCTCTTGCTCCCAGCTCCTCACAAGCACTTCCTCTCCTCTGGCTCCCCCCTGCCTGACTGGAGTGAGCTCCTTTTTAAACCCGGGTGCCTTGATTAGCCTGCCTTGATTGGCTGCAGGTGGTCTAATCAGCCTGTCTGCCTTAATTGGTTCTAGCAGGTTCCTGATTACTCTAGTGCAGCCTCTGCTCTGGTTACTCAGGGAACAGAAAACTACTCATCCAGTGACCAGTATATTTGCTCTCTACGAGACTCTTGTACCCCACTGGTCTGGGTCTGTCACAGTAGATACAAGTACGGAGCCAAATTTTATAGTCACATGTGGGACTATTCTATACTGAATACTTTTGCCCAACTCTATTTTTCTATATTCACTTGGAATTTTTTTCCTGATGGTTTGCAACACTTTGACTGTGTCTTAAAAAAGAAGTTTCATAGTTTCAAAGCTCAATTCACACATGTTGAAACTGTTGAGAAATAGGGGCTTAGATTTCTATTATCCTGTACTGTTGACTTTGGTTCTAATATTTATCCATTCATTTCCCAGTCCTAAGGTTATTTGTTTTCCTTGGCCATCTCCTCCAGTCTGAGACTTCACCAAACCTGCACGTTGCCACCTGGCTCTCCTTACAGCTTATTTTGCACAATGGGGCCCTAGCTGGGAGTATGAATGAAAGACAAGATGGTCAAAGGGCCAGAGTTTTCCCATGAGCCTTCTCATATGAATAATATACTTGTGTGTATGTATATATAGTGTGTGTATTACAATAAACCTCTGTTTAAAATAATGGGGTTCATTCAAAATTCTATACTGAATTAAGTTATTTTGATAAATTTAGGTCCACGTCATCTTTACTGGGGTGAAGAGTCCTTATTCGCACATATAGGCTTGTGACTTCAATGGGATTACACATGGGACGAAGGACTACACTCGTGAGTAAGGGTTTGCAGACTCTGTCCTTAGTTCCTGAAGTTAAATCAAATGATAGGGAGTGTGAAAGGAGGCATGGCCCAGTGGATAGGACACTGGACCGGCACTCAGGAGGTCTGCTTTTATTCTCACCTCTGCCACTGAATGTATGTGACCCTGGGCAAGTCACTCCACCTCTGTGTGACTTTTCCTTTCCCATGCCTTTTCTGGTCTTGTCTACTTAGTGCCTAATCCAAAGGCCAGAGAAGTCAATGGAAAGACTTCCTGTTGACTTCAGTGGGTTTTGGATCAGGCCCTTAAACTACATCTATACTATGAGTTAGGACTGTGATTCCCAGCTCCCATACATGTACTCGCACTAGCTTGATGGGAGTCCTGTAAGTATAAATAGTAGTGTCGTCACAGAAGCCGCCGCATGGCTGAACCGTGCCAAGTACATAGGCACTGGGTTCAAGTGGGTTTGTACTTGGCAGGGCTATGCTGTGCTGCTGCCACCTGTGCTACTGTGGCTATGCAGCTATTTATACTGAGCTAGTGAGAGTACGTATGTGTATACTGGGAATTGTACTCTGAGCTCATAGTGTAGACACAGCCTTAGATTGTAAACTCTTGGGGACAGGGACTGTCTCTTACTATGTGTGCATGCAATGCCTTGCACTATTCTATATAGATTTTTAAAGTGCTCCTCATTGTAGTATCTGAGCGTGGGACCCTGACCTTAGTAGGAACCTCTAGTTCAGGGGTTCTCAAACCTTTGTACTGGTGACCCCTTTCACATAGAAAACCTCTGAGTGTGACCCCTCCTTATAAATTAAAAACACTTTTTATATATTTAACACCAATACAACTGCTGGAGGCAAAGCGAGATTTGGGGTGGAGGATGACAGCTCCTGACCCCACGTGTAAGAATCTTGTGATCCCCCTGAGGGGTCCTGCCCCCCAGTTTGAGAACCCCTGCGCTAGTTGCTATTGAAATACAAGGATTAATAATAACTTCAAACAAAATCTGGGGCTGATGGTTCTCTCTCACTGCAGAATGCAATTAAGTCCCTGATCTTGCCTGCTCTCATACATGTGCACAATTTTTGAGGGGGATTACTCATGGGTGAAAAGCTACTTATGTGCCTAAGTGTTTGTAGGAGCCTGGTTGGGCCATTACACTGCATCTACTTCCACTTTGTTATTCTCCTGGATGTTCCGATTATGTATTCCATCCACAATAGGTAAGGAAACCTCATGCAATAAGAATGCTTTCCAGGTGTGCAGGACAAAACACAGGCATGCATGTCAATGAAGGCTATTTATATTTGTGCTAACAAACACTTAGGGAAAGGTGATGTGATTGGACCGAATAGAAGGTTTTGTTATACAATAAGCATAACTTAGTATTTAAATTCTAAAGACACAATATATCTAATCCATAAGAATCTATGTCCCTAGCAGTTCTAAACTTTTATGATAATTGAACAAATTATCCCCTACAGTGGCTCATTATAGAAGCAGTGACAACCTTGTGCTCTTTTTAAAAACATTTTACTTATATTATACATGGGCTTTTCCTATCCTTGCATCCCATGTAGCAAATCTGTGAAAGCTAAAAGAGTCCTGGAAATTACCACCCAGCTCACATTTCAGTTACAAAAAACAGGTGAGCGGAGGTGCATTGTCATTGTTCCATATGAAATCGGAGCTGGGCAGAGCATTCAGTAAACTTCTAGTTTTAATCATTGCCATTATCTTTTTAGAAGCTAAATCCCTACATCCGGTAGTCAGTTGAAAAGAACCTACTCCTAATAAAAAATCATCTAGAAACACTCCTCTAAATATACAAATACAGGCAGTGGGAATCACACAACAGCTTAGTTTCAGTTTCCAGAGCTGGACGGAATAGACTGTACTCTCAAGAAAAACTCTGGCAGCAAGATCCTTAGATACATTTGTTCTTCCTTAGCCTGGTATTTCCCTCGCTCCCCCCAAAACGTGCAGTGATATATATATATATTTCTTTCTTCAAACATAAGATTATTATTAATCACTCAAAATTTTACAATTTTAAAATGAGTTTTTAAAGTTTCTGTTCCACTCAGCATTGAACAACTTGAAACTATGGGCTAGTCTACACAGGGACACTCGGGAAAATGAATCTGAATTAGCTAAAGGTGTGAATTTAAAGTGGATTAGTTAAACTGCATCAAACCCTCATGTGGACACTCTCATTCAGAATTAAGCCCCTTCCCAAAGAACAGAGAGTCTAAGGCCCTGCCCCTGCAATCTGAACCAGGCATGCAGAAACTTATGTGTGAATGGAATCTCATTAGAAGTCAATGGAGTTCTGCATGGGTGCAGAGGTCACCCATGGGATTAGATTGCGGGATCAAGGTCTACATGTTAGATGTGGTGACGTGACTAGTGAGGGTGAGGGAAATGGGAGTCACAGTGATAATAAAGGTGTGACATGCAGGTGTGTTGATAATAGGCTGGTTTTTATTCCCAGGCCCTGAACATCTGATATGGGTGAGAATTAATGAAAGGTTTATAACCCCGTCACATGACAGGGATTAGTTTCTGCTGATTCCAGTGACTTCTGTTACATCTTCCCCTCCTTTAAAACAAAAATCAGATACACTTATAAGAAGAATTAAAAAAGACAATTCCAACGAATACAGCTCAAACTAAAAAAGCAACATGCTTTGGATTACATTCATGAAATATCCCTTTCAATGGTACTCCCCCCAGCCACTTTAGTCAAGATCAAATAACTGCTTAAAAGTACAGTTTCATATTTTTAATAATTTAAGATTAAATATCTTATAAAGCGCTGTCTGATAAATTAATTATTAAGTATTTTACATTATACATACCGGGTAGTTCATTAGGCCAGTTCAAGGATGAGCAAAGGCTCTAAATGCACAGGAACCAATATCAAACATTTTGAATTTCATTGGAAGTCTCGTCCCGCTTTCTGTTATTTAATTTATCCATGTATTATTCAAATACAATAAATAGCAATGCCACCTGCCAGTGTGTTCATTTGAGCAAGCTCCTACCAACTCTCCCCCCTGGTCTCGTTCATCATTGTACCACTACCTATGTCCCTTTGCCTGATGCTTACATGTGAGCTCTAAGTGAACCTCTGAATCTGCAAACACTTATGCACATGGTTGGCTTGATCCATGTGAGTAGATCCATTGATGGCAGTGAGATTGGTCACTTTGCTTAAAGTTTAAGCAGATGCATAAGTGTTTTCTGCATGGCGAAAATGATGACTCCATCCAGTATTGGGATTGTCATCCAGTGGCTGGAATAGGGGATTAGGGATCAGGGCCTGCTGGATTTAGGTTATGTTGCCTGTTTGGTCTTGGGCAAAACACGTTACTCCACATTGTTCTTCTGTTTCTCAATCTGTAAAAAGGGCATAATATTACCTACTTCAGATGGATGATTTTAGACTTAGTCTATTAATATTTGCAAAATATTTTCAGATTCTTATATAAATGTTCTTATGAAATACAGTTTGCTGTAGTTGAGTCCCCTGGAAATGACATGCAAGATCCTAACCAAAGAACCACATCAATTTATAATGATTAATTTCACTGGGCAAGGAAGGAAATTGGCTTCATTACCACTCAGTGCATCAGAAACACTTAAAACTCACTTTTAGACGTGGAAGCCTGCACAAGGCATGGTGGTATTTTAGGACCATAAGCTGGGACATAGTGGACCTAATGGCGGATGCAGCCCTGAATGGATTTAGAAACTTTGACAAACATTGATTTTTTATATCTTCTGCTTCCTCGAGCTGCTTCATGGGGCATGAAAGTCCAGACATTTTTTCTTTTATTATATTAAGGCCTTAAACAGGAAGACACAAGAATAATGTGAGCATATATGGGTCCCCGAACATTAAGGTGTTTTCCATGTGCCTTAGTTTCTTTCATCTTAAATTACAGAGATATCAATAAAATGATGATATTATATCCGCTGTGAGGCTCATTAATTAGGATTTACTCAGCAAAAATCAACATGGAGCAAGTTAGTTAATTAAAACCTGATATTATAGTCTTGCTCCACAGGATCTGCAGGTTGTATAAACAGCAATACCATCCAGACTAGACCAACTTAAATGCTGTGTTTACACCCTCAAAATGTTTCCTCCCCTTTTTTTGTAATAGCTTCTTATACTTCGTAGTGGTGGGCATGGTATTGAGGACTGGATCCATAAAGGGTCTTAGGAGTTGCGAAGCTGAGTGTCACGGTGCCTAACTTTTAGGTGTTTGGAAAAATCTACGAAGCGTCGGCACCCAGGTTCTCTGTACGAGTGGGGAGAGATATGCACCTAAGTATGGGATCCAAAAAAGCCAGCGTGCTAGGTGGGGAGTCACCTAAACCAGCCAATGGGAGATGGTCATGAGGCGGGTATGCTGTAAGCCCCACCTGTTTCCTGGAGTTAGGTGCCTAAGTCCTTTTGTGGATACGGGTCTAAGTGTTTGCAAACTTGGAAGAATTAATGAGGTATCATTAGGTTTGACTTCTGCCTGCTTCCACATTATTTATAGTTTATCACAGGCGTAGGCAACCTATAGCACAGGTGCCAAAGACGGCATGTGATCTGATTATCAGTGGCACTCCCACTACCCAAGTCCTGGCCACTGGTCTGAGGGGCTCTGCATTTAAATTTAATTTTAAATGAAGCTTCTTAAACATTTTAAAAACCTTATTTACTTTACATACAACTATAGTTTAGTTATATATTATAGACCTATAGAAAGAGACTCTAAAAACGTTCAAATGTATTACTGGCACATGAAACCTTAAATTAGAGTGAATAAATGAAGACTTGGCACAACACTTCTGAAAGGTTGCTGACCCCTCGTTTATCAGGTATTTGCTCTCTTCCCCTTCATTACAGCCACATCCATAAGAACATGTACCTCAGATTCATTATTTCATTGTCTTGTATGTGATATCAGAGGAAACATAGAACTAAGTTGATTAATTTGATAACCGGGGCCTTGTCTATCCCAGAACTTGATGCAGAATCTACCCCATGCCTCAGAATTGTGCTCCAGAAACTAAACTTCCATTTATAATATACAATACATGATTCTAACCCTTATAGTTGCACAACTGGAGATAAAAACAGTGGTACAGAGCTCCAGGATTTTCAGCTGCCCATCAATTCTCAGTCCTTCTGCATAGCCCAGTAACCTTAGCTCAGTGAGCAATCTGGCTACTTAATTCTATGGCTGCTCCCCTATCTGCCATTCCAGATGGAAAATAAATTTTCTTTTTTTCCCTTTATTTCTTCATTTTTTTTTAAGCATTGTTAATTTTGATCCTGTGTGCTGTCACTGTTCACCAGTTACCCAAGAATAGCTAATTAGCAGTGGTAGTGGGATCCATATTATAGAGTATATTTATACATTTCATTAAATTTCCATGTCGGATACACAGCAAATATATTAATATTCTGTTGCTGTCATTGCTTTGAACAATCACCATATATCATTAGCATTCCACATTCTCTTAGAACAATAGAATATTTTTATTGTCTCCCCTCTGCCAAGCAATAACGTCATGGCTTTGCAAGTCACTTTTTGTGGGAGGAAAGCTGAGCGCTGCAGGGCCCAGTTATTTTATTGGTGCACCTTGTTTATTTACACTATATACACCAGTCCCTGAACAGATATGGTCACAAACAACATGCAGGCAAAGCCCTCTTTCAGAAATCTCTGCTCAAACACCACTACCTGCATCCCAAGAAGCTCCTATGCCCCGTGAATTGATTCCAATTAGAGAGAGAGAGGCAGAAAAGAAACTCTGGATGTTTGCAACAGTACCCGTAAAAGAATTTGAATTACAAAACTAACACCAATTCAGCATTTCTTCAAAGACTGGACACAGGTCAAATGCTCAGAAAAAGAACTCGTATAACCATGGGTAACAGAGTCATCCAGTGACTCCCATCAGAACAATATTTTTATGCCCAGTAAGTTTTACATAATGTGGGCTAGATATGGGGCCATGCTATGCCTGGGGGAGGGATAAGCAGCCTCACTCCACTCTATATAGTCTGTATAATGGTCAGTCAGAATCACAGCACAGAGACTTAAACCAAAATACCCTTCCCTGGGAACAACTCATCTGAAAGCAGATAGGAAGAAGGCAGAGTCAAGGCTCTGCTCCCTGCTGGACTTGTCAATTTGCTGAGCTGCACAGCCACATGGGGAGTATTACGAGCCCCTTAAAGAAGCATTTCTGACTGTACATATGCTTCCCCACAGTGCAACGACAGAGCTCCGGAAGGTGCAACTCTGAACAGCCTTTTACTGTGAGCTGTGGCTAAATGCCAAATCTAACCCTGCATTATTATGAGTGAGAGGAAGATGAAAGAAGCCATTTTACAATGCAGATCAGCTGATGCTTTCAGCTACTGATGGGATTCTGTTCCACAGTTCAACATCAGCAAATTATCTCCGGGGCTGTTAAGTGAATATTCCAGTGAATTTAAAATGTCATACCATGTGCTTTAAAAATGGCACCCTTGTCACTCAGTTTTGTCATGTTTTCAATAAATTACCCTTCTCAGCAAATAGTTTGCACGGTGAGTGTAATACACTCTGTTATACGAACACATACATTAAGCTATATACTACCCTGGCAAAGACATAGACCTGATGATCTAAGAGGTCTTGTTCAGCTCTGAGCACTACAATTACACATATTCCTTCCGGGCAAAGACAGGAAACTGTGGAGAGAATAACTGGGGGAGAGCAATTAGCTTCAGCCAGGGAGATCAATGAGAGAAGAATGATCTTAGTCTTGAAGTGCGGCTGGTATCAAGCATCTCACTCTTTTCTGTCTTCCTCCCCCTTAATTTATGAGGCTACAGAGGAGCTGCACTTTCCCATGGCAGGGTTTGGTGGAATGCGGTACAAATCTGCCTGCAGTCAGGATGTGGAATGGCTGCTCCAAAAGAGGAAAGGATAATTAGCAAGTGTGAACTCTGAAGTTGCTGGCGCAGATCAGCATTGCCAGTTCATTGCTGTAAATAGCTGGCTGCATCTGCCCCGCTCCCATCGGGTTCATGCAAAAG
Source organism: Gopherus flavomarginatus (assembly GCF_025201925.1). NCBI lineage: Eukaryota > Metazoa > Chordata > Testudines > Testudinidae > Gopherus > Gopherus flavomarginatus. The sequence continues at coordinate 131,865,898 of NC_066622.1, forward strand.
AACCCACCTCAAAAGAATTTTCTAGAGATGCAGGATAACTCCAGGAAATACGTTTTAATAACCCAAAGTCATTAGAATCACGGTGCTGCCCTAAATTATAGCCTCATAACTGGTTAGTTTGTGTAATACCTTATTCATTACAATACTTAAGAAGGAAGAGGTGTCTCTTAGAGCATACCATTGCCACTCAAGAGTTTTGGTTTGTATTCCTGGCTCCTCCATCAACTTCCTGTGTGACGCTGGGCCTGACATGCCACCTCTCCACACTTCAGTCTGCCCTTGTGAAATCTGTAAACAATAACGCTGCTCAGTAAGTATATTTATTAGCTTAGGTCAGTGGTGGGCAATCCGCGGCCGGAGAGCCACACACGGCCCAGAAGGGTAATCTGCTGGCAAGCTGTGAGACACTTTGTTTACATTGAACGTCCGCAGGCATGGCTGCCCGCAGGCGGTGGCTGCGGTTTGACGTTCCTGGCCAATGGGAGCTGCAGGAAGCGGAGCGGGAGCTGCGCACGGCCGTGCCTGCGGACAGTCAGTGTAAACAGTCTTGCGGCCCCCAAGTGGATTACCCTGATGTGCTGCATGCGGCCCGTAGGCTGCAGGTTGCCCACCATTGGCTTAGGTTGTATTGATCAGATATCTTAACCGTGGTAAAGAGTCAGTGTGCATGGTCCTTTACACGGTCCTTGCCCGTTACAGTTTTATAATGTAATATAATCAATTGAACCTTATTTGCCTTTAGATAAGAATACCTCAGAGTTGCCCAGATTCTGCAACAAGGAAGATCTCATGAGCAACATTCCAAAAGCCTGACGGTGGCACCCTGTTTGTAGGCAAATGTATATAATTTCTTTAATACAATTTAAAGGTTTGACCCAAAGCCCAGAACAGTCAGGAGAAAGACTTCTCTTCTCCCACTGACTTCAGAGGCTTGGGATCAGGCCCTCTGTTCACACACCCATAATATTTACTCGTATTTGTATCTTCCAGGGTGGATGAACAGAAATTACTCATAGGCTGAGGTCATTCTCAATGAAAACATGCAGATCTACTGTGTTGTTCCTTGACAGTTAAAGTGCCACACGCCACTTTATTATATTACCCTGTGTGAGCCACTTTGGGGAGTCCCCTGGAGAGAGCCAGTCTACAGCAAACTTACTACAGACTGGAAGCAACTGAAAACCAAAACTTTTGCCTTAAATTGTAGCCTTGTTCTTCAAAATTCTATAGCAGCGGTCAGCTTAGCATTTCTATAGAAAGCTCCTATGTTTTCATTGGGGTTTAAGTTATAATGCACCTGTAATAATATGCTATTGGCAAAGTAACTTGGCAGACAGCATTTCCACTCAGGAGTGATCGGGGGAAGGGGATCAGATTTCATAATAATTGATCCTGTCCTTTTTATGCTACACAAATCCAGAAAAAAATTGAAACTGAAAATTGATAATTTATCCAGAAAAGTGGACCGTGACTTTTCTGATGAGGCACTAAGTGAAGCAATGGAAGGTGACATATTTCAGTACCTGTGCTGAGTTAGAGTCCAAGAATGAGGTTATGCTGCAGCTAAACTCCATGAGGGACCCCCATTACAGAGGGAATCAATTTAAGTCACCAGAACCTATGAAAACATCTGCAGTCCATAGGGACAACATGGACCTTCATTCATTCTCCTCTTACTTGACACTGGTTTGAATTGGGAGCAAAGCTGCTGAAGTCAAATAAGCTATGCTAGGGTAAAACCAGAGCAAATGAAGGGAGGCTCAGGCCCAGTTGCTACAGTTTGACAAGCTGCTGTGAATCCTCATCAAGAGCTTCAGAATGCTCCTAGTGAAGTGAACCAAAGGAACCAGGAATAGAAGCTGAAGCAGAGGTCCTCAGGATGTGGTCTGCAAAGCAGTGCCAGGTGATCTTCAGAACTGCCTGTCACCTTGGGGAAGCATACATCAGCCTTCAAGGAATTATGTTTCCTGCTAGATGTAACATACTCAGGGATCTTCTAGGTTCACCAGAGGCTTTTTGGACCATCTGAAGTGAAAGACACATTGCACAGTCCTTTCATATTTTCACGAGATGGTCTTTTGTGTCATTTTCACCATGCTCAACTTTGCAGGTGACATCATCACTAGAGGAGTTAGAAACATACAGGGGGACAGGACCAAATTGCAAGGTGACCTGGACTCTTAGAGACATAAGAACAAAACAAACAGGTAACGAAGAGATACTCAGTCCTAATGCATGCGAAGACTGAGAGGAAGGATACAGGATAGATACAAAATGGCAGAGGAGGGAAGTGGGATTCAATCACTCCTGTTGCATGAAAGTGAGTTTATTTTCACCTTGTCTCCTTAATACTTTTTTCATGTAATAATCAAACACTGCATTTGCCTCTGCATCGTGCATCTGCATGTTTTCATAACTGCTACAAACAAACTTAGTCCCACCATCAATTTCCCTCCACGTTGAGCTGTTTAATCTTCAGTCTACAGACTGTTCATCCCCACTCCCAGCTCTTTTCCTTCTCTGATAAGCGTCTCTTCCCTATTAAGTCAGATGCAAACACTAACATTTTAGAATGTTCTGCATCACTCCATGTGGCTAATGGCTGCATTTATAATTATTAACTATTGATGGATATTTGGCTCTAATTCATATAATAGGCATATGCTATGAAGGGCCTGATGCTGGCTCCAGCTGAGGTAGCTTTGCACTGCTCAGGCAGTACAAAGCAGGCACAACTGGCTACTTGGAGGTGTTACCCAGCATATGAATTCCCAGGTTGCTGAGGGTCAGTATAGGCAGCATGGTTAGGGAAAAGGGGGCAAGGTGAAGGAATCAGAAATTCTGGCCAGTCCTCAGCTACTGGAATGGCCTATATGGATGATACGCAGCAGGACAAAATAGTAGTGAGCTTGCTCTGTCTTGTGCCTGAGACCATCCTAGTGTTCAATTACCATGGGATCAGGGCAATATACACCTTTGTGCTTCCTGGGTTGTGCCAGAATCTGGCCACAAAATGGTGATATAAAAAGTAACTTCAATCCCATGAAAACTCTGTCTATCTAAAAACATAAGAACGGCTGTTCCAGGTCAGACCAAAGGTCCATCTAGCCCAGTATCTGTCTACTGATATGCCACATGCCCCAGAGGGAGTGAACCTAACAGGCAATGATCAAGTGATCACTCTCCTGCCATCCATCTCCATCCTCTGACAAACAGAGGCTAGGGTCTCCATTCCTTACCCATCCTGGCTAATAGCCATTTATGGACTTAACCACCATGACTTTATCCAGTTCTCTTTTAAATGCTGTTATAGTCCTACCCTTCACAACCTCCTCAGGTAAGCAGTTCCACAAGTTGACTGTGCGCTGCGTGAAGAAGAGCTTCCCTTTATTTGTTTTAAACCTGCCACCTATTATCTGTATTCAGGTGTCTCTTTTCATCCTAACACGGCACACTATGCTACTTCTACCACTGTGATCCAGCTTGGGCAACAAGGAAGGGGGGTTTCAAAGGTGTGGGTAGTTAGCAATATCTGTATCCAGACTATAGTTTGCAAACAGTTTCAAGTTGCAAACAGATACTTTCAGACAATGACCCTTATTTTAGAAAGAAAGAACAAAAGTAAAGCTCTCCCCAACTAAACTGAATGCACCCATCTATATGTAACTATGATTTCAAATGTTATACTGCAGTTTTGTCTTTTACATTTTTTTCCTCTCTCCCTTTCTCCACTGAAGCTGGGATCCCAGTTTAGCTATCTCCGGTAGGAAAATGAGGATTATTTTGAAGTAACAGTCTTGGCCAAGGTTAGAGGGGAGTAAGAGTAATACAGAGCATTTTGAGATGGGGCTAAAAGTTAGTAACCATTAAGGGCAGGCAGCCTAATGTTCACACAGCTCCAGTTAGAAGCCTGTGGAGTTGATCTTCTGTGGGTTTTCCCAAAGGCCCCATGGCAGTTGGGGTAATCAGGCAATAGGATAAGACCCCGTCAATGTGGGGACCAGAGAAGTTGCGACATTGCTGTGTAGTTTAAATGTCGCGGCACATTTTTAATTTGCTTAGCAACAACTAGATAAATCATTCCTGAAGAGCATGTTGTTATAGAATCATAGAAATGTAGGGCAGGAAGACGGACCTCCACAGGTCATCCAGTCCAGCCCCTTGTGCTGAGGCAGTACCAAATCAACCTAGACCATCTCTGACAGGAGTGTGTCCAGCCTGTTCTTAAAATCCTCCAATAGTGGGGATTCCACAACCTCGCTAGGAAGTCTATTCCAGAGCTTAACTTCCTGTGCAGTTAGAAAGTTTTTTCCTAATATCTAAACTAGATCTCTCTTGCTGCAGTTTAGGTCTGTTACTTCTTGTTCTACGTTCAGTGAGCACAGAGAACAATTGATCCCCATCCATTTTTATTTTTATTTTTTTTATTTTTATTCTCTTTATAACAGCCATTAAAATATTTGAAGACTTATCAGGTCCCCCCTTAGTCTTCTTTTCTCAAGGCTAAACATGCCTCTTTTTTTTTAACCTTTCCTTGTAGGTCAGTTTTCTAAAACTTTTATCATTTTTGTTGCTCTCCCCTGGACTCTCTCTTCAATTAATCCACATCTTTTCGAAAGTATGGCACCCAGACTGGACACAGTACTTTGGCTGAGGTCTCACCAGTGATGAGTAGAGAGGGACAATTACGTATGACTTTCCTGTTATTACACCCAGATAGTTTCAGCCCTTTTTTACAACTGCATCACATTGTTGACTCATATTCCACTATATGTGATCCACTATAACCCCTGATTCCTTTTCAGTACAACCACAGTGCCAGTTATTCACCATTTTGTAGCTGTGCATATGATTTTTTCCTTCCAAAGTGTAGTACTTTGCACTTGTCTTCATTGAATTTCATCTTGTTGATTTTAGCTGAATTCTCCAATTGATCAAGGTTGTTTTGAATTGTAATCCTGTCCTCCAAAGTTTTGCAACCCTCCCCAGCTTGGTATCATCTGCAAATTTTACAAGCATACTCTCCAATCCATTATCCAAATGATTAATGAAAGTGTTGAACAGGACTGGGCCCGGGACTGCCCTGGTGGGATCCCACTAGATACACTCTTCCAGATTGACAGTGAACCATTGATAACTACTCTTTGAGCATGGTCTTTCAACCAGTTGTGCACCACCTCATAGTAATGAGGTTGGCTATTCCTTACAACCCTATTATCCTCTAGGTGCTTACAAATTAACTGTTTAATAATTTATTCTAGTATCTTTCCTGGTATCGAAGTTACTGACTGATCTATAATTCCTTGGGTCATCTTTGTTCCACTTTTTAAAGATAAGTATTTTGTTTGTCTTTCTTTAGCTCTCTGAGACCTCACTCATTCTCCATGAGTTCTCAAAAGATAATTGCTAATGGTATGGAGATTGTTTCAGCTAGTTCCTTAAGTACCCTAGGGTGAATTTCATCAGGCTGTGCCCATGTGAATTCATCCAACTTATATACATATTCTTTAACCTGTTCTTTCCCTATTCTGGTTTGAGTGTCTTCCCCCTTATTGTTAATATTAATTGTGTTGAGTATCTATTTGCCATTAATCTTTTTAGTGACGACTGATGCCAAACAGGCATTAAACATCTCAGCCTCCTTGATGTCACCAGCTAGTAGTTCTCTTTGCTTCCTGAATAGAGGACCTACACTTTCCCTCATCCTTCTCTTGCTCCTAATGTATTTAAAGAACCTCTTCTAATCGTTATATCCCTTGCTAGGTGTAACTCATTTTGTGCCTTAATCTTTCTGATTTTGTCTTACATGCTGTGCTCTTCTTCTGTACTTCTCCTTAGCAACTTGTCCATGTTTCGGTTTTTTGTAGGATTCCTTTTTGATTTTCTGGTCATTAAAGAGCTCCTGATGGAGCCATATTGGCCTCTTACGGTTCTTCTCCTCTTTCCTTTGCACCAGGACAGCATGCAGGTGTGCCTTTAACATTGGCTTCTTGTGAAACTGCCAGCTCTCCTGAACTCCTTTTTCCCTTAGATGGTCTTCCCATGGTACCTTACTTACCATTTCTCTGAGTTTGACAAAGTCTGCTTTTTTGAAGTCCATTGTGCTTATTCTACTGGCCTCACTCTCTTCCTGCCCTAGCTGCACTTGGTGGGTTGCCTGGAGACTGACTCTCCTGCAGGCCCCAATCTCTGACAAGCAGCCAATAGTCAAGGAAATCAACATCATTCTATCAGTGTTTCCAGAACGTAGGCTGGGCTTGTCTGGCTACTCTGATAATGTGTAGCCCGGTGATATGATCCTCTAGGGTGGTGAAGGTGGATGCAGGTATTTCTGTGCCCTCCAGCTAAGGAGGATGGTTACAAGAGCACACAGCATGTGTCTCCTTTGCCCTGAGCTGAACATAAAAACAGGTACCTGACTCTGCAAACGGCAACATTCCTTAGAGATTCCAGGACGCGAAACAAAGAAAATACAGGTATAATCTTTATATGCTAGCTGTGCTTGTGAAATAAAACATATTTTTAAGTGTTCAGATGTTTGAACTAGGGCTGGACAGTACCCGGAATTCCTGTTCTGCTGGAAATGCTGAAATGTCTAAAAAAATGTCATTCTGTGTTTAAACAAAAACTCAAGATTTCAAAATGCCAAGCAGAATGGGAGTTCCAAAACCACATTTAGGAAAACATCCCAAACAGATGAGACTCATCAGCCCACCTGGAGATCCAACAGCTCTGCTTTGATCCCTGCTGCACTGCCAGGGGACTGGCTGTCATTGAAACCCTCAGAGCCCTGATTTGAGCTGGGACTCCCAGGGCTTCCAGAGCTGGACTCTCAGAGCTTCCAGGTTCCCTGCCTGGGGAATCTGCGTGTCTCTGTTGAACTGGCATTTTCCGACAGAAAACTATTCAGCTGGAAATCTCCTCACCAGCTCTGGTTTGAGCCACTCAAAATGCAATTCTGCATATGAGCGAAGACAAGAGAAGAAGAGTGGACGGGAGGAAGAGGAGGAGGGTGGATGGGAGGAAGGAGAGAATGTAGCAGAAGACCAGAGGGCTAAATAACTGATTTGTCATGAATGCCGTCATTGAGCTGTTCACAAGCCCAGTAGACAAAACAGCTGGGGACTCAGTGGTAGTGACCTTGAGTTAAAGTCCCTTAAAGGCTCTCATTAAGTGAGGGGACTGGAACAGAAAGCCTTGGCCTAACTCTTTAACCTGTGAGTCTTACCTCTGTTTATAGAGGGGGGAGGAGCTGAGAGGAAAGGCAGAGAGTGGACACAGTAGCCTGTCATGGGCTGACAGAGTTTTAGAAGAGAGAGTGAACGGCCATATGGGCACCAATTTCATCAATCTACCTTCTCTGCTTCCCCCACATTAGGAGGTTCTTGCTACTCATTTCCCCTCCCCATGGCTCTTCATTCTCTCTCACCCCTACCTTCTGCCCAACTAACAAAGTCAAACGAGCTGCACAGCCACTGCCAACAGCCCCAGCATGTCTGCACAGTAGAGGCAGCATGGCCTAGTGGGTAGAGTGCTTGCTGAACCTGGCGACCTAGGTTCTATTCCTGGTTCTGCCACTAACCTACTGGGTGACCCTAGGCAAGTCAGTTGCCTCTCTGTGCCTTAGCTTCCCTGTTTGTAAAACGGGGAGAATGATATTTTCCCTTTATTGGGTAAATCTAGGTGCTTTGCTGGATCAGGACCCGAATGATCTCAGCAACTGGCAGGATCGAGTACCTGTTCAGAAAGCACCAGGGACACCTCCCATGAAATCAATGGGGCTTGAGACTTATTGGTATTGACTTCAATGGAATTACTTGCATGTTTAAAGTGCTTTGAGAGCTATGTATGAAAGTACTGTGTGAGAGCTAGGGATTGTTATGTAGCTGCCAAAAAGATGCCACAGATAAGGTAGCAAGCACTGTTTCCTGAGACTCAGAAATGATGAAGTCAATGGTGGCTGTTATGGGCCCATGAAGCCTGTGTCTCAGCATTCCCCTGGCTCTCCAGGGTACGTGTGCAGTAAACACCACCACAGTCAGGGCCCGCTCTCCATCCCGAGTGTGCCTGCTCATTCCACCAGGCCGCTGCTGCAATGATGTACAGTCTATTCAGCAGTATGTAAACAAGGGGTTAAACCCTCCGGTGTAGCACAGAGATGCTTGCAGGTGTCTGGTTAAAAACAGGCTATCTGTGTGCAACTAAAGGGAAGCACAGAGGACGGGGATCAGAGCCGGTGCTGCTATTAGGCGACCCTAGGCAGTCGCCTAGGGTGCCAGGATTCAGGGGGGCGGCATTTTGTGCGCTCTCCATGGGGCGCATGGGAGCTTCCAGTTCCGCTCCCGTTGTGCCGCCGAAGAAGGACTTCTGCCGACGTGCCGCGGAAAACAGCGGCAGGCAACTGAGTAGCTCAATGACGGCCGCTGTCATCTGCGGCATTTCGGCAGAGGGTCCTTCTTCTACGGCACGATGGGAATGGAACTGGAAGCTCCCATGCGCCCCGTGGGGAGCGCAAAAAATGCCACCCCCTGAATTCTGCCTAGGGCGCCAGAAACCCTGGCGCTGCTCCTGACGGGGATGAGGTGTTTCTGGTAAGAAGACAGGTTGTAAGTGTTGAACTCAAGTGGAAGGGAACGAAGAGAAGCTGAACCGTTGTCTGTTTGCTGGGGCCTTTGTTAACAACGGTTGCAGTGTGTTCCCCAGCCATTCTCATCCCCATGAGGCAATCAATAGGGAGATCAGGTTGAGGGGAGGGAGAATTCGGCTAACCCTAGGTTAGAACCTTAGGGTCTAGATCAGGGGTTGGCAGCCTTTCAGAAGTGGTGTGCTGAGTCTTCATTCATTCACTCTAATTTAAGGTTTTGTGTGCCAGTAATACGTTTAGAAGGTCTCTTTCTATAAATCTATAATACATAACTAAACTATTGTTGTATGTAAGGTAAATAAGGTTTTTAAAATGTTTAAGAAAATTCATTTAAAATTAAATAAAATGCAGAGCCCTCCGGACCAATGGCCAGGACCCAGGCAGTGTGAGTGCCACTGAAAATCAGCTCGCGTGCCGCCTTCGGCACCCATGCTGTAGGTTGCCTATCCCTGGTCTAGATCCAGTCAGCCCCTACTGATCATATCCACTGCATAGGATCCAGGCCAGAATGTGTACTCATCGCTTACTTTCCAGCCAGCACTTGCCTTAGCATTCCCACTCTCTAATGGAACAAAACCCAGCCATGGTATCATAATGTGCTCTATGCACAACACAGAGTGAGAGGACGGTACTTCAGAGGTCCCCTGAGTGAGCTGAAGATCCAAGCATTAGATTGTTCTGTTAAAATCCAGATAGCCCTGGAAACTCCGAGATGGATGGCTAGGATTGATTTAGGGCTCAGTCTAGACAGGTGCTGAATTCTCAACCCACACTGACTTCAGGGGACTTGTCCCTTGCTCTTTCCTGCAAGCTGGTGAGGGCATTCTGGTCCTGATCCAGCAAAGCGCTCAAGCATATGTCGTTAAGCAAGTAAATAGTCCCGTTGAGTACAAAGGGAATAAGGTAGGAACTTTGAGACCTGGACATGAGGTATGGTCCGTATAGGGACCCAAATTCAGCAACAAATCAATTAGAAACCCAGTTCCCAATCCTTCACAGAGAACATTGCAGTTCAGTGAGCACAGGGCATTCAGGCTCCAAGAATCCACAGGATGTAGGCACAAGGGCACAAGAGAAATTCAAGGCACAGGGAGGATAGAAGCTGCATGGGGGAAGGAAGCTGAAGAGATAGCAGGAGACAAGGGGTAGAAAGAAGCATTTCCAGGAAGGATGGGCGGCCAGTCTTTCTAACAGCCCCCAAATGACGGTGTCTGCTTTGACCTTAATCCACCCCTGCGACCATTGCTTATAGCAATTTTTCTGTGCACTGCTGTAACACTAAGCTTGGCAGAACTGGGCAACTTTACTGAAAATTAATTTTCATGGTATTCTTGGATTTGAGCGGGTGGGCTGGGACCCCAGATTAACTCACAACCACTATTTCTCTCCACCTAGGACTAGCTGCAAGCATGAAAATAATTTGAAGTGACAATATGGATGGCTGCTGGCACTAAATCATCAACAGGTCTCTTTGGAACAGTTCTGCTGCTTTTTTTATTTCCTCCTGGGTTTTCCCTCTCCCAGTTGCATAGCGGCACAAATAAATGTCAGCCCCCAAAGCTATACTTTTTTTTTTTCCCAAAGGCACAAGTGAAAAATGTAACAGCTCTCTCCTTTTCTCCTGCTTTATTGACACTCCCCCTCTTTGAGAAGACACAAATTGCAGAGGATTTCAAAATACTGCTGCTGGAGAGAGAGCGAGAGCTGCAACTATCCCAGCCCCTCTGCCTGGCTCCTGCCTGAATCTTTAATAACGGAGCCTGCCTGCTACTGATCTCAGCAGCTGGAAGAGACTGCAGAGGCTCTGCTCACGTCACTGGAAGACGCTAGCTCCACCCCTTGCTTCAGCCTGGGCTGCCCACGTGGCCTGGGACGTCAATTTTTGCATGGCAGCCTCCAGGAAGCAGGGACAACCCCAGGTGAGGCAATGGAGGAGTGCAGAGCCCAGCGGCATCCTTTGCACGCAGGAGACAGGGCGTGTTTTGAAGCCCTTCGCCAGGTGCACGAGAGGGGAAGCTCCTTCACAGAGGGCTGCAGGGGGGAGGGGGGAAGAACCTGATGGTGCTAAACAGGGTGACAAAGAAACATCCCGTGCAGGGAGATGTGTGCAAAAAGCCCCAGGGGTGCTGCCCTGTGGGGGGCTTTTGACTTTTCATGTTTGCACAGCTGGCTAGATAAATCCAGCTTCTGTGTGTCTTACCCAAACAGAGCCTACTTCAGACTGCAGCATTTCAGGCTCATATGCCCAGACACTGAGTAACAGGAAAGAGGAGCTGAAGCATGAAGTCTTTATGTATGGGATCCTGTATGGCTTAAGAAAGCAGATGCTGTGCATTGGGAAGTCTGGACTATGTCTCTGTGTATAGGGTTTGGGGGGGGGAGGGGGAGAGGTGTTGTAACAGTTGCTGATAACTTTGTCAGTTTCAGCTCTAGCCTTTTGGTTTAGCAACGTTCTATAGAACAGATGAGGGATATTAGATATAAGATATATATAGATATAAGAGATTGCTACATTTTATTAATATATAGCGCCTTTTAATACCAAAGTTATAGACATCACATGTGCATATTGGTATGAAAGTAAATGTTAGGCATAGTCGGGCAATCTGGCCCCAATAATCACACATCACTGATATATATATTTTGTAAGCTTAGTGCTAGATATTGATTTTCTCTAAAGGGCTGCAGTCAATGCAGATCCCACGTATGTCCTGCCCGGTGGAAGAATAGAAGCCTTTCATTTAGATTATGACAAACGCTATCCCTGAGGCTCAGCTATCATGGAGATGAATGTGGTGTGAATTATTAATTATTATTACTATAATTATTTATTTATTTACTATTTGTATTGCCATAATGCCTAGAAGCCCCAGTCATGGAGCCGGGCTGTACGCAGAACAAAAAGACAGAGTATCTAGGACATGGAATAAATACGCCATTTGAACTGACAATGGTAATAGTCCCAGAATTATTATTTTTAGACAGCGTCTGCCTTGGAATCTGAATGTCAATATTTTGTGTGCGTTTCATTTTTTTTATAACACACAGATTATACCATGATTTATCAACAGTCCTAACCCTCTTCCATGTCCCAGCTACTAACAGCTATTCATTAACATAATATGGCTACTCAGAAAAAAAAAACCATACATGGTTTTTAAACTGGTAAGAGTGGGCTGTAATTTGTTTTTAATTTCAGATGCATGGGCATAAAACAGGTGAGTCGTGGCGTGGTGTACATTTTCAAAAGTGACCAGTGATTTTTGGGGTACCTAAATTTTTGAGTGCACAACTTGAGATTCGGGGGGGCTGCAACAGTTTTTATAGAGGGGGTGCTTGAAAGCCTGGCATTTGGTTGCTATTATTACTTCAAGTTTGGGTGGAGGGAAGTGCTGCATTCCAAGTTCCAGTGCCGATGCTTGAGATGGTTTAAAGAAGCTTGATTTTCAGAGGGTTGGTGGTCAGTACTTTCTGAAAATCTGGCCCCTGTAACGGATCCAAAATCACATCCATTTTGAAAATTTAGGCCCACCTCTAACCTATGTGCTATCCTGTAGACACATGAGAACTTATCTTCTGCTTCTACAAACCTTTACTAATGGGCTCAGCATTAAGACTGTGTGTAGTCATTGACTTCAATTTAAATTACTTGCATGTTTAAAGTTGAGCATGCACAAAATGTCTACAGGATTGGAGTCATAGTGACAGACCTTCCAGCTGTATCATATGCATTTGTGCAAACAGATTCTGTTACATTTTGTCTTGCACTCAGAAAATACTCGATAAATCAGAGTTGCTGAATAGAAATTAAAAACAAATCTTCAAGAATATTAGATTTATTACATGACCCATATATTGGGGCTAGACATGCAAGATTGCAATCCAAACATTACCTGCTTAATGTGGTAGGATAAGTTATCTCTGCACAATAGAGCCATTGGGTACTGTCTCTCATTTTATGAATGGTTTCCTGGTGCTGTCAGTTAAGACCCTTCTGTCAAGATAGGAAAAGTCTATAGATGACTTGACCAAGGATGATAATAGATTAAAATTTTTTATGACAGGAAAATATGATTTGTCCCCTTTTTCTTTGTTCCTTTCATCCAAAATGAGTTATTTCCAAAATAAAGCTGTACGATATAACCCTCCATAGAAGACAAGCACCCGATCTGCCATTTTTCTGCACAGAAACTTGCTTTGTATGTTTAAGCTGTCAGTGCACGTTTACACACACATTCTAAGCAAGAGCAGGCTTAAAGCAGAAATCTACTGCTGAACATGGATTAGAGATACAGGCTTAGCATTTTGAGAAAAGAGACGTGAGTCTATTTGATGATTTAAATTAGAAAAATGCACAGTGCATTGGGCACTAGGAAGTCCTGAGAGTAGTCCTGACTGCCACTGACTCGCTGACTGGCCCTACTGATATTACTGCAACTCTGCCTCAGTTTCTCCACTGTAAAATGGGGAAGGGAACACTAATCTACCTCATGGGCTTGCTGTGAAGCTTAATGTCTATGCAATGCTTTGAATGTGTAAAGCTATATATGAATGCCGAGGATTAAATTATTATAGCTTGATGACTGAATACATTATCTATGGGGTCACTGACATTACATGCTGCACCAGCCGTATACAGTATATCCATCAACAGATTAACACAAGAGAAGTATAAGAGAGATAGCTAGCACAGGGTATGTCATACTTTTCATAGGGTCGAGACCATCTTAATAGAGCTTGTGTCTCACGGATGTGAACTTCTTTCCTTCCTCACAATCACATAACATCTAAGTAATAACTGCAGCAGTTACTTACATGGGAAAGGAGTATGAAAAAAGTGTTGAAGCTGAGACTGAAATTCAGTGGGTGTTGGGTGTCTTTGTTTCACTAAACTCCTTTGAAAATCCCAATCTTAATGTATTTTTAGCTGCTTTTCTTGCCGTATAATAGAAGATGGATCTAAAGAGGATGCATCTTCTGAGCTTCCAGCTGTCCATGGACCACCATCAAGTGCTATGCAGACCGCCAGTGTGCATGGACCATAGTCTGCGCATCTCTGGTCTAGAATCTTAGGTGGAAGATTCCTGTACTGTAACATTTGTGCTTTCAAAGCTGTGCATTGTGGGATAAGAAAGTTTATTGTGGCCAAAGTCTGGTAGACCATTAATATTTGCCCTTTGCTTTCTCAGGCACAGCTGAGCTTGTTACGGGAGAGCAAAGGGCCAACTGGTATTTGTTCCATCAAAGGCTAGAGGAATCAGGACTGGAGGGGAAAGCTATAGAGAGCAGGTAATGTGGCTATGGTTATTTGATGGCTTTGAAACATCAAGGAAGAGGATTTGGTTGCATCTTTCACTAGTGGGACAATTACTTTAATTTCAGTGCCTCTTGGTTTTAATCACTGAGTGAGTAAATAATTACAGAGAAGTGATTTTAACTTAACACATGATTATATTTACTGCTGAGGGGAAAGGTCAGCTATGCTCTTAAAAATACAGAGTGACCAGGTTAAATGACCCTCCAAGGAAACAATGAAAAGAATTTTACTGGAAACCTTGGGGATACTTTAAAATGGTTACTTAGAAAGCAGGAGTTACTGATGACATCCTTCATATGGGTTTCACTGCTAATAGATCTGAGTTTCTAATATTACTGCAGACTTTTTATTAGGGTTGTGCTTGGGGACAGTCTTTACTGCCTTCTTCAGAATCTTTCGCTTGTCACTTGCAGGATGCATTAGCAGTTAATCAAACCCTCGTTCTTTGCTTCTGTAATCAGTGTATAACATCAGTTTCTATTTCAGGCTTGTGGGGACAAAGCACATGCCTAGAAAGGGAACTGTGTCCTTAAGAGTTAAGGGAAGGATTTCCTTTCTTTTTCTAACTGACCGTCAAATTGTTTCTGTCTTCTTGTGGGCATCTGTCATCACTGAAGGGAAATGATCAGCTCATTACATGGGACAGAAAAGACTGATCAGAATAAGACACTGTACACCATTGTGTACAAACAGTATATAGCCTTCGAAGATTGTGGAAATAGCTAGAGGGTGAAATCCTGGCCCCATTGAAAGTCAACAGGATTTTTGCCATTGGCTTTGTTGGGGCCAGGTTTTCACCCGGGGTATGTATTAGCATTTGGGGTTTATTTTCTCTTTTTTCCTTCCAAAATATATTTGTAGAATAAAAATACTGTGCCCTACTGCAGACAGGCAGAAGAACGACTCACAAGCACCACATGTGGCTTGTTCCCATTGGATAAGAGAGGAAGGATGATCATGTTATTAAGGTGTTGGAGTGGGTTCAGAAGATCTTGGGTCAAGTCCTGACTCAGCCACAGACTTCCTGTGTGACCTTTGGCAAATCACTTAATCTCAATTCTCTCTGTAAAATGGAGATCCTACTATTTCATTTCTCTCACACTTTTTTTTTCTGTCTTTCTATGTAGCTTATAAGCTCTTTAGGGCAGGGACTGTCCCCTCTTATGTGTTTGTGCAGTGACAAGCATGAGGCCCTGAACTCAGCTGGGGTTTCTAAGTGCTACTAGAGTAGAAATTGTACATTAAAATAATAAGTGTTTGGGGCTTTTAAAAATAGATTGGGTAGACAAAAATATGACTAACTAAGATCCATCTCTCGTGTGCCATTATTTTCAAGCAGGGATTCACTGCATGACACTATCTGCACTGGCCCTAGGGAGATGCAATGTATGAACTAACTGAAGTTAGAGACAGAAATGACCTATGCAGAATTCTATGTCTGTGTCCGTTTCATAGCTCAGATCTACACTACCCACTTACTTCGGTATAACTGCGTTGCTCAGTGAAAAATCCACATCCCGAAGCCGTGTAGTTATACCAAGCTTAACCCCCCTGCCCCGTATAGACAGAGTTATGTCAGTGGGAGAGATTCCTCCGCTACGGTTGCCATTGTCTGGTTTTCGACTGGAACGCTCAGTTGAAAAGGTACCCTAGCGGCTTTGGTCAGCACTGCTGATTGACCTGTTAAAATTCTGGTTGGCAGTACAGCTGGGCTGGTAGGGGAGTCCTTACCAGGCTCTGTGCAGCTCCTGGGAAGCAGCAACATAACCCTTTGGTTCGGGGATGGTCAAGGGGGTTCAGCGCGCTGCCCCTGCCCGAGTGCTGGCTCTGCAGCTCCCATTGGTTGGGAACCATGGCCAATGGGAATTGAGGGGGTGGTGCTTGTAGGCAGGGCAGCATGCAGAGCCACCTGGCTGCCCCTGAGCCAGAGGGACATGTCACTGCATCCCAGGAGCCACCTAAGGTAAATGCTGGGCTCACCCCCTCTGAACCCCCTGCCCCAGCCCTGAGGCTCCTCCTGTACTCAAACTCCCTCCTGGAGCCCACACCCCTCTTGCCACTGTGCCCCAACCTCCTACTCCAGCCCTGAGTCCCCTCCCACACTCTGAACCCCTCAGCCTCAGCCCAGCACCCCCTCGTGCATCCCAAACCCCGCATCCCTGGCCCCACCCCAGAGCCTGCACTCCCAGCCGGAGCCCTCACCCTCTCCCAAACCCCTGCCCCACCCCGGAGCCCCTCCCACACCCCAAACTCCTCATCCTTGGCTCCACCCCAGAGCCCGCACCCCCGACTATACCCAAACCCCCTGCCCCAGCCTGGTGAAAATGAGCGAGTGAGTGAGGGTGTAGGAGAGCAAGCAACAGAGGGAGGGAGGATGGAGTGAGCAGGGAGCGAGGCCTTGAGGCAGAGGTGGACAGGGAGCAGAACAAGGGTGTTTAGTTTTCTGTGATTAAAAAGTTGGCAACCCTACCTCCTGCCCACATAACTACCGCCTCTCACGGAGGTAGACTTATTAAGCTGATGGGAGAGCTCTTCACCAGAAGCGCTACAGTGGCACCGATGCAAGTCTGTAGTGTAGACCTGCCCACAGATTTCAACGACAGAAAGGACCCTTATGATCACCTGGTCTCACCTTTTGCCTAACACAAGCCAGAGAACCTCACCCCCTAATTTCTGCCTCAAGCCCGTAACTTCTGCCTGAGCTGTGTTTATTTTTGCTAACACAATAAAACAGGTGGGGATTCACTGCATGACAAACGCTCATGACGAGTTGGCAATGGGGTCATCTGTGCCAGAAAGGATGGGTGCCCATAGTGTAAAAAATCCTGAGCTATTAGTTTTTTGGATGATAAATCTTTTTAATATGTCCTTTAATAGGGCTGCACGAACTAGAATGTGAGGGTAAATAATGCACCAACGTGAGTGCCTTGGTGGATAACCTTTTTATATTTAATGGTCTGTACCCTCATCTACTTCTTGACTGGGACCGTCAAGGTATCGTCTCCGTCCCATCTCCCCCTTTGCCCCTCTCTTGTCCTGCTATCCCCATTTAAGACCCTGTATAGCAGCCACTATGCTCTGGTTAAGGAAAGACTAGACAGGATTTTCTTCCCGGTCCAGTGCCATACAAGCTGTGACTATCACCACTGCGCTGCAGCTCAAGCCAGAAAACTGCACCTTTAAGTGATTTATATGGGTGCAGCAAGTGGAGAGAGCAACTCAGGGCAGTCAGTGCTTCTGTAGAATATAAACTACAATGTCTGTGCACAGCAGGGTGAGGTAAGAACTAAGGGCTCATTCCTGCATATGGAACAAGCCATGGCTGCGTGCAGACACCACAACCCACAATGGGAATTGAACCTAGAAACTTTGACATCAGAACTGCCAAACTCTACCACCAGAGCTAAAGGCGAAGGTATATAGGGGCTGGTGCCAGCGCCTAGAGGGAGTGCAGCTCATACATGCTAGGCCAGTGTATCGCACAATTGCCAACTACAAAACCAGTTTCTCCTCCCTTGGTTTTCACACCTCAACTGCTAGAACAGGGCCTCATCCTCCCTGATTGAACTAACCTTGTTATCTCTAGCCTGCTTCTTGCTTGCATATATATACACCTGCCCCTGGAAATTTCCACTACATGCATCTGATGAAGTGGGTATTCAGACATGAAAGCTCATGCTCCAAAACGTCTGTTAGTCTATAAGGTGCCACAGGATTCTTTGCTGCTTTTACAGATCCAGACTAACATGGCTACCCCTCTGATACTTTACTGATGTGAGAAAACATTTGCACAAGTGTTTACAAGATCTGACCCTAAAGGATTAAGCCTCCTCTCTCAGCCTTAACATTGGCCAAAGAACCAAAATGGGAGACAACAAGGAAAACAAGAGGGCAAGAAGCTGGAAACCGGAATTATGGGGCCTGATCCTTGCCCTGTTGACACCAAAGTTTTGCCACTGAGTTCAATGGGAAATGGATCCGGCCCTTACAATCCACAGGGGCTGGTGCAGAAGTACTAAGACAGTGTGCTTAATTTGTATTGCAGGTAGGAATATGAGTCCCAAGATTACTACAGAGCTGCTCAGGCAGCTGCGACAGGTGATGAAGAGCTCCAGGTACCTCACAGAGCCCATCCAAGCCTATATCGTGCCGTCTGGAGATGCACACCAGGTAGAGATTTCAGTATTAAGGATGTTTCCTTCTAGAGGAAAACTAGAAGTCCATAGATGGCCACGGTTACTTTTTGGTTTGCTTGTTTCAATAATTCCAATATAAAAGCTTTGGTGAGCCGGGGAATGATGCAAAGAGGAGCTGTAGATGGAGTTTCTAGAGTCTTTTTTCTGATGGTCAGCGTTTATTTTTCTGTAGGAAGCCAACTTTGCTGGGTCTGCTTTCTCCAGGGAAGCCCATGGCCTACAGAGGGGAGCGTACCAAAGAAGTGGCTGCTCCCATCCTGGCCCTTGTAGTGTATTTTCTAGAGCTAGAGAGCCCTAACCTGCAGCTCTCACATGGAGGGGCTTCTGGGATAGTAGTAGGGAGGGCAGCATGCTGCAGAGGCCCAGGTCCCCTCCCATCTGCAGACCTGGGATCCCTGTGTGCCCAGAGATACTCCTCTCTGCGTCAGCCAGAGATGGTGACCCTGGGGCCTGCTGCTTGGGTGTTTATTTTTGTGGTTGTGGGGATACTTGGCTCTCTCCAGAATATTAAGATTGTCTTGATCTGCTGTAGTTGTTTAGCCCAGGGCAACTTTAAAATGTTGAACCCCTTCTTGCCTGTATAAATGTGTACATGCGGTGTCCTCAGTCTTCATCCGAGCTCTGTTTAGAGAACATCAGAGTTCCTGGGGGGTGGAGGGGATCTTCTTCCCTCAGCCATTTTCAGAGGTAGAGGACCTGACCTCTCTCACCTTCCCACACCTGGGCTTGGAATTTACCCCTGTGCAAAGTGGGTGTGAAATGCTGCCGCAGCAGAGTATTTCACACCCTTTTTGCACAGGTGCACATGATGACACAAAGTGCAAGGCAGTGGTGAATGTGGCTGTGCCCCGGGAACATGTGTGTCATACGTTTCCCTTTAAATAGATCAGCTCCTCAGTTCTGTGTGATGGGTGAGGGCTCCCTTGCAGCTGCTACAGTTCTCGCCTTTTGTGCCTGAAGCTACCTCTGTCTGTATGTAACTCCAGTTACATTTTGCTACCCTGGAACTGTGATCACGTGAGTTAAGGAATGTGACCTGCAGGATTCCTGAATTTTTTTTTTTTCCTTCTCTTTTGGTCTTTGCTACAGTGAATGCAGTAAAGCAAACAACCCTGCATCCCTCCTTGCTGCTGGACAAGTTCATCAGGTTTCTTCACAGAACTAAACAGTCTGAATGGAATTGATTAATGAAAACAGCTAATTATACAGCTTCATGACTCGCATGTGTCATGGTGGGTTGCCTCTGCAAGGTCTTGTCTGCAGTGGGGAATTGCCCCAATTTCAGCCATTGATGAGCTTCACCAGTACAAACCCGCAGTGCAGACTGGGTAAACCACCCTAAGCTGCAGTTTCCAACAGGCTGAGTCAAGCAGGGATTCACAGCATCCATGCAAATACTAGCTTTGCTTTTCTACATTCGGGACTCACACTTGTGCAGCACCACCAGTGACTGAAATAGAAGCAAATCAGTAATGCGGACAAGGCCTGAGAGGGGGGGGATTTTATTCCATTTCTTGATTGCTCAAAGTGCCTGCATTTTGCTGACATTTTAGGACCCTGGTACTGTGACATGCTGAGTGCCCTACCTCTCCTGGGCTTTGGCGTGAATTGAGGTCTCTCAGTAGGTTGCAGCAACTTGTCTATGTAAGCTCCAAGATCCCTGCAGTGCTTTTAATGTCAGGTTCTGTACTAAGGCTAAAATAATTTTTTTCCCCATTGTGTTATAAACCTAATCAGATCCCCTAGCTCTCCAGGTTTACTTGTCCTTTCAGTTCCATAGACATAAAAGCACTGAAGCGTATAAACAGAGGGTTGGAAGAAACCTCAAGAGGTCATCTAGTCCATCCACCTGCCCTGATCCCCCTAGACCACCTCTGACATGTGTTTGTCTAACCTGTTCTTAAAATCTTCCAACTCCAGGGATTCCACAACCACCCTACGTACCTGTTCCAGCGCTTGACTATTCTTACAGTTAGGAAGGATTTTTCTAATATTGAACCTAAATCTCCTTTGCAGCAAACTAAACTGATTGTTTCTTGTCCTGCCTGCCGTGGACTTGGTGAACAATTGATCACCATCCTCTTTATAAGAATCTTTTACATATTTGAAGACTGTTATCCAATCTCCCCTCAGCTTTCTCTTCTCTAGACTAAACTTGCCCAGTTCTTTCAGTTCTTTCCTTTTAAGTCATATTTTTCAAACCTGTTTTAACATTTATTGTTCTTTTGGACTGTCTCCAGTTTGTTCACCTCTTTCTTAAAATGTGGTTTCCCAACCTGGACACAGTACTCCAGCCAAGGCCTCACCAGAGCCGAATAGAGCATAGTTATCTCCTGTGTTTTACATACGATACTCCTGTTAATACATCCCAGAATGATATTTGCCTTTTGCACAAAAGCATCACATTGCAGAGCTCTTAAACAGAACCATCTTTTCCTAGAATCTCGGAATCCAATTTATATCCTTTCCAGAGACTGCCAATACCCTGGATTGGTGTCTGCTTTAGCCGATGCTGAATAGTGGCTGCACTACTTACATTGATTTCCTACAGTGTATTATATACACTGAGCCTGACTTGTATCTCTAAACCAGTGGTAGGAAGTCAGAGGGAATGGAAGGGCCTCTTGTGAACAAGGTAGTGCAGTGAAGTGTGATCACTTCAGACGGGTCTCTCACAGCTAGTAAATGTCTGCCCAGCTCATATCCCCACATTTGGATTGGCTGGATCGCCACTCTCTGCTCCAGACTGGAACAGCATGAGGTGTGGTTGTTTAGGACTGATGAATGGGCAGAATTGTGGAGCAAAGGAGGAGAGGAATTTTACACAGCATCCACCTGACCTTTTCCAGCTCTGACCAGTGCAGGTATTATTACTGCTGGGGCTCGTGATGCACCTGCCAAATAAGTGGCCGGGTTTGTTTGAAATGCTCAGAGGATCAAGGTCACCCCTGTAAAACCAATGAGCTACCTACCTAATTGCTGCTGTATGTTGCAGCTGGGATGCACCTGCAGTGCTGCTGAATGCACTCAACACAATAGATTTGAGTGCTAATGGGCCCGACCTTGCAAACACTAACGGTGTTACTCATCTGCATAAACTTGAAAGAAGTTAAACAAAGAAGGCTCACTTGACAGAGGGCTTGCAGGATGGGGCCCTAAAATTCCACAGGTTTGGACAGCAGCCCAGCGAGCGTGATGGGGAGCCGCTTTAGGGTCTGAGCTGGGATGAAATCCAGTCCAGTTGCAAGAGAAGCTCCAATTAGATGGGTTGTTGTGACCGTGCAGTGGCTCACGCTCTGTGCAGCATTCACAGGTGCACAGTGCTAATTTTAGCACAGATGTGATTATCACAAAACACTGGGTAATCTCAGCGCAGTAGGGATTGCCGTATGGAACAGGAGATGAACTGCTGCTCAGATACGGTGATGATGAGGCTCTGTAAGAAGCTAAATAGATAGATAGCTACAGAGGGCTTTTGCTTAAGTCATCTTCCTTCCCATGCAGCTCCAAGCCACTAATTGTACTTTAAAGCCCATCTATCCCTTTGCTTAGTTTCAACCCTCCCCTGTCTCCCCCTTTAAATGTTTCCTGCATGTTTCCCTGTATGGGACACTGTCAGGGAAAATTTTTTCCTCAAATTAAGGTTCTTATTTTTTTTTTAAAATATGGTTTTACCAAAGCTAAGACCAATAGAAATATTCCCATGAGGGAGGAGTGTTAGAAAAATCACTGTTATTTTTTATAAAGCCATTAAATCTCCCCCTGTTAAAAAAATAAAATAAAATAAATTTTTTTTCTGTGTTTGTCACCCAGACATTTCAGCATTATGTTAGTGCGTAAGACCCGGAAAGTGAAATTAATGAGATAATACCTGCCCATGTAAGTGAAACAGACTGACCTCTTTCCTCAGCTGAGACAGAGGGAAGAGAAAATAAATAAAGTATGGATGGGATTTTCAGAAGTGTCTGTGACTTAAGAGCACTGCAGGTCAGTGGGACTTATGCTCCCAAATCACGTAGGTGGTTTTGGAGCTGCCTCATATGAATAGATCCAGATTTAAAAAAAATCTCTTATATTTAATAACTAATGTTTGAAACATAGTACGGGGTTTTAAAAAATAAACACATGGGCAGATTCCAAGCAGAGATTAAAGGAGCCCCAAGCAGCTCAGTGATCGCCGTCCATTCTGCTGCACGCTCTGGAAGCTAGACACAATAGAGGATCGGACCCATGAGATTTAACTTGACTGTAACTCTTCAGTGTTTCTGATTTGTTCATGACTATTCAGTGCTGCAGCAGCATCAAGGAGGCAGGGAATAATCCCATGCAGATTTGCAGAGACTTTTGTCTTGGATCATTTGCCTGGTACTCTGTTGAGCCAAGGCTTTTAAGGCTGGCCAGGATTCAGTTGATTTGCTGAATTGTGCTGATAATTAGAGGCAAGTTTATCAATCCTGACCTCCGATCGTGGTTGAACAAGATCCCAGAACAGGGTGTGTTGGCCATTTCAAAACGCAGGAACACCTTGGCTAACAATTTTTCTTCTTCCATTTTGGCAACAGATTGTGGACGTTAGGAGTTTGTGTCCCCAGTCTATTCAGTTATTTAGAGTTTTTGCTGAGACTGACAACAAAGGTGCCAATTAAGATGGTTTTTGTGATGTGGACACTTTGATCTTGACAGAAGTTACCCATCTCTTTTCCTTCCCCCTCCCACTTGCTTCACATAGGGCAGTAAGCACTCATCCAATGGTAACCAATAACTTCTGGTTACTTCTGACCTGGGCTGGATTTGAACAGGTAAAGTAAAAGTAAAAGATTTAGTATCTAATTACAAATCTCCTAAAGGCTTAAAAGTTTTATGGCCTAACAACCTTGACTTTCTCCTTTTTAATGGCATTGTTATAGAGGAAAAATACTAAAAGGGCCTCTTGTAAACGCCAGTTGGAGGACATAAATATATATAGTGGCATTTAAAGATTTAATGGACTGTATACTTTAGTTTCCAAGATCAAGGAATGCTTGTGTGTTCTCTTCTTCTCACTTTGCAGCTTCAAAGGCAGGATCTGTTTGTTGCCAAGTGGGAGGTTGAGTGTGAAATAAATATCAGCAAACTGCAGCATTTCACTGTTTACAGAAGTTGGTGGGAGAAAAGTGCTGGAGGTTTAA
Organism: Gopherus flavomarginatus; assembly: GCF_025201925.1. Lineage (NCBI taxonomy): Eukaryota > Metazoa > Chordata > Testudines > Testudinidae > Gopherus > Gopherus flavomarginatus. The sequence continues at coordinate 131,889,223 of NC_066622.1, forward strand.
AAAAACAGGCAGATATAACTACAACGTAATCACAGATACTTAAGTGTCCCAAAGGAACAATTTTTAAACACTTGTTAGGACTTCCAGAGGAGCAGAGCCCAATCTTGTCACTTGTTTGTTTCTCTTGACAGTGTCCTTCAAGAGAACTGGAGCTTTTCAATGTACTTGTCATCAGCTGCTGTTTGTTGTTGCTGATGTAAATAATTAGCTGCGTCTTCTGTATTCCAGAGTGAGTACATCGCGCCCTGTGATTGCAGACGGGCATTCATCTCCGGATTTGATGGCTCTGCAGGTACATTACCAGAACCTCTTTTGTTGTCTGAACCCATATTTCCCCTGAAAAGGAGTGATCTGATTCACAACATGTATGCTGGATGACGAAAACCTAACCAAAATGTTTGGACTGTTCCCTTCCCACATCAGCATCTGCAAAATTACGTGTTGGCTGCCAGCTGAAAATTATGTCAGATCGATGCAGTAATGGGCTTTCACAAAAGATTGACCCCTGAACAAACCTCCCATAAAGCAAAATCCTGTTAACTGTTCAGTGCAGTGCTCGCAGCCTGCTTTTATGTTGTCTAACGTGAGGCCACTATGAACAGATTGTACGTTGCCCAACAGAGCTGGGATTAATGGTAAACAATGTTTGTCAGCCACTTTCAATCATTTTAGAATGAAGCTAGTGCCAGAAATACTGAACTGTGAAGCTGAGTTTATGGAAAAGTTTGCTTATCTCGCAGAGGCACGGGATGTTCTTTTGGCTGAAGCATAGGGCTGGAAGTTGGGAAGGCAGACTTCTATCCCAGGCTCTGCAGTGTACTTGCTGTGAAATTGCGGACGAGTCACTCAACCTTCCCATCTCCCAGCTGGAAATCAGGGTTAATAACAAATACTGACTTCCACACAGGATGCTGTGAGGCTTTGTGGGTCAACTTCTGTAAAGTGCTTTGAGAGCCTCCTGTGGAAAATAGTCTATACAGAAATGCAGAGCAGCGGTGTTCTAGAACATGAGTCCTGCATCCCAGCCTTCCTTTCTTCAGCCTCACCCTGGTGCCTCACCCTGCGGTCAGAAGGGTGGTGGTTCTACCGTCAGACCATGGCAGGATTTGCCCAGGCTTGGGCTCAAGCAGTGTTTGCTGAATGAAAACTCCGTTTTTAAATGGGTTCTGGCTCCAACAGCGTCAGCGTGTGTTTGGCCAGGGGAGATGAGGCTGAACCAGAGTTTGCGAGCTATGCTGCAGTAAGATAGATCTCAGTCATTGTAAGAGAGAAAATAGGTCATGTGGTATGATGCTAGATTGGGACTCAGGAGATCTGGGTTTAATTCTTGGCTCTGCCACAGACACCCTGGGTGGCCTTGAGCAAATCACTAGATCTCTCTAGCCTTGAGTCAGCAAGTTAGGTAAGCACGTGCCTAACTTAACCATTTGAGTAGTCCCATTGATGTGTGTTCCCATTGCTTACGTACCTGGCTGAACCAGGGCCAGTGTGCCTCAGTTTCCCACTGTAAAATGGAGATAATAATGCTTCCCTTCTCTCACTCTCTTTTCTGTTTAGATTGTAAACTCTTTGGGGCAGGGACTGAGTCTCTGTTGTGCAGTTCCTGGTGCAATGGGGCCCTGGTATCAGTCGGGGCTTCTGGCTGTTTCTCTAGTAATGATAATTTGTAAGCCAGGCTTCAGCTTCTGTCTGAGCTGTGTTTAAACTGAATTAGTCTAAGGAGATTTAAAAGCAAGTTCAGCAAACCCGGTTCCTGATGTAGAATGGCCTGGCCAGAATTGCAAAGGAATTTGACTCTTAGTTGTGGGGAACAATTAGCATCTCCATTAATACCCAAGTGACGTTAGAACTGTGACCTGAGCTTTCATACGGACTGTCCGGCATCTGTGTACATGTCAACCAAACCTTGTGCAGTCCATGTAACTGTGATGCATCCAGTACCTCTGTATCTGCCCCTCTGTGTTCCGATGAACCACAAACTGACTTCTCCCTTTTGCTTCCTGGCCAGGTACTGCCATTATAACCGAGCAAAAAGCAGCCATGTGGACGGATGGACGCTACTTCCTGCAGGCAGCACAGCAAATTGATAGCAACTGGACGCTCATGAAGATGGGTGGGTGGCCGTCCAAAATATTGCTCCACTAATATACAGAGAACTAAATAACAGGGTATGGGGATGCTCTAGGCACTCAGGTTAGTTGATTGCCAGGGCATTTGAATGAACTAAGATCAGGATGGGGCAAAGAGTTCTGTGGAACCTTATAGACTAACAGACGTTTTGGAGCATGAGCTTTCGTGGGTGAATACCCACTTCGTCGGATGCATGTATTCAACACGAAAGTTCATGCTTCAATACCGTTAGTCTATAAGGTGCCACAGAACTCTTTGCTGCTTTTTCAGATCCAGACTAACATGGCTACACCTCTGATATTTAAGATCAGGATAGTGCCTTTCAAAAGGAAAATCAAAAAGGAATAGGAGGATCGGCATCTGCACAAGATGCTGCTGCTTTAAGATATGTCAGGGCACTTGCATTTGAGTGTGACTTGTATGTTAGCTTGTGCTGTAATTTAAGGGTCTGTGTGAAACCTCTTCTGCATGGTTTTTTCTTTGCTCTTGGAACTACATTTTTTCCCCTTTTCCACATCCAGGTCTGAAGGATACGCCGACTCAGGAGGACTGGCTAGTGAGTGTGCTCCCAGAGGGCTCGAAAGTTGGAGTGGACCCTTTCATTATTCCAGCTGGTTAGTTTATTTTATGCTTTCCAGGTTGGGCGATGAGATTCTGCCTACCCAAATTCACCGCACTGTTTCAAATGGGCAGAGGAGCCGCTTTCGCTTTCCATGTTACAGCCTATTACTGCTGCACAGCTAAGAGAGTTCTTCTTTAGCTCAAGCTCAAGCACAGAGGCCTGTGCTTTTGGTGCTGTAGATCTCTGGTTCATTTCCCACTGGTGACTGTGATACCTCTGTCAGTATGTCACTATGGCTTGTTACATCTGGATGTTGCTGCTGCTTCTTCTCCTTCTCCTCCTCCTCCTCCTCCTTCTCATCTTTGAGATCAAGTGGAAGGGGCAGGGGTGGAGAAGAAAGCTTAGACTTTTCCAGCCTCCCCTAGCACAGAGGGAATTCCTGTGTTTCTGACATTTGTGGCCAGTGCTCTTAGCTCTCTCCTCTTTGGCAGATCAGTGGAAGAGGATATCTAAAGCACTGAAGAGTGCCGGCCATGTTCTCGTGCCGGTCAAAGAGAACCTGATCGATGCAATCTGGATGGATCGCCCCCAGCGACCCTGCAAACCTCTGATGACCCTGGACCTGAGTTACACAGGTTAGTGGGATCCGGTCCTGAACTGCGTGGATTCATTTTCACTCCTCTTTTCTCTCTTCCTTTCCCTTTATAAAGTGGCAGGAGAAATATAACTGCAGCCCAGCATGATGTGCTGTTTGATTAAATTAAGGATCTAATTAGACTCTGTTTATTCTCTTCAATGATCTTTTTGTTTTGGAAACCAGACATAAGCATTGATTGTGCCTAGATACTGCAGCGATGGGTTTATAATAAATACACAGATGTATGTTTCTGGAAAAAGGGAAAAAGCTTAAAGCTGGTGGTGTATGTCATAAAGGAGCAGTAAGGAAGACAAGCCAGAAATTGCGTGTTTGGCTTCTAGGAAATTCTAGTCTCATCACATTAGGGCTTCGTGGCTGTACGTCTCTGCTGTTAGTCAGTAAATTAGGTGGTGATAACATTTGCAACTAAAGAACCAAAACCATCGATAGTCAGCAAATGTATTGTATTTCACAGGGATAGGCTGGAAAGAGAAGATTGCAGCTATGCGTGCGAAAATGGTTGAGAGAAAAGTCCTTTGGCTTGTGGTTACAGCCCTGGATGAAGTATCTTGTAAGTATCCTGGCTGGGTGGGTTATTGGATCTGTCTGTCAGTACTACAGAATGTTCTCTCATGGCTGGGAAATGAGAAATCTACCCAGTGCCAAGAGGCACGTGGTATACCAGAGGGGTTGTTATAAGTCGATTAACCTGGGACAGGTCAGGAGCAGTCTCCATTCTTTGCTATGAGCCAGATTTTGCTCTCATTTACACCTGTGTAAATCCAGAGCACTAGAGCAGATTTAGGCCCAGTGTACACAACAAATCACCACACCTGAAAAACAGGCAAAGAGAAGGAAAAGGAAGGGGATATATAAAACCGAGGCAGCTTGAGGAAAGAACTGACAGACAAAATGTTCTAGCATAAAATATCCTTACACCCTCCCACTCCCCACCGGGAAGCTGGAGGCTGTTTTAAGCTGTGAAGCCTTCCCATCCGTGAAGCAGTACTGTGTGTGGCTCTAGGTACACAAATAGGCATACCACCATTTCATAGGCAACATTTGTGATTTCTAAGCATGTGCGTGTATGTTCAGGTGACCAGATGTCCTGATTTTATAGGGACAGTCCCAATTTTTGGGTCTTTTTCTTATATAGGCTCCTATTACCCCCTACCCCCGTCCTGATTTTTCACATTTTCTGTCTGGTCACCCTAGTGTATGTGCTTGTGGTTTCCGCAAGCCTAGTTCTAGTTTTCATACTTGTTAAAAGGAGTCCCCCAATCTCCTTGCCCCTACAGTCACGAGACTGCAATGGACTTCATCCTGGTCCCCACTCGTTCCCTTTTGCACTGGACTGGCAGCCAAGAGAGCTTAAACAACCCGTAGGAGAGTCTCCATGTAGCAAAACCAATGTAGCCAGCTCTGAGCCCTGTGATTCTGGCCTCCCGCCCCAGCATAGTGGGCATTCCCAAGGTGGGTGGAGGTCAGGCCGGAGCTCATGGAATGGCCCTGTTGCTCTGTCTCAAGATAGATATGATCTGGGTTGCTCTAAACCTCCGAGTAGGTCCAGATGACCCATTGTTGATCACACCAGAGGCCTGTGTGCACTAGCACTCCTGCTGCTGCACCAGTGGGGCTGCGCCTGTGTAGGAGATGTCCCAGGAAATCTGAGTGCAGGCCGGGCTTTGGGTGTATGATTAGCATATACTGTAGAATCTGCATCACCTGCTCCAGAGTGTAAATGATCTTGACAAATTCCCAGCTTCAGTTTGGAAATCAGTAACTTGGCACCAGCAATGTGGCATAGTCAGGGTCTTCGGTATTCGCTCCTACAGTCGTGAAACGAAGCACAGAGCTTCCTGTTTCAGGAAATAAATACATCCAATAGCAGCAAAGGGGACTCTTCTCTGGCGAGACCTGCATTAGCAGAGATGGCTGCCCTCTACCCTTATCTGTACAGACCTCCACGGCGTGCGGGCCACTTTACAGACAAGTTAAACAATGCTTGATTCCTGCTCCCAGGTGGTTACAGTCTAAGTACACCTACCAGTGCAAGGAGTGATCCATGAACAAAGGGGTGAGGACAGTGAGAGATGTTTATTGCTAGGTGTACATCTGGTGCTCCTTTCCTCTACTATAGATGGAAAAACCCATTCATCTTATGTTTGGTCACTAGATGTTGCTCTATTAAAATCTGAAAGGGCATCTGGGGGGGAGGGTTGAAGAGGAGGCCAGCACCATTCCACAGCATGGAGACCCTAATTTTGCTCAGCTGGCAGATTTCTACAGCCCCTTCCTGGAAGCCCCCTATGGTTCTTTGTGACTTGGGAGAAGCAGGGTCTTTCCCAGGAAGCATGCACATACCCATGAGTGTCCTACCTGATGTTGCATGGCCCAGTGGACCCAGCCCCAGACACTTCCACCTCCGCCGGCTGGCTCGCCGCGTCACCGGGAGCCGCTCTTTCACGCAAACGTTTCCAGGAGCGAGTGCCTGGGTTTCGGAGGGCTCAGCTTGACTCCTGAAACCCGGCGCTCAGAGAGGCCGAGCACCCGCCGCGCTGCTTGGCATCTCCCTGAGTTGTGAGCGACCTGCGCGTTTGACGAGCAAGGCTGAGCCGTCCGAAGCCGAGCAGCCACAATCAAAGGCCGTTTTGTAATGTTTTGGCCTTAACTTCTCTGTGCCTCCCTTCCCCTGTGGGTCCCATGGCTGACAGGGCTCTGTGAGGGCAAAGTACTGAAACTTGAGCACTCTCTGGAGAGCGAGGGGTGGTCTGCTGTCCCGGCAGAGACGGGGAAAGTCACTTCCTTGCCATTCTGGTATCTCCACTGTGGTCTAGCTCCTGAGCCAGAGCCTGAAGAGATTTGTCTGGCATCATTTAGTCCTCACAGTTTTGATGCCATCTAGTGGAGAAAGCAAATTACTGCCAGTAAAGCTCTGGGGGATTGCAACAGCTGGACTCTGGCTTAAAGCCCTTGTGCAAACCTGCTTTTGAGCCAGCTGAATTTGGTTTTGTTTTTCTTCTCTAATACTGTTGAATTTAAATGATGAGACAAGACTGTGATTCTGGGCTCTCTTTTCTTTCCTAGGGCTGTTTAACCTCCGAGGCTCAGACGTTGAATACAATCCAGTATTTTTTGCTTATGCTGTCATAGGAACCGATACAATCAGGTCTTTACCTTGTCCCTTCTTTATCGTTACCAAGTGTTGCACTGACGTTCCAGGCGTGTTTCCTCTGAGAGACTGGCTCTTGCGTTGTGTGTATTCTTTTAAACTGCGTGTGCCTCGGCCATATTAATGTCCTTTCCTAGCATTTTTATATTCCATGATAATCTGTTTATCTCCCCCTGCTCCCCTCTCATCTTTGTGATGGTGGAGTCAAGAGCTTTTGCTTCTGTTCCCAGATCTGCTACTGTGTGACAAGTCCTTTCACCTTCTCTGTGCTTCAATTTGCTCCTCTGTAAAATTGGGATCATGTTAAATGCTTTGAGATCTTTGTGCCAAAGGTGCTATAAGGAGCTGCTGATGACTTGGCATCAGCAGTGGGGCAGGTGCGGGAGAATTTTATCCATTGTGGGGTTTTCGAGGGGTTAACTTAGCTGAAGATTACCTTCAAAACCACAGGTAACAGTTGCTGCTGTGCTCTGGGATTTTGGGGCTTTGGGTGCCAAAGATCCTTCTCTTTTTGTTCAGTGCAACAAGCTTCGGTAGGACACAAGAATCGAGGCACATGAAGGTACTAGCCAAACGCGTGTGATCTAGTGGGTAGAACACAGGCCTGGGGGTTCTGTTCTCAGCTGTGTGATGACTAAGGCTAAGATTTTTAGTAAAAGTCATGGACAGGTCACTGGCAATAAAGAAAAATTCATGGAAGCCATGACCTGTCCCTGACTTTTACTAAAAATATCTATGACAGAATGGAGATCTGCGAGTCCCCACCCCACCTGCAGTGGGGCAGCTGCGCCGTAGCTAGGAGTTCTGGAGGCCCCACTGCAGGTAGGATGTTGGAGCTCCAGGGTCCCCCCGCCAACCGCGGCTGGGAGCTGCGGGGCCACCCACTGCCTGCAGCTGCTGGAGGATTGCAGGGTACCCCTGCTGCCTGCAGCTTTGGGGGTCCCCTGCCACCTGTGGGGGATGGAAACTGTGGGGTACCAGAGGTGGCAGGGGACCCCACAGCTCCCAAGAGCCACAGGCTGGAGTCACAGAGGTTACTGGAAGTCACTGATTCCATGACTTCTGCGACCTCCATGACTAAATTGTAGCCTTGGTGATGACTTTCCCCCTCTGTGTAACTGAAGATAACTACCTCCCAGGGTGACTGTGAGACTGAATTTCAATGCATAGTGCAAAGTGCATGAAGATCTTTGGATAAAATGGTCTGGATCAGTGCATAGTATTATTCTTAATAATAGCCCTTCTCTGTTAAATATGATTAGAATAGTGTGATTTTCCCCCTCCCCAACTTCCATCAGGCTGAAGCACAAGTCACACCCATGTGCTCTCTGCTGATACATTTCTGCAGGCTGTTTATCAGTGGCGACCGCATGGCAGACCCATCCACGAGGGAACATCTGCTGCTTGATTCTTCCCTGGAGGCTGAGTTTAAAATCCAGGTGGTGCCGTATGAATCTGTCCTGACGGAGCTGCAGGCCATCTGTGTGGGTCTCTCCCCCAAGGAGAAAGTGTGGCTCAGTGACAAAGCCAGCTATGCCCTGACCGAGGCCATCCCCAAGGTTGGTGTGTCTTGGCAGGGAAAAGGACTCCTCCTTCAAACCCAGTCCTGTGATGAGTGTTTTTAATTAGGGCACCAGCTCTCAGCTTCCTGTCAGTACTGGGTGCTGCAGGTCTCATTCTCTGCTGAAGGGTGGCTTTGAACAGAATGCCAGACTATCAGAGTGTTGTTTAATGTGGAGGTGGCTGTCTCCAGGGCAAGCATTCCAGCTTGTTAAGTCGATGTACCGTAAGAATTCTCAGATTCAGGCTAAGACAAGAACAGTGTAGGCAGAGGGTTGGGGAGATCTGAGTAAACTAGGGTAACTGCGCATGGATCTTGAGAATGTCCCATGCATGGCATAGATTGAATACACCCAATTATTCAGGTGTAGATAGAACCTGTGGGGTGGGGGTGGGGGGCTGTGCTTGGTGGGAGGATCTGAAGATGGCTTCCCTTATTTATTTCAGTGGCTTGTGATAGAGGGGCAAAAAGCAGAATGGCTGCTTGTCCTTGTGATGGATTAGCATGACTGCACAGGGACACTGTTGATATCAGAATTGTTTTGTTTCCTATGTACTTGGTACACCTCAGTTGTATTCTGGGACTCCTGAAGAAGGCCCTATCCCACACTGCTCACTGTCCTGATACAGAATATAACAGTCCTTTCTAAACAGGAGACACTTATTGAAAGGAAACATACCTAAAATATGTTCTGGGAATTATTTTGGGGAAGTTCTATGGCCTGTGTTATACAGGATGTCAGACTAGATGATCACAATGGTTCCTTCTGGCCTTGGAATCTATGAAGAAAAACTATAACTACAGACAAATCAACAGGCTTCCACACATCTTGAGTTCCAGCTGTCTCCCCCTCGTTTACCAGAGACTACACACTCTCTGGATCTCCATACAGCATAGGGAGACATCTACACTCAGCACTGTTGCTGAGAGAAAGGACTTTTGAGCAATTTCCAAATATGAATGTGCCACATGGGATGGTGTTAGGAGGACCAGATGTATTAATGCCGTCACAATGGTTCTGGCTTTTTGTTCACAGAGGAGAAGTGGTTGCACTCTGCTTCAGTTCAGCTGGACCTTAGCTGAAGATATTGTCACAGGTGTCATAACCAATCAGTACAAGGAGTGGGTGTAAAAAGCTCCGGAGAATACAAGAATCAGGGATAGAATGGGACGTGTAAAGCTCTTTTGTAGATTTACTCAGTTGGATTAATTACAGTTAGGGACCTTTGGGGCCTAAACTACTGGGTGAAGATTTAAAAAAGAGTAATTTTCATGATGGTAACAGATAACAATGTAGGACATCTAGGACCTGGCTCTTCAGAGAATCAGAGCACCTACATATCCATAGAGCTAGGGCAGCTTTCTCAACTCCATCTTTCAGAGGTGCTTTAAACCTGTCAGAGGGTACTTCAGTCCTCTACAGACCCACAAAATCCTTGGTCCCCTTTCCTGAGTCTGCAAACAAGGGTGCTTGTAGGGAGGGTGATTTGCCATCAGTACGAGAAGACACCCTTCGCTCACTGCACGTAGGCCACCAAACAGCCACTGATGGCAACAGTGAGGAGCCATCATGGATTTGTGCTGGTAACCAAGAATGGAAAAATCTCCCTTGCCGCCCTGTCCCAGCCTTTGTGTTCCTTTTAAACGACTGTGCTCATGCTCTCCCTTATGAAGGCTGTCACGCGGGCAGGCTGTGGCCCTGTCCACATCAGTTTAAGAGGCATTGGAATAATCAGCTGGGTGGAAGGGTCCCTTGTGGAGGACCTGGGTGAAACCTTGGGTGGGATTTTTGGAAGTGCTCAGTGCTGGCCTATCTCTGCTCCCGTTGAAATCAGTCGTTTCCCAGCACTTCAGAACAGGCTTGGAACATAGCAGCAGAGTGGTCAGGGAAGCTGTCACTGTTGTGTGGCTAGAGAGATGCTCAGAATCACTGTGGTGGGCATCGTTCACCAACATAATCACTTGATTTTAAAAAAGAATCGCGTAGTCATCTAGGTCCCAGCCATCCCCTTCCTGTAACTAATCCCACAGGATAATCTACAAGGCGGCTCTACATTGACCTCTGTGTCGCTGAGCCATTGTGCTCAACAACCACCAGTCTGAGTGGGTGTCATTTTTAATTCTTGTCCTGCAGCCACTCTCTGCTGTGGGTAGTTCCCAGTGACTTTAAAGGGACTACACCGTGTAGTGAGCATTTGCATGGTAGGGCTTCAAGTTGCAGTTTGGCTGAGACACCAGGGTTGAGGGCCCTTTTCCTGCAAAAAGTGCCATGGGATTTTTAAGAACAGCCTAGGTTTTGTGTCTTCTGAAAGAAACCTCTCCAGCTATAAAGGCTGTTTATGTATCTGCCTGTTGTCTATTTAGTTATATAGACAAGCTAATATCTGCCCTGCTCGATGTGCCAGTTACTGCGGCCAAGAGAACAGGTATTGTGTATTATTGTTTCTCTGACAATGACATCTGATTATGTATGTTGGCTGCATCTCTGCTCTTTGTGCGTCAGTACAGATGGGGAGATTGTAAAGCTTTATCATTTACACAGCAACAAATCGCTTCTATATATGATGGAGCTCTTTGTATCTTTCTGCCAACTCTTAAGAAATGTGTGCTTTGCCTGATACAAAAACAAATCATCGGGATGTAGAACATGTGTAAAACAGATAAATCTCTCTGCCTCTTTCCTTAGTCAAACCTGGCCTCCCGACAGCATCAGATACATGGCTCTGTGCCTATTGCTGCTGCCATGAAAAATTGCTGCGAAGTACTAAAACTCACTCCAACACCTCTTCTTAGAATATTTGGGTTCATTAATTTTGGGCATTAGAAGCAAGGGTGCAACTCTTCATCTGGTGCAAACCAGTATAGCTCTGTTGACTTCGGTGAAAATATCTTCTGCCAAATAGCGGAGCAGAATCTCAGCTTGGATAAATTGAAATAGCCCAGCTGAAATTTGTAGCAGGGTACCATCCCAGAGCACCTCCCTCCCCATGGCCTGGCATGCCTTCAGTTTCCCCCTTTAGTTCTTTGCAATGATTGAGACTCAGGCCAGAGGACGCGAGCCTTTTTGTGGGGCCTTCGTTCGTTCTCTTCCAAATACAGAGAAGTTAACCCTTTTAGTCCCATCCCTCTTCTCCTTTGATCAGGAGTCCCTCAGCCCTCCTGCTGGAATCTGGCTGATTGTTCAGGCAGACTTCTCCTCCTGGGCTGAGGAGTCCCCCAGCGTCCCTTTTCAAGGCTCTGCTCATTTCAGTCAGCTGCAGCCTTAAACCAGACTGGGAGCAGTCAGTGGGCAGCACCCATTCCCCTGCCGGTGTCTCCCCTATTATCCTTCCCAGGGCTTGTCCTGGTTGGCTGAGAGAGAGGGGATCCTTGCCCCACCTTGCACTACAAGGGTCCTGGTCTCTTAAAGAAACAGTACCCTGGGTTTCCCCCTAGCATTAGCTGTTCCCTAGGACAAACCACCTCTCTCCCAATACCTGCCTCTGCCCTTCTATAGGCCTTTGTCCACTCCAAAATCCCAGGAACCTTAGAGGGACATGCCTTGGAACAGGGATTGGTTGAACCCTAATTTGTACTATACTTAAAGGGGATAGCCCCCCTGTTGCCACGGCAGTGCAGTTATGGTAGTTTATACAGCTGAGGATCTGGCCCGTAATACGTAATTTAGGATGATGATTATTGATTAACTTACATCTCTTAGTGCCTGGAGGCCTCAGCTCAGCTCAGGGCCCCGTTGTGGGAGGCACAGTGCAAACATATAGTGAGAGACAGCCCCTGCCCTGAAGAGCGTACGGACAAGACAGGCAAAGGGTGGGAAGGGGAAAAAGAGTTAAGTGACTAGCTCAAGGTCAGTCTTCAGGTGCCTGGCAGATCTGGCCATAGGAACCTGAGTCCCAGTCCTGTGCGACGTATATCAGCTGAACGTCCAAGCAAGAATATCGTAAAGCTCACTGATGCACTGTGTAGATTTACCTCGCTCCTCTATCAAAGCCACATATTGCTGGTGCAGGCAGGAGTCCAACATCATATATAACACAGAACTTGCAACCCTGTATAGATTTGCTCGCAAAGGTGCATAAATATACTTTTATCGGAAGATAAATATACCCCGACAATATATCTAAAAATGTCAACCGATGTACTGCATAGATTGGAGACTATCCTGACTGATAAATGTAATTTCATAGAAGCATTCGACACTTTATTTCTTCAGAATGTAGCAGTTGTTCTCCCGCTCCTGTAAAGTGTTTGGAAATGGTAAATCATCTAGTGGTCAGAGCAGAGGACTGGGAGTCAGGAGACCTGGGTTTTATTCTTAGCTCTGCCACTGACTTGCTGGGAGACTTCAGGCCAGTCATTTCTGACAGAATTTTTTAAAGGCTCCATTAGTCCCAGGTGCCCATCTAGACTCTGATTTTCTACTGTGTCCAAGCATAGATCAGATGCAGTGGAGACTGGCAGTGGGAGGGAACTGGTTGTGGATCCCTGATTCAGAATCATTGGGCCCTGGCACAAGTGAGATCTGCAGAGGGACAGTCTTTACTTGGCATTGGTGTAAAGTCCCTTGGGGACGTTGTGCCAGTGGAGGATTGATCAAAATAGAGCTCTCCTCTGCCACACCTTCTCTGGGGTTGCCAACCCTCCAGGATTGTTCTAGTGTCTGCAGGAATCAAAGATTAATCTTTAATTAAAAATGATGTTATGTGATGAAACCTCCAGGAATACATGCGACCAAAATTGGCAACCCTAACCCCCTCCGTCTTCTAGTCTCCCTCAACATGCCTCCCCCTTTCCCCTTGGCTGAGGATGAGTGGCAGCTGGGCTGGGAGGTGATGGAGCCATCTCCATCAGTTCTATGCCAGCGGAAAGTTCTGCCCAAGGGGAGATTCTCCACTGGCCACCTCTGTCGGCTTTAAGGCTGCTTTATGGCACAAGACTGGAGAGTCGAACTGTTAGGGCCTGGTTTTTGGAATGCAGCTCACCACAGATTTCAGTTAGAGCAGCCAGTGCTCAGCCCTCTGAAAATCAGGTCCTATGTGTCTCAACGGGCACACCCAAGATTACAGGCGATCATTGAAAATTTGGGCCTAAGCCTCTTTGTGCTTTAGTTTTCCCATGTGAAGCTCAAAGCTAACAGTTCTGACGTACTGCATGTGGCTGTCCTGGCTCTTAGTTCTTTCTTTGATTTATAATGAAGGCGGTAAACTCCTCAGAACAGGGACCATCCTTCTGCCGTGTTTTGGCCAGCGTTTAGCTAACCACCAGCCATCAGCACAGAACAAGACCGTTCTTTGAAGGCTATTGTAAAGTACAAACTTCAGTGATGCAAAAGTCCAAGATATTCAACATGCAAGATTGTGCAGTTTGAATAATCAGGATGTAATCCCTGCCTTTGTGCTCTAGGCTCACCGCTACCTCACCCCGTGTACCCCCATATGCATTGCGAAAGCTGTGAAGAACGCAGCCGAAACAGAAGGAATGAGAAGAGCACACGTAAGTGAAGCACTGAGTGCATTTCAGATCATCTCCCAGAGCCAGGGATTATGTTTCCCTTTAAGGATTGGGGGAGTGTTTCAATTGGACTCGTGTCTGATTAAGAAGCAAATAATACCTTGGATGTTTTCTTTCCTAACCTTCTGTCATACACCTGCTGCTTCTTCTGCCTAACTATTTGGTGCTCCCTTTAAAGCTTTCTGAATCTGAATCCTTCTTGTGCTCTCAGACATTGCTTGAGACACAAACAAGACTCTTTGCTGCAATGGCTGCCTTGGTGCATTTCTATACCCTACCTTTTTACAAGGACCGGGCCTTGGCTGATTGGCCAACCCTCAGCCCGGAAGAGCAGTGCACTGCTTTTTGTCTGGTCCCTTCCCTTTGTCCTGGGAGACCCTACCAGGTGTTGAAATCCTCACCGGCAGAGCTCTCAGGATCATTGGAACACACAAGCCTTCCCGCTATGTTTAAAGCCCCAGTGACGGCTTTAAAGCTATGAACAACATGTATACAAGTGCTTTTCACCATATGTGTTTTCAGTGGGGACTATACAGCGTTCCAGACCCATATTTAGCAGGTGAGCCCTGCAAAGCATGGATTGTCCCTTTGCTATGTCTATACAATGCCCAGTGCAATGAGGCTTAGATCTGTACTGGGCTCTTAAGGCATTACTGCTGTACAATCATGAACTGCTGTACAATCATGAACTACTAATATCATAGAATTATAGAATATCAGGGTTGGAAGGAACCTCAGGAGGTCATCTAGTTCAACCCCCTGCTTAAAGCAGGACCAATCCCCAGACAGATTTTTGCCCCAGATCCGTAAATGGCCCCCTCAAGGATTGAACTCACAACCCTGGGTTTAGCAGGCTAACGTTATCGTGGGGTAGAAACCAGGAGCCAAAAGTATACTCTCTAAACCATAGCGCTGAATACTCTGGCTCGGACCATTACAAGAGGCTAATCTTTTCAATGCCTCCATTTTTGGGTGGCCAAGATGATGCACCTGAAATGGGGCTGATTGTCTGAAAATGCCGAGTTCCCCGCCTTTGCAAAAACGAGGCCCCCTTTAAGGTGTCTCATGCTGGGCCCTTAAAATCGCTGGAGCTGCTTTGGAAAATCATGGGCTCTTGTTTCTCCAGTTCGCCTTCTCATCTATAACCATCAGGCACTGGGCATCAATCTACTTTATTTTATGCCGCTTTGGGCTCCGGGACCCCCAGGCTGTAATGCCATCCAGGATGGACCTGGAGCATCCATGTCCATTTTATTATTCTTAGTTCCAGCAGTATCCACAATGTGCTAGGCACTCTCCAAACATAGCTATGCTTGCAGTGCGCACTGTCAGGCAGTCCCATGGCCTTCATGTCTATTTCACATTTGCAAACAGGGTATAGTATTCCAATGAAACTCTTCATGGGTTCAGTCTGTCAAGGTGCTAATATCTTCCTGAGAGGCATGGAACCCTCATCTCCCAGCTCAGAAGGCGTGCTCGGCACCTGACAGGAGCAGGCCATGTAAGTAGGTGGAACCTGCTAACACAGAGTGGCTCTCGATCCCCCTCAAGTGGCTAATCCATCTATGGAGGTTTATGAATCTACTACTGTATTTGAGCTACAGTATCTGACTCCTTTTGCTCAGGCAACAGAGGACCATTTTAGGTCCAGATATCCCCTGTTAAATCCTTGCTACTGATAACCCATCCAGTGTGGTTGCAAAGGGACTTGAAATGCAGTCACTTGGATGGGAAGAGCAGGAGTGGGGTAACATATACCGAGGGTGACCATATAGCAACTGTGAAAAAACAGGACAGGAGGTGGGGAGTAATAGGTGCCTGTATAAGAAAAAATCCCCAAAAGCGGGACTGTTCCTTTAAAAGCGGGACATCTGGTCACCCTACATATACCCAAACATCAAAAGAGAACTATAAAGCAGCAGCTACAGCTGGGGCACGAGACTAAGAAAATCTGTGTTCTAGTCACATCGTTGCTGCTGACTCCTCTTGCTAGTCTTGGATGTATCAGTTCATCTAGCTGTGCCTCAGTTTACCTATCAACAAATGGGGATAAATATACTCAGGCCCATACTTCACAGCACGCATGTTGCAAAGCATAGGTAGTGTTTGCCAAAGGCTTCACAATCCTTGGCGATGAGACCCTACCCACCTGCAAAGCTTTATTAATGTTTATTTTATTTGAGAACCACTTTGCTAGATGCCCAAAAAGCCACAATTGAGGAAGAAAGTTGTATTGGTTAAAAAATTGACCTGGTTTAGAGGGGAGATGAAGGCAGTTATACAAAAAAAATATGTAACAAATGGAAGAAAGGGGAAGTTGATAGTAATGATTATAAATCAGAAGCTAGGAATTGTAGAAAATTGATAAGGGAAACAAAGGGATACAATAGAGACATCAATAGCCAACAGAGTTAAGACAATAATATTGAGTTTAATTACATTAGAGACAAAAATAATCCTATCAATTGTATTGGTCCAATACTAGAGGAAGTAGTAGAATTATTAATAATAATGCAGAAAAGTCAGATATGTTCAATAAGTATTTCTGTTCTATATTTAAGAAATGTTCTATAGTAACTTATCTTTTTTTGATGAGATTACAATTTTGGTTGATAAAAATAATAGAGTAGATGTAATGTACTTAGGCACTTGTAAGGCATTTAACTTGGAACCACATGATATTTTGATTAAAAAACTAGAATAATATACCATTAATATGGCACTTATTAAAAGGATTAAAAGCTGGCTTACTGATAAGTCTCAAAATGTGATTGTAAATGGGAGATCATTGACAAAGGAGTGTGTTTCTAATGTAGTCCTATAGGGATCAGTTCTTGGCTCTCTGCCACTTAATTTTTTTTTAATGACTTCAAAGAAAACATAAAATCATCACTGATAAAATTTGCAGATGACCCAAAAATTGGGGGCTTGGTAAATAATGAAGAGGACAGGTCACTGATGCAGAGTGATCTATATCGCTTGGGAAACTGGACACAAGCAAACAATATGCATTGTAATATGGCTGAATGGAAATGTATACGTCTAGGATCAAAGTATGTAAGCCGTATTTACAGGACGGGGAACTCTATCCTAGGAACAAATGACTGACAAATATTTGGAGGTTATGGTGAGAAATCAGCTGAACATAAGCGCCCAGTGCAACACTGTGGCCAAAAAGGGTAATGTGATCGTGGGATACATAAACAGGGGAATCTCGATTGGATATAGAGAGATTATTTTCCCTCTGCATTTGGCATTGGTGTGACAGCTGTTGGAATACTGTATCCACAGTTCAAGAAGGATGTTGAGAAATTGGAGAGGGTTCAGAGAAGAGCCATGAGACTGATTAAGCGATTAGAAAATATGCTTTATTGCAATAGACTCAAGAATCTCTGTCTGTTTAGCTTAACAACAACATGATGGCTCTTCAGTCTGACAGAGAAAGGTATAACATGATCCAATGGCTTTAAAATTCAGACTGGAAAAAAGGTGTATATTTTTAACAGTGAGAGTAATTAACCACTGGAACAATTTACCAAGGATCATGGTGGATTCTCCATTGTTGACAATATTCAATCAAGATTGGATGCTTTTCTAGAAGATCTGCTGTAGGAATAATTTTGGGGGAAGTTTTATGGCCTGTGTTATACAGGAGGTCAGACTAGATGATCACAGTGGTCTCTTCTGGACTTGGAATCTATGTCTAATTTCTGGTGCTTGCATTAATCAGGGAAGTTAGAGGCTAGACAGACTGCTTAGAGACCACTTACCTCATCTCCCTGTCAGTGTACCCTGTGTTAATATCTAATTGTCTTTGCATAAAAAAGACTGTTTCCATTGCAGCTTTATAAATCTTACGTGCACTCAATTACTTTTTCTTTTTCACCCATTTTAATATAGATTAAAGATGCTGTCGCTCTGTGTGAGCTCTTTAATTGGCTAGAGAAAGAGGTATAGTATTGATTTCTCATGTTTTAATGTAGGGATTTTATTACATAATAACATTTTGCATTAGTACAAGCTTTTCAATACTATGAATATTCTTTTGAGTAGTTCTACTAGGAGGGGAAGAAAAAGCGCCTGTTTTTCTCTGATTTTCAGGCTGTGGATTTGATTCTGGTTTCCAGCAAAGATGGAATGAGCTTTTTGATTCATGCTCACATTTATTAAATGCGATCAAAAGGCAGATTAGGCAAACTCGCCTGAGTGGGTGAGGAAGGATCTGTCCAGGTCTAATAGCGGAGATACTGTCTGCCTGCTGACCTGGTGTAGTAGATCGTAGAATAGTGTCGCATGTTACAGTGCAGTGTTACAGGGACAGTCTCAAGGTAATCTGTATTACCTAGTGGCTAGGGCAGTTTAGGTGTCTAAATCCCATGGACTTAACCTGTTTCCGTGCTTTTGTGAATCCCACTAGATGTGTCTCTGCATCTGTAGATGCCTAAGGACCTTTGTAAACCTGGCTGTAGGTCATGTGACTGGTCTGCTCTGCCATTCGCCCACTGTGTGACCTTTGGCAAATAACTGCATCTGTGTCTCCATTTCCCCCACACCAAAATGATTAAAATAAAAGTGACCATATATTTTGTGAAGTGCTTTGAGATCTGTGGCTAAAGGCACTATCTGAGCATGGCCAGCTTTTATATATAAGTATTACATGTTTTAATAATATTTCCATAAGTGTGTTATTAGCGTCTTAGATGCAGATAAGTATTAATGCTAAAAACCACAGATTATGGAAAGCACTGGTTAAATCTAGTTTGATTTTCACCATTATTTGTTCTGAATTTGTACATTTCAGTGTAGTGTCCAGTCTCAGAAACAGCTGCTGCCATATGTGACATTATTCCTATACATAGTCTCATTGAAGTCAAGACATGCTGTAGTAGCTGTTTGCAAACTGAGGTCTAAAACTCTTTGATTCTGCACTGGTCAGTTTCACTTCCTGGCTCTGGCACTCTTAGCCCAATGCTGCTGAGTTTGAGTTTCTATCACTGCAGGGGGGCAGTGAAATAAAACACCAAAATGTGAATGTCCCTGTAAGATTAGGTTGTGTAAAGGCTAAAGATAGAGCCTCTTTCATAGTTTCCTGGTTTCCTTTCCTAGTTGGCTGCCGAGGTGCCGACTTCCCCAGTGCCTGGGAGGTGCTTGATCCCTGCTCTGCCCCTTCCCCCAAGACCTAGCCCCAACCCTGCCTCTTCCTGCCCCTGCTGCTCCCCTTCCTGCCCCCAGTGCCTCCTGCATACCACTGAACAGCTGATCGTGGCAGGTGGGAAGCGCTGGGAGGGATGGGGATGAACTGATTGGTGTGGCTGCTGGCAAGCAGGAGGAGCTGATCTGCGGGGCTTCGATGGGTGCTGAGCACCCACTTTTTTTTCTGTAGGTGCTCCAGTCCCAGGACACCCACAGAGTCGGGGCCTATGGTTGGCCTGATAACTTAGCCCAGATTTTGTCCATTAGGTTCCAAAGGGATCTGTTACTGAAATATCAGCTGCGGACAAAGCAGAGGAGTTTCGCAGGTAAAAAAACAAAAACAAAACCTCCATCAGGATGTTTTCTGGGTGGCTTTTTGATTCTTATTCTGTGTTAATTTACTCTTTCCGTGATGCATGTTATCAGAAGACAAGTCGCTTTCCTAGGGTTTTATTTGGGCACTAGAAAAAGAAGGTTTGTGGCTGCTGGGTTAGCATCTCTTGGGAGGAGCAACTCCTGCCTTGCTGGATCCCATTCGCCACCTTTCCCTGCCTTCCTCTGCTGCTGGTTACTGGCTTCTCCCTTAGGAGGGCTGGGTCATGACATTTGCACGGGGAGGCAGGAGGCTCTTGTGAGCTTGCAAGACGGAGATGATAATACTTCCCCAATTCACAGAGGAGTCATGAAGGGAAATTCATTAGGGCTGGATTCTCCAGGCTCCTAAGGCCAAGTTGTGCCTTGTAAGCAACATGCACATAGTGGAGATTCGGGGCCATTAATGTCTGCCAGGTGCTTGGATACTGCAGGGATGGTGCTATAAAAATGTCTGAAAATAAATAATGAGTAAGAAGCAGGCGCGGTATCTGAAGGCTGAGATTTGGAGCTGGGGAGGATGTTGGAGGTGTGGAGGCCAGGCGGTTTGGGAGAAGGCAGGACTCCAGCTAGATGGGAGGCTAGGGGCTGAACTTACTTGACTCCTGTCTCACAGTAGAGCCACCTCTAAGCTTGTCCTGATGGCTGCGGGACTGACCTGATCTTTCTATGGAGGGGAAGGGTTTGAGGTGAGGTGAAATGGGGGAGGTTGGCTGGCTAGCTAGAGACTGTTTTATTATCTGAGCTGTGCTGGGGACACCCACCTGCTCTGGTGCGTGTCTCTCACTCACATGTGCGTGTTCATGGTGTTTCTTTTCAGCCAACAGAACGATTTTGTCGACTTGAGCTTTGCTACGATTTCGAGCACGGGTCCGAATGGCGCCATCATTCACTACAAGTAAGAGAAGCGCAGCCCCTGTGCTCTTCAGCAAACGCACTTCCAATAGCCTGCATTGCTTCCCCACGGTGCTGCAGCCGAGGACAGAAGAGTGAGATTATTTGGTTCAGACAAGGAAAAATATATCCCTGTTGCTCACCTTTTTTGCTTTATATTGGCCCAGCTCCCTTCCCCAGGAGATACGGATCTCAGCACACCACTTGGGATGCTGGTGCTTTGATGCCAATGTTGTGCCAGGACTTCATGGCCAGGAGAGGACCATCCCAGGTGGTGGCGGGCTCAGCCTATCCACCTGGCTCCACTCCAGTGTTTGAGTTGGAATTGGAGGTGAAGGCAATACATAATTTAACCCATGGAATGGATCAGTCATCATGGCTGTGCTGGGGCAATGAAGAGGTTCTCTACTTCCACCATAGCATCTGCCAAACCTTGGTCTGCAGAGTTTTTTCTGAGGGGAGGGCACGTTGGCCAATCCTGGCTGCCTCCTCTGGTGGATGATTTGGATTCCTTGTGTTGTGAGGAAATTGCGAGTTATTTTGCAGAGCAAGATGGCTCCTGACGACAGGCAGGGAAGAATGAGTGTGTGTGAGTGTACGTGTGTGTGGGGGGTTCATTCTGACTGCTCAGGAGTGCAGGGAGATGGGTTACCTGCAGTGTCTAGGAACTTGCTCCTTCTGAAGAGGGGAAGGAGTGGGGGAGGCAGGGGAACTGTGCTGAAATGGGGCCGGGGGCGCATGTTGGAGAATGGGCAGAGAGGAGCATGTGCCATTCACTCAGCGGAGTACATTCATCCACATCCCACGGCTCAGACGCTGTGCAAATTCCAGCATTCAGAGAAGAAGTTGGAACTGACCAATCTGAACTTGCCCCTGACATTGTCCTTCAACAGCTGCCTTGGCCCGGAAATGTTGAAATGAGGGAACAAACAATTTTTCATTTTATTCCATAGGCCAGTTCCTGAGACCAACAGGGCTTTGTCTGGAAATGAAATCTACCTCCTGGATTCCGGCGCTCAGTACAAGTAAGTGGAGGAGGGTCGCTGTAACTCTTGTTTCAAGTTAGAATCAAGAAATGTTTAGTGCGCAATCTGCAGGGCGGGAATCTCCATTGCTTTGGTGAAGGTTGCAAAGGGCTAGATTTGGTGCTGACTAAACAACTTGATGAGCTGTTATTTTTAAAGAACAGCTGCAATGCAGATCTTGTCTCTGTGTCCCGAGTGTGGTGGGAAATTGCACTGTATTGTTTAAAAAGAAAGTAGTTTCTAGGCCATCACTGTGACTCTAGCTGGGGTCACTGGGCTGTGAAAGGAATAGGTGGCCTTGCTGGCATTTGTAAAGGATTAAATGGGCCGTTATCGTTATTAGGGCTTGCTGGTATGACGTTTACAGAACTGTCATCAGGTCGCTGCCCCCTGGGCATCGCCTCTGTGCAGGGCACGGTGCTGCTGTGTCTCTGCCTCCGTGTCTCTGATGCTCTGGTGGCTTATGGCTCAGCCCTCTGGCTGGGTCACTGTGAAAGTTCAAGCCTCCTTCCCCTTCCTGGATAACAGAGTCTAAAATCACCTTCCCAAAAGGAGTTAGAATCCCAGCTGGGAGCCCCCCTGAGATTATCCATCCACATGACCTCTGGGCTCAGCTTTCAGGCCCCTCCCTTCCCCTCAGATGGGGCACCTCTGCCCTGACCTAGCTTAACAACCATCGGCAGGTCCCTGTTGAACCCAAACAGTGCGATGTCTGGCTTGCCTTCTCTCCAGGGAGACTCTGATTGGCCGCAGTCCCACTCAGTTATTGGCTTCAGCTAGAGTCCTCTCCCCAGGTGAGATCTGCTCTCTTTCCTAGCCAGCAGCAGCTGAGCGAGCTCTCCCCTTTCCAGCCTCTTCCTGCCGTCCAAGTTGGGCCGATTGTGCTTGCCACAGCTTGTTAACCCTCCCCAGCCCATGTGGGATTTATGTATCCCATCACAAGAATGGACAAAGAGGGATTCCCTGCCCAGAAGATCTTGCAATAGAAAGTCAGGGTGCTGCCTGTATAATCTGGCTGTGCCAGCTCAGGAGCAGACCAGGGAGGGAGATGTGACTCATAGTTACAATTGATCTTTGATTCCCCCATAGGCCCAGCGAGGATGTCATCTGCTAATGCTCTTGGCCAGCAGCAGGTTACTTCACCCTCCAAGCTGTCTCAGCTCTGCTAGCTGGTGCCCTGGAGGCAGAATCAAATCCCTGTCCGTTCCCTACTCACATGCCTGGGAGGGTGGAGTTACAGCCCCGCAGACCTGCCCCTACATTTCAAGTAGCAAAGCCGGCATCCCATGCAGCAGAGTAAGGGCATGTTGGGCAAGTAACCCTGTGGCCCACTGTTAAGATGATGCCAACAGAGGGCCGTGTCCAGGACGAGGGCAGTACTATTGTGCATTCACTCTGAAACCTAATGTTTGCCTCTTGATGCCCCATGGAGTCATGGAGACTGAATTCCTGTCTGATCCCTAGAGGTAGCTCAGGTACGAGCCATACTGCTGGGGAGGCTTAGCGCATGCTGTACTTGATTGATGGATCAAATTGGTGGCCTGCGGCTGTTACACCGGGACCTTTCACAAGCACTAACTAAATAGATTAAAGGCTTTTTGTTCAGCAAGGGAGCGAGTTGGACCTAATCTCTCCTTCGAGAGGAATTGTCTCTTTTGCGCTTTGGCTATTGTTAGCAATCTTTATAAAGGGCTTTGAAAAGGAAGCTCTTGAACATACTTTGATATCATTTTTATGAGTTCTTTTCCCCCCGCGGCGGACTAATTAATGATTCCTTTAGTGTCACAGTGAAAAGCAGCCCCTTGAATAAAATATGAGTTAGACATTGATGGTATTTAGCGCAGTATTGGGGCAGAGATGCTGAGTTTGCCGCTGCTGAGAAGTTAAATCCTGAATACTTTAGGAGTATGACCTGGGTGGGCCAGGATCAAATGTGTGCATACGGATTGACATTTCAGAAATAACTAGTGATTTGGGGTTGAATGCCAAACTTGAGATACCTTATGGGGTCTCATTTTCAGAGAGCAGGACTTCAGCACTTTCTGAAAAATCAGGGTCATTTGAGGGTCTCAAACTGGGCAGCCCCAATCATTACTCACTTCTTAGGATTTATCCCGTGATCAAAGGGGATTTATGTGTCTTTCTGCAGCCATTAGCTATCATGTATGCATCTGTTTTTCTTAAAGAATGCAGTTGTGGATTTAGTCTGCTTCAAAACCACCCTTGAAACAAATGACGTGTAATGGTCCCTTCTCAGCACTACTGAGCAGCATGCTGTGTGTGAGCTGTTCACTCTAGAATTAGTTGCATTTTCGTGGCATTCCAGATGTATAATTTGCGAAATGCTCTGGGGTGAAACATGACATTTGAATGTCAGTCAGTGCTGTTCCATACGGGGCATCAGTGTGTTCAGGGACTCATAGATAAGGACCTCTATGATCCTTTAGTGTGACCTCCTGCGTAAATCGGGGTGTTGAACGCTTTGATTCAGTTACTGGAAGTGACTAGCGTTTCAGCTTTATTATTGGGGTAAGATGTACCCCTCTGTTGGAGCTTGCTTTCTGTGACTTCATTTGCTCTTGTTTCAAAGGGATGGCACGACGGATGTGACTCGGACAATGCATTTTGGCACCCCATCGGCTTACGAAAAGGTAATTGGACATCTTGTGTTTGGAGAGCAGGCTCACGGTATTAGAGATATTTAAATGATCGTTACTTTTTAAGGAAAAAAATGGTAAAAATGATATGAAAGTAGTAACTGTGGAGTCAAAGTGACTCATTTTGTACCATCCATTTGCTCATAAAATTGATGAGGATTCTTAGATTCCAAGGCCAGAAAGGATCATTGTGATCATTTCATCTGACCTCCTGTATAGGCCATAGGACTCCCTGGAAACAATTCCTGGTTAAAAAGGACACTGTCAGGATTCAGAGCGCCAAAATGTAACCTAAGAAAATATAAAGAACAGCACCTTCCCCATCTCAGAATCCACGCTTCCCATCCAGAAAACGATCTGGCGTCCCCCAGAAAAGTTCAGTGGCAATGTGCCTAAAGCCCGAACCACCTTGCTGGGTAACTGACCCTACAAAAACAAAGCTCAAATGGTGAGGTGTGGCATCAAGGGCTTGTCTAACAAAAGAGTCACACTGGTTCCACTTAAATTGGTTTAAAAATCAGCTCTGTGTGCGCATGCTGTTACAGCACATCCTCAGCAGAACCCCCCCTGTCAGCATTGTGCGGCACACTATCCATGCAGCCTCAGTTTCCCAGCTGGTCTTCCCCTGCTCCGCCCAGCCTCCAATAGAGATTTAGGCCTGGTCTACACTAGAAAATTAGGTCAATTTAATGACATCGCTCAGAGGTGTGAAAAATCCATGCCCCTGAGCGGTGTCGGTAAGTTGACCCAAGTCCCTGTGGAGACAGCTCTAGTACAAGTCCCTGGCCTTAGCCAGCCTTCTGCCCACATCTACTCTCTCTCTGCCTGTTCCTTCCCCAGCTGAGACCAGCTCTAAACCCCTCCCTGGAAGCCTGACTCCTGCCCCATTTGGGCTGACTACGTTTTCTGGAACCCATTAACCCCTTCCTGCCATCCATGGAAGCCTGATTCCCCCATTGCAGAGGCTCTTATATCAGTTTAAAACTGGCGTATGCTGTTATAAGCCAGTTTTAAACCGATATCAGAGAATTCACACTGGGATTTCAGCAATGCCATTAAATCTGTTTAAAATTCCATCGTTAGTTAAAATGAATGCAAATTTGCATTTATACCAGGCCTGTCTGTCTGGGTACTTACAGTAGAGCTCCTGTTTTATGAACTATTCACGCGTTCATATAATCAAAAAGTTCATAAAATAGAACATCTTAAAATTACAGTGGGTAGGGTGCATAAATTGCCATATGGGTGCAATGCATCACTTCTTGTCTTTCAAACCACTGGAAAGCTATTTCCAACACCCTGAAGGCATAGGACTGTCAGGGGATGTTGACTTGTTCTTTGACATCATTTTCTGTTATGAGATTTTTTTTTTTTTTTGCCTGCTGTTTGGGAAAAATGGTTTATATAACTGATGAGTCATAAGACTGTTGTCTACCTGGCACTCGGTGAAAAATGCATCAGACTGTGAAATCTGATTTATCCCGTGAAATCTGGTCTTTTGCATAGGGTAAAAATAGACAAAAGTACATGGTATTTCTGAAATGGGGGATCTTGACCCAAAAGGGGGTCATAAGACTATTGTGCGTGGGGGGGTCACAGTATTACCACCCGTACTTTTGTGCTGCTGGTGGTGACGGTGTTGCCTTCAGAGCTGGGCGCCGATCCAGCTGCCACGGTTCTCCAGCCGCCCAGCTCTGAGAGCAGCGCAGAAGGTCGGCAATACTGTGACCCCACCACAATAGTTTTGTGACCCTCTTTTGGGTTGGGACCTTCAGTTTGAAACACGCTGAGTCTTAAGGACTTTACATGTTTATATTTTGCCATGCTTTGTTACAACAGTGTGACATTTAAGATTTAAATATCTGGAACCATGAAATTCAAGATTTTTAAAATGCAATATCCGTGCGGTTTACAAAAACGGACCATGAATTTGGTAGGGCCGTAGTCATTATTGATTCTCTCAGTTGGTATCTTTGTTCTCGTGCTTTGCTATAGCATCACCTATTTTATGGGTCTTAGCTGAGCCTCTGTAACGCTCTGCTGACCTAGAACATGCAATCCTGTTTTCAAAGCGAAGAGGGAGGTTGCTTTTTATCTTCACTTTACTCAGCGGGTGCTTTTTGTTGGCAGGAGTGCTTCACCTATGTCCTGAAGGGTCATATAGCTGTGAGTGCAGCCATCTTCCCTAACGGAACCAAAGGTTGGTCGCTTGCTTTGTCTCACTTTGTTCTGTAGCTGCAGATTGTTCTGAGCAGATGGGAGCCTGGACGACTGATGTGTTTGGAGAATCATGTGACCATTTACAAGAATATTATGCTTGACAGATACAAATGAAGTCGGCAGACAGAAAAGTTTTGTCTTTAGTTGTATCTCCTTGTATAATCTTTACATTGCATCATATTTATTGATCTAGCTCCTTTAACACCATTTGACAATGAAACTCTTGGGCTGGAGTGAAGGGAATTTGTATTTCTCTCTAGTTCCACCGGTGTAATATTTTTATTGCTGAGTTACAGAGGAACAAATCACTGTCCACCTAGAACTTTACAGTTGTCTGGGTACTGTATAATGTGGCCACAGCCTTAGCAAGCCGAGATCTCAGATTGCCTGCATCAAAGGCAGAGGTGTTCATCTCAAGCTAAAGGAGAATCTTTTAGGTGTCAGCAGTATAGGGCCTATGACACACAAATAAGTTATTCTGATTCCTTCCAATAGAGGGCAGTGGAGCACACACACAGCAGCCAGTTCCTTGCAGTGTTGTTCTGTCCCACATAAGATACTCAACAAAGATGTCTCTTTTTCAGTTGGGCTCAGTTTGCGTTTCTGATGCAAATACAGGCCAGATTTTCGCACTTGGATGCTGTCATTGGGCAGTCAAACCCCAGATTCTGGTGCTCTAGGGAACTATTAGGCATGTGTGTACCAGGGTGAGGGAAGGGCATTTTGTCCTCTTAATCCCATCCCCAATTCTTCTGCCTCTGGTATACCTAGAGCGACCACCTCTGAGGATGAGCATTCTGCAGGGGCATTCAGCCTCTGGATGCTCTACTGAGAGAGCTGGGGGCTGGTGCGGGTTGTTTTTATGAGACAGACACTGTTCTGAAAGGCCAGGGGATGTTGACCCTGGAATTCTGTAGTTGGGAAGAGACTTGGCTTGCTACCCTTGATGGTGGTCTCACTGCCCCGAGACACTCTCTCCTAGTTCACAGTAAGCACTTCATATTTACCTGGTCCAGCTTCCCCTAGGCTGGCCGCAAAGATCTTTCACAATGAAATTACCTCAAATGCAGAAAAACCTTGATTGCAAAAGTCCTTCTTCCCAGTGGTGTTCTGGAGGCCAGGGGGTGGTTTCTAGCTATCTTCCCCAGCCTGGGAAGGGCACTCCAGGTCACCCCTTTTCCTCTCAGGATTGAAGGTCTATTGGCAGACTGGCAGACACGACCTTTGTCTTGTTCCCTCCTCATAATGAGAACAAGGAGTATTATGTCCCCTTCTCCAGGGTTTTTGTCTTGATTGGTTGAGCGACTGATTGACTGGGAGAGAGAGGAGCCTTACTTCGCCCTGCCAGTAAAAGCTTACCTCGGGCTCTTAAAATAAATAGTCATCCCTTCTCCCCAAGACTCAGTCTTCCTCCAGGAGCATTTCCTCTCTCCTCACATTGGCCTTTGCTGTCCCACAGGGTCTTTGGTTGAGACTACTGTATTTGGATCAGACTAGCCTGGACCCCATCCCTCATTCCTCCCTTCCTTAAAGAGCCACTATATCCCATGACAGGTCTCTTTTATAACTTGTACCAAGCCGGTGACTTGGTTCTCTCTCTCATTTATGCTCCTGTGTCCCGTGGTAAGATCTGCAGGTGTGATTGTCAAAGACTGACTGTGCGCAGCTGGTTGGAGCCCTCTCTAAATGTCTCTCTCTTTCACCGGTGTTTGCAGGTCACCTTCTGGATTCTTTTGCCCGCTCTGCATTGTGGGACTGTGGTTTGGATTATCTGCATGGCACAGGACACGGAGTTGGGTGTTTCCTTAATGTGCACGAGGGTCCATGTGGCATCAGCTACAAAACCTTTGCAGATGAACCCCTGGAAGCTGGCATGATAGTTTCTGATGGTATTTAGTGTCCTTGACTATATTTTGTAATCAGATGAGGACTGCTGTGTTAACAGGCTGCTTAGAGAACAAATCTGAAAAGCAGTGGGGGTGGAGGGACGTTTCCTGCCTTTCCAGTTGCCAGATAATTCCTTGTTCAAGATATCTAGAGAGAGACCACATCAGGTTATACCTGGGGTCAGGTGTCTTAAGACCCTGTCTTTCTATTGTGATACTACAGGCCTGATTCTGCTCTCACTTCCTCCTGGTGTACAGCACTATAACAGTTAAAGTCAATGGAGCTATTGCTGGCAAACCAGTTTGAGAGGCATATTTTCCCATTCTTCAAGGGAAGGATGGTCTTATGGCGACCACATAGGAATGAGCAGCAGGACTTGTAGGACCTAATCTGCTGACTGTCTGTATGACCTTGGGGCAGTTTTTAACCTTTCCATGCCTCAGTTTCCCCAGTGGTAAAATATGAGGATAATAATACTTAGCTACCCTGCCCGCGGGGGTGAGAGGGTTTGTGAGATTAAATTCATTCAAGTTTGTTAAGTTGAGATCCTTACATGGAGGGCACTGTGTACAATGGGCACCTCTTAAAACAGAGTGGGATGTTTTGGCCCGTGGTAACTGGATTAGTAGTGTTTGCAGAATTCCGGTGATTCAAACAGACGTGACACACACTTTGTATTCCTCTCTTGAGGTTGGAAGGTGACTGCCTAAACTGGGGCAGTCTGTCTGTCTGAGAGAACTCAGCCTGTCACCTTGCTTTGGCTGTGCATGCAGATTAGATGGAATGGGAAATTTGTTCCTCTCCATGGGTGCCAAATGTCCAGACTATTTAGCTATGAACATGAACTAAAGCCCCAGGAGGAAATTCACCTGTTGTGATAAGTGGCTGTGCTACACGGCAGGGATTGGCTGATTATTGTCTGTCTCTGCAGAGCCTGGGTATTATGAAGATGAGTCTTTTGGGATCCGCATAGAAAATGTGGTACTCGTGATCCCTGCCAAAACCAAGGTGAGTGACTTCGGAGCATGCTCAAGAAGCACCTTATCACTTCTCCATGAGTTGGTGGTTGTAAAAACACAAATATCTCATGGATTTTGAATGAAAAGCCTGAAACTGGAAGCAGGTCAATATTGCAGGCAGTTGTACCCACAGGTTTAGTTTTCCCACGAGGCTGGGTTACTGCACTTGCAAGAGTTTCACTCGGGGAAAACGTATGAGGACTTTTCTCCGTAATGAAGACCGAGTCCTGGTCTCTTCCTGGAAACAGATATAATGAGGACAATGCTGGTGCTGCTGTGATCTGCACTGCTCACTAGAAAAGGTCAGGCAAGGTTAAAATCTGCACAGCACTCCCCCTAAATGTCCTCTCTCTGCTCCGGAGAGCCAGGGCTAGAGTCTCTGCATTCCAGCCTCTTTGTGTCACTGTGGGGTTGTAAAGCTAATGGGTCCCCCCCCAGCTGGAGATTCCTTGGCATGGTAGAGTCGACGTAGTCTGCTTCAACACCAAAACCTGCCTGGTTGGGGGGATTATGCTTTCATTAAACCCAGGTGATTTAAAAAAGGAACATTTAATTGTCTGCTGAATTTCTTAGGATGAAATGTCACTAAAAATGCCAAAATGAGCAATTCCAGGTAGCTGCCCTCTACAAGACAATCTCATTGACTTCAGTGGGCTTTACATCAGGCCTTGCCACTTGTGGAACACCAGCTAAATGTTTTCCCTTCTGAACCATGCATAAGCCACGCCAAGCACCGGGGTTGTACAGGACACTCCTATTCCACTGGAGCAGTGTCCAGTGACTAATGGTGTCTTTCCTCGTTCCTCTGCAGTACAACTTCAGTAACAGAGGGAGCCTGACTTTCGAGCCACTAACCCTGGTTCCGATCCAAACAAAAATGATCAGTGTCCCTTTACTGACACAAAAAGAGGTAAGGGAGGTAGTAGATGGAGGGGAGCAGACTCATTCTGAAGGGCCGAAGGATCTGGTCTCGTAGGGCTACCTTCCTTCTGATGGTGGTGTGATTTTGGCAGCTCACCTAAACTAATCTCTGCTTGACTCGCCTCTTACTCCCTACGCTACCTGCAGCCCTATCATGTTGCTACCCCCACTTTGTTTCCTTTGCTTCAGCCCTTCTATCATGTTGCCCCCCTACACCTAGAATAACCTCCCTCTCTTTTCCAGTACACGCCCTCTCCACTCTTCCTTCCTACCTTCTCCTGACCAATAGCCCCACCCACATTCCCTTTTCTGCCGGCTTGTTCCATGCAGTATCTTCATTGGCCTTCGGGCCCAGAATGGTAGCCCATACCTAGGTGTATAGTCCCGTTCAAGGCAGTGTATGTAATGACTGCAGGGCTTTCAGGCCCAAGTATTAAGAAGTGGCCACTGCCTTTGTTGGAGGCTCTCATTTTTAGAGATGCTAAAGTAGCCACGGATCCAACTGAAGGCAAATGGAGGAGCCTCAACACCTCTGAAAATCAGGTCCTAGGTGCCTCAGTTTTGACACCCACAATTACAAGCCATTCCTGAATATTCCTGGCCCTTTTGCTTTCTCCTCTAATCAGCTGGTGTGTTCCCCACTGAGAGCTGATGATGTTGCCCATGCAAAGTGCAGGCTGAACAGATCATCCCCTGCTTCTTGATTTGTATTAAATGTTGCTTCTGTCCCTTTCTCTAGTGCGACTGGGTGAACGATTACCACCGGAAATGCAGGGAGGTGATCGGTGCAGAACTGAAGAGCCAAGGACGACACGAGGCTCTCCAGTGGCTCATCAGGGAGACGGAGCCCATCACCAAAATGCATTAAGACCAACTTTTTTTTTTAAATAACTTTTTACTTGGTGACAGTTAGACTCCATTCAACCTTAAAATCCTCCAATCCCCCGCCCCTCGTTTTGAAAAATGAATGTGGATTGAGAAAGAGCCTTTGATAACCATTTGGAAATAGTGGTGGGAAGGGGGCTATTTGTTTAGCTTTTGTTTTCCTTTGTGGGGGGACAGGAGCATTCCGTCTGTGAACAATTTTTCTGATAATGAGCAAATCTCAAAAGTGAAATCTTTTGCTTTTGCAGTCCAGGCCTTGCTGAAACAATCATTTGAGGAGACAATAACTGGAGTGTTTTATACATTTTGGTTTATCACTGTGAAAACCCAGTGGTTTTGCATTCTTGGGTTCCAGTTGCCAATACACTGCTGACGTTAATTGTTACGCTGATGAGCCTATGTTTCTGATCAGCTAATAAAAGCTTCAGAGTCCTGATTTGCTCTGTTGCCTTCAGTCTCTCTGGTCTCTGTCAGAGGTGTAACTGATTTAATTGGCCTTTAAACTCAGGGCCAAGCCCAGTCCTCACCCACCATGGGCTTGAAATAAATAGACACACCTTTCCCTGTACTTGGAGTTGGGGCAGGTGTTAAGAAACATCATAGGAGTACTCTGCTTTGTGGCAGATCTCTGCACAGCATTGCAGACAAAACCCTAGGGAGGTGTGTGCATGCAAAAGGCAATGGCTGAACCGCCTGCCCATAGGCTGTAGTACTGGTCTGTCTACTTCCATAGTGCCAATCAATGCAGTATATGATAGTACAGTGTCATGGAATCATAGCCGTTCCTGTGGTAGGTGTTTAAAGCAAACAGCTAAGGTGGACACAAACCTAACAGGCTTTCACAATACATTGTGTTTGTAGCTCAATTTCCAGCTCAGTCTGCCTTTGTATTATATTGACTACCTGCAGTGATGTCATGCTCAGGACACCCAGAACTGTGAGCCACTATGTTACCCCTCTGCCATCTCAAGGGAGCATTTTGTTGCTGCTAAGCTCTGTGTCACCTCTCTGACACACCAGCCTGTCTGCCTTGCCAGCAAACTCTTTGAGACTGTGTCAGTCTAAACCTGGCCTTGCCAGTAATAATCAGGGAGCCAGAGTTCCCCAGAGACGTCTCCCTGCAGTGTCCAGTCCCTCTCACTGGACGTGCACAGAAATGATTGTTTGCTACATCCGAAGAGACAGAGCACTCGTCACCCTATAAGGTTAGCTGAAGACTCGCATGTTATAATGCACAGCACTGAGATGGTTTTGTAATAAAATAAGAATCAGTTTGTTAACAAAGAACAGAGATTGAGGTGATACTAAGCAAGAATAAAAGACAGGTATGGTTAAAAATCAACCAAAGCGCACGCTCTAATGATTAACATTTTATCTTAGCAAGTTACAAACTTTGCCTAAGCAGTTTTCTTACTGACATCAAGTTACCAGTAGCCCTAGCCTGCCAGACTAAAAGATCCAACTTTCATAGACTCAGTATCCCCTCAGTGCTGTATAACTAAAAGGTCCTTTTGCTCCCCTTATATTACCCAAAATCCAGTGTCTCTGTTGCAAGAGTCAAGGCGGCTTCCTAGGGTGCTGATTCTGTCCCCTAGAGTGAGTGTTAAATTCACTTAAACCTAGGTGTAAATAGGTATATGGGCCCTAAGTCCGTAAAGACAATAGCTTAGCCAAACTAACTAAGGACAAAGGCCTAATGACTTGACATGAGTAACTCATATTTGACTCTATAGCACAGCATGAGATTATAAGTAAGTGTTGCTAAGCTGCTGACCAGTAACCACAAGTTGTCATTTGGTATCAGCGTTAGCTTTGTTAAGTTAGGAACATCAGCAGATGTCTGACAACAAGCATGACATAGTAACTAACTGCTGTATATGCTAATAAACTTGAGGTGAAAGGCCCAGTAACCTCTGGGTACAGTTAAGATCCTGTCCTGGGTATTTTTAGTAAAAGTCAGGGACAGGTCATGGGCAATAAACAAAAATTCACAGAAGCCCATAATCTGTCCCCGATTTTTACTAAAAATATCTTGGGAAGGGGGAGGGGCAAATAGAGCCCTGCCAGGGGCTTGCAGCTGCTTCAGTCCTGCCGCTGCTCCAGCCCCAGGAATGCTGACCCTCCTCCAGCTCCTGCTTCAGTCCTGGGGCCAGTGCTCTGGCGGCCCCAGGGTGACAGCTGCTCCCGCCCTGCTCCAGAAGCCATCATGGAGAGCCTGGAAAGGTAAGGAATCCATGACCTCCATGACAGAATCGTATCCTTACCTATGATACAAGGTCACCCCAATACTAGTCAGGTGATGAAATGCAGAGAAGGCAAAGGGACTGAACCCCCTACTGACTATGCATTTGGCATAGTGGGGGTCAGTGTAACACATTATAAAAGCTGTGTCCTAACCAGCATGCCTGGGGAGACGCCAGGATGCCGCCCACTGATGGGTGCTCAGAATGATGACTAACACATCAGGTTTTTCCACAAGGGCTAGTGTGAGTACATGGATGCTCAGAGCCGCGACATTTTGACCATTCTGTATAATCTCTGTCTACTTTTCTGGGTTGATATCTTTGTGCTTTTGCTACCCGTGCTAATAAAACTATTACAAGGCCAGAACCGATTTCGTAAGTGTGATTGTTTCTCTTGTGCACACAGGGTCCTTGTCATAACTCGAATACTGTTGGTTCTGATCACGAGGCAGAACCCTGCCAAACTATGGAGTGTTAATTGGCTTTTCTGATTCATCACTATAACTAATACACAATCAGTGTATTAGCCAGCATCTTCCCCGTGTGTTTAGCTTGATGGCTTTAGGTAAATGCACTTTCATTGTCTTCTGCCAGTAGTCAAGCTGGTCAGACAGGTAAATACACATTCCTTTGTGTAGAGTCGGCTGGCTTTATGCGCTGCTGCCCAAACACATTTTTCAAATGTATTTCCAGCACACATCTGTAGCTCTTTGTACACAAGTACATACAGCACGCAATGACTTCTGGGACCAGCGTGTCCCCAGTTTACACATGGTACCTTACACAACACCTTGGAGCTACATATTATGGCAACAGCGTGTTGGGGTTATGTCCTGGTCTACACTGGGGGGAAGGAGGAGAATCGATCAAAGTTACGCAACTTCAGCTACCTGAATAACGTAGCTGAAGTCGATGTACTTAGATCTACTTACCGTGGTGTCTTCACTATGGTGAGTCGATGGCTGACGCTCCCCCATCGACTCCGCTTGCGCTTCTCATCCTGGTGGAGTACCGAAGTCTATGGGAGAGCACTTGGTGGTCGATTTATCGTGTCTAGACTAGATGCAATAAATTGACCCCCGCTGGATCGATCACTGTCTGTCGCAGGTAATGTAGACAAGCCCTATGTGTGTTGGGTCTGATGTGAGTTACAGTGTTGTGGGGAGGGAGCCTTCTACCATTTGGCATTGAGGGCATCTCAGTGTCACACCCATTGAAGTCAATGGGTAATTTTGCGTAGCCATCGATAGCACCATATGACTCAAGCTTTTCGGGCCAGCTCCTCATGTGGTGTAAACTGAGGCTACACCATCTCAATGGCGCAATCCCAATTTACATCAGCTGAGGCATTGGCGCCCTGTGTGTAAAGTAGTGCTACTGGGGTAGTAAGAATATTAGCAAGCTGGAGGCATTCTTCAACTGCATTTGGAGATCATAAAGTTTTTCGTTGCCCTTCCAGTGAAAATCTTATGAGAGGAGCAGATGCTTATTTTTCATGTAGGAAAATCCCCAGAGGTGTGTCTGCTCAATCAAAAATCATGACTGGAGCTTGGGCACTGAGTAGTGGCAGCATGCCCGTTGCTAGCCAAGGTTTTTCAGACAAATAGATCATTTCTCCTTGAGTCGGAAGCTTCGTGTTCATTTATCACAGGCAGAGAGCTCCGACAGCCTGTAAGTGTTTGAGTAGCTGTCTCCTATGAAATCCTGCCCTCTGCTCACTCTTATCTTAAGTGGCCCTGGCGGTGGCAAAATTCAGTTGTTTTGGAGCGTAAATGACTCATAACTCACCTGCAATGGGAACTCCAATATTTGCTCACGCGACTATTAACTCTGTCACTTTCCAAGGCAGCAGTTGGCCCTAGTTAGACCACATAGACCTCAAAAAGCCAAATGCGTCCAAGAATGGTGGGATTTAGGAGCTCCTTGGCAAATCCACCTAAGTGAGTTTGGCATTTAGGCTGAAAAAGATAAATTAGCTGAGGACTCCCTATACAATTGGAGAGCCAGGCTACAAAATGGCATCATTCCAGAGAACTGAGGAAATATGGAGAAGCTGGCTTCCCCACTTTATATACAATAGTTGCTCTGCCTGACCATTTTACTGACTAGTGAACCTCTCCTAGGGACTGGCCCAAAGGTGATCATAAGTTGTTGCCTTCATATGGGGCAAATTCCCTCTCTAAATTACATAGAGCTGCCAGGGGCTTCCCATATACAGGGCATACCACAGGGGCTGTTTCTGAAGCATCCGACTTCTTGCTGGTTGTTAGCAGGGGGTTGAATGAGGAGGTGCTGATGCACAGGGTTTCCATGGAACTGGGAGAGCAGGGCACTGGTGGATAACAGGAGCGCTGTAGACTTGAGCGGGGTGGTTTCAGTTTTTTAATTTAATTACACTAATGAATTCAGTATAACGAGCAGTGGCACATTCTAGCTTGGTGCTTACATGGCCCCATTCACCATAGTACATGAGCACCTCATAATCATCAATGGATTGTTTTCCTCACAATTGCCCTGCCAAGAGTATTACCTCCATCTTACAAACAGGGAACTGAAGCACAGAATGACTTGACTAGGGTCATACAGTGAGTCTGCAACTGAGCCAGGAATTGAACCCAACTCTCTGGAAGCCTAGACCAGGGATTTTTCCACAAACTCCTCCTTCCTCCTCCAGTGTAATCTCCTCTAATGCCCTTCTATGCAAACGGCAACAAAGGGGTATAATTGGCTTCTGGAGGGTCTAAGGGCAAGACAGTGTAGCGCTGTGTATGAGATCAGGCACATTGCCTTGCTCTAGGGCAGGAAGAGGCTGGGGAATCTGCTGAGGTAGTTAAATGAAAATGCCCATTGGTAGCTCCTAAGCGTGTTTTACATGGTAAGGACAAAACTCCCCATGGCTTTGGTTTTAATAAAAGTTACTGTAGTAATAAGAGAAAAATGAAACAAGAGCCTCTAGAGAGTATAAAAATGAACTGGGTTGATGTTTAATTAAGTTGCCTATTAACAGTTGTGTACTGGCCTGGAAGGATTTTAATGCAACAATTAAAATAAGGAGCTATCTTCTTGGCTTTCCATCTTCTCTGGGGATGCCCACAAGAACAGCAAGCTGCTCAGATCAAGATCCATTTGTTTTCTTCTATCCAGCTTGTTAAAATTATTCTAAATTTGGCATGCAGCAGACGCACACAGACTAAAAAACAGCCAAGACATTTCTCTCTTGCAAATTTGGCATAAAAAACCCAGGACCCATTTTATAGTAGTCCAGGAAGGAAGATTTTAATACAGTCCTGGCTCTTTAAAATTCCTCCTGTTTTTACAGGAACTCAGTGCTAGTCAGTGGAACTCACCCTGCAAGGTGGAAGGAATTTTAAAGGGCCAGGACTGTAAGATGCACAGTGAAAAACTGTAGGGAGAATTGTTAAGGATTTTGAAAAAAAACAACAACAACATTGTAGATGGGAAAAATCAAGGTCACGTCACATGCATGTTAATGAAGAATTAAGACTTTCGTTAACTGTTGGGATATGGTGATATCTAGGACATTGCAATGAACTGTGTGTGTGTGTGGTGAAGTGCACCATTCCCTCTGTTGAATGGAATGTCAAAAGTGTGGCCATGCAGGGTAGTTGTAGCTGTGCCTGTCCCTGGAGATTAGAGAGACAAGTTGGGGGGAGGTAATATATGTTTGTAGGTCAACATCTGTTGGTGAGTGGGACAAGTTTTCAAACTTACACAAAGCTCATCTTCAGGCTGTCAGCGTCCCCATTAAAAATGGGGTAGATCTGCAACAGTATCTCATTTAGTTAAAGGACTATGGGTTTTTTTTTGGAGCCAAAGGTCAATTTTGATCCTTAATATTTTTATTTATTTATCATGGACCAGGACTCCATGATGGTAGATGCTGTACAAACACAAGGAGCTTACTATCTAAGTGTTATAATGTTACATGTATGCAGTTCACCAACGAGCTTACGTACAAGGCTATGGATCAGTAAGGACATACTGTGTGATTGCATTGAGACATCAGTAATGTCTGTGGGGACGAAGTCTGTGTCTAGCCAGGCACTGTGGTGGCAAGGTGCTGATAGAATAACTTTTGAAAGCCGGTCCCAGGCTTCCTCATCCACCTGATGGAATCCGAAGAGTGGCTTTTGGCCTTGTCTGTGGTGTAGATTAGCTCAGATTTCAGCAGCTGCGTCACAACCCAAGTGTAGACAAGGAATGCTGTGATGTGCAGTGGTGGAGCTTCCCCTGGGCTCTGGCAGAGGCTTATCCTTACATTAGGGGTATGAACTGAAGCAGTTATGCAAGTAGCTGATCCCCGATGGCTGAAATCAGGGCTAAACCCCAGTATAGACAAGGCTTGAGTTTGTAAACCATTTTCTAGTGTTACTTACAACCACGTATATGCAAAAAAACCCAGAATATAAGGACTTGTAACTTTATGACAACACTCACCTCACTCATGTTAAGGAAGAAGAACAAAAATAAACAACTATTTGTTTTTGGAAGAACCTATGCGCTGATTTGATTTTCTGAGTTAGCGTTGGTCTCTGCAATAAATTAAATAACAGGAACTTCCATCAGGTGATCTGTTTAAAATGAAGCCATACAATCATCTTCAGCCCAAGGAGAGAAAAATATCTGCAGTCTCAATTCACTCATCTGTGAGCCATGCCTTCCTTATTGCTTAAAACAGCAAAGTATCTAACACTGTAACTCCCTAAATAGTCTATAGCCCAAGATCCTTCTGATGTTTGAATTACTCCAGAAATGAAACTAGCAAATGGAATTTTTTTTAAAAAATGTGACATTAGAGCATGATGATTTCTGAATCACGCTTTAGAAATAGCCAGAACTCTCGCCTAGGTCTGCACTAGATAATAAAGTAATTTAGTCAGCAGATGGCACTCTTTGTTTCAACGTTAACCGGAGATGGGCTTTGATAAGAAAGTGGGTCAACTGTTGAAATGTGCTTTACTACCTTAAATCCTAGTGCATGGATCACACGGCTTTCAGGGGATTTGCTAGCAGTCATTAGTACCAAGTGAACTCTTAGGCATGCTGCCTCTCTATGGGCCCAGCTGCCCAGTCCTACAGACATATCCTGCTTTTCAGCATACCACTGAAGTCTCATGGTAGCGAGCATTGTGCAGGGTAGGAGGGGTTTGTGGGACTGGGCCCCACATCATATATCTGGACCATGATGTCCTAACCTACTCTCACACCACAATGCAATTTCTCTCCAGGACCTTGGACCATTGTTATAACATGGCAACAGTGGCTGGGGAGCTCCCTGCCTCAGTTGTCTCTATTCAGGATTTGTTCAATAAATTCCATTGGTCAAGAGCCCTTAAAACATTTCCCTTCCATGTTAAACATATTTATAGACTTAAAACCAAAAGGTGCCCTGAGGATTCCCTGCTTTTGGCCAGCCACTCCCTGCCCTGCCTGGCTAGAGACTTTTGGTTTATGAAGCCTCAAACTCTTCTGCAGCCTTCTGCTCTCTATAGCTCACTCTGCCACAGCTGCCCCTCTGGCGCTTTATAGAGCTCATCAGGCCTCTATCAGGCCCCATCACAAGGCAATTAATGAGGCACAGGTGGGCTAGACCATTCCCTCTTAAAGGGAACTGACCAGTCCACTCTCTGACAGTCAGGATACAAAAGGCCTAACACAATGACATTGCACCAGGGCTGATGTTAATCGTGGGATACTTTAATGTTTCACAGGTATTCTGTGCAGGATACTGGAAATGGCTCATCCAAGCTTGGACAAGATACAAGGTAGAAGGTGATCCTAGCCCTGGTAAAAAGATCATGGTCCAGCAGAGGAGGCCTCTGTATATATGTGGAAACAATCAGCACAGAGTAAGGAAGACTGTGTGTGTGTGTACTAACCAGGCAAGGGCCCAGCAAAATTGATTGCTCCATAGGAACGGTCTTTTAATAGCAAGGGAGCAGATCAGAACAGAGTATGGGAGGGGATATTTTAAGGTGGTCTCAAGACAGTATGTTGCCTAATAAAAGTGCTCCCTTGTGGTCACTGTGTATTGTTGTGCTGCTACCAATAAATAGCCATCATGTTCTACCACATATATAGCTGCTTTTCAGTGCTGAATGAAGTGAAATAGCTATCTATCCACCCAAGTGTCTAAGATCTGCCATTGTTCCTCTCTATGGAGCAGAAGAAGTTAGCTGAATGAAAACCTTATAGAAAATGTATAGCACATGGCTGTAAAACTGAGCTACATGTCTACAAGTCTGTAACCTAACTGTACATGGGAAATGTAACTGGGGTGTGTGTCTGTTGGAAAACAAATGTGAGATCCTACCAACTTCTTGCCTTCTGAGGTTACCAGCTCTCCTGATTTTATCACAGGACTTGTGATATTTAGTTTTCCTTAAAGTTGCGGGTGCAGGAATCAAGAACTTGTGTGAAAATAATCTCAGCTTTTATCAAAAAAACAGAGAAGTGGAGTTTCTAACCCTAGTTGCAGAGAAAAACTTGAAAACTTGAAGCAAGTGCATCCTAAAGGCTCAGAAACTGGAAGGCAAAGGAAAAGAGTCCAATAATTATTATTTTTAAAATAATCTCATGATTGTTAAAGCAATCTCATGATTGCGGGGGGCCTGATTTGTGATTTTTGAGTGTTGGCAGTACTGCTTATGAATATGCGGTTCACTAACCAAGTTGTAATTACAGATGAGATGCAGCTTTAAGCCTTAAATTATCTTCTTGGTAGAAGAAATGTAACACAGGTCTATAGGTATGTTCAACTGTTATTGAACAGGTGGGTGTTGTGTGTTTGATTCGGATGAACCTACCTAATCAGTTACCACGTGGTGTCCTCCAGGAAGGCAAGACTCAGCAGTAGTAGCTGCTAGGAGGAGTGGTGGTGGTGGTGGGTTAACTGAGCCACATCAACCTATGGGAGCTAGGACTTTGAGGGCACATGCACCAATAGCTGTTCACTTCCCAGGAGCACCATCTGGTCAGAATCTCTCCTGGAATTCTCCCAGGAGGGATGGTCCCAGCGTGCTGAAGAGACTCAGTAGGAGCCACTGCCAGGAGCATGGGGGGCAGGAAGGGCAGTAACCAGTTTCTCCCCAGTCCTGCTGTTCAACAAACAAGGACTTGGAGATCACATAGCCCCAGTATACTCCCTCCCTTCTCACCAGCACTAAGGGCAGTACACTGACTGCCTCAGAAGCCACAGTGTTGTCAGTTGTTTTGGACTCTGCCAGAGGTCTTGTGGGATTGGGGACTGCCTGTGGGATTATGGGAAATGGGGGTGAATGAGTAGGGAGATGGGCAGATCCTAGTAAGGGGGTTAGGTAATGGACAGGCCCTTCATGGCCTGTTCCCACTCTACCTGCCATCCTTCCTGCGCTGTCGTTACAGAAGCCATGTAGCGCTGACCACTCTGAATGACAGAGGGAGCAGCTGTAAGCAGATGGATCTCGGGTTAGTGTGATTTGTGCAAGCTGCCGGCAGTTCTTCCAGTTGGAATCCTGCTCCACCAATCCCCTTGGAGTGGGGCCTTTCCGATTAATCACACTGTGAGGCGGCCAATGCAAAACTTGCTGATCTCTTCGCACCCAGCGTTTGAATTTAATAAGAAAAAGCTCAACCTTCTGCAAAACAGTAGCCGTGAGTCACGTTCAGTTTTAGTTCAATAGCCCACATCAGTGTACATAAATGTCAGACTCTGCAGAGGCAGAATCTGCCCAGTTCAACTTGACCTAACATTTTTTGCTCTACAGGTTGTCAGCCATTGCTGAGAATTTGAAGGGAGTTACTTATTAAAGTGATACTCAACGCTGTTTAGGCCACAAACATCGTTTTTCTTTTCTCTCTGAAACAGGATGATACAGAAATAAATGTAACGTGCTGGCCAAGTATGTTGAAGCCCCAGCTAGTTCTCGGTCAATATAGATGTTAAGAAACTACTACTGCTACCAGCTAATAGAATTGATCCCTTGGTTCAGGTGGTGAAAGTTTGTGGTTTGGAGCTGGAGATTCCAGGTGTAATCCCCGTTCATGGAAGCTCCTTATGGAGATGTGAATAGAGGCGAGTAGTGAGGCCGAGTGGCCTCCCTCCAGGTGGAAGAGCGAGGGTCCACTACAAGATATATAATAAAAATAACAGTGGCAAACTTCCTTATATTATCTGAGCAAAGATTCCCCTCTAAAGCTGGGAACCCCACCCCAAGAACACTATATTCCAATTCTTATTAGCATTACAAACATACATAGAAACTTCAGCTGAGATCAGCACTGTCTTACAAGTGCTGTATAAACACACAGTAAGAGACAATCCCTGTTCTGAAGATCCGACAATCTAAAGGCAGAGACATGGTGGAAGAGGAAACAGAGGCAAAGAGAAGTGAAGTGACTTACACAGGGTCACACAGCAGGTTAGTAGCGGAGTCAAGATTAGACTTCAGATGTCCTCACTCCTAGCTCAGTGCTCTGTCTGTTGGACCTAATAGATGTTAGATGCTATAGATGTTAAACAGGAAGTCAGCCTGAATGTAGAGAGAGATGAAATTGACTCTTCTGGTGTTGTGATACCAAAAGGGTGAAATGCAAATAGTAAACAAACAAATAAAGGGATTATATAGAAAATTTGCTTTTACAAAACGATTTCTTTCATGTTAACGGTCTGAAGTGCTGTTAAAATGCAGAAGAGGAATTGTTTGTGATTTTACTTTTGACAGTGTCCCCTTTTACTGTGCAGACTAGCTTGAGTAGGCTCAGGCTGGTTCACTTTGCAGGGAGCTTGAAATACTGTTTTAACAATCAGCAGGCTCACTGCAAATGGAACCAGCCCAGATTTGGCTGACAGTGGCATCTGAACCCTGCGCTTTCAGAACCAAAAGCACATACTGCTCCTATTTGAGCTAAAACAAGAAGTGCCCTAAACTAGAACCTGGAGCAGAGACCTAGACTGCTTAGGTGGACCAGCCACTGGGGGGAAAAAGACCTGCATTCTCCCAGTTACGCACACACTTTGGGCCCTACCATGCAATCCATTGCAAAGGGAAGCCCGCTTAAAAACTGATGCTGTGAGATGGCCCATTGGATTAATTTTGTCTTCACACTCTCTA
The DNA here is from genome assembly GCF_025201925.1 of Gopherus flavomarginatus. NCBI lineage: Eukaryota > Metazoa > Chordata > Testudines > Testudinidae > Gopherus > Gopherus flavomarginatus. Next base: position 131,931,225 of record NC_066622.1, read on the forward strand.
GAGATGGAGACCTGAGGAGTTAAATTGTGGGCACTTGCTAACAGAACACAGCATCCCCTCAGCTCCCTCTTAATTACCCCCAGCAGCAGTATCTGTGCAGCCCACATCTCTTTGGTTATTCAAATTAACTCCGTGGGTTTTTCATAAGGACGCCACGATAAACAGCCTTGCTGCAGATGGCAAGTGGCTGAATTTCGCTGAGTCTCGCACTGTGGCTGCCACGTCTCAGACTCTCTGCTAAAGTTTCTGGTTTTCTTTCACCAACACCGATTGGTCTGTGTTTTGTATGCGGCAGGGGATGCAGAGAGCATCCTGAGCTGCCATTTGGATTGGGATCACGTCTCACTGTCCAGTGTCAGCGTTGCTGTTGAGGTTTGACTAGAAAATGAGAGAAGCAGTGTTTGCTGAGAGAGCACACATTTTTCAGGACAGGTTTAAAGAGCTCATCCAGTGGGTATGAGTGTCTCCCTCACAATCCAGACAGTCAGTTTGGTTAAGTGCAGAGCTAAAGAAAGTCTCTACTTCTCCTTGTATCTTTTTCATATTTAGGGTCTGCCTTCAATTATTCATTTCTCTAGGGTGTGCTTGTCTCAGCTGAGTGCCCCAGGATTGACTTGTGTAACTTCCCCAGGCACTGAGATAAGAACTTTCCCCTGCATCTGCCAAGTTTCAGCTCCGAGTGCACTTTTACAGGCAAGCTATAAACTAGGGAACTGAGGATCGGGATAGGAAAGTAGTGGCAGCGCCACTGCTTAGCTCATTTAAAATCGGTCTGGATAAAACACCAATAAATGTACACTAGGGAATGATCCTATCCTGGTTGGGGGAGAGAGGCTAGATCAGTGGCTTCCAAATGTCATTGGTTCTTGTATCACACTCTTAAAAAAATGTGGGAAATGAACAGATGGAACATCATGCTCATGTTTGGGAACACTGAGGTTACTCATTTATTCGATCTTTATTGTATGAAATAAAGCCACAAGTTCAAATCTTGGACCTCTTTTTAAGATTTGGGAGGCAGGATGGGGATCTTGTGGTTAAAGCACCGGATGAGGCCACAGGAGACCTGGGTTCTGTGGGCTCCGCCACTGGCTCTCTTAAGCGAGTTACTTAATCACAGTGTCAATGCACCAATAGAAAGTGCTCAGTACTACGGTGATACTGAACATGGTATAAGAGCCGAAATAGAAATAGAAATCTCCCTGTCTTAAATTTCAGGGCAGGGAGTGACCCCCATGATCTACACATTGTCTAGCACAATGGGATTCTGATCTCAGTGTTAGCATAATACAAACCACCAATATAATTAAAACAATAAAATATCCCCACTTCTCCTAATCCTCAGTTTAGCCCCTTCCCCATCAACTCTATCTGTAAATCCATATCAGCTGTTCTGGCTATCTCTGTGGGAGCTCCCTGCTCTTTTCATCTCTGCCAAGTTTCAAGGCCTATGTATTCTGAGAGGATTAACCGTAGAAGACATGGGACAGATGGAGTCCAGAGAGGAGTGTCTGACATTGGAACAGTTTCCTGGGGAACTATCCCTAAGGAGTGGGTAGGGCTGGTTGTAGAGGAGGGGCTGAGGGCTAGAGAGGAACAGATGGAACTCAGGTCTAGAGTAATCAGTAATGAAGACAGATGAAGTTGATTTGGAAAGAGGAATGGAAGCGGAGAACTGGAGGGAGGATGGATGCTTGGGAGCTCTCCGGACATACTGGGACTTGTTCACCTCAACCCTTTGGGGGCCAGCAGTCAGTGTTACAATCTTGGGAAAACGATGTTTATACTGGAAACCCTGACACACTCCTCATTGTCGTGGTAACAGGCAGGCAGGACTTTCCCTCTCACGCAGCTAGTGAGAGTTTCCAAGACTAACAGATCTCCTCCCCACCCCTTTTTAATTTATTCTTCCAGAAGACTGTGTAACTAAATCCCCAGTGGCAGAAAAATGAGCTTGAGTTTGTTTTGGCTGGAAGCGAGGATAATACAGCCTTTCCACACAAAGGAAGAGCTGGCCAGTCAGAGGACACTTGCAATCCAAGTGCATGTTGTTAAGATATTACTTCAGAAAACAGTTATTCCAAGATGTCTGGTGGTAGGTGGAGTGTGTTGTTTACGCACTGGAAGATGCATAAGTGTCCATGCTAACAAAACCCAGTGACCCTCCATCACCTTGAAAGGAGCAAGAATAAAAGACAGCCTTGCTGAGCGAGATCAGAAGAGAATTTAGACTCCTTCTATTTCCCTTGTGTCAGTGCTGTAACCCGTTCCATACGAGGGGCACAGAGGGGCTGATTTTTAGAAGGTTAAGTGCACAAATATGTGTCCATTATAATTACTCAGGCCATCAGAACAACCACACATGCAAAAGACCAGCTGTGCAACAAATTAGTTGTGTGCATGCACAACTCCTGAGGTGGCAACCACACAACTGGGGTAATTTGCACTCTGATTAAATGCACACTTCTTCTTCTGAACATCAGCCTTAGGTCATTCTAAGTATTGGGCGGTCAGCATGGAAAATACTGATGTTCATTCTCAAATATACAAAATAGATTTTCTAAAAAGAAAACTGGACACCTTTGATCAAGCGTTATTATTAGTTTTTCGATTACAGCCGCCCCAACTGAGACCAAGGTCCTATCACACTAGGCATTGTACAGAGCCATAGTGAGAAACCACTCTAGGCCCTTGAATGGATGAGATATAGGAAGGGAAACAGAGGCAAATTGACTTGTAAAAGGTCACTCAGCATATCAGAGCCAGGAAGAGAACTTAGCTCTCTCCTAAAGCCAGATCTGGCTCTGGCAAGATATCCCGGCCACCTTCCAACAACTTCCTTTCATCTGGAGCTCAGCTAGGAAAGTGGATTCCCTGTCACACTTTGCTGAAGGCAGTTCAGAGTGTAACCTCATCCAGTTCCCTTTGCTCATGACCTAACTGATTTCATGAGGTGGACTGGAGTTGCTCTCTGATGTCCAGTTTTTCCTTTGCAGAAGCCAGAAGATAAATTTGAAAACAATCCGGTTTGAAATGGGAACAGGATGTGCTGCTTTCTGGTTTGGCTCTATCTGTTGTTTCCCTTCCGATTGCTCCTGTTATGCCAGGTACATGACCAGGAGAATTCTCCTGGAAGCAGGGAATAAACTGACTGAACTCTGTGCTCCTGGGTGCCAGCACTGCAGACCTCAAGCCGCTAGAGATGCATTAGTCCTTCTCCCTCATTAATTAACAGAGGGCCACACTTTCCAACCCACTTCTAGGAAAGTGCAGGCCTTTGTTTCCCTTGAGCGGCTGGGCCAGGGGGAGGTTGGTAGGCATACTTCAGCCAGCTCACAGGAGATTTTGTCTATTAGCTTGAGTGATACAGGATTGCACTTTTAGCGCTGAAGGGCCAGGTTCGAATCCCACCGTTGGCCCAAGATGGGTTGTTAAATGCCCCCAAGAGGAGGGTACTTCGGCTGAACTCACAGTTGCACAGCGCCCCCTAGCACTGCACTAGGGCACTAACTGGATCCTGGCTCAGAGGGAAGAGCACCACCGGCTGCTTTAACACCACCACTTGCTGCTCACTGGAGGTCTTCCATCCTGTTACAGCGTCCAGGGGAGCTCTCTTAGCTGACACCAGTCGGATGAAATCCCAGCTCCAGGTGGTCCAGCTCACAGAAGGCTGAGCAAACAGATCACGAGGAACAAAAGATCTGTTTTTTTAAGAACGGGCTCATCTTTTTTTCTCTTTTCTCTCTTCGGCTAATAGCGCTGCATGGTGTCTTTGATGTGTGCATCCCAACGAGCCATCCTTTCTGCTGATGTGCTCCCACCGAGGAGCGGCTGCATGGTAACGGTTCCGCGACTGTGGCTTCGTGAAAGCCTCCCTGGGAAGAGAGAACACTATTGCTTTTGTTGATATTATGCAAATTGAAAACATGAGAGGGTTTTTTTTGGGGGTGGGGGGCATGTGGAATATGTATTATTCCTTTTCTTTTAGCCTTCAGAAAGCAAGAGATCAGTGCAACGGGACTCTGCAGGCTTCACTCACTCCACAGGCCTCTTGCTCCAGTCCCCAGCATCTCTGTTTTGTATTTCATACCCATTCCTATGCAAATAGGGGGCAGGGTGGGTGTTAATCAGATGGCCTGCAGCCTGGGGCACACAGCTAGGATTTTTAATTTGGCATTTATTTATTGCTTAGAAAATTGCCTGGTGGGCTTACTCGTCCTGCTCTGCTGTACTCCAGGTTTGCAGGCCAAAGGGCATCATCGTAGCAAAAGCACTGGATCTGCTCCATTGACTTCACCCCTTTATTCCTGCTGAGGCTCTGGCACATGGCTTGATTTTAGGCCAGTCAAAATAGGAGCCAATCAAGATCTTCTGGGAAGCTTCTATTCTTTGTCATTTGTACAGGAGCTTTGCTAAAATAAGGGTGTTCCAATGTCATGCTTCAGGGCATACACTGACCATGCAGGGTCAGGAAGGGGTCCTTTCCTCTTTGCCTCAATATTTTCTAGTTAGCTAGATGAGCCATTGGAGGTTGTCACCTTTATTTATCTTTCTAGTTATTTATCTTTCTAGCAGTAAATGGTGTCTTCACTAGCAATGAGGCTTGACCTCACGTGTACAGAGCAAAATATCTATGTAGGAATCCATGCAGCATCCATCACTGAGCAGCTCCTAACACTCCGTGAGATTGGGAAGTATTATTATCTCCATTAAATGGGTAGGAATTGAGGCACAGGGAGAGATTAAGCCCTGGTCTATGCTACAAAGTTAGGTCAACACAAGGCAGCTTATGTCTACCTAACTCTGTAAGTTTCTACACTAACATTTCGCTCCTGCTGACGTAACTCACTTGCTACACCGACTTAGTAACTCAACCTCCATGAGAGGCATAGAGTATATGTTGATGTAGTGAGGTTGATGCAGAGTCAGTGTAGACACCGCGTTGCTTACATGGACTGTTGCTGGCTTTCAGAAGCCGTCCCACAGTGCCTCACACTGACAGTTCAATTGTGCAAGCACTCTTGGTGAGGACGTGCACGGCTGATGAAGGGAGCATAGTGTAGATACGCACAAGCAATGTAATTACTGTGGTAGCTGTATGCCGACGTAAGTTAGGTTGACTTAATTTTTTAGTGTAGATTTGTCCTTAGGGACTTGCCCAAGGTCACACAGGAAAGTCTAGCACAGAGTGGGGAATTGAACCCAACTCTTCTATGTCCCAGGCCAGTGTTGCAATCACACGGTAGTGATAGATAAATCCCCAGTTAGCTTTAGCCAATGTTCCCTTGTGTCCAGACTCACTGAGTCTCACTACACACAGTACTCAGGTATCCAGTCACCAGTTGAAACACTTGGCTCCATTTCCCTCTGGATAAGTAGGTGTTGGATATTTCTGGAGACAGGATACAGCCTAGGTGTGCCAATGGTCTAATCCAGCGGAACAATTCTTGGACAAAGACACACAACTGCAGTCTGCCATTTAGGACTCCTTGCCAATGCTTGGATCCACAACAGCATCCATGAGAACCACCATTTAGCATCTCTGATTGGCTGGGAGGCTGCATCCCATCCTTGCTAATGCTGACCTAGCTCTGATAATGCGTGCTTTTCTCACCCTTCATTAGGATTATGGCAACGCAGTGCAATGGGGTTTGTTACCTGGGTTGGAACGTCTGAGGATGTTACCATCTTCGGTTGATCTTGAGGGATAAGGAGAACGACTTTCCGCTTGATAATACAAATAACTCCTGGCTTTGAAGCTTTACCTCCCCTGTACTTTAAGGCCATGGATAATTGCACCTGACTGCCTTACAGTCCACCTGATGTGATAGAGGTGTTTTTCCAGGTTCGGTGTGCTCTCTTCCTAGTTATCTGAACTGAATTACCCCCTGTTCTGTTACAGAGCTGAACTGGCAGGTATTGGTAGCAGGGCCATTGCTGAAAACACAGCTCCTCTCCAACTTAGTGTCTGCTTAAGGTGAGGTTATTGTTTATTCCCCAAGCATAAAAATAACTGCTCCTAGAATCCTGCTTGGCACTGCTGCTTTACAGCATAAACCGTACCAGACAGTTAAATGGCACCCTGAGAGGGTTGTATTAACAGCCCTGTCACGGGGGGAGCTGCCTCCTGAAACCCTCTTGTGGATAGAGGTCATGCTGCAGAACCAAGTCTCTGTTTCCGCCTCTTTGGAGCCCTTAGGGCCAATTCGGCCAATTCAAAAGAAGTTCAAAACAATCCCCACAAAGGATTCCCTTTCTTTAGTCTTCTGGGTGTATGCACTGGCCCTCCAGGCCCCGACTCCAGTTCTGTCTCTCAGCCAATGGTCCAACATAACACTAGATCAGGGGTCGGCAACTTTTCAGAAGTGGTGCACCAAGTCTTCATTTATTCACTCTAATTTAAGGTTTTGCATGCCAGTCATACATTTTAACGTTTTTAGAAGGGCTCTTTCTATAAGTCTATAATATATAACCAAACTATTGTTGTACATAAAGTAAATAAGCTTTTAAAAATGTTTAAGAAGCTTTATTTAAAATTAAATTAAAATGCAGAGCCCCCCGAACCGGTGGCCAGGCCTGGGAAGTGTGAGTGCCTCTGAAAATCAGCTTGTGTGCCGCCTTCGGCACGCGTGCCATAGGTTGCCCACCTCTGCACTAGATCTTAGAACAGAGAATACATCTCAGACAGTCTTTATTCCAGATTCAGCCAGGCACAGACCTCTCCTGCTGAGCGTCTGTCTGTCACACTTTCCCTTCCTTCTTGGGGCAGGGTCTCCCCCAGGCCGCCCTACCTGCAGAGCTTCCTCTTCCTTATTGTCAGGATTCCTGCCTCTGGCAGTCTCAGATCCCTCCTCAGCTAGATACCTGCTGCCCTTTATAGGTGTAACCCTTCTGCCCCTCTGAGTTGGCAGCAACAAGGGCGGGTTCAGTATCCAGGGGTTCTGTTTGAATAACACAATGCATAACTGGCTCATCCTGACTCTGCTTACATTGGGAATTTACTTTCTCAAGTGGTGGTTTGCCTGTAATCAGGGCTGGCTTAATGCCATGCTGTCCATCCCCTGGGAAAGCCACCCTGTTACAAGCCCCCTTTTGCAGATGAGGAAACTGAGGCATAAAGACATGCAATAACTGGCCCAAGGTCACACCATGAGTCAGTGGCAGAGCTGGGAGTCACCCCCCCCCAACTGCCTTACTTCCCATCCTGGGCTCTAACCACTATTTAAGAGTTCCGCCTCCTCTGTAGCTAGAGGTCAGAGAGATCTGAATTTCCATTCAGTTCATTTGGCACATTGTGGACTGAGGGTTTTGTGCTGTTGTTTGAGTGAATTTAGCACCGAAGTCAAAAGGTCTAGCACTGGTTTGAGCCAGGCTTAGTGCTGGCTGGTATCACGTAAGCTCCCTTGCCCAGCACCCATACTCTTCCATCATCCTTTGTTCCTCAATCCTGACCTACAGCACCTCCTGCTGCTCCAGCCCTTGGGCCACCCCCAATGCTGCCATTCGGCCTTAATTCTGACGGCACAACCCCTGCTAAAACACTCATGCCATCCATCTTGCCCAGTGCTCTTGGGACATGACAGGCTCTCTGTTATTCCTGTCCTGGTGCCCCACACAGCTTGACCCTGGCATCTCACTCTCAACCCCCCACCCCCGTCCCAGCTCCTCAAAGTGAGGATCTGCCAATTGTGCCAACTCGTTCCCTGCGTTTTTTTTTACCATGAAGCGGATGAACCCAAAGTCCTGCCTCTGATTGTCATCAAAGTCCGTGGAGTCACACAGGGGCAAGAGGAGAGTAGGGAGGAGCTAACCCTCATGTCTCCGGCTCTAAGCCTGGGTCTCAGACACAAGGGCCAAAGACTTCTGACATTAACCGCTGGGGAAGTGCACGGGTAGCCTGGAATGTACTGCTGGGAGAACCATTGCTACACTGCAGAAATGGCATGGATACAGATACAGGGGAACATGCTCTGCATTTTCATGGCATTGCAAGCCATTATGAGCCCCCACGGACAAATGCCATACGATGCACACTAATGGCTGTGGGCTGACTCAGTAACTCCAGACTGTCCTTGGCAGAGAGCTAACATGGAACTCCAGTCATCTGCAGATCTCTCTTCCCCGGAACCATCACAGGGAAAGGACTGCCAGGCACTTGTGAGAATGGGCTTTATTACTGACACAGGGGCGGGAATGGCCAGGAAAGGGTTTTATTTTCCTACGGATGTTTCACGAAGCAGCTTATGCAGCTCTGTGTTCAGGCTGGTGTCAGGCCTGTCATGCCACGAAGATGCACAGGTGCATTGAAATTCTTATCAACAGAGAACCTGCTGAGCCTGTCTTAGTGGCCAGGTTTCACACACCTCGAGTTCTTTATTTTATGATGCCCGAGGCCTGTCCTCTTGGGCGATCTCGTGTTGTCCATGGCAGGGAGGTCGTGGTTGTTGCGCCCCAGCGTGAGGGACGGGAAGGTTACGTACACGGCCTATTTCTCAGCAACGAGTGAAAGTATGTCTGAAGTGCTTGATGACCCTTCCTTTAACTGTAAGACGGCAGGAAAATACAGAGGAAAAGCATGGGTGTGTCTCATGGACATAAGCAGGATCTTCATCACGCAGATCAGGCACTTGGCTACAGCTTCCTTAGTATGGTCAGATTGAATTTAGCTCTTTCGACAGTGCATGAGGGCATGAGCAACCTTCCACTGACCACCTGGGGTATGACTATACCTGGGTCAGCTGATGCAGGCTCATGACCATTGGGCTTGGGCCCAAGAGCCAAGACCCTGCAAGATGGAAGGGTTTCAGATCCTGGGCTTCAGCCCAAGTGTCTACATTGCAAATTCTAGACCTGCAGCCCCAAGTCCTGTGAGCCTGAGTCAGCTGACCTGGGTTCTGAAACTTGGTGCCGTGGGTTTTTTTATCATGGTGTAGCCATGGAGACAGTGGCCAAGCACAACTATGGTCCTTGTGCTCAGCACTGCTCCATCCTGGGGGCACACAGCATTATGCTACAAGTACTAGCAGGTCATTTTCATTGCCCTGGCCCCCTGCCTTGCTGTCACGTGGCCAAGCTTCGTGTGCTTAACTCCCTTGTTCCTTCCCTCAAACTTCCTGATCCTTTTTGTTGCCCTTTTACTGGAATTTGTTCAACTTCTGAAGATCTTTCTGGTAATCAGGTAGTTAGTAGATCTGGGTGACATTTTGGGGAGCAATAGTGTGTTCAGCAAAAATTGCAGTTTTGGTCTATGTGAATTTGATGTATAATTTCGGCCATTCATAAAATGACCAGAGGAAGAAGTGATGGTGAGGGAGGTGCTAATACCTCTTCCCCCTACCCCCTAACCCTTAGCTCTCGAGTTACCTGGGAAGTGGGAGACCCATCACTGCTCTAGAATGGACCCAAAAATGCTGAAAAATTTCAGGCTCGGTTTGACCCGAACCGAATTTTTTCCCCACCAGTTTTTCAGAACTGCCACCAAACCAAAAACAACATTTATTTGGCCAGTACTAGTGGCTAGAATTGAATGCAATTTTTAGGCCTGGTTGCACAGGAGATGTATGCTACAGATAGGGAAACTGAGTCACAGAGCACTGGAACAGAGCTAGAGCAACAGACCAGAACCCAGGCTCCCAGGTCTAAGCCTTATCCCTCAAGACCATCCTTACTCAACAGAGAGGTTCTGGATACAGTATTGTTATTATTAGTCGCATTACAGGTGTGCTCAGTGACAGTCCATGAAAACAGTTTTCCATTGAAAAATGCAATTTCATAGAAACAGAAATATTTGATGAACGTTTCAACTGGAAAAAGTGAAAAGGAATCTTTCTTACTCTCTAGTTGTGTCTGGATAACGTTGAAATGTTTCAATAACATAAAAAAGTGTCACTGTAAAGACTCAGGAGGATCCGGGCTTCCTTGGAGAATGAAGCTTGGATCTGTTGCATTCCTATAACTGAAGAGGAAAGCTTGGCTAACTTAGTTTGTATGGAAGTGTAAGATAAGATGAGGCTAAATATGCGGGCAGTTGTTTTAAAATCCCTGTTTCTCTCATGCTTTGTTTCATCTGTTTTAAGGTAGGGTGACCAGATAGCAACTGTGAAAAAAATGGGGCAGGGGGCGGAGGGTAATAGGCACTTATATAAGAAAAAGTCCCCCAAAATGGGACTGTCCCTATAAAAATGGGACATCTGGTCATGCTATTTTAAGGAGGCTGTTGGTCACTAGGTCACAGGGTCCTAAATGGAAGAAATGCAGGTGCCTAAAACCCAGTGAGAAATTGCAGGGTGATAAGCAGTTGATCATGTCTCTAAGAGTGGGAGAATTGTGAGATTTCACCGAGAGAAGTAAGTGCAAGAGGCCAAGCTTCAGTGGAGAAGAAGCTGAGAGAGACAGTAACACAACCCTAGCTCAGGCTTAATACTTTTTAAACTTTAGGAGACAAGGCTATTGACCTCTGTGTTCTTAAGGGCTGTCATGTGACGCTGTATTTCATAATCATATCATTTGTAGCACGAGCCCCAATGTTAATAGTAATTTGTCTGGCTTTAAAAAAATGGTACTGCAGGTGCACAGCGTTACCCATTTTGAAATGTCAGCGAGTGCAGCTTTAATACACTGGATGACTGGAAAGAGTCACTTTACATGAATTTTTTATTGCTACATGTGCTGATCTGAAAAATCAACACAAACTGATGTGCAATGATGAATTCAAGCAGGACTATTCAAATGCAGAGGCTGGGTGAAAGCACAAAAACGATGCACTGCAAGTATATGGCCAGTCTCTGTGGTGCTGCAATAAACAGGTGCACTGTTCTAACAAAAGGGTCCGCAGAGCCCAGGGCTCCTCAGCCCACAGCCACAAGCGAGCTCGCAGAATGATGGGGAATAAAATGCCACCAAGGGTCCTGAAGATCAGGTGCAAGTGAACAAGGTGCTAGTAATAATCCCAAGCTCTTATATGGGGCTTTTCATCAGCAGGCCTCAAAGCACTTTACAAAAGAGACGGCTATCATTAGCACTATTTAGAGAGGAGGAAACTGAGGCACGGGGAGATGAAGCAACATGCTCAGAGTCACCCAGCAGCGGAGGCACAAATAGAATCCGGGTCCCTTGAGTTCCAGGCTAATGCCATATTCATTAGGTTACATTGACACCCTAGTATGGAGACGTGAACCTTGACAGGTAGAGTTGGTTTGGTCAAGGGCCCAACCATCAGAAGGGAGAAAAGTGGGCAGCAAAGAGAGCTAAGGTTGACAGCAGACAGCAAGTTAGACATGAGGTGGCTGGAACAAAGGCCAATGCAATTTTGGGTTTCATGTACCAGAGGCCTGAGGCTAACTCCAATGAAGTCAACTGAAGCACCTTCCGCAGGTGTAGCTCTTACTGTTTGCAGGACAGCAGGCGTCTGGAGAACCAACTACTGGCAGGAGAGGGCCTCCATCCCGAAGGCTTATTAAAGTGCCCGGAGTGGTGGGTGACATTAATGCCAATTTTTTGCAAGGCAGCAAAGCAGAGTGAAGCTTGTTTTCTTGCTTTCTTTGCAAATAAAACCTAGGAAATTCCGTACAAAGGCATGTTAAGAGATTTTGTTGGTGTTGGTCCTGCTTTGAGCAGGGAATTGGACTAGATGACCTCCTGAGGTCTCTTCCAACCCTAATCTTCTATGAGTCTATGATTCTAACACTGAAGTTACCTGGTCAAGAAATCAGGAAATAATTGAGCTAAGGTTGCACAAGCAGTCGTTAACTACATGATCACTTACTATTTCTCAAATAATCCATTATGGTATCATACATTTCCCCCATGACTTTAGATACACATAGACAGTATCTTCTAGCGTGGCTTTATGATTGACATCTAAGCAGAATCCATGAAAATCTTTTACATGAACAATGCACGATAAAATGTTCTTGCAACATGGACTACACATTGGGTTTGATTCTGAGCTACACAAGGGCCCCTTTTCCCAACTCTGGCAGTGTACAAGTGCCATAAATGGGAGAAAACAGCCATTTGAGAATGGCTGAAGTGCATTGCACTACAGTATTCTCTGCTTCCCAGGGCTCAAAGGGGACTATGAGAAGCAGAGCTTAAGTGAGAGCAGCCCCAAGGCTGATCTACCACATACTGGGGGCTCTGCACAGCCACAGACTATGGGAAATGCAAAGATAGTTTAGGTTCCCGGTGCATGCATAGCTATGGGAAAATTTTTTAAAGCAGCGAGAAGATAACTTATTATATAAAAGCTCTCATCTGATAAAGATAAACTAGCCCATTAAGACTATGAAAACTGTGGGAGTATAAGGGAAAGAAAAAAATACTACAAGACGCTACCCAGGTTTATCTAAAGTTGTTGATGCCCCCATATTAAATTACATTATTTGAGAAATAGTTTGCTAATTTAGTCAAAGACTGCATCAAGGGACACATGCACAAGGGGGCAGAGTTAAGGTTGTGCCTTCAACCCTGATTTTGTCTGATTTTGGGGCATTTAAACCATGCAGTCTTGATGTGCCCTTACTATATTTGTTGTGTTTGGAATGATTATTATTTTACTGTTGAGAATCTCTAGGTCAAATTTGGCACTTAGCAGCACTGACCCTGACTCTGGAGTGTGGCATCAAAGATGTTGCAGGCACAATATGGAATGGGGTCTCTGTGGGGAACTTGCTGATCTCCTGAGGTGAGGGGTATTTGAGGATCAGCCTTCAGCACTGCACATCATTGATTTAGGTCATAATTTGGGTTCAGAGCTTCTTTGAAAATCTGGTCATCAGTGTCACCACGTTTTAGGATCTGGCCCTCACCTAGGTGCCTCAATGGGAGCTGAGCTCTTTTGAAAATTTGGCCCTACAAGGGAAATGATGTATGCCAATCTGGGGATTGTAATGGATGGTGGGGTGAATGAATAGCTGGAGCCATCCATCCATCCAACTAACCATTCAAAGCATTTATAACTCTCAGTGGCGTGTATTCTGACAGACCCCTTATCATGATGGGAAATCCCAAAAGGACAAGTGCCATCTAGATCTACCCTTTAAGAAGGCCACATCCCTGACTAATCATTATTTATTATTATTATATTACTGGGGGGCATGAAACAGTGTTCATATTGTGCTCCCCGTCAGTACCCATCCCAAGCCAGGGACGCTAATATCCAACCAGTGGACCAAATTCAGTGATGAATCCTGGTCATGTGCATCTGAGGCACGTTACACACACATTAAGAGAAAGATTATATTATTTGTATTACAGTAAAGAATAGAGGCCATAGGTAGGGGTCTGGGCCCCATTGTGTGAGGTGCTGTACACACATATAAAGCAGAAATGGTCCCTGCTCCAAATTGCTTATTATCTTACCATGAGAGACAACTAACGCCCATGTCCACTGACATGAAAGAGTTAACAGCAGAGCTTCATGGCTCTTCCCACACCTCATAAACCTTCCTGCTCACCCAAGAAATCATGACTTTTAATCTTCCGTTTCCTCCCTTACCCGCTTTGCACCAACAGAAACCCTAGTATGTCTCTGACCAGGCTGTGAGGCCTCCTCTGTCACATTGTGGGAGGATGTTCCTTCTTGACAAGCCTTATTGAATTGCTCCTTCAGTCGAGGGGAGGAAGAATTGGCATCTCTGATTCTTGCTTTCAAGTGCCTTTCTCCTGTTGACGTGAATGAGTATTTCATGCAGCCTGGCAGGAGTGTTACAGCAGAGTGGTTACGATTTTATTCAGAAGTAATTGGCGAAATAACAATTGACAGGAAGGCTTTTTGAGTATCACATTTCCTTTGTGTTCGGTGTTGCCTGCAATAAAAGCTCCATTAGCCCCTGAAGGATGGAGAAGGAGCGTTTTTCATGTACTGTAGTTTGGTCTGGACACACATTTCTAGTTTTAACGCCCTCTTCGATTTGTGAGCCGTTCAGGGGACATTGTGCTGTTCCTCAAGGGCTTGTCAGTGGTGTTTGTCTCATCAAGAGCCTATTCTCGGCTTACATATCTGCAGCATTTCTCATCTCTGCAACTTCTTCAGATTAAGAACAAATATTCCCCCCCCCCTTATGTGAGGTGTCTTGTAGGAAACCTGGAATGGATGCTGTGGGGAGTGGTTATAGGCTTGTTCCAAGTGAATGGGAGCATTTCCATAGCCTTCAATGAGTTTCGGATCAGATTCTATATTTTGGTTGTTCCAAAGTCCAGGGCTGAAGTCCCACTGCCTCTTGACTTAAGTGCTGAGTGGGGATACTTTCCTGAGTCAGAGTCCAAATCAGGAATGTAAAGTGACTCTGCATGCCACAACCACTTGGGGTTTCATGCTGGTGTGACCAAGTGGGACTGTTCTTAATGTTTCCTCTGAATACTGTGTGTGTGTCTCAGTTTCCCCTATGCATTTCTTAAGTCTCCAGTGTGCCTAAATGGCTGACACTTTGTATCCTGGCAACAAATGGCTGGGGCTCTTCCCCCCTGCAAGGGAATAACTAAAGGTGAACAAAGAGATCAGGTGACCTCCTGGCCAGGGAAAGAGACAAAGGCCAGAAAGGAGGGGCTGGAGGGGGTTTCAGTTTGGAGCTGGCTG